>NC_054866.1:20573389-21198389 GCF_018320785.1 Cheilinus undulatus
TAGCACCCAAATAGTGCCAGTCTTCATCCCCTGGGATGTTTTACCCTTTTATGAATCAATAATTGCATAATAATGCATAATAAATGCATTGCCTGGGTTCCTATCATTTTATGGTACTGATGTCTGTGTCTTGCCTGCATACTGATGATGTTCATGATGTCTTAGCTGTGCAGTATGGTTTCATGTCTGCACTCTGATTGATGTCTGTGATGTCTTAGTTTGCATGGCATCACAGGTCATCTAGGTCTGGTTCTATATTGTTGCTCTTTATCGATGTAGATGAATTATTATCTGTCTACATGTCACGTTCTGTTTCTTGTCTTTTGTCTGGGTTGTTGCTTTGTTTTTTTACTTGCTTCTGCACTTGTCAAAGCACTTTGTAAACCCATGTTTTTAAAAGTGCTATATAAATAAAGTTATTATTATTATTATTATTATTATTATTAATATTAATATTGTTATTATAATGGTCAATATAATTTGGCTGTTTTGACAAAAGCTATTACAAAAGTTATTACAATGTTTATTACAATAAATTTGTAATGAAAATAGGTGATTGCGTACATTTTCACCCCCTTCAAGTTACAGCACTGAGCCTGTTTGGATAGGTCTCAAATAGGCTTGCACACAACTAGAAAATAAACCTTCTCCCCGGTCATAGCTCTCTTGACTGAATAAGATTGACCTCCAGGAGTTGCCTATATTTTGACACATTTTTTTTACCCTCTATCTTTACAAGTCTTCCAGGGCCAGCTGCCGAGGAGCATCCCTACAATATGATGCTGCAACCACCATGCTTCACAGTGGGGATGGTGTGTTTGTGGTGATGTGCAGTGGCTGGTGCCTGCCAAACATAGTGTCTTCTCTAAAGGCCAAAAAGTACCATTTTGGTCTCATTTGACCGAAGAACTTCCTTCCACTTGACAATGGATTCTCCAACATGTCTTGTGTCAAACTCTAGTCAAGATTTGATATGAGTTTTCTTCAACAGTGGCTTTCTCTTTGCCACTCTCCCTTAAAGCTTTGACTGGTGAAGAACCAAGCAACAGTTGTATGCAGAGTCTCTCACATCTCAGCTGCTGTAGCTTGTAAGTCCGTCAGTATAGTCATAGGTGTCTTGGCGGTCTCACTCACTTGACTCCTTCTTGCACGGTCACTCAGTTTGTGAGGACGGCCTGATCAAGGTAGATTTACACATGTACCATATTTTGTCCACTTCTTAATGATGGATTCAAATGAACTCCTGGGAATGTTCAGTGCCTTGGAAACTGTATGTATCCATTCTCTGATGTACACTTTTCAATAACTTCTTCTAAGAGTTGCTTTGAGTGTTCTTTTGTCTTCATGGTGTAATGGTAGCCAAGAATACTGATTAACAGCTGACTGGACCTTCCAAACACAAGTGTCTTGATACTACAATCACTTGAGACACATTCACTGCACTCAGGTGATCCCTATTTTACTAATTGTGAGACTATTGGCACAAATTTGCTGGACCTGTTCAGGCCAGTCACTTTAAAGGGGCTGAAAATTTATGCAGTGACTTACTTAACATAACATATTTTTGTGTAATTTACATTACTTTGTATAAATCTGTTTTAATTTTGACATTGAAGAGTTTTTTTAATGTCAAAAAAGCCAAATTATATTGACCATGATTGATTTATAAAATCACAAAGAAGTAAAAATTCAAAAAGGATAAATACTTTTTAAAAGGAAGCACTGGAACTTGTTCTCTATGATAAATGAGAGAGCCAAGAATGGGGGGGGGGGGGGTCAAAATGATCCAAAATGTCAGCCAAATCATCATCAAAATGCTGCTTGTGTTTGAATATGTGTAATTAAATAAATACTTAAACAGTACTAATAATATAAGTTTTAATTTTCATATATTTACATTACAGCAATTTTCTGTGATGAACAGTTTTGATACCCAACTTAATTTTCTGGTCTTATATATGTCATTTTAATCAAGCATGACTTTAAATTCAGAACTCCAGCTCTGCTTCTACAAACTGAGCAGCTCTGCAAAAAGAGGTTTTAGGGAACAAAGAGCAGAGGGTGGTGCCTTGTACGGTAGCTGGGTCAATCACTCCATCTAGTGCCAGACAGAGTCAAAAGTAATCTACAAGTTGTTGGACAATATCTTTGCCATCAAAACATGAGTGTATTTTGACCTTGGCATCGTACCTAATAATCAAGTCAAGGATCGTTAAGGACGGGTGAAGAGGACGAGACGCGAAAGAAAACAAGCACACACACATTGCAGCTGTTAAAGAGAGCGCTTCGCCACTGCACTTCATCTGCGTCCCTCTAATTACACCACTAGGAATAGATCCACAGATCCACCGAAGCGCCGCACAGCGCCAGCCGCCACACTGAGGACTGGCGGCCCCGGTCCGCCCTCTGTAGAGCGTCCAACACACACAAGCCACTGGGGTAACTTACATAACTCTTCCCAGCCAAGACTTCTGGGCTTTCCAGGCTCTGTTTGAGTCATATCATTGTTTCCTGCTAAGTCTATCCTTCTTGTTTCTGCCATGTTGAGCTTGACCGCTGTGAAGGGAGTCTCAGGAGGGCCAGGAAGGTAGTCCACTATAATATACTTCCCCCAACTCCTTGGAAAGAGTTCATTTAGAGCCACACCAATGAACCCATCACTCAGAATTTGGGCTCTGATCAAATCAAGAAGTCTGTAATTACAGGACACTCCATAACAGACTGCTTGGAAATGAAAATGAATGAAAGGATAAACAATGATGTAAGGAGAAGTTAAAAAAAAGGACTTTCTTTGCTTGTCGAAGTTTCCTCCTAATCTTATTTCACGCCCTAACTGCAATGAAAAAAAGAGGAAAAATCTGTGTTTTTTGGCTTCACCTTCTGTGCTGTTCTCAGTTGTAATTTAAACATTTATTACCCCTAAAGATTCAGCTCACAGTAAATGAGTCATGAAGATTAAAGTGTGTTTGGAAGTTTTAAACTGACGGTGGAATAGTTCACCCGGGATTCTGTCAGCGCGCTGACTCAGCAACTACCAGCACACTGCCACGTGTACAGCATTGTCCTTTGTTGAAGCGTAGACATAAATCTTGGATGTTAAAAAAAGAGAGAAGATGCCTAAATAGGGCAACTGTGGCTCAGTAGGCAGAGTCACTCATCTCGCAATCGGAGGGTTGTGGGTTTGATCCCCGGTCACGTGTCGATGTGTCCCTGGGCAAGACTCTTATCCCCACTTTGCTCCCACTGCTTCTTCAGTGGCGTGTAAATGGATGCGATTAAATCGGATTAGCTAAAACTGATGGCAAACTCTCCACTCTCCTTTGCCATCAGTGTATGAATGTGGAGTGAATGGGTGTAAAAGCGCTTTGAGTGGTCAGATAGCTAAGAAAGAGCTAAACAAGCTCAAGTCTCTTTACCATTACCATTTAAATGTAGACACACAGTGACCGCCAGTTTTTTTTTCCCTAAACTGACTGTTAGCTCTGGCTTGATCTTCACCTGCAAGTTTGATATTGTTCAGAAGTGAGACCCTTTTTTATCATTTCTGTCAAAAAAGATGACATTTTTGAGCAAGAAGAGTGTTCTGTTTTTTTTTTCCCAGTAGGGCCATCAACTGGCATAGCAAGTTGACTTAGTCAGAACGCAGGAGAACAGAGCAAAAAGCAACACATAATGCCATCCTAACACCTCACTGAGATCCAGCAACAACTTAGCCTTTTATTGATAAACAGATATCCACATGCAGGAACAGCTACGTATACACTCTTATCCCATTTCACTACTAACACCATTCTCACGTCCCAAGGAAGTTCTAGCCTCCTGTAAAGTCAAGAAAAGATGTGTGTTGCTTCCAGATGCTGCAACATAATCAGATGATAGCTAATGTGTTCAACAGCAAAATGTCTGTTCGGTCCTTCAATTGGTGTTGAGAATGCATGGTGGTTAAACAATGATCCCTTTCAAATTTGAAGTGTACTCATCACAAATTTCTAAACTTTTATTTGGCACAAAGCAACTTCTGCTGTCAAGAAATTAAACCAATGGGGAAAAAGCCTGCAGTTTTTTTGGTGTCCACTTGAGGCTGGTTGCAAAAGCCAAGAAATCCCCACTTTACCCCATTCTGATTGTTTTTACAGTAGAGATAAAAATGTGGAGATAACATAATATCAAGTGAAAGTTGTCCAAACGTGGGTGTTTTATTTGATCTTTAATGCACTCATCACTGCAGCAGAAATATAAAACCAAAGCTCCAAATTGAGGCAGGGTGAAACAATGTGTCTGGAGAGCTGCAGGTGTGCGGCAGGGCTGGTTTTAGTCATTTGGAGGCCCAGGGCAAAGACCAATATGAGGCGCCTCCCCCTTTAACTAAAGAATGAATGATGAGTGGAAACAAATTAAAAAGCATCTCTTTTATGTTAATAAAGACACAGAACTCCAGTAAATGCCCCAGTGTGAGATATAAACACCCAAATAGCCAACCATAATTCATCATTTTCTTTGAAAAGCATCTCAGAGCTCAAACTCAGCTCATTCTAATATCTTAAAAATCTTTAGGCCAGGTGGAACTTTCATAACACTCGTGTCGGGCCAAAGACTGGTATCTCCAAAATGACCACTTCTCAGGGAATGAAAAAAATGTATCATTTGACATATTTTATTGCTTTTATTGCTTCTGTTGCTAAATTATTTAATACCACTGGCAGATGGAAAGGGTGACCAGTAGCACTGATTCATAAAAACAAATTAAAATCATTAAAAAATGAGATGCAAGGTTTTAGCCTGATGTCAGTGATAAATGAAATAAAAAATAAAATAAAAATCAGTGACATATTGTCTCATCTGACATTATACAGACATTTGTATCCCATTAACATCATAATTATCCACCAATTCACTGTTTAATTTCATTTCAACTACAAATTAACTGATGTATTATCTACCTTACTTTTCCAGATTGGATTGTGGCTCTCGCTAAAGTATTTTTTAGACAGTGTGGCTCTTTGGTAGCATAAGGTTGAGTACCACTGTTCTAGACTGATCAAATGTTAGGATGATATGGCGTTTCCGACATGGTAACCATGACTCTTCAGTTTCATACCTTGTCCTTAGAAAACACTGGATAGTGTCACTGAGACTATGTCCATGTTTTATAAAGTCCAAGATATTTGCCTTGCTGGACAGCGGTAGGTTGCAGAAGCATTTATTAGCCCTTACTAGACAACGCTGAAAGTTTAAGTTGACAATTTCAGTTTTCAATTTCATAAAATAACAATTGTTTTATTCAGTCATGAACATCAACAATTATAAGATCAAGGACACAGCTGGCTGAAATCATACAGTGTCTACTCCTTTGATTATTGATGCTACATGTTGCATTATCATTAGTTTACTGAACTGAATAGTGCTTTGTGTGTGACTTCTGTTGCGATGACAGTGGGAGTAGGTGAGATCGAGACAACTCTAAGACTGTCTTTGTCTGCAATATCATCCTGTTCCTGCTCAGACTGAGCTGCTGAGTTTAGTCATAAGTCGAGGTAAGTGAAGGATTCTTGGGGACTTGGAGGTCATGAGGTGAGAACCATCTCTCAGCAGCTCCTTTATTAACTGAACATGCACACACAACACACTGACACACATATACACCTCTAAGGAACAGGACCAAGTGTCGTCTGTTCACACTTACAAAGCATCTACTATCCTGTTCTTTTAGGGGTGGAGGTCAGCAATGCTTAGAAATCAGGTAAGGAGATGATGTAGAAAAATAATGTGTTCAAAAAAATCGAGATAGAGAAGACTTGATGGGGAAATAAACATGATTTTATGTTTTTTTTCTGCCCTGAACCAAAATAGAATTTTTTAATTGTTGTGTTGTTTTGTGAGAATGTAGTTAGAGGATCATGTTGATACCTGGCTTTGTTTCATAAAGATACTATATTTGTCCAGATATGTGGAGAACAGGCTGTTAAAATACAGCCAGATTGTTGTCTGATTTACTGTATGTGATGGTTGTCTACATGTTTACTCAATCTTTAAAAAAACATTTTTCTGGCTTTTTGTAACTTTATTCAGAGAGGAGAAATGGCATTAGAGTTGGAAATGGGGATGAGAGAGTGGGGCAGATACATGCAGGAAAGGAGCCACAGGCCTGATTATAACCCTGGCTGACCACGCACTTGGGACATGATATAACAGCTAGGCCATCTGTACCCCTTCACATTTTTTAACCATATATATGAATTTGAACCCAAATGCTGAAAATAATACACTTACAACAAGACTAAGGATAGAGGCACACCATTTGAAAGAAAATATTTTTCAAAATTAGAAAATAAGTAAAACTAAAGAAAAACTATATTATGCTGGTGCAATCCGAATTCATTCAAACAGTAAAAGGACACATACGATTAAAATCTGGATTCAATCAACTAAAGTTCCTTGACTGAATGAAAAGGGGATTTATTGTGCCTAGCTGTCAACGTTATCTTTTTATTGAAAAATGTTTCTTTACCGGGGAAGAAATTCTTCAAAGGGCATTTTGTTTGGCTAACTAAATTTAATAGATTATTTGCAGACATTCTAGCTGGATGATGATTGATATGATTCATCAAATGGAGGTTACCAGAAAGCATTGACAAAATTGTCATGAAAATGCTGTTTCTGCAAACATTTAGATTATTCATAATATTTGTTCATTCCTGCATGTAACATATTCTTTTACTACATTTAAAGTACAATTGTCAGTATTAACTGTAATCAAATGAGGTCCATAATTAGTGCATTGATTTTTTTAATTGCAATTTGTTGCTTGCTTTATTTTTCCTTTCAGCATCTTTTGGTTAAGCCACTGCAGCATCTCCCAGTAGCCACAGTGATGTAAAATAAAAACACCACCCTTTAATGTCCTTTAATGTGATGGATAAAAAGAAGGAGAATAGGAGATTATTTATGAATAACTATAGAAATTAGGAGATTTATCTCAATCAAAAATTATAATCATTAACAACCCTTATTTAATACCTTGGTTCCTACCTGTTGATTCCTAAATTCCACCTTACATATGCAGCATCATATTCCCCGAAAACAAATTTGAATTTAAATGTGGTTCAAATCAGAATTTAAAAAACGACAAATTTTGACTTGACTTTGCCTTTTAATATTATAGGTTGTGTGTCCTTATGTAAGGGTTCAATGCAAGAACCTGCATTCCCACTCACAAATATTCTCTTATGATAATATTTACCTCCGCCAAGGAGGTTATGTGATTGGGTGGGTTTGTTTGTTTGTTTGTTTGTTTGTTAGCAACATAACTCGAAAAGTTGTGGACGAATTTTAATGAAATTTTCAGGAAATGTCAGAAATGACATAAGGAAGAACTGATAAGATTTTGGGGGCAATGTGGATCACCGTCTGGATTCAGGAATTTTTTAAAGGATTCTGTACTATTGGGAGATAGGGCTAATGGCAGAGGTCTGCGCTGTTACCACTTTACAACAGCAGATGGTGGACATGAGTAACTTCAATCCCAGCAGCATTTTGGGTGTGTTACTATTCAAAGTTTATAGAGTTTAAAAGACGCACGCCCGGTCGCGGAGACGAGTCGGAGCGTAACAGAGAGAAAGACAGTGAATTGTAGCAAGAATACACACAATGCTGGGAGGAATAGAGGAATATTCACCCTCCATCATGACTTCCAGTCGTCCAGTGAGACCATGGGTGAGACTGTCAGTGCATCTGATGGCACCAGCAGGCAATGCTTCCACCACGACAGTCCACCCATAGTGAAGCCAATGCTTTGCCTCACCATGTTTCCACCCCACCAGGGAGGGAGTAATCGGCGAATGCCGATGGGGGGTGGGGGGTACATGAGGACGGATCCAGGAATTTATTACAGGATTCTTCACTAATGGGAGATAAGGCTAATGGCGGAGGTCTGCAAGTGCTTTTCTAGTTTGCAATGTCACCTTTGTTGCACACTGAACTGTGACTGGTTTTAAGTAGGGATGTCAAGAGATTCTGTTTTAAATTTGAGATGAAGAGCTGAATTTCTGCTGAATTAACTGCAAGTTCCAAATTTGATTATTTTGCATGACCAGGACACTCCTTAAAGAATACTCTGATGTTCAGATCCAACCTGTGGCACTTTCTCTCCCATGTCCTCCGTTATCCAACCCAAATGAAGGCATTCAGCCCATGAATACATTAAAGAAAGAAGTTGCTCTTCTGACTGAAAGGACCACCTCAAGGCTCCTCACTTAAGCAGAATTAAAAGAATAGCAAACCTCTGAAAAGAGTTTTAAATTAAGTACCATGACTACATTTTGTGTGACAGTACATGCCAGGATTTGCTCTGATGTATATTCAGCCTCCTCCTGTGGGTGTATAATGGGTGCATGTGTTACCTATTTACTGTTTGTGACACAATGCCTGACCTGCATGTGTTGCTCATGTCTTGAGGTTAGAGTAAAGACCTGCGTCTGGCTAAAACACATGTTTTGTTGTGTACAAAATGAACACACACATGCACACACACCAAGAATACATACGGGTGAGTTGGCTGGTTCAGCTCTGCCTCAGAGACAAGATGAGGTGGCCACATGTGAGCCAAACACACAGCATGTTACACTTGAATGGAAGTTCAGTCTCCCTCCTGCTTTCTGTATCTTAAGAACTCAGCCAGCTACGGCTCCCTCCTTAAAAAATAAATGTGTGTGCGTGCATGAGCGGGTGTGTGTGAGTGAGTGTGTCTTACCACTGGGGTTGAATTGCATGCAGGATATGGGTTTGTCATGAGCTGGGAAGTGAGCCACCACTCCCTCTCCGTCCGAGTCCTCACTCACCAAGACCTGGAGTACACACATACACACACAGAGCACACCACACCGTCACCACACACACGCAGAAAAGAAAGAAAGAAACTTCAAATTTTTTTCTAACAATGAGAACATTGAACCCAGAACGGGACTTTCCCCTTCTGAAGGATTTCTCTTCACATTTTGGTTTGGTCTGATATCATCACCACACTCAGCACTGTTCTTTGACATCAGCCCACAGTGGAAGAGCTTTCTGAATGTCTTATTGCCCTCTTGTGGATAGACAATATTAGGCATATTACCTGAAAAAGAAAACTGTGGAGTCTCTTAAAACCTTGGAATGGGTATGCACTAGGGCTGTCAGCATTAATACATTAATCGCTATGTATTAAGGTCTATTATTAGTGCATTTTTTAAAACTGCAGTTTATCGCATTCTTAATTGTCTCTTTCAACACTTTGGTTAAGGCATTGCTTAATTACACATTTCATTATGAGTAGCAGGATAATCTTTCCTGCTCTTGTAATATCTCAACAGCATGTTCCTATCGGTGCAAACCAGGCTAGCAAAAATGCACCATGGTGCTGCCTGTTGTCTGTCTCTGCTGGTTTCTCCTGGTGCTTTCAGCTAATGGTTAAGCATCGATGCAGCAATTCATTGAAATGCATTGTTGTCATCTCTCAGTCAAAGTCAAAGCACTTTTTGTGCTCATGGCTTACATAGTGCAAGTGTAGAGTTACCATAGCTGTCATAAAGCATTGGTTGTTGTAAAATGATTCGTTGTGCAAATAAACCTAGAGCCATAGCTGAAGGAGTACATGTAAGGATTAAGGCCGCCCACAAAGGGTGATAAAGCTGAGAGCTTTCTGGGTCACAGGCAGATTGGGGGCCCTAGAGGTCTACAAAGCCATGGTCCTTACCTTTAGCATTTTTGGCAAAGTTATGGATGTGGATGGATACACTGAACTACATGATTAGGAAAGGAGAGTCAGATTTAAAGCTAAGGCATAAGGTACACAAATGTCAGGTTGACAGGATTAAAAGTAGAAGAAACTGAGACAACTTGAGGGAAAAGACTTAAAAAATGGGAAAAGAGACCAAAAATGAGCAAAATGGGCTATTAAATGTGGCTAAAATGGGCAAAAAAAGTTTTAAAAAAGTGCGAAAAGCAGCATAAATGTGATTATAGTGGCAAAAAAGTGGCAAAAAGGGTAGGAGGTGACAAAAATTGATTAAAAGTGGTAAAAACAGGTTCATAGTGGTAAAAAGTGGCAAAAATTGGCAACAAAGAGTGGTTTAAAAAAGTGT
The DNA here is from genome assembly GCF_018320785.1 of Cheilinus undulatus. Classification (NCBI taxonomy): domain Eukaryota; kingdom Metazoa; phylum Chordata; class Actinopteri; order Labriformes; family Labridae; genus Cheilinus; species Cheilinus undulatus. Next base: position 20,583,508 of record NC_054866.1, read on the forward strand.
GACAAGCTGCAAAAATGGGTTTATGATGGCAAAAAGTAGCACAGAAGGGCAAGAAGTGGCAAAATATTATTCAAAGTGGCAAAAATGTCTACAAGTGGAAAATGGCAAAAATGGATCGAATATAGCTTAATTGGGCAAAAGGTGGCAAAAAGTGTGAAAAGCAGCCAAAATGGATTAATAGTGGCAAAATGTGGCACAAAACGGCAATAAGTGGATTAAATGTGTCTTAAGTGGCAACAAAATTTAGTTAAAGAGAAGTGTGACAAGTGGCCAGTGACATCATCAATAAATCACAACTGGGGAGGAACCATTCACTGCCATAGGCAGGGGCCTTGCCAAGTCCACGGGAAGGCCCGATAAGGACCGTTTATTATTTTCTTAGTTATACATTTTTCTGGCCAAGTATATTCATTTACGTATTCCCAAAGATTTGGGTTACACATGTATGCTTATTAAGTTAAAGTATTAACCCAGGCCAACACGCGCACAGTGTGGGAGTAATGTAGCACTGTTGAAAGAAGGCATCCACAATGAGTACTCACACCCATCCCTATTAAAAGCCTGCTCTTTGTGCTGCATCAAAGAAATGATGAATAATCTAAACCTGACCCAGATTTCCTCAGCGCTGGTGTCTGTCCTGAGACCAGTGTGAACAATCTAACAAATGAGACAAGAATACGGACACATTTACTCTAACGATAATGTGGCTTTTCACATGTGGTTTTGAAGATATCCCATGACAGCGGGTTTTCCCCTATACAGACCAAATCTGGCGTCAAATCTATCCTTGGCTTGCTACTTCTAAAAGTTGCCTAAGAAAATGAAATTATAAGTCACTTTGCACAACTAAAAGCTGCTCCTAAATCTCTGTATGAAGTCGGTTGTCAAAAAGAAACTAACGAGGGTCTAGCGGGGACCAGAAGCTGGAAGAAAACGCCTTTAGTCACGAAGAGAGATTAGAAATAAGCACAGACATGAGGCCACTTTATGTGTGAGAGGGAGAGACAACATATACACACAGGGAGAAATTTGGCCCCAACGTTGCATTAACGATGTCAGGAAGGCTGGCTGAGCATTTTAAAAAGGAACTAGTCCAAACAAGGGACAGCCTTAAAAGCTAAAGGGCTTCATATGGACTACTAGCATGAAAACAAGCAGAGGGAAGAAAAGACAAAAAGGTGGAGGCCAGAGAGAAAAGAAGAAAGAGGCTGGTGACATGAAGCAGATCGCTTTTATTACAGTGCAGGCAGACGATGTTGTTTTGTGAGGGAATCCTGCTGGAGCCTTTTGAAACAGGAGTGTCCTCTAGAGGACCGAGCCTGTTACACAGGAAAGAGAGGGTGTATTTTATAAGGCTGCTGCTCCAAATAAGGAATTTCAAAGCCTGGAAGAGACAAGAATATCCTGAGCTGCCACAAGACCTCACCTCAGCTATATCACTGTCTTTTCCTATTTCACCAAAAATCACACCTCAGCTCTCATCGTAACCCACTCCCTCTCTCTCTCTTAGCGTCCTGTTTGATTTCTCCTCCCCTCCTAGCTCGCCCCTGGCTGGCCTACAGAGTGTTTACAGCCAGTGTATGGTTACAGTGTGTCGGCCGGTGACACAGTGCAGGCCTGCTTCTGAAGGCTTAGGTCCAGCTTATAAGACAACACACACTGGCTACAGGGCGGCTACAGTCGCCGTGTAAGAGAGGAGGAAGTGTGTGTGTGTTGACTTCATCACTGACACACTGTACTGTGTATGCTAACACGCCTCATTAAAAATGTGACAGCCGCTGCTCTGTGATTAATCATGGTGAGCAGTGGCTGAGGAGAATTAAGCGGATAAAAACGTTTAGCTTTTCTTTAGAGGTTAAGGGGAGATCCTGCTGAAGGAAACTGGCACGAGTCAGACCATAACCAGGGCTGAGTGTATATACAGGTAACTATACTTCCTGTACACAGGTCATTTTACCCCTTTGAGTGTGTGTAGAAGGGCAATACCCAATATTGTTAATTACCAAACTTTCTGTTTCAAATTAGAGTTACATGCTTTGGATTAGCATCTACAATCTCTAAATTTTCAGTATAAAAAAAATATAAGACAATTGAGCCAGCATCTAGTGTGACTAGATAGAGCCATAATATCTGACAAGTTAGAACAAACCTGAAGACAAAAAAAAAATCATGATTCTAATCATTTTTATGCTGTGATTGCTGTTAAAACAATGATTTTTTTTGCACTTCATTTACTGCTCCCCTTGAAATGTGCCCCCTTAAACATACCAACAGTTTTGTCTGTTACTCAGTCCATTGGTAGTAGAAAAGTACTGAACCATCTTTAGGCTTTCATGACGGTCAAAAGGATTGATTTTCTTTAACATTTATGCAGGTTCTGTAGTATTTAATGCATTTATGCGGTATACTGTTTGCACATGTACACGCGGCTACACATGAACTAGAATGATTTATCAGCTGCATAGTGTCGCCTAAGTGATCTTATTTTTCTCTCTTTTTGGATTTTTATTTCAAACCTTTAATTATTATCAATCTTACAGTCCACGCAAAGCGACTAAAAAAATCTTTAAGTTTGTTCTATGAAAAGCCACTGTGTTATGAACCACCAGGCCAAATTTCCGTCATGAAAAACAGCTCTAAGTTTGCAAAATTAAGCTTCAACATCATGAAAAACGAGGCAGTAAGATCTGCTCTAGGATGGTGCGGGCATGACAGTTGAATGAGGTGAAGCCACGCCCACTCATGAGAAATATGATCCTCTCAGCGTAGCGGTCTGGCTCTGTGCCAGAGCAGAGAGATAGAAGTTGGGGGTTAAATGTTCTGTTTTTTTCTGGCACAAATCTCTCTGTTATGATAATTTTAATGACCCATAGGCCACCGTGGCTTATAGGTTTTGGAAATTTACTTAACAATGAACAAAAATCTAATATGTAGCTGGCTGTTAACTTTCAACGAAGGCAGTGACATCAGCGAACAAACAACTGCACTGAGATGAACTGCTTAATGGTCTTACACTGTGTAGTGTTAGGAGGGCGGCGTTATTCCCCATCAAGACTGGGGATGTCATGGGCTCCTATATTTGCCCAGCTCAAATAAAACCAAGCCAGGAAAGAGGTGGACAGCTTTCTAACATTCAAAATCAAAAATTCAATAACATGTAGATCTCAGTGTTTCACATTACAGCGAGCTTATTCCAACATATCTAGTGTGTTCAGACACAAAGTTTGGATTCACTTCACAGGGACTTTCGTAGTTTAACTCAAGGAGCACCAATGTAATTTTGTTGTGATGCACATCTTTGCAAATCATCATTATCATTATGATGACAGTTAAGTTCTGAGCAATAATTACATCTGTTGATAAGGGGATTTTTTTCATCAATGTTGAAAATTGACCTTTTGTATCTTTTTATTCTATTTTATTGCTTATATAAACAAAGAATGATGATGAGGAAAAAACAGGATAAAACAAAGAGCATAATACTTGCAGTGGAAACAGTAAATAATAACTAGGGGTGTACAATTTTAGATTTTTGCCAAAATCTAAAATGTTAATAATAAAAAATATACTTTAGATGATACTGATATTGATATTGAAATATAGTTCAGACCTACAACTTTGGTTCTTGAAACACACTATTTAAAGTTTGAGGATGAACGAATTAACAATTTTCAGTCCTTAAACACATTTAAAGTGTCAGGAATGATGATGAATATAGAAAAGGACTTAAGCTGATGTAGGTCTGTAGGTCCAGCCTAAAATTCCTTTAAATCATTTGTTCATATGCCCGATGGTAATGTGTAATCTTCTGCTATTTGATGCTGAGATGACTGTGCATTCTCTGCAAAAACATAAACTTCTTAATCATAGTTTTTGTTGTCGTTGTATTTTAACCTAAGTAAATATTGGAAAACACATACATAGACACTGATTTTTCTCTCATAGGCCCATATTAGGAAATCATATTGCCATCCAATTTCTTGATGAATATAAATCGGTTGGTCAAATATGTTGCCTGGTCAGAAATAATTTACAACGATGGCAGTTGATATAAAACAATACAATAATCATTTGTGCGATATGGAATGAATGTTTTTGCATGTAAGCCATAAGTATGTACATGTAAGTAATCCCTCCTATGTCTACACACAGCAGCAAGCATGAACGTAAATGCTTCTTTAATGTGGATTGTAGGAATAAAAAGCCCCAAAATGTAGAAAGGTAAAACTTTAAATCACTTATCCAGAAGCTAGATTTGAGATTCAGAAATATTATAAGAAACAGAACTGCAAACATGATGTCCTAAGCTGAATTTCATTCAGCACACATCTGATTTCTTATCATTTCTTGTATTATTTTGTAAAAAAAAAAAAAAAAAAAAAAAAAAAGCCTTTGATGACTTTTTAGGCAGGTTTGCTGTTTCATGTTAAAAAAAATCTCATAAAACAAGAAAAATGTGTGGAAACTCTACACTCAAATTCAAACCCTCCAATAAAAAGTCTAAATTGAATGTTAGGACCTTACTTAACATGTGGTGCTCTCACTTAGCCTTGAGCTTCATGTGAGGTTACAGACCAACAGCTGACTGTTTACAGAGCGTCTCACCTACCACGGCTGTTGCTAAAACAGACAGAGCTGTGGCTGAGAGCTTGGCTCTTTAAAAATGCAGCAAATCTAAGTCACACCTTTCACTGACTTGTGTAAAGTGAGGTGAAAGAGCCTGAGTGTGTCCAAGCCACGAGGAGAGAAAAAAAGAAGTCAACCTTGGAGATTTTTCTGTTTTCCGACAAGCCACAGAGGCCAAAGATATATTTACCTGGTTTACACAGCAGAGGGAAAGAGCCAGGACTAAATCAGTGCCAATTTAATCTTTGCTGTGTGTCTGTGAATGCATTATGTATATAGAGGGCCCAGTGCGGAGAAAAAGTAAACATTTAGAGGCTGAGAAAAGAAAGCTAGCACCTGGTAAAGTGGCAAAGGTTTTAAGTAAAGTGAGCTCCGAACAGATTTAGTATGAAGGTTTACTGGGAAGTGGTGCATACAACAATTTTAACTGTTTCATTCAAAAACTCAAGAGTGAGAGTTAAACTGACTGAAATCTGTGCAAAAACGAGTGCTAACCCTCGACAACTCTTCAAAACGCAGCAGTCTCCAAGCAATAATTTGGAAATGTTTGGTATATACTTACAAAAATTTCTTGCACATTCTCGTAGCAAGTGCTCTGATAGAGATGTTCTCCCATGGCTTTTGTTACCAGCCAACATGAGTCATGTTTTCTTGAATAACACACGTTCATCATAAACAGGTTTACCTCCAGGTTTTAAGCAGTCAATCAAGCATTTCCAGAAAACATTTTGTTAGTATTCAAAGCCTGTCAATGTTTTGCCCATTTAACTTTTTGGCTGACCACTGAGGTCAGCCCTACACATGGCAATGTGGCTGAGTATGTCTGCCGGTAACTGAGTGAGTGACGCTTTTGAATAAGGCATACACTACAGAGTTGCGTTTGCCTGGACTGAATGCTGGCAGTGATGGCTGCCTCCACTGTGTTAACTAGGCTCCAGTTAACATTATGTTGGTGTTGGTGCAAAAAAAAACACCCTTTTTGTCAGCTGTTCTGTTGCTGTGCTCACAGTAGTCTAAGACAAAAAAATATGGAACAGCTCTGCACTTGTCAATGTCATAGCTCCCTTGCTGGCCAATCAAAACAAGAAGAAGCAGCGCTTATGATACAAGTTTTGTCAGCCGTAAGGGGCAGAGAAGAAACCAATCTGACGCATGTTTTAGAGCAGCCTTTTCCAAACTTAGAGTCAGGACCCAAAATGGGCCATGGACCAGTTTATATTGGATCAACAACTGGCAGAGAAAATTGTCTAAAAAATTAGTGAATGTATTTCTTAACCAAAAATCTAATATAATTCTTAAAATATGAGTAAAATTGTGGGGGGTTGTGAGCTGTCACTCCCACTCCCCTTCCTACATTTTCACCTGACTAGTGACACCTGCACCACCTGTGGTTTGACTGCACTCGAGTGAGAAAGCGAGCATTACCTGACTCTTGATTGTGTCATCCAACATGTCACAGTAAAATTATGAAGACATGCTGGCCTTCCAAAGCAGTTAGAAATGCAGAAGAGGGGCTTCAGTGTGTTATATTTTCAGTAATGAAAGCTTCAGTGTCAACAAATAAAAAGAAGCTTCTGCCAAATCTTAAATTGAAGGTGTAGAAACATCTCAGCTAAGATCAAGAGCAACAGTAGAAGTTTCCTGTGTTTTTGCAAAGGGTCCAAATACTCATGTAAAAGTGACATTTCATTTTTTGTTTTTCAATAATTTGCAAAAATGTTAGATTCTATTTCTCTTTGTCACGATGAGGTACCGAGTGTAGATTACTGTTGTCATGTTGCAACATCAGTCTCCAACATGACAACATTGAAAAAAAAAGTGAAGGTGGTCTGAATACTTTCTGAATCCACTGTATGTCAACACACAAATTTGAAAATGTCATTGCAGTGTATCATTTGATTCATATCAAATCAAGTATTACACCATAAAGAGGCACAAGCTGACCTGTCCTTCTCCAACACTGTGAGTGTCGATGATTGTGACCACTCCTGGGTTGTGGGGGCTCCGGCGGCTAGCGCTGTGAGGTGTTCCCTCCTCGTCTGGAGTGCCTGCTGGCAGGGTGCCCGCCAACTGGGTGACAACTTTCCCCACCATCGTCAGGCCTGTCTTTAGAGTCTAAAAGAACATGGAAATAAGATTTGCATTAAGCTTGAAAAGCCACATGCGGATGTAATATTTTTCCAAGTTGACTAATCTACTGTTAAAACAACAATATTTTGGAGTTCACAAAGTTAAAAGTTTCTGGAAAGTTGGCTTCAACTTATAACAAACACATTTACCATATAAAATCAGAAGTCTTTGTAAAAATCAACAAAAAAAATGATCAAATGACCCTACAACATCTGATTACAAATGCAATTTTTGGTGCTTAAATCATTTTTCAGGAACATATAGGCTTGCCTATATGATTGTTTTGATTGGCATCCTCAATCGGCATTTCTCTGCCATTAAATTTTGAGTGGTCTGGGGCAGAACAAAATACAACAACAGAAGCCCAGCAGTCTGAAAAAAATCATTTGGTTTTACGATGACTGAGATGAGACAACATAAAAAATAGATTTGTTGTCCAGATCATAGTTTAGAATCAGCGAAACAAGGAAGCATGAGATGAGTTGAGTGTTTGTGGGCATTTTTAAAGCTGCAAAGTTCCCTAAAACAACAAATATTTCAGATCTGGATTAAAACAATTTAAATAGGGGCAGACACATCTGGCATTCCGCCTGATGTTTATATGATTCTAGGTTATCTTATATCCCATACTGGCTGTTCAAACGATTTAGAAAGTTTTTCATCTCTTTCCTATAGCTTGGATTAGTTTGGGCAGGGCAAAAACAGCAACCCACAGCACTACCAGTCTTGATGGAGAATTACCATCATGACTAGTGATGCTGCTTAAAAAAGTGATTTGCAACATATCAGTATAGAAGTCAGATAATTCCTCCTATCAAGTTGTAGTTTTTCTGTTTATTTGAAAGGATTGTATTTTTGGTAAATAGGTGTGGCTTCAACTGGCACACCCACAGCATCCTAGAGCAGATATCACTGCCTAATTTTTCATGATTTTGAAGCCTGATTTTATAATTTTAAAAATGTTTTTTCATCACTGATATTCAGCCTGGTGGTTCACAACACAGCAAAACAACAACATCAAATACAGATTTTCTAAACACTTCACAAGGACTTTAAATGTTTTTACAGTCGTGCATTTTGTATGGCTGCGTATTGTTTGTCAGACACTTGGCCAGGAAATTCTGATAATTGCAGGTTAAATAAATAAAGGCATTATATGATTGTAAACATAGATGCTTAGTATTTTGTGCATAAGACCCTATATTATATAAATGGGAGACTCTGCAGTGGATTTGGGCTTTAATAGTTTTACAGTCTTTACAGACTTTACAGATGATGTATGTGCATATGTGCAGCAGCATGTCTCTGTGGCTGTGTGTGCATGCAGCATGTTCACTTGATGCCTGCTGATAACTTGTAGTGCTGATGACTTATAGCACAGCATTTGAAGAGACACCCTTGTGTGCACATGTGTGTGCATATATGTGCGAGGCTCCTCTGTGTCCGCTTAAGGCCTAGCCAGGGTGTCTGGCTCAAACACACCTCTGTGGCTCGACTGAGAGAAATGGATAGTGCTGCTTAAGTGGAGTCTATCTCACCTACTACACTGTCTTTGCCTAATGGAGTCCAGTGCATGTGACTGTGAGTCTGTGTGTGTGTAAGCGCCAAAGGGGCCCCGGAGAGCCTAATCAGGCATTCAGACTAGGCGGCCCTGTCAATACAGCGTGGCGCCTCGCGTTTGTTGGGTCTGAGGATCACCCACTGTCTCTCTTTGCCACTTGGGCTGGCAACCTAACAGTGTCTGCTGCCTGTGTGCTGGTGTGGGTGCCTGTGTTTGTGTGTGTGCCAGAAGAGCCATCAATTATTAAGTGAGGCGTTTGGCTCCTAATTGATCAACACTAATGTGTTTTCTAATCACTGCAGTTGTGGAGTTCTTAGTGGTAGTCCAAACAGGGGCTATTGATCTGTCCATGTTGGAGGAGGGGGTTCAGAGGCAGATCATGTCTGCAACCCACACACACAGCTGATGTCGCCGTCTAAACAAATTACAGCCTAATTCATGTGGTCGTCATCTCCAATCATACACCCTGAGGTGATACGCAGCAGAACTGATGTGAGATTTACTATAAGAGAGTAAATTCAGAACAGGCAGTCCAGTTGTCCAAAGCTGCTTCCCTCTCTCTCTCTCTTTTATCATTCTTATAAACAAAAGCCATTCCATTTTAATCCTGCCCCCCCTTTTGTGTTTCCATGTCTCTGGACGTCAGCACTAAGAGCCAGCGTGTCGCGCCACAAGCCAGAGGAGATACCTTGTCATCCATATTGAGATATATGGTCCTAAATGAGGACGCAGCGTGCAACCAGACTGTAAGTCTGCATATCAGTACCCCGGCCATTATCTGCTAACCTGTTAGTGACAGAGCCCTGTTTTTGATGTATACTAAGGCTCGTCTGCTAATAAGACTCCTCTCACACTGGCTGTTAGCACTCATTAAGTAAAGGAGACGGGATACGCTAGCTCTTTGTAAATCAATTAGCGCTTCCTCTGGGACTGAATGGAGAAAACAGACTAGAAACATATGAGTCTAGCCAGTCAGCGATCGTTTGGTAAGTTGCTAAATCAGAACAGGAATGAATTTAAACCTGGTATCAAAGCAAGCTGAAAAATCCTGTGGAGACAAGTGAAACAAGACCACTGAAGAGAAACGGTGGATTAAAGTGGGAAAAAAATCAGATAGGCAGGTTGATGAAGTGTCTCATAAGCTCAGGCCGAGTCAGTCGGGCGGCCCAGGTGGATACAGTGTCAGCACATTTACAGATGGTGTATAGTGAGAGCTCAAAGTACTTTATTATGTGCTGTTGTATCCGAGTTTAAAGTCTTCAGACAGACCAAAGAACTTTTAGATGGACTGTGGCCTGAACCTGAACATGAGAACTCGTGTTAAATTTTTAAAGACAAAAGCAATTTTTATGATAGAACTCAGCATGTTTTTTTATGGCTGAGAATATGCTTCATAAAAGAGGGAAAAGCTATGAAAAAGAACTGTGGTTTCTTTGGTCGCAACATATGGTATTAAAACGCATCTTCATCACATCACTAAATATTTTGCATATTTGCATTTCATATCAAGTAAAAAATAAGGGTATCGCCATAGCAAGATCAAAAACCTGTGTTTACTACATGTTAAAGTTTTCTTAATCAAATCATTGGTGCACAGATGCTTAGTATAACTGAATTGCCAGCAAACAAGTATGTAGCACGTCTGCATTGTGAATCAATTTTAACCAATATGCAGCACCAATAACTGTCGCCTTAAACTGGCATGTCTGTTGCTGCTGCAGTAAGTCATCCTCCTTCTCCACCACTAAAAGCAGCCATTAAATCCATGTTGAATAAAAGCTAGTTAGCCAGCTAAATAAGGCTACATTATGTGTTCAAAGTAGGCATGGTCAAATATCTATTGGGTAAAAGTACATAACACATTGTCATGTTATGTTGAAATGTAACCTAAAGAAAAGAAAATGAGATATTCCCACAAAAACTTTAATAAACACAGATTTTTAGAGCTGAAATTAGCTTGCTTTCAAAATAAAATAAATATAACTATTAAAATATAGATAAACCTTTACAGTATAAACCAGTGGTACCCAACATTACTCTACCAAAGAGCCACATTATCGAAAAAATACTTAAGCGAGAGCCACAATCCAAACTGGAAATGTAAGGTAGATAATAGATCAGTTAATCTATTGGTTGAAATTAAATAAAACAGTGGATTGGCGGATAATTATGGGGTTAAATGGGATGCAAATGTCTGTACAGAGTCAGAAAAACCATGTGTAACTGATAATGAACATATATTTATTTTATTTATGAATGGCATCAGGCTAAAACCTTATATCTCAATTTTTCATTATTTTAATTTGTTTTTATGAATCAGTGCTATTGGTCACCCTTTACATCTGTCAGTGGGTTTAAACCAATTTTAATGCAAAAAAATATGTTAAAAGATACTTTGTTTTCATTCCCTGTAAAGTGGTCATTTTAGAGATACCAGTCTTTGGCCCAACACCAGCGTTATGAAAGTTCCACCTGGCCAAAAGATTTATAAGATATAAGAATGTTCTGAGTTTGAACTCTGAGATGCTTTTCAAAGAGCTGGTGATTTATCTTTAGCTATTTGGGTATTTTTATCTCACATTGGGGCATTTACTGGAGTTTTGTGGCTTTATCAACATAAAAGAGATGCTTTCTTTTTTTTTTTTTTTTTACTCATTATTCATTCTGTAGATAAAGGGGGAGGGGCCTCATATTGGTCTTTGCCCTGGGCCTCCAAATGACTAAAACCAGCCCTGCCGCAAACCTGCAGCTCTCCATATACATCATTTCACCCTGCCCCATTTCGGAGCTTTGGTTTCATATTTCTGCTCTTTTGACAATATTTATGATTATTAGTACATTCAAGATCAAATAAAACACAAACGTTTTGACAACTTTCACTGGATATTAAATATTACATTATGACATGCATTGGCACAATTGCCATAAGATATGGGTGTGAGAGAGCATCGGCAGGAAGTGGCGGGAGAAAAAGTTAAAATGACGAAATGGGAAGCTTCAATTTGAACACAAGACGGCACACCTCAATGAATGAGCTTACTGAGGAGACGCACCACCAACAGACTTCCTCTGCTCTCTTCTCTTACACACGCTCCTCCGTCAAGCGCATCTGACGGTAATGATATACGGATTTAAAATAATAAATGTTTAAATTTAGAAGTTAAAGACTGTCTTCTTTGTGTGGATAACAGATATACTGATGTGACCTACCATGGATCTTTACTGATGATGGTGTTTACCTTCATAAAGGTTTTTAGTCAAGTTTTTTTTTTTCAAGTAAGCCTTAAAAGAGCTGCAACTGGTCACTAAAGAGCCACATGCGGCTTGAGAGCTACGGGTTGAGTATCACTGGTATATATAGGACTTAAATATCTATGACAAATTAACCAACCTTTTTATATTAATAGAAAGGTATCAATAGTGGTATCAACAAGGACTCTGATCATTAAGTAGTACTGACAAGGATACTTATTAATATCGGCAATCCTAATCTCTATTTACTGGACAGTTACATCAGATTCTCCATTGAAAAGACTGCTGTTCTATGTACCGCTGCCTTAATTGGTTTATTTGTGTTTGACGCCTTACGAAAGTACTGTGTAGGTTCTAAAGTCTATTTTGAAAAAGCAAAGTCAAATTGATCATGGTAGCAGCCGATCGGTAACTTGTGTTTGGTCGGATTAAATTAATGCTTTGTAAATGCAGTTTGGTGGGTTTGAGTAAGTAGAGCAGTAGACCAGCTACTTTTAGTAGTTCTTTTAGTGGTTATACTCTGATGAGGCACACTTTCCCCAAAGGGTTGAATTTTAGCCATTACAGCCTGTTTCTCTGCTGCTGGCTACAGGAAAATCACAGAGAATTTATTGTGACATTAAGCCATTTAAATCCCAAAACTTGTAAACCGGGACTTCATTGGACTTCGACCTGTGAAAGTTGGGCATGTTACTGGAAACATCTCTTAGCCATCATCACCTGACTGCCTCCATTTAAAAGCTATGATGTTTATTCTCATGTGTATTTTAGTCAGTACTTTGTGCTTTCCCAATATAAACAACACACACTGCAATCATCCAGGAAATATCCACTGTCTCTTCAGGTGCTTAACCTTTGATGAATGGATCTCCTGGTCTAAGGACAGCTACTTAACAGTGTGACACTGGAAAATAAAGTAGGTCCTGATAGACTATAAACATAAACTGCTCAACTACAAGTACAAACCTAGAAGAACATTACATGATACTGCATTTACAGAGACGTTATCTTTAAGTATCCTGCATTTTACTATAATAAAACTTGAAAAGAACTCATTTAGGGCCATTAGCCCTATCTCCCAATGGTAAAGAATCCTTTAAAAAAAATTCCTGGATCCAGACGGTGATCCAGATCACTCACAAAAATCTAATCAGTTCTTCCTTATGCCATTTCTGTCATTTCCTGAAAACTTCATCAAAATCCGTCCATAACTTTTTGAGTTATGTTTCTAACAAACTAACAAAACAAACACACTAACAAACTAACTAACAAACTGACTAACAAACCCTACCGATCACATAACCTCCTTGGCGGAGGTAAATATGACATATTGGACATGTTGATTTCTCTTATTTAAAAGGAACACAACATGATCAGACAAATTGACCTAATTTGATAGATACCTCTCATATGTAGATTAAACAAAAAGACTTTATTGATATCTGCATTTTGAGTAGATTCTAGTTTATAAATTCACCAGGAGGCTGCCATGTTTTGGTCTGCACTGGTAGTGTGACATCATTTGGCCAGAGCGGTCCTCAGTTGTGCCTATGCAGTAACCGGCTGATTCAAACTGGCAGTGTGTTTTGCTGTTTGCAGCTGCTGCGTGTGTGCACTCCAGCATGCACAGCTTTCATACCAGGCATGAGCTTGCTGCCTGTTGGTGTTTTCTCCCTGCTGTTAAAGCCCTGTGATTCTTTCTAAGTTTTACCTCAATAAACCCCCCTACAGGTAACTTGACTCAGTGTATAGTGGAACCATGTTGAGTTTTTCAAAATAAAAGCATTATGTACAAACAAAGAGAGTTTTTACAAAGAACTGCAAAAGAGGGCTTTTACTTGGAAAAGCAAAAATCAGAAGTGTTTTCTTACTGTGGTTATCTTTACCTGCAACATTCTGTACCGTGTGGTTACAGAAAGCTTCAGAAACAGTAGAGGTTTGGGGACACCTATATTAAACAGATACATTTTAGCTTGTGGCCTTTATTAGGGTCATCAAGAAACAGATTTCAAACATATTCTACCAATGTGGAAGTACATATTCGCTAAAACAAGGTAAATATGGCTCTCTATCATTTTCCTGTCAATTCTGACCGATAACCACTATGGTGCAAGGAAAAATGGACGAGGACTCAAATCTCAAAATTCTCCGTGCATGAGACATGCATATCAGCGTGTGACATGCAAGGGCAGACCAAAACATGGTGGCCTCCTGGTGAGTTTATTTGCTTATTGATCTTAGCTTTAGCTATGTAGCTCCATTAGCTATGTAGTTTATGCAGCTAACGAAGCTACTTGAGCTGCGTAAGCTGGCTGTTTTACAATGTTATCATGGAAGACGAGCTTTTTTTTCCTGCAAATGTTTTGTAATTAGGCTTTGCAGGTCAGGTTTTTGACTTGTAAGTTTAGGTTTCTTAATCCTTACCCTAACTTTTACCATGACCCTAAACAGAGGTTTAATCTGATTTTATATCTATTTGTTATAGAAATGGACAGTCTGCAGCCAGACTGTCTTAAACAGCCTCTGTACATAGCCTCTGAAAAAAACAATGTAGAAAGAAAGAAAGAAAGAAAGAAAGAAAGAAGGAAAGAAAGAAAGAAAGAAGGAAAGAAAGAAAGAAAGAAAGAAAGAAAGAAAGAAAGAAAGAAAGAAATATATTGCTACTTACTTTGGCAGCATTGATTACTGTAGCTGTATAGGACTGTGCATTGTCACCACAAGCTCCTCCACGAGACTGGTGACATCTGATCAACTGGCAAACAAAAAGATTTACAGATGAATGTAAAACGACATACAGAGGAAGTCTACAGAAGATGTATAAAAACATTAAATTGTGGAGGATTAACTGAGATTTGAGATATCTGAGATATCTAGGCGCCTCGTCTCTTGAGTCTTGGGAGGAAATTAGTTTTACTTTGAAAGAAACGTTACACAACCAAACAGCCAATCTGCTCTGATTCAATTTCAAATACAATATCTCTTGAATGGCTCCGTCCCAATATTACTCTGACTGCTAAAAAATAGATTTAGTGGTTTCTGGAAATCCTCAGGCAGTCACACAAACACTGGCCCCATCTGTCAATTACTTGAGTGGGCCAAAACACTATTGTGCATTAAATGTATTGCAGAACATTGTGTGTGTGTTTGTCCCCCTTTTTTGTAAATACTTAACAATCCCATTAAACAGAGGAGAACAGAAAACTCTGGTGCATCTGTTGATTTTCAAAATGTTATCATCCCTGTCGGACTCTTCTAGGAATAAGTTGTTTATCCAGACAGATTAAAGAGGCAAAAAATAGATAAAATGCATATTTTAGATTGTAAATATGGCGCTTTTCTGATAAGGCACTCCTGCAATGGAAAAGTGTGTGTGTATGTGTGTGTCAAGTACCTTATTCTCAGCATAGGCCAGCCAGCGGCTTCCCAAAGCTATTGGATTGAGGCTGGGACCGGGGCAGGGGTAGCAGCCTGAAATGACAAAAAGATGGTCACATTAGCTTGTGTATAAACTCTTATAACTAATAGTGTAGTTACTGGGGACCAAAGTTAAAAAAAAAAAAAAAGCACAACTAGTTCTTTTGTCTTAATGTCATTTTAAACAAAGTAGTCACAAGTTATTTCCATTTGGAAATAAAAACACTACTATAAAGTTTAATTTGCTTTAAATGTGGATTCGCTGTAGATTTCCCTTGTGCCAGATGGGTTTGAGTATAGTCTCTGGTAAGTATGATATTTTAAAAGGACAGAATTAACTGAAATTAAAAAAGTAAAAGCAGACTTTTCATAGATTTTGTGGTTGGCCTTGACCTTAAAATATAACAACATACATGTTGTACAGTACATGTAGGTGGGACATAATGCCTGTATATTTTACAATTTCAACATGTCACAATGAAGCTCCTGAGCCAGCTAATGTTGCAAATTAATTTTTTAACCATTTCTGATGTGTGTTTTTGAGTGCCCTCATAAGAATATTCATTTAACAAGAAAGAAGGAATGAATGAATGAACAATTCTTTCATTCCTTTAATTTCCTTTTGCCACAGGACCTTTTAAACCTGGGTGTTTTGGTGAAAAACTCCACGATTTGATATATGCAAGAGTAAAAAAGAACACATACAGCAGGCATTTGTAATAAAAGAACCCATGTTCATGTATTTCCATGAGCCTCATCCCTGAGGAGGAACTCTAACTATCTTAAACCATTAATGTGTTTGTGGGAAGCCTCTCGTTTGGGAAGATAAATGGGAGTCTAATGAGGGTGACGTGTCTGTGCGTTTGTGTGTGTCCACAGTATGACCTAATGGAGACTGTGGTACCCAACAAACTGAGGAAGGCTCCTCTGCTGATTGACCACCACAATAATCCCTGTGGGGGATATGCACAGAAACACACAAACAATGACACACAAATAAAACCATGAGGCTGTGAACAGAAATAAAAGAGGCACTAATAATTATACATAGTAGAAAAAACACAAAATATCTGCCAGATTGCTTTTTTCACACCCTACTTCAAGAAATGTGGAGGAAAACAAACAAACAAACAAACAAAAACTCTTACAAGAGACAGAAACTTGGCTCTTACTTCATTTTACTTTTCAAATGTTACATATTCAACCTTCACATTATCTTGATTCTGGAGACCTGATACAGCAACACAGGAAACACAAGCAATGTTAATTATTTCAATTTTTTTTCAAAACCTAGCTTTATAATATTTTTGTGTTTGATCATGTATGTACCGTACATTTCATACATTTACTTTTTAGAAATCAACCCAGCAGATATTAAATAACTCACACCTTGTGCATATTGTACTTGTACTCAATAAATAAAAATGATATAGAAGAAACTAGGGCTTGACAAAGAAATCAAATTTAGATTTAATCAAAATATGTCCTACTACAATTATCAAATTGCGGAGGCTATACCTCTTTGACCTGAAATCTGTTTCTAAATACCATGTTCATACATATCATGAGGCAGAAAACAAGTTTGCATAATGCTCTGCACATCATAAAAACATCTATACGTCGTTTTTTTCTAGAATAATTTACACAGAATCCTACTTTCCTTGTTTTTGTAAATGTTTGTCTTATTAAAGATGCTAAAGACATAAAATCATCAATCCCTTCAAAATAATTCATATCAAAAATGCAATAAGTCAAACTAATCACACTTTGATATTTTTTTCAAAATATTGTGCTCCTTATAATAACTTTTAAATCAGATAAATCACCACATTTTGAGAGTTAATCTCCACTGATTGTATTCTGATTATATGTTTAAATTCTAATAATGTGCTTTTTAATGCTACTTTAAGATTCAAACTGACAGAGTGAAACACATCAGTGTCTTTACTTGTGAATCAAACCAAGTGCTGTCCTCGTCAACGGCATTACTCCCTCCCTGACCAATCAAAATCAAGAAGGGGCAGGACTTCCTGGCCAGCTTTGTCAGAAAGCAGTGTTGGAAGAAGAATTATCTGACTCATTCCAGGTATACCGCCGATGCTAATGCCAGGATAATGCCTTTACATTGCGATATTTCTTTGAAAAACTTAAAATATTAAGCACACAGAGTCATTCAAAACAATGTTACAGATACTACAAAGGAAAGCAGAAGTCGACTAAGTAATCTAGGAATAATAAATGCCTATAAAAAGTGAAATAACTTACTAAAGCTCAATGATCTACTGTTAATGTGACAACGTTTAAACTTTTTAGGAATTCCAGCTTAGTTGCTTTCTCTGTGCAAGTAGTCCAGCTGAGTTTAACAATTAAACCAAGAGATTTCCTTCCCTGTTTGAATAAAAACATTTTTTTTTACCCTGAAAGGAAAAAAAACTGCAGCTGAACTCCTACACAGTGCCTAAATTGAAAATTATTTTTTGCAACTTTTCAGTGCCAAAACATTCCCAGTTTATTTTTGAAATCTTGTCGTCGTACCCTCCCTATGTTTATGAGAAACACAAAAACAATTTTTGCATCTTTATTATGAGTTGCCAAAAAGAAATGAGTGGTTGTCAGACTGTGAATTTGAATGGATCATGGCTGTGCCCCTTCTCTCTCTCTCTCTTCCTCTTGTAAGTTTTAGCTTGAAAATATAACTGAAGATCTCGGTCTGTTTGTTTCTTTGGTATTTTTGGATATCAGTCGTCATTAGAGTTATGGAGATTGTATTGTTTTAAACTCATTTCCTGAGCTTCTTTGCCTCTACCTAGACAGGACAGCTTAAGAGAGACAGGAAATCTGGAGAGGGGGGGTGGAAGAAGAAATTCACCAAACAGCACTGAGACCAGGAACAGATCCTGTGGTCTCTGCATTGAGAACTACAGTCTCTGCATATGGGCGCCTGCTGCACCCTCTGAGCCAAACTGGCACCCAGGTTGTATTGTTTTAAACAAAAGATATTTGATAAAGTACAAAAGTGTCAAAGGTCTGACAACCCTGAAGCATAACCCATTACTATTCAGACAAGCTTAATATTTGGTTATTAGTAATGTTACAAATGTTAACAGTTCAAAGCAAATAGAGTATGGGGGTAGATAAGAGGGAAAAATCACATCCTCGTCTTTTAGTTTGCAAAACCCCCAAAATACTGGAATCAAATTCCCTTGTTCCTCTGACTTTTTTCATACTCAGTACAGAGGCGTCTAAAGTCTTCTGCCAGACTAAATCTGTGAAAAACAGACAAATATTTGCTTGTAAACAGACTGCAGAAATGATTGGAAGAGTCATAAAGAACTCTAAATGCAAGCAGACACAGGCAGTGACAGTTGGGAAGTTTCCATAGTGTGAAAACATCCAAGCAACAAAATCCTGAACCAATGATGATCACAAACACACACACACACACTGGGCTGATGTAAGTGTGGAGGTGTGGGGAAAATGACTGGCTGACAATAATTTAGTGTTCAGGGAGCAGATGAGGTGGAGACAGTCATTTGGTGTGCTGTGTTGGGAAGAAGAGGCTGTTGGGGAGAAAAGGGGAGGGAGGGCTGGATTGAGGTAAGCCACAAGGGCTGCTGGTAACGCCAGAGAAGCCTTTTGTGCCTCTCCAAGGCCGAGGGGAGCCCAGGCGGTGAGATAACATGTGTTTGACATCCTGGGTGGAGAGAAGGGGGCTAAGTGTAGAGAGGAAACAGACATGAAGGGAGGAATCAAAGGAGAGGAAAGCAAGGCTCAGGCTTTTGGAGGCCAAACACAGAGAAACCTTAGCCTTAAAGTATGATATCCCTTTGATAAAATGCACTAAAAGGTTCCTGAAGTAATAAACTTAGTCTATACTACTATTTAAAAAACACCAAGAACCACAGATACTAACCCTGATTTCATGTAATAATTTGAACTTCAAGGCCTAACAGAGCTGAAGGGTTTGTTGGTTCAACTTCAAACTCAATTAACTTATTTATTTGTATCGTCAATATTTACAGATTTTTATAGCCAAAATATTGGTTGTAAACATCAGAAGAAATTGTTACATCTGCCAATAGCTGAATCTAATAATTAGTCCATGTATTTGCCTGTGTGTGTCATATTGACTGTATGATCATTTGATTTATAGTGATGGCACTGAAAAGTGAGTGGGTTTGTCTTATTTCCCCCGCCCTGTTCATGTAGATATGTGGATGTTCTAAATGTAGTTTCTGAAGGTTCAAGGTAGATGCACATCAGCTAAATTTACTAACCTTTTCATGAACAAGAAAAGCAGCAAATAATGTTTTAGTGATTTTATTTCTAGAATGAAACTTTAAGATGCAAAGGGATGGGGCCTTGCATGATTCAAATCCTGGTGTCAAAGTGGATTGGGAGTAGGCTGACATCCTGCCTCAAGAAATCAATTGAAACAAAATTGCTACAATGAACTCAACAATTTAATTTTTTTTTAGAGAAACAGAAATAGACTTTAGTTTTCAAGTTCTCTGCTGTATTTTTTGCACTCTAATGCTGCAATTTTTAGAGATGAGAAATAGATAATGCTTTATTGACTACTTTATATGCAAAGAAAGAAACCTGTCTTGATGTGCAAATACTACAGTACATATGATTAAAAAATACTGACACATTAACACCATTAAACACACTTAAATTCACGGGCTATACTGTAAGTAATGGGGTTTCACACTAAACCCACTTATTTTTCTTAAACACCTGCAAAAAATAAGGTCACACCTGTGATATGAATGTGTGACATCACATCTAGAAAGCAATGAAGCTCAAGCATTATTGCATATCCCGTATAGTTTTAAGAGATGTGTAAGAACATCTATTTTTATGTTTGATCAGAAACATAAAACAGTCTACTTTGCTTGTGGTGACTGAGTTCAGACTCACAGAGCACACCACTTGAATGCAATGAAAGCACATAAACATTTGCCAAGCCTTGGGTGCTCATAAAAACATGACATGTCCACCATCACATCTCTGGAGAGGAAATAGACACACAACACTAGAACAGTTCCACTGAAGCCCATCTTCATATATTTCAGGATCTTCTGTTCACTGCTTTTACAGCCCAAACATACCAAACAGCTCTGCATTCTGAAGTGATAAATAACTATTGAACATGTTTGGCTTCCTGTGGACCAGACACTGATATGGAAGTCCGGCAGACAAAGAGGAGACACATTAAAGGCGGCCAGTAAGGTCAGTTTACTCCAGTCATTGACTTAAGTGAACAGCAATGGCCTTGTAATACAGTCTGGCCTTTCTTTGAGCAGACATGGCAGGTACAGCCAGGGGGGAGGGAGCTGTAAACAGTTTCTTCATGTAGAGCTTCAAATAGAGGGGGCCTCACATTATGTTTTCATAAAAGTAGTTTACAAAGACTGAGAGAAAAGATCTGTAGCCAGCCAGGGTGGCTGAAGGCATTAAACAAATGATTTTTATTTTATTTTTTTTCTCGATTATTTGGCTTTTGGGAAACCAGTCCTCACACTTAATGATCAAATTGGAAAGTGAAGCATAAACAAGCTGAAATATCCCACAAGATACTTCTGTTATCTAGGACGTTTTTTTAGGGTATTCACTTGTTAAAAGCGTTTGTGTATTTTATTATCTTAATAAAGTGTTGAAACTTTTAAAATAGATTGTATTTCTTCTAGAGTTACTTGATGTTTAAACCAAAATTGTAAAACTATTTTTCAAATGCCAGAGTCTACATTAGAGTTGTCATATTATCAAATTTGCCTGACTGTGTGATTGTGTTACTCTTCTCTCATGATGAGTCTGACCATTTAAATAGATTTCATAAACTGGTGCAAGTCATCCTGTTGAACATGAATGTACACAAAATCAAGGAGAAAACAGTAGATTTTAGAAAGAATCTCACTGTCCTAACTCCTGCAGACTGTAGAGACAGTGAAGCAGCATTAATATGTTGAAGTTATTGTGGACAACAAGCTGAGCAAAGAGCCTCAGTTGGACGTTGTACGCAGAAAAGTTCATTAACAAATGCATTTTTAATCATGGGCTGTGTAATTTTAATGCTGAAAGTATTTGCATGAAAATGTTCAATTCTTGTTTGACTGACTCTGTTCTTACATTATCTTTAATCTACTTCCATGGGTTCTTTAATCTAACAGACAGGTTTTTTATCATTTAAAAAAGGTGCTGAAAAATCACAGGCTCCACTTCGAGGGACTTGACTGATATGTTTAAAATCTGAAATTCTTAAAAAGGCCAGTTAGTCCTGGCACTTTTTTATTTTTTAGGAGTTCCTGCTCCCATCTGGCAGTGAATACACTCTTTCAGCATGGAGAACAGACAAAAATCTCATTGGTCCTGACTGCTGTTAGCTCTATGTGATAGTTATTATCTACTCATCACTAATTCCATTTTTATCCACCAAATGTGTTTTCTAATGTATTCTACATTTCACTGTTTTTCTGTATTTTGTTTGATGGTTTGTGTGGTACTACTAGCAGTAACAAAAATTGCCCCTCCAGGATTACAAAGATATCATTGATCATTTAATACTAAGTACAAAACTGCTTTAACAAGTCAGAACAAAATAATATTTCTTAAGATTTTTCAAACGTTAAATGTTTTGATTAGATATAACAAGATATAATAACCAAGCATTCATGTCATGATCTATACACACTTATGTAAGACAGACTACTCTAATTTCTGGAGCTGATAGTAAAAGTCATAACAGCTATATTTCTGTTGCATCTCATAGATCTTAGTCTGGCACTTGTTCTTAAGTTTGGAGAACATGTATTTATATTTGGTTTATTTTTCAAAGCAATCTAATTTTACCTTTACTACTAAAACATTTAGCTGGAATGATTGATATTATGCAAATATGGTTAATACGACATCTATATTTTTTTTATAACAATTTAGTATCAAACAAATTTACAAGTGAAGCTGTTTTACAAGATTATTAGCATCTAAATTTCTTTCTCTTTTGGAAGATGCTTTAAATTATCCATAAAATTAGAAATTATAATAATCAGAAAAATGATTTATTTTGCGACAATAAAAAAAAAAAATCCTTCCTTTCTCTACGCAAAATCAAATAACAAGCCAATAAAAAGAAGGTTTTGTACAGCTACACAATTAAAAAGTTGACAAAACAAGCCAATGTTAGAAAAAGAAGCTTGTCTGAAAAGGCTATCAGACAGCATGAAATGCACGTGATCGGTGGATATAACGTACTTGTAACAAAGAACTTCTTGGTGAAGGTGCAGCTGTCAAATGCAGCAATCTTCTCTTGAAGGCTCACAGCCAGGATACTTGAACACAAGAAAAAACAGTATCAATTTAGAGAAAGCTGACATGATATGTATCATACAATGTGAGATATTTTTTGTATATTAGATAGTTTGAAAGACATACTGTTTGTTGCAGTGGAGGTCATAGATGGGCGTCTTGAACTGAATTGATTTAACCATTTCCCCGGTCCTGAGAGAATACAGGTCGGCACAACAGTATGGGGGGCTCGTCCTGAAAAGGAAAGAACAAAGGCATAGTCTTAGAAGGATGCTGACAAATAAGCACACATTCTCTTACAATTATTACTAAGGCAGAACAAGCAGCTTATAAAACCCAATAGAAGGATATAGGAGACTATCTTCAATCCATCTAAGAGTAAAGCTGGGCCATTAAGGTTCTTGGGCTTTTCTGCTTTCCCATTAGTTGTTGTCAGGAGCAGCGTAACTCACTGTCATGACTTTACCCCTCCACTCTGCAAAAGTCTTCTTGTCCATAAAAGTGGTGTTTTAATTCAATGTGATGTGAGCACAGAGCTGTCAAGTTCTTTAAATGTAAACTATGTCCAGAATCTGTAAAATCTCATGTTAAAAATAACTAATTCTGAAGGTACTGAAATTCCGTAATAGTTTGAAAATAAAATGCTTCTTTTTTTTTTTAATCAAATTTAGCAAAGTCCTGATAAAAACTGTAATGATGGGGCTATAGAGGCTATAGTCCTCCAGATGGTGGACTATCTTTCCCAATTTCCTACTCTGACGATTTTTCCTTCCTAAATAAAGGCATAAAGCCCCCATTTTTTAAAACAACAACAGAAAACAAATGAATATGAAGCAATTCTGGGGAAAAATAAGCACTAAAGCAGGAATACATTTTTTTTCTTGCCAGTAAAAGGTGTTCATGTTTGAGAAGAGATTTGGGTTACATTTTAAAACATACAGTTTCTACAGTGTTATTCAAAACATGGTTCTAAGCCTCACAACCATGAAAAACAAACATATACACACAGATACTATAGGAACATTGAGGAGGAGGAGTCCATTAAACAGCCAATTTCAGCTCTAACCATCTTTTTATGCGTCTCTTGAAGGATCCTTGGAGAAATCCTTCAGTATTTGTTTCCACCATGTCCCACTGTGGGTCCTCATGGTGAAAGTGAGGGGCAAAAGGGGAAATGCTTTGTCATGCAACACATTTACATGAAGCCTTTCTATCAACAGCAAAGAAGAGGCTTTCATGAGGGAGCTTATCCAACAGCAGGCAGCGGCTGCTGCTAAAGGAAAATTTAGACATAAATCTTAATCAAGCCCTGTCCCCTGTGCCCCTTCCCTCACTCTGAGAGGAAAGCTTCCACTCGCCCTTTATTCTCTGTCACCCCTGGCGAGGCCTGTGGTGCCGCGTTGGCTGAGGATACAGGGGTGAGATGCAGTGTTAGTTTTGTTTCTCAAGCCATAGGAATAAATACTTTCAACAGTCTATTAGGTCTGCTTGTGCATACTGAGCGCCGCTTCATCAGTGTCAGCATGGACAGTTTTACACATAGGAAGCACTGGCTGGATTGTAGAGTTTACAACAAAGGTCAATGTAAGCGTAACTGTTCCTGTAAACCAGATGACTCAAAATTATGGACGATAAATGAAGTGTAGAAAATCAAACAAAGACTGCTTTGTTAATTGTAATACAACAAAAAACACCTGCACACGCAGTGGTTGTAAGGTCAGATCAGAAATCCCAAACCCATACAAAAGAGAAAGCACAAGTCACAGTTAGGACATATTTAGTTAAAACAGCAGCAGGACACTGCCAAGTCAACAAGATTAATCTGCACATTATTCAAAATACAAGCTTGTCATAAGATAACTTTTTTCCATTACAAAACACAGATAACATTAACCATGTCGAATCTTCCTCCAATCTTCCCCTAACAGACTCTAAAGTCTGTCCTTCTTCCCTGTCATTACCAATTTTCCCTTTCTTACTCACAGTGTAGAGACGTCTGCTTCTCTAAAACTCAGCAAGCATGAACATTCAAGTAAAAATGATAAATGATAGTTTTTACTGATAATGAACCCTAAACCACATCAAAGTGACCTTGCACTATTTCCTTTTGTGAGCAAATTAGCTTTTTTCAAGTTGATTTGAACAAATATTACAAATCCAGAGTCTAATTGTTCACTAGCAGGTCTGGATACAAAGTTTGGCTGCTCTTACCATGGCTGTTTTTAAGTGTGGGAGAAGTATCTGCCACTGTCCCACAGCAGCAGCAGCCATTTATCAATTCAGAGACTGTGGAAGGTACAATATTTTACCATAATTTCTTGCACAACACTGATGTGCTTGTTGGTTGGCAGTTCTAATGAAAGACTTTATCAGACTACAGTGGTTTCATTCAAAAGATGTGACTTGACTTGAGCTTTAACTTAATAATAGCACCCACAAGATTGGATAACAGCATTGAAATGAAAGGCAAGAACATGTTTTGCTGCTTCAAATAGTAGGAAAAGAGGGTGCAAGCAAATCCCCTGGATTTTTTTTTTCACTAGGATTTAGAGTCATATACAACAAGCAGATTTAGCTGGTATCATTTTTAGCTTAGTTTACTAATAAATCAATCTCAATCAACCATTTCCAGTTCCTTATTCACTTTAGGGATGAATTTTACAAACATCTTGAAAGAAATAACATAACTTTCTCTTTTTTCAATGGTGTTGTGCCTGAGATCAGTTCATAGAAGAATGAGTTTCACCAAGGAATGGTGCATATTTAAACTTGAGCTCAGATAGAAGATTTAAAACCAGTCAAAACTAGATTTTAGGTGGGTTTCTTTTTTTTTATGCCATTGGGGTGTAACCTGGCACGCCAGATAGATGTGTTTCACACATCCATCTGGTAAACCACTCATAGACAGTGTTTAGGAAAGTGCAGAGCCTTTGAAAAAAAAAAAACTTGGAGGGTGACTGGATGAAAGTTCTGTTTGTCACATATTTATGGGCCAATCAGCGCAACAAGATACATGACGTAGCCGCTACCTAGCTGCGTCCCTACCAAAGGAGTAAGCTCCATAAGGACTGCATAACGCAGTGAACCATGGCGACTATAGACATGTCAGTACAAGACATAACGAAAGAAAACAACTCACTGCTGTTCTTTGTTCTTTTAATGAAGAAATGTCGTCAAGTCGTCTGATAAAACTGGCGCTTCAGCAGCGTCCATGCTAATGTGTTCTGCCATTATAGCACCCGCCTCTTGTTCCTGCTTGCTTACGTCATGACTCTGCCACGCCCAAAAGTACTGCCCCTGGATGCTGATTGGTCCTGTCACTTTCTAACCAGGCCCAAATTGTTCAGAAGGGAGCTTTGCAAGATGGATTCGCCAGTGAGAAACACGGAAATGGGCGTATCCATCTGCTTTGCAAGGTTAATCAGGGTGTGGAAATGACATGTGTAAGATACAAATGTGGTTTAAATGTGTTATATTTTATTGTAAGCTGTCTACAGTGAACTGTTTCTGTTACTATTCTCTGTTCTCTCTCTACAATAAATGCAAAAAAGCCCATAAATAAAGCTTTAAATGTTTGTATAAGAAAGGTTGAATTGCTTATACAGCATGTCACATCCACACTGGGCACCCCTGTTTGTGTGCAAGCATTAACAACTGTACTTTGCCGAAGCTCACCTCTTCTGACCTTACCAGATCCAGGGACGTGTTCCCTGCCTGAGCTTCATACAGAGCACTCACACTAGTCATGTAAACTAGACTCTGGGGGTCAAGCGTGCTTTGGTATGGTACAGACTGCCTAGTGTGAGCACACCCTTAGTCTTTATGAAATGCCTGGAAATACATTTTTAATTTTTTCAGTCTTAATCTTGTCTAAATTTGACAAGTGTCTAAAACAAAAAACACAGTTGAACAGAACTGAAAAGTGAACAGAAATTAACATCTTGGCTTCTTTCGTGATTGGTATAATTTTCTGTCCATCCATATAGCCATCATCTACACGGCTTAGCTTATTCGGGGTTAGAGTAAATTTACTTGTGTTTCTGCCTTTTCTAAATGTAGAGGCTTTTCAAAAGCCCCCTGTTTGGATAACTGTAGTTTCTTTAAAATGCATTTTTTTTTTTTTTTTTTTACCGGTCTGCACAGTATATTCATAAGATATTATTCCTGGATTGAATATGATTATGCAAAGCTCTTTGATACAGAGTGCCACTTCATCTACCAATGTCAAGGTGGACTTTTTGAGGGAAATTACCCACTTTACAGCAAATCGGTGCAAGTGGGCAGTTGGTAGTGTAACGCAGTAGTGCCATTCATTTGAACAAGGAGGTTGCATTTTTGATACATTGCCTTTGTCAGTCAGAACAGAGCCCACAGTAAGTCCTCCAATGGAGGAAGCTCCTAATGGAGCTGATGATAGAGAAAAAGAACCATCTTTCCAGCCTTTTCTTCCACTTCCTTTCACCCCTCTCTGTCCATGTCTCCATCACTGACATGCTCTTTGTGTATTTGGGCAGTGTTTTCCATGTCTTGAAATTATTTAGTCTTTCTTGAATATGACAGCAAATGGCAAACAGTGTTAGCGTCTTTCTTTAGGTCTGTGCCGATGGAAATTGTAACTGTATGTGTTGGCAAATTATGAGCCACAGACTGAGGTTTTTTTTCTTTTTTTCATTTCGAAACTCTCATTATTTAACCTTTCAGAAGAATGGTAATCTATTACTTGTAGAACCCAACTAAGTCCTGATTTTTAAATGTTTTCCCACCTTTACACTTTGTTTAAGACCCTAAAACTGCCACTAATTTTTATAAGACAGCTGTAGTGATATGTGGTAAACATGGGGCACATAAGCTTGTCAGTCGAATTGCAAAAAGCAGTTAAATACAAAGATCTGAGCTATTTAAACTATTGAATTCTCAATCCCAATGGTCAATATCAGCCTTTATGACACTTATGTCTTATATTACCTGTATGAGGCACACAATTCATTTTTTAATGAGGGCCAGCTGTCAACTATTACTGTGAACTTTACCCTTCAAACTTCGATAAATCACTGAATTATGCTGTATCATAAAATTGTTACATATTGTGCTACTCTAAGTCACTTCAGGACCATTTTATTATGAATTGCACAAACAGGATTGGATCAACCCATAATAAAGCTCTTACCTTTTATTGCAAATGCTGTAGGTCTACATTAGAGGGAGTGCTCTGACACACAATTTGTTTTTTTTTAACCCTGACAAAGGCAGGAAAACACACCCAAAGATGCAAGATGAAACAACTTCTGCAACAATATCCCAATGACCATCTTGATGACGGATGCATGCACCGAACCCTTTGGGAGAGAATGTGCAATCACATACTGATGTTTAGAAGTACAGTTACGCACCATTGTGGTTATTGTATGTACCTAAAGTAAGCCACTGGCGCCAAGTTAGCCCTGAGATCTTTAAGCCCTTGTCAAGAATTAAAATACTGTCCCAAGACTGCAAATGCTCTTAGTGTGTGTAGGAGCCTGGTAAATGTTAGTGTGTGACTGTGTCCTGCCTCCAGCCCGAGTGAAAGCTTGCTGCAGAAGATTAAATAGGTGCCACTAAAGAAAGTTTTGAAGAATCTTGATTCGTTTTTCCATCCTGATGGGTAACACAAACATTTTAAAGGTCCTCACAGTGCAAGCGAAGCTACCATTACGGATCAAGACTGCAGGCATTAAGATTTATACAGAAAATTCACCCAATGATAATTTACTTTTAGGCGGCTAGATCATCGATTTCGGCATTATCAGAGTCCGATCAATCCAATTCAAAGCTCTATCCCGAAAAATGGGCCCCTGGAATTGATTCAAAGGGACAATGATAACGTGCTTTGATAGAATCAAAATGGCACAGGGTTCAATTGTTTTGCTTTTGCAGTATTTTAACAAATGACCCAGTTCTAATGGAGGCTATGCAGGGTCAGATGTAATAAGATTTCCTGATGCCGGGGACGTTGGGGCGTAGGTTGAAAGCAAGGCTAAATCACAATTATCATTATGGATCATGGCGGGATGTCAGTCCTTGCACATGTTAAGGTGACGCCGCGCACCATTCCCCAGCTCAGTAACAGGCCTATTATGATGGCCCTATTAGATCAATGTGCCAATTACTATTACTCAAAGTGGCCCTTGGGTCTGAAAGGATACAAAATGAGGGAGATAGAAGAAAGGAGGCTCGGCTCATTTACTTCCTTAGATCGGACAAGACACTTGTTCAGAAATGAGGCTGGAAAGCAGTGACCCTGCCATTTACAGGAGACATCACAATGCAGCAATCTAAGAACAGAACTATACTTAAGGCAGGTTTAGCATGGTTACCAAGATGCCTGAGAAAAAAATAATCCAGTGAACACAATAACAGATATGGACTTGGTATCAAACTCTGTTACATGTTAAGTACCAACTGAATTATGTCTCCCTGACACTTAAAGGCTTTGAACATCAAATTTCACTCAGTGACATATAAATAAATACTATGAGTTAAGTCCTATAATTATGACAATGCTATCATACAGACATTTCATCTTTTAGGGTGCTAGCAATTCCCAAGTAGCATTAAACATGGGGTACTTAAAGCAGCAATATCTTAGGATTCTGTTTGGTGTGCTTTGGTACCTACTTAAGGTCTCAGAGTTCAACTACTCTGTAACACAAGCATAGTGCTGTTGGCTCCCCCTCAGACAACATGCATTGGCTGACAAAAGAGGGTGGCAAAGCAAGTAAAGAATTTGTGAGAAATTTATGAACCACATCAACTCACGCGATACAGTTATATTACCTCTAGATTTTGTTAAAATATGACTCTGCTAGTATTTACAGCCAGTATTTGCAAACTGTTTGCATATGGCATAGGCTATATTCATTTTACTCACCCATTCACAGCAACATAGCCAGTTTAATGTCAGACTTACAGCCAGCTGTTTGCTGAAGCTCTCAGCAACATGAAAATGCCTGTCCAATATTTACTAGTTAACCTGCTAGCTAGGTCCCTCTGTCTTTATCAGCCGTCATGGTCCTCTTCAGCCTCTTGACCTCTGTCATTGTATCAAAAAGTACTGAGGATAGATGGCTTTTATTAACTGGGTTGGGTTGTGAACTACTGCTGTTCAGCTGTACACTCTTCTTGCATGAATACTGCAGCACACTGCCAAAGTTACATAGTGCTGAAACTAGGCAACCACTGCTCTATAGAAATTATAATAACCATTCTGCCTGCTGGAGGTTGTTGTATTATTTTAAGCTGGTGAAGTTATATATTGTTGCATTAACATTATTTATTTCTTTTTTAATGATGTTTATTTTTTTAAGTCCTGTAAGATGTCTTACAAACTGGCAAATCTGACAACCAATGGATGCTTCTATTTTGTAGACGCTGCTATAGGTTGATTTCAATCATGTGATCTTGAATGTCGATGGGGTCAGGAAGTGGGGGTCAGCTATTAGGAATGAATGGGAACAGAGGAAAGTCAGTATTTTACAGCACTAAATGGACCTTGCACTGTATTTATTATCAGAAAATCTTGACATACACTGAGTACGATGCCAATACTTTACAAAACAGCGACTTTTTACCCCAGTTAAACAGATTTACCTGGAGTGGAGGCGATCAATATCACAAGTTACTTAGTCCTGCAGATCTCCAAGCATCATCTGTCCAGATGAAGGGAGACAAGAGTCTGGAGGAGTCTTGCACTGAGCTTAGAGGCTAGCTGAGCCCCATTAACATATCAGAAAAATCCTAATTTTGTCATCAACATGCTTTTAACTGAAACAGTGATATACTATCAACTGAATAAACCTTGTAGGGTAAGTAACTGGGTGATGTGCCATTCACGAATGAGCCTGTGCTATGAAACGACTCTTTAATGTGAGCCACTGTAGCTAGTAGTCCCGTTTGAGTGCCAGTTTCCTTTCCCTGTTTCTTTGTTTTTATATAATTCACAATGCAAAAGCCAAACTGTGACGGAATGAATAAGTTTTCCACTGAGCTGAGCCAAATGATCTGTGGATCTCTAAAAAAAGATGAATATCCCGTCACAAAGAGCGAGGCTGGAGTTTGGTAAAACGGATATCAGCTGATACAGTTAACACGGGCAAGAGTTTAAATAAGCTAAACCACAAAAAAAAAAAAAAAAACTGTACTGAACCAAACCAGACTGCCTTGTGGAAATAATACATGAATTAATACACAAGCAATGTTTGACAATGCTTGTCCAGGCTTTAGACAGAGGCTCTTTAATTCCTGCTTACTGCCATTTCTTGTGAGTTTTTGAAACTTTTTTTATTTTTTGCTGAGAATTTACCTCCTTTCAGGACAGAAAAGTAGCTTAAGAATCTGAATGCTTGGCGTAGTCATAAACAGCTCAAAACATGGCCTTTTTGGTTTCGTTTCTCTATGTAGAAATCACTACTTGCCACCCAAGGGGTGTTCTCTGCTGTGGCATGTCGTCATCTCCAAAGAACTTACAACTACAGTGACAACTGAACATGACAAGCAGCAGAGACAGCTGGATTAAAAACTTCAGACAGCTGATGACAGATGTATCATTCTAAGGTAACCTTAATATTATTTAGATCTTACACTACAGACATTGTTTACAACAAGGTGAGGTGAGTCAAGCTTCTATTGACTACACCATATTTTCTATTGGTGTATTCACAATAAAAGCTCTTAATGAATTTACAGCTACAGACTATTATTGTGAAGGAATTGTCAGAAGTAGTGTGTTGGACATGGACTTATTAAGCAAGTTGGGAGTTTAAACACTTTTCAAACTGTTGTTTGAGCTGAATCACTGCAGCACTGCTGTACACAAACCGAGGTGACCAGCTTGCGTTAAAGCCCCAGACAGACTGACAGATATGCTCTGCAAAGCAAAAAATCCTTATGTTGCCGTTACTACAGATATCAAACTAAGAGAGGAAAAACACAGGTTTAAACTGTTTACTGTACTGCAGATTAAATACAGCCGCATGAGTAAGTGACAATTTAGCAGCTACTCATTTCCCACTACGAGCGGGCTAACCCGCTAGCTTATGTGTCGACCTGTTGTGTTTTGTACTTCTTTGCGAGGTCTGGATGTCTGTCATTGAGGTGCTTGGTGAGATTTGAAGTGTTTCCTCCCCTGCACTACACTGTTATATAGCATCATTTTGCACACAGGCTTGGTTAGGTCAGTTGGTTCGCCAGTAGGCAAAGTAGTCCCACTTTGGTAGACTTCGGAAGCTCGTTCTACATATTCACTAGGTGAGGAGGAGGAAGTATTATCTAAGAGGATGATCTGCGGTCATCATGGGTAGCAGACATATTGAGGCAGAGGCATTTTTACACTGTCAGAGGAGGCTTGTGCTCAAGTTGAGCAAAGATGAATGACAGGCACGTCTTTCTGACCTGTTTTCCTTGCTCACACTGCTGCCTAGTGGAGATGCATGTAAAAATGCAATCCTCCATCCTGAATGCGCTCTTTCACATCAGAGCCACCTATGACCTGCAAAGAGGTGCTGAACAGCAGAGAATTCTAATACCAGACCGTTCAGAAAAAAGTAGTGACATTTCGATATACCGTGCAACACGACTAGCTGGCGTAAGAATGATATGGAGATGATGATAATTACTGACTAAAGATGAATGATATAAACTCATCTACAACTCACTAAGAGTCACTCAGAGAGCCCAAAATAATATTCCCCTGATCTTCATCTGAAGAATATCTAAACTCTCTGTGCTTGTCAAGCAAGACAGTATAACATTTAAATAAAAAGAGACAAGAAAAACTATGTGTATGACAACACAACATTAAATAAAGACCCTTTTGCTGCCATAAGATAAAATTATAGCCAAAAATCATCTGATTACTAAAGAATTGCCTTCTTTCAATTTATTTGCACAACCCAATTACAGATTCTGAATTTATATTTACAATAAATAAATGAATTCAATTTAATTCAAGGAAATTGATGGAAACTTCTCGCTTCTTTTTAAGTGGGTCACAAAAGTCTTCGGGGGGAAAGATTAGGTACAGAGAAAATTATCAGACTTGACCAAACAGTCCAAAAATGTATTTCTCTGATCCTAAATTACTACCCTGTGAAGCAACCAGAGGACACATCCGCTGAATCCATCTCCCTCTGCGTTGGCCCAACAGTTCACTGGCTGTTTGGGTCATTTTCCTGCCCCACTGCTCTGCCACTGAAGCTGGAAAACGTCCTAAGAAAACAATGTTTAATGTGACTTTTACAACCATGTGTGAGTCTTAATTTTAGATATGCAACTGTTTACAATGGTCATTAAAGACCATTATGGATGTCGCATGTCTTATTATTGTACCATTATCATCAATCTGTTCTGTGCACTTCCTCCTTGATGAAACATGTTGACATCTGTTATTCTAATTTTCACATCAATGTCGCTCTTATTCCATGAGCACTTTCCCTCTGGCTGACACATTCTGCACACATCTTTTTTATGAACGTGAACTAAACCAGGAGATCAAAACCACTAGATTTCATGTGGAAACCATAGAGGGAAGCCCAAGGAGGACATAAGAAACGGGCAAATAAATTCATTTACAAGGAAGGGACGTCACCACATTTCCGACTGTGCAAAGTTTTACAAGCTCCCCAAATACGAATGGCAATTACATAGTGTGGAAATGCTAAACAAATACTACCTTGGTTTTGGAAGTCAAGACCAGCTCGGCTGAAAGTGAAAACTCCATGTTTCAATCAAGGACTGGAAACATCCATCAAGTGCTTGAAGTTCTCTATAGAACTGAGTTGTTGAGAGGAAAATTAAGCCTCTGAAAAAGATAGTGTACAGTGCCAAAAACTGCAGTTCTACAGATGTCCACTGGAGGCTGGGTTCAAAAGGTCACCCTTCTTAGAGCCCCATTTTCAAAATATAAAGATCTAGTTTTGAGCTTTCTGACACCTGTACTGAAAGAGGAAGACAGCGCATAGAGTCAAAAACAGGAATGAGAGAGTGGGGAATGACACATGAGAAGGGAGGCAGAGGCTAGATTTGAACCAGACCACCCACATATACTGGGCACCACCTCACTGCTAGTCCATCTGACTCTGCACACCTAAAATGCCTTTTTTGAATGCTAGAATGAATCCGGTTACAATCTGTCCAAAGTGTGTAATTTTTCTCATTCAAGAAAACTACAGGAGGTCACTTTTGTGATTTGTGAACCATTAGACTGTTTATAGTTTGCATTACAAGACATGGCTGCTTCATTCAGTATTTTCCATACAGCCCATAGAGCCACAGCTCTTTCAGCTTTCTTTGTTTAATAAGAACCACCAATGCTGATCACCTAAATAACCAGCAAATGAAATATCCTTGGGCTCTATCAGTTTCATAACTTTGCATTTTCTCCACTTGCTCCTTTTCTATCTCCACCTTGTCATTCAATGTTGTTCACTTTTGCGTAAGGAAAAAAAAAATCCTAAAGAGAAACCTAAAAACTCTTCAAATCAAGAACTCGGTGTACCACTACATGCAATTATCAATGCTATGTTTATTTCTTATGTGCAGTCTAGGTGTGATAAAAACTCCTGCATAAAAGTGTTACAGTGCATTAAACGTGATATTCAACTTGATTTTTTAGCATTTAAAATAGAAATTAAGCACATACCTATACCTCAAGATGCATGTAGTAATTTGGAAGCTTTTATCTAACCTTACAAAGCTCAAGAATTGTCCAGACTCCATGTCTGTCATCAGGCAAATCCAGCTGCAAAGCTTAAATGTGAAACGACAGTGCCAGGTCTGAGAATGGACCGGGCCAATCAGTCTCATTTGAGAACAATGCGGTAGTAGCTACTGGTGGAGTTAAGCTGTGCCTGAGAGGAGGAAGCAATGGCTGCCGTCATTGTAGCCATTAGCTCCAATGCAGCTCCAGTCCCAGTTTTATTCAAACTGGGCCATGTTTCTCTAGGATGATGTCTCGCCGTTCATCTGACCTGCTCTTGCGGAGTTTGCAATAGTTAGAGGTAGAGTTTAGTTGTATTGCAAGCCAGTAGAAATGAGTGCCACTAGTGAAGCTATTAGCTTGGGTGTAGCTTTAGTATAGAGCTTTAGTGACAGAGTATCAGATCTGGAGAGCATTTCTTTAATGAAAGAGGGGCAAACAACCTTTTGATCACTGTGTCGATCACACTGAAAGCCTTTCTTAGTGGAGATGTTTTGTTCTTCTCCCAAAAGGCCTTGGCATGAGGAGAAAGAAGCAAGGTTTAAATCTATGAATTGAATAGTAAATGGACTTGTGCTTGTATTGGACTTTTCTGCTTGTCTGACTAATCAAAGCATTTTCTACACTGCAGGCCACATTACCAATTTCCATCCACTTATACTACATGGTGTTGACTGATGGTGTTGACTGATGGTGGAGGCTACTGTTTCCATCGGTAAAAGCTAATCCCATTAATTCACATTCAAACACATTCAGATGCCGCTGGAGCAGCAAGAGAGCAATTTTGAAGTTAAGAGTCTTGGTCAAAGGACACAATGATATGAGACTGCAAGAGCTTGGGACTGCAACCTCTAACTGGTTGAAAGTTAAGGACCATTCCACAGCTGCGACATATCACTCAATGACCCTTCTTCTTAGTTCATTTTTGTTTTGGTAGACATTTTCTCATGTGTTCAGGGCCCTATGCCTTTGGACACTGAGTGTGTGTATTTTTTTCCAAAATTTCTGCTGATTAAAAACTAAAAATGATCTTATGTTGTGGTAATCATGTTTGCACACTGATGTCAGAACGGGTTTGATTTTTGAACCTGATTGATCATTGGGAGCAGTGACTGTGGCTCCCTTTTTGCTCACTCGCTTGCTTGCGATCTCCCTTTAATCACCATGACTTTGCAGTGTATTATGTGGATATCAACCATAACACATTAAAGATAACGGCCAAAATGCGTAGTAAACACAAGTAACAAAGACTGAATACAAAAGTTGCACATCCGAAAATAGCAGACTCTGTGTGCGAAGACCTGTAATATATCTTTTCAAGTCTCATTTAATACAGCATGATGTTAGTTTATGTTATGGTCTGACAGAGAGGAGTAGTAGTGGTTTGCATTGTTGCCTTACTGTAGTAGAGGCTCCCTTTGTTCAAAACTCCAGCTGTATGGAGTTCGCATGTTCTCCCTGTGGGTTCCCAGATTTTCTACCACAGTTGAAACATGTGCTTGTTTGGTTCACTGCTCACTCTGTTTGTAGTTGTGAAGTTGTGTAGTTGTACTCGTCCTGAAGAGTATCAGTGATATTGATAAATTATAGTCATACATATGATTAAACATGTATGTTTTAGGTTGTCTGAGATTGAAAAGTCACCATGCAACTTTAAACTTGCCCCTGGTCCAAAAATTACCACTTAAATACATAATATAGCCACTTCCCACAAAAATCGGTGAAGCAAAAAACTCCAGGTTTCAAAACAGCAGTCCATAAACTTATAGATGACATCACCGTGGCTACATTCACATTTCATATACAGTCCATAGTTTCCATATATCTACATACTTTAGTGGGCTCATGTAAATCCCATCAGTATCTATAATTCCATAAAAACTTCAGAAGAAAACCTCCATTCTGTCTGTGCTCCTTTCTGTTATTTGTTTTTGTTTTTTTTTTGTTTTTGCTCCCCTCTCATTCTCAGCTCAAATCCTTCTCTGTCATCCTCTGCATAAACAACAAAAGCTGACCACATCAGAGACTACTGGGGGCCTGGAGGGAGCCACAGTGATTCCGGCAAGATGCAGGCATTAGTAGGAGAGTAATTAGGGTAAAAAGTTCAACCACAGCTCCATGTCTGCAGAGCTGCCAGAAATACATTTCCTTCAGTGTTTAATGCTGCACGTACAGTT
This sequence comes from Cheilinus undulatus, assembly GCF_018320785.1. Classification (NCBI taxonomy): domain Eukaryota; kingdom Metazoa; phylum Chordata; class Actinopteri; order Labriformes; family Labridae; genus Cheilinus; species Cheilinus undulatus. The sequence continues at coordinate 20,619,707 of NC_054866.1, forward strand.
TAATGGCAAGCATTTTGGGAGCACACTGCCTCTGTGTATGTTTGTACAGACCCTTAATCATCCTAAGTGTTTATGGACAAGAGCTCTGCATTTAAGCTAAAAGTGAGCAAACAGAACTGAGCCATCTAACTGTACTGGCTATCAAAAAACATAACATAAAAGCCAAAAAAAAGTCTGTAATATTAGGAAGTACCCAACAATAAATAGGGTAACAAAGAAAATACATTTTACATGGGGATTTATGTATAAGCAGTCCATAACTCCAGCTTATTCCTTCCTCCTTTGACAGCACTGGAGTGGATATTAATATTCATTACCCAAACCAAAGCTTGCATTAGATCCAATTTTGACCATTTTAGACTCGTGTGCCAATTTTCTGTCCAAGTTAAGTGGAAGCACTTGACACAAGAAACATCTGGTCAGGGAGGAGTTTTTCTTCTGCTTTGACATCTCAAAGCTGCATTGTGAAAATTGATGAGTTAACTTTGCCTCTGAATCAGGATACGAGGACAGCTTGAAGCCAGGCTGTAACATTTATGTGTTAAAAAACAAATGAGTCAATGATTATTTCATCAGGTGTGAATAATTCTGGCTCACAAAAGCCATTTTCCAGCGTTTACTAAGATCTGCCCGACAACAGAGAAGAAAGACTTTAATAATTCCATCCACCCACATGCTGACACCCTCCTCCACTCAAAGTCATCTACCAGGGAATGACTTTACACATGAAACTTTACTTTTGCGCAAGACCACATTTTAGCCACAGCAGATTAGCAGGATGATAATTTTGTATAAAGTCTATTGAACTTGAGAGAGGACATCACATTGATGAACATCAAGTTTAAAAAGCTTGCTACAGACTCACAGTCTTCTGTCTCTACAAGCAGTAAAAGCACAGGCTGTCTTGTCAGGGAGGACCTTGAGTTATGTGAAGCCCTTTGTTACACAACAAGCACTGGTCAGTGCAACTATCTGCAGATGTTCTAACTGGACTAGAGTGGAGGTGATTCTTTGACAGAATAATTGCATGCTAAAAACAAACAGTATCCTGATTAGGGATGTATGTGATTAGCCACTTAAGTGAAAGTCAGCACCAGAATTACAAGTATGTTATCTTAATTCTTAATATGTATTTGAACATTTCAGGCCTACAGTCCCGGTCAGATGTTCTGTCTAAACTGCAACATAGCCACCTGCCACTAGTAGCCACTGTACACTGTCATTGCAGTTAATGGCTGTTGCCATGCTCTTTAATCTGCAGGTAAACAACAGCAAACTGATAGCACTGATACAATCATGTAGGAACAAAATAGTTTAGTACTATTTTGATCTAAACAAAAAAAAAGCCAGTGTGACACGCACCTCTTGCACAGCAGCTTCCTCCCTCTGTTGCTTTGTGTTTCCAGCTTTAGCTTGAGTTTTAGTGCAGTCAGCAATTGGCCAGTCAAGTACAAGAGTTCCTTTCCTTCCTTTGATGCCAGCCAGACAAGAGTGCTGCCCACTGGTATCCAAAGAAGCATACAAAACTCTTCTCCCACCTCAGAAAGACAATACAAGCCTTGCTTTCCTTCTAAAGCTGAACCTTGATGCCACAAGACTTTTAACTTACTGGAACCGTGGAAGGAACATTAATGGAATGACCTCACAAACACCGTAATAACTTGCTAGTGAGAGGGTCAGTGTACGATTTTACACTTTCTATTTATTTCAACATCAATATTTATTCAATAATAATAATATCATTTGAATAATTAATTATGGGACTGATTTTTGCTCCTTTTTGGTTGGTGTTCCCTGTTTCCAGGGTGGTGCTGTGTAAATTATTAATCTTGTTTAATCATATTATTCATTTATATTAATAGTTATAATCATTATCATTTATATTCAAACAATAACCGAAACCTAGCATTAAAACCTCAACAACTGCATCTAGTTGATTAGTCTAAAGTAAAAAAAAATAGGACAACAGTCGAAATTGAGCATTATTTCCTTTAGACAGGATCATAGCAGCAGTGTGAAGTTGGTGTGCAGAATGTTGCTAAAAATAAAGCAGGATTTGAAATTATTCACCCAGGAAAATCAATAATTCAAAACTTGGTTCCACATGTACCTGGTTCTGCAAAAATCAAACCTGAAAATCAGTCACCTTTGAGTTTACTGATATTGCCATCAAGTATTGTGCATTCTCCAACGTCATCTTATATTTTAAAAAATATTTATTTTTTGTTTTTCATGCCTTTATTGATAGAGAAGGGCAGTGGATAAAGTCGGAAACAGGAACCAAAGAGTGGGAAGAAGCATGAGGCAAAGGGCCGCAGGCTGGATTAAACCCAGACCACCTGTGTGCATAGGGCACGCCTTAAACCACTAGGCCACCTGCACCCCGTCATCTTATATTTTGAGTTGAGTCGTCATTTAAATCACTATAAGCATGCTTATTGTTGACGCTAGCATGACTCATAATTACAACTACCACAAGACTATTATTCCTATCACCAACATGACACATGCAACTGCAACAGGTAGGCAAGAGAAAATGAGGGGATAGAAAGAGCTTTACAAGAGGGTGGGGGAGGCAGAGCTTGGATGAGGTGCCATGACTGGGTCTAGTACTCGCCCTCGCCAGAGAGGGTGGATGCTTCAAATTAAGCAAGCTAAACAAATGAAGCAACATGTAACTACATTTAGCAAAGGTGTGTGGAAGTTAATGTGCAAGGAAAGCGAAATGTTGGACATGCTAGCGTTACTAAAACCAGCCAGATTCAGCAAGCAAATCTGACACAGTGCCCTCAAAATGTCATATTTCACTGTTCCATATACACTGCACTAAAACCGAATGCTTTCTGACATTTCTATAATATTGTTGGTTATTCTTCAATTAAATTTATTAAAACCCTAAAACACACAGATAATCAAACAAATGTGACAAAGCCATCTATGTAATTATGCAAATGGATACACTTTCAAAAGCATTTTGCTAATAAGTAAATTAAACAATAAGTGATAACTTCATTTTATATGTCCTTTATCTTAGAATAAGGACCCTACTCTGATGTATTTTAGAGTCTGGATGACTAACAGGGACGAAAGTTTGTGGTTTACTTCTGCAGAGAGCCTCAGTCGGCAAATTCTTTTCAGGCTGTTAAAGCAGCAACATTATCCTAGCACGTCATGAAAGTTTGTTCACTGTAAGTGCTTGTTTTTCCCACTGAAACGCCTCAGATTGTTATTTTTAGAATCCAAACAAATTAGCCCTAAGTAAATAATTGAATTACTTTAAAAAGAAATGCAATTTCTGTATCCGGACATATTTTTTCCAATAACTTCATGTTTAGTGTTGAGAAAATGAATGAGTCTGAGAATTGTTTGTGATAATGCCAAGTCTGTTTGGCAGGGAACTATCTTCATCTTATGATCTCTAGCACTTACAGAGGCCGTCTCTTATTTGAAATGCATGTAAATCTTTCTGGCATTTTTAAGTTCCGAAAGAAGGAAATCCACTTAAAATTACAAACTTTCTTTGCTCATTTTCTGCCTCTTTCCATGTTTTGGATGACATAGACTGGACTGGTGTGTAGGGAGACATTTTTATAGCCATTTAAGCCAGAAGAATATTTTTAAAGATTGCAAAAATAGTAGAATTGATTCATTAAAACTGAAGATTGGTTGCAGTTTAAAATATGAGATATAATATTTATTCTGTTAATAAATATAATCTTCAAATAGGTTTGTTCAGCAGTAGAGATCTCCTAAAAGTTAGTAAAGATGAAAATTCAAGGTTCAGATAAAATATTTTGCTCATAAAGGACCAAAAAATGTATCATATGCATATTGAAATGCTAAGCTTAACCAAGCTAGAGCTCCTTTATCTTCCATTGAACATCTGAAAAGAATTACATTCCTACTCCTATACACTTAGATCAATGTAAAGGGAAGAAACCTTTAAACTCTGGTAAAATAAAATATTAATTGCTTTGACCACAGAGGCCTGGTTTAGAGAATGGGCTCGTGGTCAAGGTTTGAAAAGTCATTACTAATCATTCAGCCTGTCGGGTGTGTTTATATGCACCCACTTCCAGCACTACTGAGTTTAATCGGACTTCCTATTTGAAGGGGGAAAACTGGCGAGGCAGAACACATTTTCGACAGACATAAAACAGACATGCAAGTCAAAATAAACTCTGCGGAGTGAAGCCTGAACCCCAAAGCTCTGCCTCTGCACTGAAAAAAAAAAAAACAGTGTGTGTGTATGTGTGTGTTCCAGTGTGGGGCAAAGAAAAGGGGAAGTGGAAGACCAGATTACAGCCACTCTCATTTCCACGCAGGGGCATGACAAAAGAAGAAACGTCTCATACGGAAGAATAAGAAAGTTTCCACAGATTAAAATCAAACTTGGAGACCGAGATGAAGAAATCCCTTCTGTTTAAGATCTTACCCTGAAACCAGCATGGGCATGTAACTAATAAAGTTCCTAGTAAACAATGGGGAAAGTTATAGTGCAATCAAATATGTTGTATTTGCATTCACACATTGATTTTGCACATTTGTCCTATTAAAAATGCAAATGTTGTGAGTTTTTGTTGGAATTTTTTGTTTAGCAGAGGAAATAAAACACAGCATTCAAAAGCATTCCTAAATAATAACAACAGCTTAAATAATAATAAAAATAATAATTTCTAATTTTTGTGACTTTATCAAACAGTACAAAAACATTTATATCTTTGAAATCAATGCTGCAATACTGAAATGTTGAGCAATCAGACTGGGATTAATACTCATGCAAGACACTGTCTCAGGACTCAATAAAATAATGAGTTTCCCTGAGTCACTGATGGTTAAATCTATCCTGAACACTGAACAGGCTTGGAAAGCATGAGTACATGTGTGTTAGTGTGTGTGTGCTCGTGGGTGGTCATAATGTGACAGTGAAGAACACCATAACCTCATGGTGGATAAAAAGCATCACTTCTCCAAATCCCCTTAATCTGGTGGCTCGTTTTATACAAATGCTTGATGATTTCCATTTAATACACTTTAAAAGACGGATACATCCGGTCCGCAGAGCAAAACCCGTCATGAAAATGCACTGAAACACAAGGGCTTAATGCCACAATGGGCTTTTGCCATCAAAAGTGTTTTGTGTGTCTGTGTGTGTGTTTGTGGAGACATGTTGTGCAGCGTGTTTCTGGGTAAGATAAGTTGAATTTACCGTTTTCAACCACGAGAATGATAACCTGCTTTTCACTAAAAGATATCTAAGATCAAATGTAAAACAGCATCCCCACTAATTAGAACATAAGCATTGTTTCAGACGTAAATGTACCTGTGATGTCCACACATTTAAAAAAAATGTGCTGAAGACACATGGGTCATAACAGAGTTGCTTTGGAAATGGCTGCACATGGGCTTTTATGGACATTGTCAGTCCTATGCTCCACAGAATTTCATAAATCCATCATGGTCAACAATTTCTGCTATTTAATACAAAAACACTCTTTATTATCAAAGTAAGAACGGATCTGTAAGTCACTGCATAAATACTCATCCCCTTCAAGTCAGTATTTAGTAGATGCACCTTTGGCTGCAATCACAGCACTGAGTCTGTGTGGCTAAGTCCCAATCAGGCTTGCACATCTTGACACTGCAATTTTAGTCCATTATTTTTTTTTTTTAAAAGCTCAAGCTCTGTCAGGTTGCATGGGGATCAGGCATGAACAGCCCTTTCCAAGTCCAGCCGCAAATTCTCTATTGGATTAAGGTCTGGGCTTTGACTTGGCCACTCCAGAACATTCAGCTTGTTGTCTTTAAACAATTTCTGTGAAGCTCTCGCTGAGAAGAATCCCCACAGCATGATGTTGTCTAGGGATGCACCGAAATAAAAATCCTTGGATGAAACCAAAAACCGAAAATTAGGAAACCAAGGCCGAAAACCAAAACACCAAAAGAAATTATTATGTACCATGTACCAGTATTAGTACCATTGCATTTATGGCTATGACTGTGTACTAACCTCACTAAAATCAACTGCAATTGCATAAATTAATATTAATGATCCAAAGAATAAATCAATTACAAAATTATGTAAATATTTATTAAGCACTGACATTCCAACAATGCACAATATAAAATAAAATGAAATACAAAATAAAATGTTTAACTTGACCCCACTCATGTATACATTAAATCAGTGGTTCTCAACCTTTTTTCAGTCACGTACCCCCTGTGAAGTATTTTTTCAGACAGGTACCCCCTAAACAGTGCAAAGCTTTTTGGCCAAAAGAAAGACATTAAAGAGGGCTGTGACAGCCGTCTGATTTATCAAAATTTGAAACTGATAAACACTTTCAAATTACAAATATTAGATTTTTTTTCAAACATTTTAAATGTTAAAAATGCATGACTAAATTCATGGCAAAACTTCTCATCACTAAATATGGGAATTCAAATTAAAGTAGTGAAAACAGTGACTGGAAAGGCTTTAAACCCAGAAACCCAAAACACTGATCGGCTGCAGCGGTCTCTCTGGAACAATTTGGAAATAAAAACATAAAGCTAGAAAGAACTAAAAACCTGTAAATAATTAACTAATTATAAAAAAGACAGCTTAAGGCCCCTTTTGGGGATCATAATAAAGATCTCCTCACAAACTGAAATCATAAACTTAGTTATAGATCAGCATTTCTTCACAAAAAATAAATCATGAACCTTTTTATGAATGGAGAGATTGTGAATACAGTGATTGACAGGGATGTGCCAGTGTGGGTCAAACCATCCTGCCATGCGGGAGTCTCAGGGGGTTTAAGGGTGATTAAATTTAATAACATACAAAATATAAACTCCACTTTATAAACTTAAGGTCCTTACACTCCAGACACAATTTTTTCGTGCAGATTATTCACACAAAGTATTTACATTTTGAACCTGTAGCAAATCAATGCAAGCTTCCACAGCAGCAACATTATTACGCAGTGCGACATCGCTGCGGATATTTAAGTTTCGCTCCAATGAGCGCACATGGTGGCGGTGCCAATTTTTAAGGCAGACAGAGGAACAAAAATTTTCTCCTCTCCAACACCACCTGATATTTGTCCTCTTCTCATATCTGTCTGTAGTCAGTGCTTGTGCTTTTGCCTCTGTTTTAGCCTGGTAGAGAGGGAGACAGGAAGCAGGCAGCCCGACATGTCCATGTGAACGTAAATGTACTACTCACACAGCTGGAGCTGTTTCTAAACTAACGGGACTTTAGTGAAATATTTACCAACACAGTCTCCTCTGACCTCAGACATACGACTTATAAATGCTCCGGATCAACCGGCTAAATTACTCCTCTGACCAGTCTGGTACACAAACAGGTGAGCCAGTCTGTGCGCTGTGGGTGAGTTAACTCCTCTCACAGCAAGCCTCAGCTGTGCCCTACTATTATTGATCATATTTGACATAGAATGACTGAAAAGTCAGTCCCTCCTCTTACAAACTTGGCTGGCACAGTGAATGAAACAGTGAAACAAAACGGCACTGACCTCCTGGCTGTGCGTAAAAGTGCCGCGCTACGCACAGAGTGAAGGACAGAGTGGGAGAAACCGACTTTTATCTTCCACTCCAATAAATAACACTGTTTATCAGAGGACAGAGAAAACACACCGCAGACGTTCACAGCATGAATGTGATTTTAGAATGTAATATACTCACAGAGGATGAAGAGTGTTTGTTATCCTGTGAGCTGCTGTTTGTGACTCAATTCAGGGAAGAAGCTTTATTTCACAAACCAAAAAAAAAAAAAAAAAACTCTCACTGTTGTTAAAGCCTGACTTTGCTAGAAACTGGTCAGAAATGTGGACTGGACTGGGATCCATTAGAACGAGATCGTAGAGCTGTGAAAAGTTAAATTCTTCAGCTCTTATAAAATCTTTGTAACTTGTTCAAATACGATGAGACAAAATATATATTTCTCTCCCTCTCTCGAAAAATCCTGTTGTCTCTAGTGTGCAGCTGCTACCTCTTCTCTGGGGTGGGTCCACTCCTTTTGTTGTTACTTCACGCCACGTCACATTCCCGCGCTTGTGCTCCTTCATTTGCATCCATGCCGTGCCTAGGCCCACCTCGTCCTTCCATGCCGGGGCCACGAAGCGTGCCGCGCCGAAGCACGGAATGGTTGCACTCATACTGGCCAAACATACCAGACTTTACGCTGAAATGGGCCCAGGCACAGTATAGATGACCTAGTGTGAGTACGCCCTAAGGAAACTGTTTTTCTAATAATGAAACTAAGTTTTATAATACACAGACTAAACTCCATCTACCCATTCCATTTTAGCTGTGTAAGAGAAAAGTTTCGCATTGCCTCATAATTGCAAGTTGACCATGGAATCATCATTTTGTTATTTTCCACACAAATCTGATAACCAAATACCATCCCAATTGAGTTCATAGTATTAAATGAGATATAAACTGATTGGTTCACTTCCCCATCAGCCCCATGACACATGATGTTTGCCAGAACCCTGTGATGATCCGCTTGGCTTGATGGTGCTAGGGTTCTGCAAATTAACACCAGCTATCTCCATTCTGTCACAGCTATGGATGGTAAAGTGAAAGCAAGTTTCACAAGAAGTCCTGAACTCCAGCCTAAAACAAAGCAGTGTTTCAACTGGTGTAGATTTCTATGAAGTCAAGAGCTTTCTGAAGTCTTTCCACCCAATGAGTTGGGCAAACAACTTTTCAGTTGTTTATTTCTTTAATTAATATGGATTTACCATTTCTATGAACTACGGCTGTAGTGATTATTGTCATTATCAGCTAAAGCCTGGTTATTTCCTCAAACTTGCCAATAATTTTCTAAACGAATGGATAAATTGTTAGGTTGTTTGACCATGACATCAGACAAATTACCCCATTTCAATCATCTTAAACATTATGTTCAATACATTAGAAATAAGGAAAATCAAGTTAAATGAAAGAGACCCCTTTGAAAAATGAAAAATATATAAAAAGGTAATTTATAAGTGGTGATATCATAGCATGGAGCATTGATTGTACAGACCATAAAAAAGTATCCAGGGCTTAGAGGTGTCCATGTGCACTGTTCAAAATATCCATCAACATTAGCCAAAGCCCTGAAATCTCACATCCAGCAGTAATCTTCACGGTGAAAGAGGACTATATTGGTTAAAAGAAAAAGGACCACATCCTCTCAGCATCTGGAGATGTTGTGAGGGGAAAGCTGGAGGTTGGAAATGTCAGCGACAGTTCCCAAACTCTGGAGAACAAAGCACGCTTATTCATCACTGAACTTTTGCCCAATAAGTGTGTGCACTCAAACACCCACAAACAGTTAAAGTAGCGTCTGTGTTGGCCATAAAATTTACATTTAGTGAGAAGAACAGCCTTAAATTTCCCCAAATAGATGTATATAAGATAATAACAACCAGTAGGGAAGGGTAAACATAACCTCTACAAATGTGAGCAAACCAAGTCTGCAGTGGCACCAGCATTCTTTACTAATTCCTCAAGCTCACTTGCACTGGTGCAAAGAGCAAAACGCACGCATATATACAGCTTTACTGTCAAGAAATCACTGAATCTATACATTGTTTGGACTTAAGGCATAATCCTTTCCATTGATAAAATTAAGTTGAGTGTGCCTGGCTGGAAATCCACAAGTACAGGGCTTCAGCACACATGCTTTTTCCCTTCTCTGGTTTTCCTTTAATTTGCAAATCTTGTAATCTAAGCCTAGAGCTGACTGAACCAACTTCTAAACCAGCACTGCTGTAGCGGCCAAGGCTCCAATCTGTTTTCCATTTAAGTGTCAAGACGGCATCCTTTTTGGTGGTTAACAAAAGCTGTTATTTCAAAATGATTATATGCTAAAAATTGTGTGAGGACCTTAGTAAGTTTATGAACAGCCTCAACGGAAAGTACTGCGCCGCACCCGGAAGCCTTTTTCCTTCTTGTCTTTGACCAGAGTGTTATTTACCAAGCACTTCTGAAGGGGAAGAACCAGGCTGTGCCATTCAGCCAGAGGTCAGGGTTTTTGCTTTTCAACACAGCGCATGTTTTCAACATTAGTGTCGAGCGACGCCTGGGTGATTCGCCAAACCGTCAAAACGCTGCCTGTCTCGGTGTCAGTGAGGACATAGGAAAAGCAGAAGCCACGGCAACGGCGTCAATGAGACAGGGGCAGCAGTCCCTGGAAAACATCAAGAAGGTGGTCTCCATCGAGGCCCAGCTGAAGACAGACTTCCTTATTTCATTTCCCAGAGAGGATATATTGAGTTAAATTTTGTGTTGCTCTGGAAGAGCAGCATATGGAGAAGGAGGGGCACAAGGGGAGGGGACTGGGTATGGAGAGGTAAGGATGAGATGCCTTAGGGTCTGTTACCCTTAAAAATCTTGCCTTTAACAATCCAAACCCTGGCAATTCATGGATCTCTACAGTTTCTGTCTGCCTATTGGACCTTCAGGTAGACATCCATAATTTGTATATTATTTAATGAATCAAAGTCACATGCACCCATGTCACTGGCTCAGCTCCAGTCAGGGGAAATGTGATGGGTTCATTAGAGAAAGCTATTAAGAGAAAAATCGATTTCTATTTCTGAGAACTGCAAAGAGTAAAACACTTTCGCCCTTATGTTTCAACATTTATCAACCAGCACAAAAACAGTTATTTCCAGCAGCGCACAAAGGTTGCTTTGGCTAATGTTTTTCACTTCTGGTCTCAAAGCATGTGTCCGAACTGTTGCCTGATGATTTTTCTTGTTTGACTACCCATTAGCCAAAGTCATGTTCTCGACCCTGTCATTCATCAAGGTATCAACCTGTTTGAAACATTTATTCCCTGGATTTTGACTCAGATAAACTGTTTATTTTTTTGTTCTGACACGACAAGTACAGGATGTCAGCTGAAGCCTTGGCAATTTAGTGGCAAATTTGATCAGAAACTTTCCAGCCAATAGTGAAAAAGTGCAATGACTGGTACTTTGAAATGTAAAAAAATGTAAAATAAGTAAAATAAAGTAAACCAATGAAGATTCTTCTAACCCAGAGATGGGTTAATTTAAGAAGAAAAGGTTTATTAACTATTTTCTATTCACTTAATCTCACTAAGACTCAGTGTCTTTTTCTCTTAACTTGTTTTTCTCAGAGAATGGTCCTACTGAATGGCAAGAAATTGAATCCTTACATACAACAATGTCAGTGATGCACCAAAACTCACATAACTTATGACTGAGTATAAAGACGCTAATTAAGATATATCATTTCATAATTCACCCTTTTGATGCCTCATGTCTTCCTGCTTGCATCCACCCTTCTTCAAGGCTGTTTATTCTACTGCAGTGAGCGTTATGTGTGGCGTTCCTCATGGTTGAATATAAAGCCCCTTTGAGTTTTAGATAAGCCATATTACACAAAGAGTTATACTTTTACAAGTATTGAGGAAATATTGGTGTAACTTTTAGTGTTTGTTTTTTGTTTGTTTGTTGTTTTTTTTATCTGTTTGAAAGTGTACTATTCTTTTAAAACTCTATAATATTTATTATAGCTGAATTGCAATAGATATGAAAGGGATAAGGCTTATGATACTCAACTAATCTCAATTAGTTCTAAACAGAATTATCAGTGTGGTTGAAACGTACAGACGCTTGCACATTGTAAGAAAGCAGATGACTTTAGCCATTTCAAACATCTTAGAAGACGGAGGAGGTGATGTCAGCTTTATTATGACTCTTGAACTCACCCAGAGGACCCTGCATTCTTGCAAACCCCCAGGAGGGGCCTCTTGTCGGCAAAACTGTCAGTCTTCAGAGGGCCTGAGGAGGAAGAGGAGTCATAGAAAGAGGTGGATGAGAAACAGAAAGATGTGCACATACAACAAAGAGAGACATTCTTTAAACGAAAATGTGCCTCTAGAGCTGCTCACCCTCATTGAACAGGCAGCCAATTACCATGACAGGAAACGTGCTGATTACATTACTACTGTTGCCCTGTAATTCAATAATAGTCATGAAACATTTTGGATGAAGAGGGTTTTTTCCCACAAAAGGCCAGATTTTGTAAGTTAGTTAAATACGTATATAGAAAAGAAAAATATCTGCCTTAGTCTGGCAAAGGATGGTAGTACTTGCTTTCAATCTTGTTGTTGTTTAGGAACAATTAAAAACATGGTAAAAGCCCAGCAGGCGTATTTATAGAAAACAAAACAACATGTTGCGTTAAGTGCACTGATCCCATATTTTTCCTTGATTGTCTCATTCTTGAAGACGGACAGAGGATCAGGGGATTGAGGGGATGGGGGCACTTGGATTGAAGAAGATGTTACTCTTTAAAGGACTGTAATTTGAGGCCCGCCAGTAATCAGCCTGAGTTCCTGCGGTATGGCATGAGAGCAAACGTGCCTCCTCTACCAGCCTCTAACACTCCCCGCAGAATCCTTTTCTCCTTTCATGTTTCTATCATCAAAAATCATTCCCACTAAAGATATTGAGCCTTTGCATAAATATGACTCTGAAAGACTTAGGGAAATGGCACTTTTACTAAAACAAACTTTCTGAGAGAAAAATACAACATCATAGGGATAGAGAGACTTCTGTGTGATTACTACAGTAATGGACAGTTGTTCTACACTGACTTTAGCATGTTTCACTGTAACAGAGAGGATAACTGCATGTTTAGATTTGGGATGAAAAGTTACCAGTTTTAATTCTCTCAGTGACCTTGTTTCATTATCTGTAGTTAATAAGTGTAAATATTGTCCAACAATTCAAAAGCCTCCCAGGCACAGCACGTAGCACAGGTTTTACCAAGGTGAATTACGGTAAAAATAAGACCACAAGTTGGAGTGTTAAGTAGAGCTCTTCCTCTCTCCTCTGCTCTCTATCTGCCTGCATTACACTGACAGAGTGTACAGCAGAGGCTAGCGAGGAAGAATTCAGATTTTAACAATAATCAAACGCAATCCTGCTTTTCGTTTGTGCCAAAGTAGATCAGGTTCATCACTGCATGCTGGCTCAAAAGTCAGAAAATTTAGTCTAATTCCTCTGTATCACAACTAGTGGTGCTCACTCTCAGATCATCTCAACACTCATCGCCCATCGCTTCACACACTCTGTCTTTTACTCTCCTTTCTCTGGGTTTTTATTTGAGTCTCTTAACCCTTTGTTTAGCCCTACAAACTTTCATTCAATGCTCATGCTTCTAATAGACAGTCAAACAGCTCTTTTATTCCTATTGGCTCTTTTAGCCTTTTTAGGAATAGAATAGAACAGAATAGAACAGAATAGAACAGATGTTTATTGCCATTTGTATAGGTACATTGGAATTTTTGTGCGTTGCTTCTTAAGTCAACTCTACAAAAGACTAAAAAGTATAAAAATTAAAATATAACAATATAAAAAAGAAGACTTGTGATATAAATTAAGTTTTATTACCAAAATACACAAGGAAGTACACTGTACACAAAAACACCCTTATAAATATGAAAAATAAAAGGGAAAATAAATAGAATAAATGAAATAAGATAAGATAAACTAAAAATAAAAAAGAAAGGTAAGATAGATAAAATAACACAGGTGTAATCTTGAAAATTTTTACAGCTGTGTTATTTTATCAATCTTTAAAAATGTTTACAGCTAGCCTTTTAAATTCTTACTTTTAGTCCTGTTTTAGTCTGTGAGGTGCATAAAGCCCTCAAGATGTAAAACACAGAGGATCATTCCGTTGTGGTTCAACAACTAAATTACTAAAAGAACTTGATGCGTGCATGCAGATGGTTGTACTTGTGCTTCCCTCACTGCAACCAAAGGTGTGCCTCAGGGGTCAGTTTTGGGGCCACTCCTGTTGTAAATGGTAGCGATCAAAATGTCTTTCATGTAAATTTTCTTTTTTATGCTGATGACACTGTCATGCACTGCTCAGCACCCATCCCAGATCAAGCTCTCACTCAGCTACAACTTGCTTTTGACACTGTTCAGCAGATTTTATGATTCAAAACCTGTGTTGAATGCTGATGAAACAAAGGTTAATGCTGTTCTCAAATGCTAAATCTCAGCCCCAAAACCTGCCTTCAATTTCAACTTCTCAGAGTACTCAGAGTTGGTTTTGAGTGATCTTTACTTGCCGTCTCTCCCAAAGGTCAGAACTTTACTGGGGAAAAGGCCTTTAGATTTGCTGTTCCCTCTGCCTGAGATGACTTACAAAGGAGTTGAAACTCAATGAACTGATTTAATTGGACAATTTAAGAGGAAGTTAAAGATTTGCTTTGATTAGTTTACAAATTGAGGGGATTTTGGTTGATATTTTCAGCTTGATTGTTATCGTGTGTCTCGTGACACATTGAGACTACATATCTTATATTACATTTGCTGTGTATGAATGCGCTTAGTCTGAAACTCTGTATGTTGATGCTGTCTTGACCAGGACACTTTGAAAAAGAGATTTTTAATCACAGTGGGTATTTTTACCATTAAAAAGGTTAAAAGACATAAAAATAAAAAACTTGCAGAAGATTTTCATTGAAAATGGGACTTTATAGAGGACTCGTTTTTTCTCTCACATACCCCCCCCTCCCCCACCCCCTTTGGCATTTTTACTAGGTTACTTTTTAAACTGGCAACTTTATAAGAATGATCAAAATAGGCATCAATACAGATCTATATGGGATAGTATTATATGATCATATTTTTGCCATGCAAATGACATACGATTATGTATTGTCCTTTCCATAATGCTAGTTTTTATGAATCAAGAAAAGAGTGTTACCTCATTTTCCAAGACGGAAGTTCAAATGTTGTAAACTCCAGGGAGGATGTGGATAAATGTATTCACTCCCCTTTGAAAAACCAGAACTTCCCTCTCTATTCTAGGAAATGGTAACCTTGCCTTATTATAATCAACACCTATTTTCGGGTTGTTCTGAGTCCGCCCACCCATGGCCTTACATCCCAGACAATTGGCCTTTTAATGGTTCACCACAGTGCGACACTGTTTGCGCCCTAACAGATTGCAATCAGTGTCCTTCCCTCCAGTAGGACAATTCATATTTATTTTCTGCTGAGGAGAATTGCTTCCCTCATGTGTCGGGGCTATCTGCTGCTTCTTATTACTGTGGTTTGCTTTCATCCACTTCCAGCACTCTTCAAATGCTGCCATTGTGCGTTGTTGAAATCTGCCAGAAGACCGGAACATGGACGGAGAACAAAAAGGCGATTTTCTCACTGAGAATATGCCACAAACCAGTGGGCCTTTATGGCAGTTTTCACAGTATTGATTGACACCTGCAGAGATGAAATATAAACTTCATGTCTGGAAAGGAACTAATCAGTGGAACAACAAAACCATTTGCACCATAGCTCTGAGGATGTGAGCACTGGTATTCATGCTGTGCTAAACTTTCCAGTGTCTGACAAAGACAGAGGAAGCAGTGAAACATTTGTTAGTCATCACTGGGATTCTTTCACTGTGATGAGAGATGTAAATAGAAGCATGTGTAACTAGAATATAGATATCTACAACAATATTGTTCAGTAAGAGAAAAAGAAAATGGACATTTGTGCTGTTTTTTTGTTTGTTTGTTTGTTTGAATGTAGTCTAGCTTGCAACACTGTTTTCATCAGTGGTTCTTAAAGGGACCCAAAAGTGGGCTGCAGAATAATTTTGGGTCTGTCATGAATTTTCCCATTTTTAAACATGTTTGTTTCCTTCTATGTCTTTGTCCACTCACATGTTTTCTACTGTCTTAGGTCCACACCAAACTAGTTTTCATTCACTGAATCTGATTGGTTGAGAAGATCAGAAGTTCAGGTCATTATTTGTCATGATTTAGTTGTTGGTGGCTCCTGAGGTTAGACCACTGAAGAACCACTGCCTTATAAAAAGTGCTCTGGTAGAGCTGTAGAGTGACAGTGCTGTGAAAATGTATTCCCCACCCTTACTTATTCATGATTTTTTTTGCATATTTATCACACTTAAATGTTTTGGATCATCAAACCAATTTTAATATCTCACAAAGACAACTCAAGTAAATGCAAAATGCAATTTCTAAATGCTGATTTTATTTATCAAGGGAAAATATTCAAACCTATCAATTAACTCCTAAATATGCTTTGATTACACTTAAAATGTTTAAAACACTTAAATTTTAACACACTTAAAATTTAAAATGTTACACCAGTTTTAATGCACACTTGACATGCATGAAAACTGTGAATGTAAATACTCTCTGACCTTTAAAAGGTCAAAGACCCATGACACAAATGATGAGGGCGAAGAAAAGAGTAGAGGATGAAGTGATATTTTTATTCTTTTATGAATAATCAATTTGTTGTAGTCAGTGCATTTCAATAGAAAATCAATAATCAATGATCTGTTTCATCAATCATTAAACATTCACACACTTCTACAGCCTTTTGGTTCCTTACAATGGATCATTTCATCTTTTTCCAAAATAACTTTTTTCTGTCATGACTAAAACAGCATGTCTTCAGGCCAAGGTTATTAAAGTTCACTAAAACTAACTAAATAACTAAAACTAAAATTTGAAAATCATTTTAGTTAACTGAAAATAAATAAAAAATTTAAAAAATCAAGCTTTACCAAAAAAAAAAAACTAAAACAAACTAAAACTGTAGACTGCGCTTACAAAACCAACTAAAATAAAATAAAAATAGTGACAAAATACCCTTAGTTTTAGTCTTTGACACAACCAGACTGACTTGCCTAAGTGATGAGTAGCCTGTTTGAATATGTTTTTAAAAATGTACGATGTTCACTCAGCCCTGACTTGTATCTGAAAAAAATAAAACTAATAAAAACTCAACTAAAATGAAGCATTTTTGCAAAATAAAAACTTAACTAAACTAACAAAGGAGCAGTAAAACCAATTAAACCTAAACTAAAATTGAACACAGAAAGTGAACACAGAAAGTGAAATCGAAATAATAAAAACTAACGAAAAATCCAAAACTTTTTTAGCCTTGCTTCAGGCAGCACTGCAATATTGTTTATTGATGGAAAAAATGGTTAACCTTCCTCATCTATTTGAGATGTCTCGATGTCTCCTTGGATAATTGCAGCTATCATTTCAGTTCAGACCAAAACAAAAAGTTCTTACTATTCTTAAACATAAATCGGTTTTATTTTTGGTGTTGGTGAATCTGCAAACGCATGAGGAAGCACCAGACAAGTTTGAGGAAGGACAGTTCTGAGAAAACACGTGGAATACGTTACAGTTGACAAATGCAATCAGAGAATGAGGCATCCAGGTTTACCTAAACAAACTATTAAAGTATCTTAAAGAGAAGTTTTAGATTTAGGGGAGTTAGAAGGAGATTTCTAACAGAGCAGTGAGGAAGTTTCCATCAGATCCTTGGCAGCAATGAGACTTCCACTGCTGAGTGAGAGTAGGCCAACACTAATCTTAGATTGACTTTCACATTAGGATGAGGCGGCATGGAGCACTCTTTAATTTTAATGATATAGCGCCACTTAGAAAGCCCACAACCCAAAACTGCATTAGGATGTGCCATACAAAATTTAATTTTAAGTGTCGACCTTGAATGCTGAAATCAAGTTAACCAGAGGGCTTTTTTTTCTTCTAGGAAAGACGTTTTAAAGTGATCCTGAAAAGATACTTCAGAGAGCTTACAAAGAAAATGTTCCAGCCTTTTCATGTTTCAGAACATTAAAGATAAATGTAGAGTTATTAAAAAGCAAAAGGAGATCTACAGGTTAAAGCTGTATGAAAACAACACTGGGATGTGGCCTGGTGCGATCAGAGAGAGAAATTAAATTCTGCATTGTTGTATGTTTACTGTATGGTAGCTGAAATTGGATGTGGTAGATATTGATTGGCATATGCAGTAGCCAACTTTTAGCTGTATAAGGGATGATGACAATTTATCACTTTTTTCTAATTTTGCTCTACGGATACAGCCATCAAAGCTGGAGGTGGGGCAGGAGGCAATAACCCCTTCCCCTCGCCTGCAATGCTGCAAGTGTGGGGTTTTTAAACTCCAATACTAATGCTAACAAGCTGCAATGTCCTGCATCAAGTTGTTACTTTGGCAAAGGAAGACAAATTTTAAAACTTATCAGAATATGGTCTGACTCTTGTCTATATGTTAGGAAAGACTGAATGAATGATCCCACTCCATGGCCCAGCGTGTCATTCCCACTTATCATTAGCTGCCTGTTTAAATTGCCTAAGAGATAATACTGTCTGTAGATATTATGGATAAACTAAGCATATATCAATTATTCATGGTAGCTCTGAAACAATCAAACACTGCGTGGATAAAGTGAACATAATTTTAAAATTACATGTAATGAAGTGCTGACTACAGACAAACATTTATTTTGATTTTGGATCCCTTTGTCAGAGAAACCCACCACTCAAAGTGTTGTGCTACTCAGCTCTGGGATTCAGTTGGGTAAAATATTAAACTAAAGTATAAAAGATACAGATTTAAAAGTGTTTTTGTAGTGCAGAAGGCCACAAGACAACAGCATTAGGGTAAATGATCTGCGCCCCCCCCCCAAGCAACATTTTGTGGGCATTTCAGTTGATACCGACTGTTTATACTGGAAAAATAGGAAATGCTTAAAACATATGATGAGAATATGAGAGCAGGATAGGTGATAAACATGTTTTTTAGTATTTACGAAGAAATGAAAACATTACAGTAATAATAAGAGTGCTGAAAAGACACTTTTCTGTGATTAGCCAATTAATAGCCATTGATGACCACCAGCAAAGTAGATAAACATGCATTAAACAAAATGTTGAAAAATCACCTTAAAGGGTTGTGGGTGAGTCTTTTAAAATGTATCTGTTAATTAAGCAAATGTAATGTTTGCCCTGATTGTTACTTCCCTGCAAAAATAATCTACAAATTTAATGCTTGTTTGAACATACATCCATTCATTTTATTTTGATCAATTTTTCTGTGACAGTGAGTAATTATGCCTGTTTCCTTAAGATTCTGACTCAAATATATGCCTTGATGCTATATTATTTTTTCTCCCATTGTAAGGAGATATTTTCTCAATATTAAAAAAAAAACACTAATAAAACTAATATGTTATATATAGCAGAGAAAAGGCATTGTGTTCTCTGATAAGAAGATAAATAAGTCTCGCTCTCAAAAAAACAACTCAAATTTTACTCTTAGGTCAGGACCGCATTGGAAGTTCTGCAGCACGTGTTTTGGGGTCAAATCTGATCCATTTTAAAAAGTTTAGATACTCACTGATGTGAGGAGCTGGCAGAATCCGAGCAGCTCGCACGGGACCATGGCGTACTGAGAACAGCTCCTGGGCTTCCCCTGCCAACTGAAAGGAAGCAATAAATTAAATATAATTCATAGTTGATCCAACTTTTTATCAGGAAAAAAACCCTTTTTTACCTAATTATACAACTATAAAAGTGAGAAAAACATTAACTTCAATAATCACAGGTAGGTTACGAAGAGATGTTTTCAACTCATAGCCACATACGGACTTTTTTTGTTTAGAACATTTTTCCATCATTTTATTGTTTTAAGTGTGTCTGATAACACTGCCTGTATTTGATCTCAGCAGGAGGCCGTAGAGTTAATACGCTTTTTTCTGTAACTGAGGTATGAAGTAGCCATGAAGGATGAATGCCTAGAAGAATGTATGCAGAAAAACAGAAGTACAGACAAACATTTATTTGTTCACACTGTGAGGAAAATAATCTGTTCCAACTGTGTGAAAGGGACGGGGTAGGCAGGGAGGGGGAACGAAGGCGGTCCGCTGGTTGAAGTTTGATCCAAACCACAAAGTAAAATCCACCAAGCACAGAATAAAAGGCCCAGAGGCATCCCGATGCAAACGAGCTGCCTACACTTACTGTGACAGAGCCAGCATGGACGGGCTGGGGATACGGGTTAATGCCAAGTGGGCAGAAGCCCATGATGTCTCCGTCCCAGTCAGACTGAGCATAACAAACACTCTCAGCAGTGTTTCCAACACAGCTTACAACCTCCTAAAATTACCCTCTGTTACTGATTTTCTTTAAACCCCCTTTGACCACTCCATTAAAGTTTTGCTGTCGAGATCACAAGTCTACTTCTGAACTTTTGAGAATGTCTGTGACTAGCCACACTATTTATTTAAAACATGAACTCTGGCTGCAGCTCAATCTGGTCAATTACATCTTATAGCAGGGCAGAAACTTACCCTACTGCCTCTTTAATAATCAATGTTCCCTTTGCATCATGACCGCCCTAGACAGATGTCCATTCACCTAGTTAGCTGTTAAACCTATTACCAGTTATAAGGCAGTTTACAAAGAAACTTACATGTGCACTAGGCATCAGGACACAACAGATACACAGGAGGCAACATGGGATATATAAGTACAAATAAATACAAACAGAAAGTCCACAGCTCAAGTGAAAAAACACGTAAACTCCAACCATACTAAGCCAGAGGCTAACAGTTCAGACTCAGTGGTAGAAATGGGTTGAAATAAGGTAATATGGTAACACTTTATTATTGCATTGTTGCTGTTGCTGTCTTTTCTACACTTTAAGTTCCTCAACCTACTTCACAGATCAAACAAGTGCATTCCAGCACATCTGCACAGGCTTGAAATTTCATTTAGGGATAAAGGTCGTCCTATTAGAGAGGATTTTAAAGTTTCTGGTCTTTATTAGTGAAAAAAAAAAGGAAACAATTTAAAGTACTTTAATGGATGTGTGTCTGGCCCAGTTTAGGCTTCATGTGTTCATATGCAGTGTAAGTATATTACGCCAATGGTGTGTGGTTTTGTGTGACGGTGTCTGGCGTGTGTAATGCCACATTGTTCTAAGTGCAGAATGCCCCACTTTTGTTATTCTTTTCTGCGTTAAATTACAGTGAAACCTGCATTATCACTTTACGAGTGCTTTAATCTGTTTGTTTTAAGTCTTTAAGCCCATCTGAGGGGATGATCGCTCTTTTGTGCAATTAGTAGCCTTTTCAAAGTGGCGGATTTGGAGCTGTGTTTTTATTCAAAGTGCTCGGGGCCTGGCGGTGGTAGATTAACACTGGAGACACGATCGGGTTATACGAGCACTGATAGCAGGAATAAAAGGAGGCTGGCAGCAGAGTTGGAGTCCTATGCAGCCAAATGGACCTGCGAGGGGAATAATGGAATTTGCTGGATTAAAATGAGAAGGGGGAGGGTGGGAGGTTAATGCGCTGGGTTATTGTGCATTACCCCACCGCTCATCCTCGCCTTACATGGCTCTGTGTGACATCAACTGCCATCAACAACATTCCCACCATTACATTAGTGATCCGGCGTATGCAATATGCCAAATTGCTTTTTTCAAAGTTGTTTTTCCAGCGCACAGTTATTCATTATATTCATTTCATTTGTTGGCTGGGATTGTGTTTTTTATGGAATCACAGTGTCTGCTCTTCTGTTTTAATCTCTCAAATGTAATGCCATAAGCTGTGAACGGATATCTGGGCCATATTCACAAGTAAGTCCACTCGCTAACACTGTGCCGGACATATTGGAGGGTTTGGAGGGAGCAGGTGCTTTAAGGATCATGCAGTAACAGGTGCTTACTGGGAGCTTTCATCACATGTAGCCATAAAATGATAAGCACTGGCAAAGCTTGTGATGTCGAGCTTTAAAAAGACACTCAAATAAACTTAATTCTTATAATGTGGGGCACTTCAGGAGCTTAGCTTATTTACAAATAACAAATGAGAATCAGCTGTGCAGAAACGTGAATCTTGCCTGTTCAACCTGTTGACATATTTCAAAAGGGAAGAGTTGTATGCATGAATTTTTTGCAAATGTGACAAAGTCCAACTAATACATGCACAGATGTATTTGTTTTCTACATGTGCATATTCTTTACTGTAATTGAAGTATTAGAGCAGTTTTCCTCTAAAACCACTGTCAATTAGCCAACACTTGGTTAATGGTTAACTCTGAATGACTTCCAGGTAAGACTTTCTTTTCCATGTGGCATTTACATGGCCAAAATTAGAATAAAGGTTTTGCAGCAGCTTTACTCTGACTAACTTCGGAGGTGTGAGCCCAAAGAAGAGACCAAATATGCTGTGATTCATTTGACATTAACAGGTCTTAAACTTGCAGAGATAACAAGATCATGATGCAAATTTATACAAAGTTAACGTACTTTGTCAGAGCTGTCTGAAAGAGGAGAAAAAAATAACGTTTATGATATTTTTCCATCATTTTAAATGCATTTCAGGTAGATGGGAAAGATTTGTCAGCTGCCCTTTAATCCAGATATAAATGGCAATAAAAAGTCATTGTTGATTACTGCTGACTGGAGCCAGTGTGATTCCTTCTGCTTTTTGTTGTCTTGTGGAGTATTTTGGTGGCATGTAATTGGTCAATACAGCTTAGACTGACAAATGTACTAAAAATAAAAATCAGAACACTTCCAAGCCAGCCTGCCAATCCAGGCTCATGTGTGCAGATTCCACAAATTGATGATTTTAGGAAAAACTCTAATACTTGATGAAGTGCTGATATTATTGAGCATCAATATGTTACATTTTATCTGTTTAAGGATGCACAATATTACAGGCTTGATATCAGTATCTTCCAATACTAGCTCAAAAAGTTAATTATCAGTATCAGCAGAAGTGAGACGAGGTGCGCCTTCAAACAGGTGGCTTGGTTGTTTCTGAAAAGCAAATTCCCTGCCAGGCTGGGGTGCCGTGCCGACCTCATGTACCATCTGACCTTAGAGAAAATTCAGTACACTAAAAGGAGATGTGCTGACAACTTTTATAACATTTGGCAACCAATTCTTAACCAGGTGGAAAAGATGATCCCCTTAGACAATTTAAAAGGGTCCCCCAGTTTCCCCTTATATGGGTGTGTCTTTATGCATGCATTACTATATCGCTTGAATTTTTTTGTTCAGTCGCTCATTTGCACTTTTTGATTAATGAAGTTTGATATAACATTGATGATTATAAATAGTGTAATAGGGAAGGCTTACCAATGGGATTGGATTCTGTGGTTTTGTAAATTATTAATCCAAATGTATGGCAGATTGTAATTTGTTTACATTTGAAAAATTAATAAAGATGCTTTTATAATAATCCATACATAATTTGCAATTTTCATTGCTCAGCGCAGTTGTTTTATTGCTGCAGCATCTGTTTTGCTGAAAGTCTCAAGTCATATTCATACCCCTCATGTTTGTCACAGGATTATTGACACTCCTGTGATTTAGCTCCAGGTCTTCTGCAAATCCTGCAACACTTTCTGTAGACACTTTTCATCCAAGGAGGTCATTTCACTTCAACACGTATGCAGACAGACAATTAGTCTGTCACAGTCTGCCTCCTATCAGGCTGAGGCAGATGACACCTCTCCAATGAGAGGCGACAGTAATCTACATCTCCTAAACAGCTCTGTCAGCATCCATACAGCCAATCACAAGTACCCATCTCACCATCGTGTGAAAGTGCATGAGTACACGTGTATGCCTGTGCTCTGCTGGGCCATTACCGAGGGTGTCGGCTTAGCAACTGTCACAAACACTTCACGGCCACTCAAGAGGCAGAGAGCGGGGCACCTCCTGTGCTTACTTAAAACCCTGTTAAAAAACACAACCCAGAAATGTCCCGTAAACTTTAAAAACTGAAAGAAAAACAATGATGGAGGAGAGCGTGTGATAACAAGGAGAACTGTGAGGTGTGAATCAGAACTGGTGTCAAGTTCATCTCAGCAAGCTTATATTTTGACTGGGTGTGAGAAGTGTGGCTAAAACAGCTGTAATCCTCTTCTTCAACAACAAAAAAGTCTGCTAGCAGCTCAGAAATTGCCACATCACAGCATTCACGGGTAAAATAAGAGTGTGTCCTCTTCCCCGAGGTCTGTGGATGTTTATAAAGAGGCTGATTAAGGACTTTGGTGTGTTTAGATCTCACAGGATGTATGTGAAGTTTGCATGTTTCAGTGACAGCCCTGACATGAAAGCGATACTCAGTGAGCGAAGCCTTTTGCAGCAGTGTGGACAATTTGTTAAATCACAGAGCAGACAAAAGCGTCTAATGATTTTCCAAGTTTTTGACTTTAAAGAAATCCATTTTCTGAATAAGACATCATGCTCATTTGGTTTGGGAGGAGGTTGTGTGGTTTCAGACAGGCACAGTCACACGAATAAAGCCTTTCAGCATGCTGCTCAAAAAAACAAATAATAAACACAGAGAAGGCTTATATTTTGCAGTAATTACATTATGAATGCCTTTGTGACATTTGTTTTCTTTTATTTTTTCTTGTATGATTGATGATATCTGAGCTGTAAATAGAGTTTTTAGAGAAATCTTTAACCTTTTATTATAAGATCTCCCTCTTGTGGACACTTAAAAAAGGCAGTGCTCAAATAAAAATAGGGTCATCACTTAAATATATTAAGTAAACTGCCTGGGACCCCTAAAGGGGGTTCCAAAGATTTCAGTGGAAAAGCAACTTATGCTAACTTATTTTATACTTCATACAAAGGTCATCTGATCAGATAAAATTTTATAGACCTATTTTCTTAATGTTTTATCAATGAAACAACTGAAACCAATGTTGATTTATCACAGTAATTCAGAATTTTTTTCTGGTGTGTGGATCTAGTTGGGGACCAGCTTTTCTTAGATAAAAGTATGGGGGGCTCCATGGAAAAAAGATTGGGAACCACGGGTATAAAGGACAGCATCAGGTTTTGAATATTGTTTACAAAATAAAACTGCCAAGTTTTACTGAATCTCACCCAAAGTCCAAGCAGAGAATAACTCATACATAAAAAAGCAGCTGTTATTACTTTATCTACATTGAACAGTTTCATTCCTTATATAACAAAGATCACATATGTCACAACATAAAAAAACATCAAAATTTAATACTGCAAAAACACCAATTATTACTTTATACTTTTCTTCCCCAATTTGTTTTAAACAACAACAATAATCATAACAATAAAAAAGAAGAATATCATTACTGAAGGTGTGAAATTTGAGGTCTATCTAAAAGGACTTTTTGTAATTGAAAGGAACTTAAATGAGCATTAAATTTATTAAAGTAACTTTAACAAAGAGTTTAATGACATTAATTTCCTATGTATACTCACAGAAATTTATTGCAGACATGTATTTTATAACAGCATTTTGTCACTGTTGTTATTGCAAAGATAAATTCACAAAGCTGATATTAAATACAGTTTTAAATTATGGGTTCATGTGTGCATGAGAGTAAAATATGAGAGGACTGTATCAAGATTTGTTGTACAGACACATTCAAATAAATACTGATAGTTTTTCATGTATGACACTTCCAATACAGCTGATTTTACAAAATGTAGTCACCTTTTTGAAATCAAAACACTCAATAAAATATAGAAAATATTATTTTAAATCTAAACTCCACTTATGCAGAATTTTGTTGTCTGCTGTGATATCACTGACATAAAACCTACTAATCACGGTCTGCTGTCAATCGAAACACATTTCCATCCAGTTATGTGTTTATGGCCCTCTCTCATTTCTCAGAAACAAACACCCCGTATTCCTGAGTGAAAGTTAAAGTGCTGCTATTGAAACAAAATCTTGTAATTTCATGGTCAGCACTGCCACCTAGTGGACAAAGGTGTAAATGCAGATTGGTGCACCAAATGAAGCTTCATTCACTCTTAAACATGCATTATCACTCACATGAAGATGACTTATTTGTTATTTAAAACAATAGACTTGACTGTTTTAGGAACCATCTGCTAAATGTTTTACTTACATATAAATAATAAAACTACAATCATTTACAATTATCTTATTCAAAATTAATCTAAGTGACCTTCACATCTCTTCTAGTGGAAGTTTAAAATGTTGGTGTATATTTAAAATCTAATCTTATTACTCCTATTCTATCTTAAGATGTAATATGTATGTGAAACCTCAAATAACTCATAAAATTGTATTTTATTGTTATGAGATACCACTCCTCAATAAATACAGTTAAACAAATACTAACAAAATGTCTTTAAATCTGAGTTGTTGTTTTTTTCAGTTGTCTTGTATCTGCAATCTTTTTACCTTTGCTTGGTTCTATATATAAGTGCTTCAGCCAAATGTGCCGTAAGGTTTGTCACTGGTTGTAGTTACCTCACTCATCACTGTGAACTCTAGGTAAAATCCAGCTGGCCCTCTCTGAGTGTTTGCAGGTACACTCACTGGCTGACTCTTCCTGGCTTAGTTCCTTCTTACCTATGCATACTTAATTAAAGATCTGAAAGCCACTATGCCTTGCGTTCTTCTAAGATTTTCCACCTTTTTGTTCCTCATGTCAGGACTGAACTGAGAAAAAGAGCGCTCAGTTTTGCAGCCCCATCTGCATGGAATACTCTCCAGACTGATTTAAGACTTTTAGAACTCCTTTCACTTAAAGCCTTTCGTTCAATCTTAAATGATCAACAACATGAGATCATGGAATAGTGCCTGTGTTTTAAAATGTTACTATGATCTCAATTTTCTGCACTTCAACTGCAAATAAGTTTTGCACTCTTTGAATTATTGTTTTAATTCATTGATTGTAATCTGTCTTTTAAATATGTGCCAGGTCAGCCTATTAAAAGACATCTGGATTTCAGTGGGTTTTCATCTGGTTAAATAAATAAAAAAAATAATCTGCTTCTCAGATTTTTTTAATCTTCATTATTTATATTTTGGTTGTGTCAAGGTTTTAATTTTTTTTACAGTTTTTGTTGATGTTTTTGTTTTGTGACCGTGAATCAGCTGCAAATTAACTTGAATTGCAGTAATCTCTGAATCATTTTCAAATTGATTCTTCATTTCTCTGTTTGCTATCTAGCCACTGACAGTGCCACAGATTTTTTCCAAAGCCAAAGGGGGATATGCATCCATACATTTTATTTACTCCAATTTGCCCGTGATGACAAGTACTTCCCAGATGTTTCCTAGAGATTTTGTCTTTTCTTATTTTGTATTCCCTGAATTCTCTCTTTTTTCTCAAGGGAATCGAAAAAAAAAAAATGTTTATTTCTGTTTTATTTATTTTTCTTTTCATGAAAGTTGCTACAGTTAATTTTTGTAATGGGCAAGAGTCTTATTTATAATTGTTCAATATGATGCAATAAACTGTATAAATCTAGAAATGTATCCTATAAAAAACATAAAATGCTATGTGGTGTGTGTAACTTAGCATGCATATCTGAAAGCCTCCCTCCACAGAGACAGAAAACTCTTGATCGATTCCAAATTGCTGATTACTGTAGCCTCTTCTTTCAGCAGAGAAAATATTCAGCTAATAATCTAATCAGAGTTAGACTTTTGAACCCCTTAATGACATGTTTAGATTATTCATTCCCACAATCAATTTTATTGGCAATCTGTCGACAAAAAAGTCCAAAAGTTCATAATTATCAGAGAAAAGAATATGTTTCAGTTTTCATAAACAGGCCAATGTTTAAGACAGGTCAGTGTTTGACAGTTTCTTTACCATGAGGCTTTGCTCTGTTTTTAAATATTACATAAACTGTCTGTGTACATGTTTATAGTGCCATTTTTCATGTTTTTTTTTTAGTTTTTTATAATAAATTAACAAGTACAGTGTTATAATGGTACTGGTTTGGTTATAAAGATGGCAAAAGCCTCATCTCCATTCCTATATTGGGGGTAGACGGTTAAATTAAAAAAAATAAGGGTTTTCTGTGAGTTGCACACTAATATTCAAATTTGACTTGAAAAACCAACAAACCTGCTGAGAAATATTCTTCGACTGTTTTTGATTTTGAAAAGTCACTCAGCTCTACAGTTCTTGTAAAGAGATGCAGCAAACTATTGTTCCATAATGAGCATATACTGTTTATTAGTCTTAATTTAACACAAGTCCAGGTAGAAAATAAACAAGTTTAAAGTAAAAGAATGTTTAAAGAATATTTGAGTATGTGACTTACAGAAACGCTCCAGATCTGCATCCCATCAGTGTAGCCAATCATTAGGCAGAGAGGAGGCTCAGTTGTACCGCTGTGCATCTCCAGAAACTCTGGATTGCGTGACGTGTCTGTGCAAACAGAATGAGACATTAAGTAATGTACTTAAACATCATACACCAGGACTCTTTTTACATGTGTTTAATTTACCACCCTGCCACTTTCATTTATTTTTTCATCCCTGTTTTTTGTCTACATCATTTACCCTAAAAGATATGTCTTTAAACTCTATTACATCCCGTTTTGGTTCTTTAATTCTTTTCATACATGCACAAAACTCCTAAAAATGTAAGAGTATTTTGGGTTGAGCTGTGCGTATTAATGCAAATAGATGAATGTTTTGTTTGGACTTCTTCCTGCGAGCTTCCTGTTAAAATTTCTGCTAGAAGACGTGGTGATGTTTGAATGCAAATACTCAGGAAAATTCTGGAGTTAGTAGGAGGGGATGATGACATTTATATGTAGAAACTAGTGCTTGGCAAGCTTGTCCTTCGTGCAGATATATAGCTGCGTCATTCTCTTTTCTGCTCACCAATATTTTCTTCACTCTTTCCTTTGTACTGTCAGCATGTCTCATTATTACACAACACACTTGTACAAAGGCAAAGTTTTCATCATTGCACAGGACTCAGTTTCTTCAACTTGGATTGCACTGATGTCTGTCTTTTGCATTTCTACCAAGTTCTCTTGTTTGAGGGAATTGTTCCCCTGCAGAGGACATTAAAAAACTGGAAATCAAGAGTATACATTAGCTTCATGCAATATCATCATACATCTCAAAAGTCGGAGAAAAAAATAAGTATAATTCCTAATAAATACGAGAGCTTATTCTTGACCTGCTGCCTTCTTCAGAGCAGCCTTTTCCAAACTTAAGTACGCTGTAGCTCAATTTAAAACCAACCAAACCCCAATGCAACCAAAACATGAGACCCAAACTTTGACCTCCATGTATTATTTCATAAACAGAGAATTTCAGTGCAAATACCTTTTGTTAATCGAAGTAACTGTAAACATTCCTATTGTACTGCTCGCTTTCTGATTATTATATCAGTGCTTTTACATTAATTTTCTAGGAAAACATTTGTGGAATCCTAAAGTATAATTAACAAGTCCCCACCACTAATACATTTTCAATCAAGCATCTTTAAAGTCCCCTATAATTTCTTTTTTAACATTCATCTCTTTATTTTGTGAATTTTCAGTAAAATGTTTAATGGAGTGTTACCTTTTAGTGCGACAGTTAAACTGTGACACCAGTTACATCACCAAAAATAAATGATAAAAAGGTAACATGCAAGTTAAATCTAGCAGTGTTTATGTTAAGTTTTTGGTTATTTTAAACTAATACAAAAATGTTAGAGAATATTTTAGGCAATTCTAAAATGTGATTTCAATTTGAAAAACTATGTTCAGGGTTTTTATTTACAAATGAGTTCTAACAGCTCACCTGCAGAACCACCAGGGCATACAAGAAGGGAAGAGTTCTGAATTTCCACTGGCATTAATGTAAGCACAAAAACTGTGCAGTGGAAGCACCATGGAACGGGTTTCCATGGCTAAGAAGCTGCATGCAAGCCTCACATTACCAAGACCATACCAAGATTTGAATAGAGTGGTGTAAAACACTGACACGACTGTGGAGTAGTGGAAATGTGTTCTGTGGAATGATGAATCACACTTCTCTGTTTTGCAGTCAGATGGGTCAGTCTGGGTTTGGCGGATGCTGGGAGAACATAACCTGCCTGACTGCATTGTGCCAAGTGTGAAATTTGGTGGAGGAGGGATAATGGTATGGGGCTGTTTTTCAGAGTTTGGTCTAGGCCCCTTATATCCATTATAGGGCACTCTTTATATTTCAGCATACCAAGATATTTTGGACAATGCTATGCTTCCACCTTTGAGGTAAAAATTTGGGGAACGCCATTTATATTGACAGGACTGTGTCCCAGTGCACAAAGGAAGGATCATTAAGACATAGAGGCAGAGAGCCCTGACCTCAATCCCAATCGAGCACCGTTGGGATGAAGTGGGATATAGATTCGTGCCATGCCTTCTCATCCAACATCAGTGCCTGCCCATATAAATGCTACACAGAATAAATGGGCACAAAGTCCCACT
Organism: Cheilinus undulatus; assembly: GCF_018320785.1. Lineage (NCBI taxonomy): Eukaryota > Metazoa > Chordata > Actinopteri > Labriformes > Labridae > Cheilinus > Cheilinus undulatus. The sequence continues at coordinate 20,649,820 of NC_054866.1, forward strand.
GAACCACTCTAAAATCTTGTGAAAAGCCTTCCAAAAAAAAACTGGAGCCTGCTTTAGCTGCAAAAGGGGGACCAACTCCATATTGATGTGTGAATACAATGTCATTACAGTCCTTGTTGGTGGAATGGTCAAGCAGCTGAATACATTTGTCCATATAGTGTATATATTAAAAACTCTTTCAGAATACACCTTTAACATTCGCTTGATTACTGCCTGATAATTGAGTAGGTTTCAAGTCAGCTTCCTTAACATGCCCAAAAGTTTGAGATGTTGGGTAAACACAGCATATCGTGTAAGTATGGATGGAGGGTCTCTTCAGTAGGATGATTTTTTTTTTTTTTTTACAATACAATAATAGTATCTTCTTAAACCCTAAAGCAATTCCTGTGCCCCTTTTGAAGACTTAAAAAATCAAACCTAAGCTGTCAACCAGGCAATGGCTTACCATTGATGTCAGCTTTCTCAAATCGAACCCAAATGATTTTTTCCTTTTCATCAGAGGGTGGAGCCCCTGTGTATGCCTGCAGATTAAAAAAAAAGAAGAAAAGAAATAAAGGAAAGACAGTCACCAAAACACCAGCATACACACCTAATATGCACATGTTTATATTCCGAATTGGCTTTACCCCATTAAGTTAACCAGCCATCAAAAAACTAGCAAATTACCAGAAAAAGACTTTGTAGACAATTTTCAGAAGTATTTTGGCTGGATTGGAAAGTTCTACAAAGACCAAACCTGCTGCTGGTACATCTGCTAAAACTGTAGAAGCTCTTGAAGTTAAAAAGTGTTCAGTTCTCTTCACTGTTTTATATTTATGGAGTTTACTGTACAGCTAAAGCACACCATAAAGATGAGCTATTAAGTTAATGTGACTTACTCAGTTTCCGTTACTTTCCAGGTTATTGAACTGAATTTTGGAAATGCAAAACTAAAATGTAACTGCTATTAGGGCTATTTTAGTATAAACACCACATTTAAGTGTTGTACTCAATAAATTCAATGCAAAAAGGAGAGCATGAAACAACATCTGGACAACATCCTTTATGATTGAATGAATTACAAAGAAAAAGTTACCTGTGGGACGACATCCTGCAGGAAGGTCACCACACTCTCCATGTAAGACTGCTCCCTGTTACAGTAAAGAGTTTGAGTAAATTCAGCTATTTAACATGTGTATAAATAGAAAAAGCTTGCAGAGTGAAGTCCTTACGTGGCAGCTTGTGCTCGCACCAGAACTCCTCCAGCACAGCGACTTGGTCTGCGTGGAGAGTCTGATGCCATGACTTCTGCTGTCTTTTAATCCTGCAAAAGTAAAAAGATATGAAAATTCATACGTCGATTGACAGTATCCTTTTTGGTATGTACTAGTATACTGTTCCTAGAAAGGATTCATCCTAATTTAAACAATGAATATAGAATGATAAATAAAATGGCAAACTTCAGCTTGTAGCCCTTTTCTAGGCATCCAAAAACTCAAACTCCTTCACCCCACTTTTACACATGTGAGGGAGGCTGATATGCTTAGTGCTGATCAGCATTAGCTAATCATATTCATTCATGTTTAAATGCAACTGACGCAGCACTGGAAGCAAACTGGGGTTTAGTGGCTTGCCCAAGGACACATCAAAATTTAGGCTAACTGAAATAGCTGAGGATTAAAGTTACGACCTTGTTGTGAGATGATCGACTCTACCACTTGATCTGCAGCCACCAGAATATATCAATTCTAACACAACTACAGCTTCACTTAGGAGTGACCAATAGGTTCGCTGATTTAGGTTATTTAAACTGATTAACTGCTTTGATTTTCAGTTTGGCAACCACAAGCATGAAATCAATCAAGCCAAATTAAAGATGAATAAATGGAGCCAGGAAAAAACTGCCACATGCAACCAGTGGTTGTCACAATATAACATTTATAAATTAGGATATGCAAATAGTAAAAGACCTGTTTGGATATCACAGCAGCAAAATAGAGGTCCTTTGTGTCCTTTATTGGGTGATATTATGTTTTAATTACCAAAAACATTGCAAGTAACTCCTGCACACTGTCCAAAATGAACAAAAACACAGGCAACATTTCAGATGCAGGGCTTTGTTTAAAAATATGACTAAAGATTAGAACATTTCAAGTACTAGTTGATGATATCAAGTGCAAAGATTGCATCACTTTATACATGTGTTTTCTGTAATTTAGACCATGAGCTGTGATTTTCTGCAATTTTTGATATCATCAGACAACAACATATTGTCTATAAAAGAGACTGTATTGCTTTGACACGAGTGATTTTATAAAATACCAAAGACTTTTGACATCCTTCAGTGCATCAGAGCTGTTGTTAGCACTGTTGTTGCTGTGTTAGATACTGTTTGAATGATGTTAATGATAGATATATATAATTTTAAGTTGAAGAAATGTGGCATTATTGCATAGTGCCACCTATATAACTTTGATTTCAATCTGTTGTGGAAATAAAGATTACCACTGATACCACTGATCATTAAAATAACAGAGGCTGCAATGTTTTTAAAGTGTGACGTCAGAAAGTACAGAAGTAACAAAAGTCTAAAAAAAAAAACATGCCTTATATTGTAAATACTTCTACCATATGGCACCAGGTTTTGATATAGCTGTGATGGTAGGTAGTCTTCTCTATCAGTGACGTATAAGGAACATTTCATGTAATGTATAGTTGATATCTATTGTTTGTATGAATTAAAGTGTTACTGTAACACTGGTGAACTGTTTAAGCCACGATGTCAACAACAGTAAAGACACGGCTACATGCAGTTAACATTGTTTCCATGCAGATTGATGAGCTTTGAGGCTAAAAACTCTGACAAGCTTGGACATATCAGCCTATTTAACAAACACTGGAAATCTTGTCGTCTAGCTTTCCCAAGTAGCGGTCAGCGGGCTGATACGGGCAACAATTGAGACAACTGCCAAGTCAACACAATACAGCTATTGGGTAACGGTTAAGTTATATTGGTAGATAAGGTCCATGCTAATGTAGCTAGCTAGCATTAGCTGATAAAACTCCCCTTGTAGACATAAAATTATGCATTTGTAGCCTTAAAGCGGGACACAAGTTGGTAGTCATGCAGCAAGACATTACATTAAAGCTGTTACATGTACGAACCGATGAGCTGGACGCTGACTGTGTCTTAAATGGACTTGTGTGATGGTTCGAAGAGCTCTTTCCCAAACGTCAAAACACAAACAGACTGGATTTGCGGAACAGTGTTGTGTAATGGGGAGCCAATGAGAGCACAGAACATTTTCGTTACACCAATCGAAAAGTAGCTAGGGCGGGACTAAAGACTGCGTCACATGTGGAGGATGCATTTAACAGAATACAACATCATGTACTCACAATAAAACCTGTGTATAATCGATTTGGCAAAATCAATAAAAGATTAACCGATGATTCTTTGGGGTTCTGCGGGATAGGAATTCCCTAAATACAGTCATAAAAACTACAGTTTATCAGTTGCCTACTAAAACCTGGCTGCAAAACCAATAGATATTCATACAGCCAATATGAATATGTTCATATTTCCGGCAGATTTAGTTTACATCATGGTTTCAAATACAATTCTGTTCCCTTGGCCCATTGCTTTATTGGGAAAAAGTTAATTGTGTTTTTTCTTAACTCACCAGTTTTTGAAATGTTAAGCCTAAAATTTATACATTAATATAGATGATTATGCGCACTGATTATTTGACTGATAGGTGGGCATGTTTAAGAAGAATTTAAGGCCCATAGCCTGTTGCTAAATAGTTCAAGTTAACATTTCCAACACAGGGACCATTCTGCTACTTTGTTTATTTGTATTTTTTTTTGTTTGTTTGTTTGTTTTTGTTTTTTTTTTTCATAGTCAGCGTGATTAATCAATTGTCTTAGCTTTACTACCTTTTTATGATGCTCAGTGTCAACATAATGTGACCATTAAGTTTCAGTTCTGAAACAGTGTAAGTCAGGTAGGTTTGGGCAATGATGATAATAGATTCAGTTCATAATTTAGGCTGATTAAAGTATTTTGGTTTAACAGAGTCTCATAAAGTCTCATCATTTCAACTAGTAACATCTTGTCTCAGCTCACATTGCTACTTCTCACAAAATCTATGTAAAAATTTTTGGAAACTCCAAAGAAAAAATATAACTGTTTCAACACTGTTTCAATACTTTCCTTGCTATGCTCACTAAAAAAGAGACAGTTCGAACATCAGGAAAGTTTGACAAATTTAAGAATTTCATGGAGTTTTAAGGTGCACAATATCCAAGTGATAAATATGATACTGCCACCAAATTTAAGGTAGAACCAAGTTTACCATAAATGAAAAAAAAAATTCATAAGGAATAATTAAATCATGCAGATAACAATTACACAAAAACAGTCATTTTTTCCTCAAGATATCTAATTTGCTTTAGTTTTTTTTCAATTATTACAACTGATTAATTGCAATAAGGTCTACCCACAGAATTGGCTGGGCCCCTGAAAAATGCAATGAAAGGGTCCTCTCCAGTTGTGAATCATTAATGATATGAATGTGTGTGTGCTTGATTAGTCACCATGGTGCGAACAGTTACATCATTCTGAAGCTGATAATGTGTCAAGCTATTATGGTTCTGATGTTGATTTAATATTACTTATTCATGCCACTTTTTAACACCTTTTCACCCCTTTTTTGCTCATAATGCTACTTCGAGACCAATTTTCACTACTTTATCTGGCCATTTTTACAACATTTTCGCCACCTTTAGTCTATTTTTTGTTACTCTGAGACAATTTTGCCACTTTTGATCCCTTCAAAATTGTCTTCCCCCATTGTGTCCATTTCTTCATTGCAACTCACTGTTGCCACTGATTAATTTGTGCCATTTTTGCCACCCTTTAACCCCTTTTCACTAATCTTCACACATTTGTGCACTTTATGGCTTAGCTATGAATTCTGACATTACTTTCTAAGTGGCTTAGTATGTGTACCCATCCACTCAGTTAACAATACCATAAGTTCTGCTTCAGGAAAGGGGGTTTATAATTTGAAAAAGTCCTACTGAATGAAAGAACAAAATTCATTTCTTTGTTGTTTTGATAATTTTTACTATTCCAATTAAATATGCAATATGGTTGTTGATGATTAACTTTACAATGGACCATGATTTTGCTAACCTCCTCATTTGGCTGGGCCCCTGAAAGTTCTCTCTGAATATCAGTAGCTTGCAGGTAATATCATATCTTAAACCTATCCTGAAGCCAAGGAGGCTGGGTCACTCTGGGAGGACTTTTGATGTTGTGGGTCTGCTGGAGACAGGCATAAATCAGTCCTTTCAGATTGGGATGAATATGTAGTCAATGACACACACTTCAAAATCAGTTAAAATATAAACAATGTCTGATTTAAAAAAAAAAAAAAAAAAAAAAAGGTTTTCTTTTGATTCAATCCAAAAGGCCTGACAGTAGGAAGGAGTGAGATAAGGGGAGATGAGACCAGACCCCTGAAAGAATGTAAGCAGAGGAGGTATTGAGAGGACAGGCCTTTGGGCAGAGATGATTGAGGTCCTTTTAAAGAAAAGATTTCTGTCATAAATTTGAAAAAGAAATATGTTTATCTTCATTACATAGGCAGTAACTGTCATGTAATTCTTTCTCTACTCATCTGTCATCCCGAGACACTGGTCAGACTCAAGCCAGCTTGGACATACACAGCTTGTGAAGAGTGACCTTGCCAGATGCAGAGGTGGGCTGCTGCTCTTCCTGCAGATGGAGCTGTCCAGCTGTAAGGCCTGGACAGGAAGGATTATGGCATTCTCATCATCATTGTTGATATCCTCTGTGAGGCAATCCAAGTTAATGTCCTCTTCTTCCTTTCCCCTGCTGTGCTTCTCACCTGAGTAGAGGAACAGCATGCACTAGCCGGGGCCAGCTCTTTTGGATACCAAGAGGGTTAGGGGGTCAGTCTCACAGGATGCCCGCAACTGAGATCCTAGCTGGCATACTGGCAGTGTTGGTGACCTCCTTGGCTCGTCACAGCCTGACCTCCTCCGACTTGGACTTCCTGGACCTCTTAAATGTACCGTCCTGCTACATGGACCTTAAGAAGATCTTCAACAAGACCAAGGCCCCATCTCTACCCCATCATCAACTATGCCATTGACTTTTTCTCTGGCCCCCAAGGGTCATCTCTACTCTGTTCCATCCTCAGCAGGAGGAATTGCTGTCAGAGATGTGGTATTCTTCACAACTTGTCCTCTGCTTACCACATTGAATCTAATGGCCAAACAGAGTGTCCGAACCAGGAACTGGAGACAGGCCTTTGCTGTCTGGCATCACAAAACCCATATTCCCAGTGCAAATACCTCAATTGGATGCAAACTATACATTTACTTGCTCATCCTCTGGTCTGTCCCCTTTTGATGTTCTGGTTTGCCTCTGCCAGTAAGAAGGAAGAGGGGCATGCCATATGTTCTCAAGAAGTTGGGCCTGTTAAGACTGGGCAGATCAGAAAAGCAAGGCCTCAATCTATGCTCCAAATCAACACACAAGGGATCTTCCTCTCAGGGTGGAAAACTGTAAGCCAGCCCTGGGACCTTTCCCAGAATCTGAGCTCATTAGCCCTGTCCCCATCTATCTAAAGCTGCCCTAGACCATGAAAATTCCCCTCACCTTCTATGTCAAACCCTCTCCTTCCCCCAAATATCAATGGCCCAGTCTACAAGGGCAAGATGCTCCTGGGGATGTGCCCTTGTGGGCACTGCCAACCATGCCTGGTCAACTAGGAAGGATATAGCCCTGTAGTAAAGTGCTGGTCAGCAAAATTTGTGAATCTGCACTTATCATTGTTGGTACCCTGACTAGCCTGGGCGATCCGGTCCTGTCCAAGTTATCTAAGATCATACTTTAGTTTTTTATCACTCTCACTTTCATTTCATGTTTTATTTTGTTACTTACCCTACCTATGTCTTTCAAGTCTTGCTCAGTTTTTATTGATTAATACTGTAGTAAATGGGCAATAGCCTTTTTCAAAATACAAACTTCTTTTTTCTTAAAAAGGAATTACCTTTTTGGTAATGTTTACAAAGTGGGTAGACACATTTACTAAACTATTTGGAAACTAATGTAAGACATTGATAAGCCAGGATGTGCACAAACTTTAGAATGCCAGAGAATAGCATAGAAGGAACTCGGGGGGGGGTTCACTAGTGGCCCAGCGATATGATATTATCACAACACTTGGTCACGACTCGATATAATTGTGGTTTTAAACATTTTGCAATGCAGTGAGTATCGCAATACCATATATTGCAATAAACAGGGATCTATACCATTTTTTTCAACTGTCTAGCATTAGTCTTGCCTTAGTGTTTTTCATATTTCTGCAGTATTTTATTTTCATGTAGCACTTCTTGCAAACCTCACGTGTCATGTCCATCTAATTCATGCCCTGGTTGTGTTCCTAATGTCCTTCCCCTGGTGCTGCCATGTTTGTTGTATTAACATTTCCCTGCTCTATGACTGTCACCTCTGCCGACCTCCCTTGTCAAACATTTGTCCAAACAATTGTTTTTATTTTTCCACTATCATCAACTTCAGTTTACATTAGCAATGAATTTGAAAAAAATCAATACTTGGTGGACGAGACATACGATGTATCACCAGACAAAATATCGTAATACTATGCTGTATCAATTTTTTCCTCCAACCCCTAAAGGAACTGAAATAACTTTAAGGGAAACAAAATCAAATGATTGTAAAAGGAGACCAAAAAGGTGAAAACTGGCAAAAATTGGTTAAAAGTGGGAAAAAAAGGCTAAAAAGGGATGAAATGTGGCAACTGAGTGGCAAAAATGGGTAAAAAGTAGGTAAAATTACTTTGAAGAAACAGTACAAAAGTGGTAAAATGGGTTGAGACGGGCAAAAAAAGGCCAATACTTGGCAGAAAAAAGGTGAAAAGTGGTTAAAAAGTGGTAAAAAAAAAAAAAAGTTAAAGGTGTCAGAATCGGCAAAAGTGGCTAAAGAGTGGGTGAAAAGTTGCAACAATGGGTTACAGAAGCAAAATTGGCAAAAATTTGTCCAAATAAGTGGCAAAGGAAAGTAAAAAGGGGTTAAAGAGTAGCAAAAAATAAGGTAAAAGTGACAAAAATGGGTGACAAATGGCAAAATTGGTTACAAGAGGCATAATTCAATCAAATATGGAAAACAATGTGGCAAAATTGGGGGGAATCAGCGATGAAAACCGGCCCCTGAATAAGTAATTTAAATTTTAAACCCCAATAATAGTAGACATTGCAATTTTCAGCTCCAAAATGAGCTAACTGTTAGCCAGGATGCTAGCACAAGTGCAACTGATCCAACACAAATCCATTGATATCATCAATAAATCACCACTGGGGAGGGCCCATTTACTGGGTGTTTCAGGGCGCAGCCAATTCTGCAGGCAGTCCTGATCTTTATGTCACTAAATGCCATTGAGATTATTCCATAGTCAGAACCATGCTAATGTATATACATGCTTTTGTCCATAAAGATTCTGTCCTGTTTTATTTTGTGTTTTCAGACTGAGCGAAATCACTGACCAATCTGTCTGCGCACCCCCCCACACACACACACACAAGCACACAAACATACTCAGAGAAAACCATCCAACATGAGTTGTTGTGATGTAATTACTTTTCATTTGATGTGAAAAATTATTCAAAGTCAATGAGTCGGAAAGTGTTGTGCAGTCTATCACAGGAACTGGCATTGTTTACTTCCCTCCAACACATCATTTGCTCTATCTTGCAGTCACAATTATTCTCTCTGTCTTACTGTCACACACATTCACCAACAGTGTATCACAGCACGCCTCATTTAACCAGACAGCCATGTGCGCATGCGTGCGTGCACACCCTTATGTTTCTGTTGCTGCATTGTGTTTTTTTGTCTATTTGTTTTCATTTGGGTGTCAGTTTGTGTTAGGGTGCCTTTGTTAGAAGATAAATCTCCCTCTCGTTGAGCTGTTCAAACACACATCATTGTGTTATATGCTCTTTGAAAGCCCATTTACACCTTGTATTAAAATGTGAAGTAGGAGGATATCATACCTGGATGAGGAAAACATGCGTTTATCATTTAGTACATTCCAGAAAAGAAGTGTCCATGTGGTTTCTGGCCTTTTATTGTTGCATGAGGAGTAAATCTTCTTCTCAGGTAGCTACTAGATGTTGTCTATGGGTATTTAAAGAATTCTTTCGTGATTTGTTTAACTTACTTTTTAGTCTAGGAAATATTTTTCCTTGCATGATTTTAAATTTTTTTATTGTTTGAGGATACAAGACAGCTAGGACAGTAAATTTAGAGGTGCCATAAAAAAGATTCATGTCAGAACTGAAAATTAATTTCTACGAGTCTGAATCCACTCAAAACGTCCAAGAATCATGAGCTGCACTGTTAGCATTAGCAGTGCTAGCTTTTAGCATCAGTAATATTTATGTCGCTGTGTCTGACATACTGACATACTTCCTACACTGTCTATGGATTCTTGAGTTACTCGGCTCGTCCTGTTTTCCCAAAAGAAAAGCTTCATTACTCACTGTGGATTCTACAATCCCAGGTAAGAAAGCCTGACCTGACATGAATGCTAAGTAAGCTAAATGAAAGTACTGTAGCTTACTTCAGTAACAGGTCATATGCCTGATTTCACAGTACAGAGGCACATTCACCCCGAATAAGAATAAGCAGGACATCAGCCAATAACTTCTGACTGGCGCAGACAATAATAACAGCAGGATATATCGCCTGTTTTATGCCAAAGACCAGTGTTATGGTTTAAGGAGTGACCTTGTTAACTGGTCACTACTGTATATATCTGCATCTGGGTTAATTACAGATGTTGTAAACTTAAAGAGCCCTTTATAGTTTTTCATTGTATTCATATCTTCTAAGCATTTACTAGACATAACAGAAATGTTCAGTGTTTTAAGAATGTTGTAACTATGGCAACCACTGACACTTAAAGCTGGAAAGCTACTAAAATGCATTATCTTTGCATTGCAATGCCAAATAACAATTTACAGCTCCTTAATGCACAACAAACTGGAGTAGAAACTAAAATAATCACCTCATTAAAAGTAGGCAAATATGGTCCAATGTGATGCAATGTGATACAGAATACTTTGGTGCTCCACTGGGGATATTTTCTTAGACTGGAGTGCTGCATATGTTGAGCTGCTTTCACAGGAGAGTTAGAAAAAGGAATAAACAAAGAAACAAAGGAATCTACTCATAAACAGAATATTTTAAGTAGGGCTGTGGAATTAACAGAAATTTAGATTAAACTGCAATATGACCACTTGCAATTTTCAACTAGCAGAAGGTGCAATATTTCTTGCACCTGAAATGTGTCAAAATACCAGTTTAAAACATTCTATTGCTGCAGAGATGTTATGCCCTACAAATAGTGCAAACATTGAAGTGTCATTATTCTAAACAGTTTACAAAAAAACCCTTATTTTCTCATATTTGTATATGTTTTTCTTTATCAGATTGAGGATGATGTAAAAAGGATCAGCCCATTTATTACAGCAGTTCACATCAAATTTGCAATATGAGTCAAAATAATCAAATTAGATACTTTTTCAAAATTGTTTAGCCGTATTTGAATCTTTTTAACATTGTGTTGGTTATAGTATCAAATGATGTATTGCTTGTGTTTGTTGAAAAATACATACGATTAGGAACTTAAACAATAATCCAATATAAAATCGCAATTGTTCAGCCCTAATTCTAATTACAAATGAACCTGAAGGTGGCCTAGTGGTTCAAGGCGCACCCCACGCACGCAGACAATCCAGGTTCGAGTTTGGCCTGAGGCCCTTTACTGCATGTCTCTTCACCACTCAAGTCCCTGTTTCCGACTCTGTCCACTGTCCTCCCCTATCAAATAAAGGCACAAAAATGCCCAAAAAGAAATCTTTAAAAAAATTTATAGGGCTATCAATTTTCAGTCACAGTTATCCTAAGAATGCCTGTAGTTAATCGTGATTAATCAAACCTTTTAAATCAGATTTTAAAATACTACTATTTTACATTTTTATTTGTTTTTCGTCTTAAACTGCAGATAACTGACTTCCATTTTGGATACAGACCTAGTTTCAGAGGCTGATCAAAGATTTTACTGAAAGAAAAAAAAACTGTACTGAACTAGAGAAAATGGAACTTGCTATTGATGGTAAATGAAATAAAAGATCATTAACAAGGAGCAGATGACTTTTTTCTTATCCACCAAGGTGTCTGTGAGTTTTATGATATAAAATGAGGCATTAAGGAGCAGCGGTGGACTTATTTTACATCACTGTGGGAGACATGGGTGAGCCAAAGTGTGCTGAAAGAGACAACAATAAAGCATGTGATAAGTCATGATATTAAAAGCTAGTGCATTAATTGCGGATCTTAATTAGTCATGATTAACATGATTAATCTTGTCTCGACAGCTCTTATATATACATGTGTGTGTGTGTATATATATATATATATATATATATATATATATATATATATATATATATATATGAAAACATGATATTAGGTATCTGTCACATAAGAAAAAGCCTTGCCCCTTCAGGTGTATGAACATGTAACCCCTACAAACAAAATTAAGATTAAAACCCTAAGAAATTATATAATAAATAAATTAATAAATAAATAAAAAGATAAAAAGCTCTCACAAGAATAAACTAGAAAAGCACCCTGAGAGTGCAGACCTCCGCCATTAACCCTATATCCCAATAGTAAAGAATCCTTTAAAAAATTCCTGGATCCAGACGGTGATCCGGATCACTCCCAAAATCTAATCAGTTCTTCCTTATGCCATTTCTGACATTTCCTGAAAATTTCATCAAAATCCATCTGTAACTTTTTGAGTTATGTTGCTAACAAACAAATTAACTAACTAACTAACAAACCCTGCTGATCACGTAACCTCCTTGGCAGAGGTAAAAATTAAGTTACATGCATACAATTTCAATCACAAATAAGGTTTGCACAATTGATACAAAGTACAGTAGTGTGTGGGGGTAGTGCAGTTCAACAAGAGTCTATAGCAACATGCATTGTCTGGTCCAATATCATTTTGGAATAAGTGATCTGACCATCAAAGAATTAAAGCATTCAAAAACTGAAAACCTGTCCCTAGGAATATTCAAAATACCTTTACTTGTGTTTTAACGGATCTTTCATTTTTGATGGATCTTCCATTACAGATTTTTTTTTTTAACTCAAATCAATCTAAATATAAGGCCATATGGTAAGCACCCAAATTAAAACAGTTGCTTTTATTCGTGTAAAAGCCTGTCTCAAAGAGAATAATATTACTAAGTAAAGTCAATGACTGAACACGTGGAAATCAGAGCTGGATTAGATGAGTGAAAACTGTGTCTATAACATGTAAAGAGAGAGAACTTTTGGGGGGGCTTTTTTAAATGAGAGCTGTTGCCTTCATTGATTAGGATAATATTCTTTGTAATGTTTTGTTTTTCAACATCATATATAATGTATAACATATATTATTTCAAATAATATATATATATATATTTTATGTGCATATCTATGAAGATTATAATGCGCAAGGTGTGAGACCTTTTTGAGTTTGTAAATTTCTAAAGCAAAATTAGTGCTGAAAAGTTTGGCTATTCAAGTTTTGATTAACAAAAAAATAATTTCAATATCAATGTTGCATCAAAAGTGTTCTGTCCTTTATCAGCTGTACTTTGATTTTACTCTTGATCAGACTGCATCGTGATTTGTCTTAAACAGTCAGAGACAGACAAATTCAGAAATAATTTCAATTGAAATATGGCTTTGATGAAAAAAAGAATTGCAATTGAAGAAATACTTAAAACAAATAAAAATGTGCCTCGTCTCTCCTCCACATGTTGTTTTACAGTATGACATGATGCTACAGTGCCTGTCTTTGTCCACCTGATGGCAGTATGACTCCAGCTCTCAAACTTCCACTTGAATCCTCCCTCTTTGTTCTCCTGCCAATTTCTCCTCATCTTCTGCTTCTTTTTTATAACATCTATGAGAGGAGAGAAAAGAGAAAATAAAGTATCCCCGGGTTAAAATAAATAGCCTTTCACAGTTAATTTAATTGACTATTTTGTACAAAATCGAGGTAATTCCGCCTCGGCTGCAATAGCAAACAAGAATAGCATTGCCTTGGTAATCAGTTACCACGCAAACACAGAGAAAAGCTTTAATCTGCTTCTATCACAGAGGAGCCACAGCTGAAGTTTGTTCAGACACTGTGAGGCACCTGTTTTCTTAATTGTTGTAGCATCTCTGCAAAAGAAAAATACACTCTCGGAGGATCAGGGGATGAAGAGAAAGATGTAAAATATTTAACATTCAGCAAGAGGAGTTAAAGAATAGCAGAGAGTAAAATACAGGCAGAGGAGTCCCTAGAATATTTTAGGGGGCTTTTTGCTTCAATAATAGAAAAAACCTCCACGGTGTCACTAGTTACCTTGTTGATAGGCCATGTTTTGAGAATGCAGAGGTAAAAAGGTAAAGTAGTGAGGAGTCTGCAAATGAGATGTGACTAGAGTTATACAGGTTAGTTAACCAGCCATGTGGCCAACAGACCTAGATTCTTTAAACTGGAAATGGACCACGGATGTTTATGTGCTTGATTGAAAGGGCTAAGAGATCACGTTTAATGTACCAGACTCAACCAGACTGAGCGGCTGGTCAACAGCACAAACTAAGGGTCTTCAAAGAACAGCAATTGTAACCTCTACATTGGGCCACTTATCAGCAGAAAAAAAGAGCCAACAACAATCCTGACTAACATACAACAGCTGCCATAAACACATTTAAGTTACCATGAAGAATAAACTAGCTAGATAAGGTATACCAGATGAAAAATGACTGGAAGGAAATCTAAATAAAATAATACTAACAATCATATCTCTAAGCCATATTTTCATACCAGACAAGTGTAGCTGTACAGCAATAATTTAAATCATAAATCAAAAAGTAAAGATTATAACATACATCTGCAAACATTTGACTCTCAAGACAAAGGTAAGGGTTGCCTCTTGTAAAACTGCTCAAGTCCTTTCAGGCTGCACAGGAGTTGTGGACACCCCTTTTCAAGTCCAGACAAAAATTCCATTGGATTGAGGTCTGGGCTGTGACTTGCCCAGTCCAGAACATTTACCTTGTTGTCTTTGAACAATTTCTGCAAACCACTTCAGTGTCCTACTGGAAAATATATCCTCTCCCAGGTCATAGTTCTCTTGCAGACTGAATTAGATTGTCACCAGGATTTCCCTATATTCCTGCATTCATTTTACCCTCTACCTTTAAAAGCCATCCAGGGCTACCTGCTGAGAAGCATCCCTACAGCATGATGTTGCCAACTTCTGCTTCATAGTGGGGATGGCATCTTTAAGGTGATGTGCAGTGTTTGGTGTCTGCCAAACATAGCATCTTGTCTGATGGCTAAAAAGCACCAATTTGTTCACACCAGATAAAAAAACACATTTTCCACTTGACAACGTAGTGTCACTCATTCCCTTCAGTGAACTGTAGTTGAGATTTAATGTGAGTTTTCTTCAACAGTGGCTTTCTCTTTGCAACCCTCCCATAAAGCTTTGACTGGTGAAGAACAAGGTCAACAGTTGTTGTATGCAGAGTCTCTCCCATCTCAGCTGCTGGAGCTTGTAACTCGTTCAGATACGTGTCTTGGTGGCCTCTCTCACTAGTCTACGTCTTGCACGGTCACTCAGTTTGAGAGGACAATCTTATCTAGGCAGATTTAAACATGTGCAATATTCCTTCCATTTCCTGCTGATGGATTTAGCTGAACTCTGGTTGCTTGGAGTGTTCTTTTGTCTTCAAGGTGTAATTGTATCAATGAAAACTGAGTGAGTGGACCTTCCACACTACAATCATTTGAGACACATTCACTGCACTCAGGAGATTCCCATTTCACTAATTGTGAGACTAATAGCACCAGTTGGCTAGACCTGTGTTGAATTGTGTCAGTCACTTTAAAGGGGGTGAATATTTATGCAGTCACTTATTTATTATTACATATTTTCATTTAATTGGCATTACTTTGTCAAGATCTGATTTCACTTTGACATTAGAGAGATTTTTTGTTTCAGTTTTGACAAAATGCCAAATTATGTTGACCATGATTGATTTATTAAATCAATAAAAGGGTAAATCATCCAAGGGGGATAAATACTTTTTGAGGCACTGTAGATTTTTCACAGGTAGATCTTTTCCCATAAAAAGCAGCTGAAGTCTTATCTTTGCCCATCATGATAATGTTTTTTCTTGATTTGACAGGTGAATGAGGTTGAAAATAAATGCAATGGTGTATTTCTGACAAAAACAAAAAATAAAAAACACTTTATGCTTATATGTCTGTAAAATGATTGAGACTCTAGGACAAATACAGGAAATGTATTATCATCTAAACTTCCTGTGTTTTTCCTGTTAACATTTCATAAGATTCCTTAGTCTGAGGTGTGATATTGTCTATTTGTGTCATTAAAGAGGTTCAGAGTTTGGGTCAGTGTCCAGAAGTGGTCTTTATTCTCCACCCTCTAACTTCTTAATCATCTTCCTCTCCTGCTGGCCACATGTATGTGTGTTAAAGTGTGTGTGTGTGTGTGTCCCTCAGTGTGTGCCTGTGAAACATAGAGCATGTCCGTCGGAGGTGTTGCTGTTCTCGCCTGTCCTGCTACCTCCAGCTGAGCGTCTACCGCCCCCCACAGGCCGGCTGAGGTTACCCCATGCTGACCTGTTTAATTGTCTGCCTGTCCCAGGGCTCATCAGTGTGTGTGTGCTTCACTGCTGTGCAAAGAAGGACAAGAGCAACGACAAACACACAAACACACAGACACACACACAGAGGTAAGAGCATAAAAACATGAACAAACCACACGTGTCTCTGTTAGATACTGCCGTGCACACGTTGTAAGTGTGTGTCCCATTAAAATGTGCTTATATCGAGGAGCCTCTCTCATGTGCGCCCGTTGTTTTGAGTGTGCTTAAACAAGTGCACACATCACACCCGCAGATTAAGAAACTGTAGCTTCACAAGAGTAAACAACTCAGGCTGTGTCAACACCAGAATGTTCTAAATGCAAAATGTCTTCTCATTGGTCCCCAAAACCAAGACCTTTGCAGTTGGTGCTGCCCTTTTTTTGTAACCTGGGGTTGTGTTTTGGTGTCTTTTGGAAACACTTCATTTGTTTCTTCATTGATATTTCTCAGTCACAACTATGCATTCTAAACTGCTACTACTGCTAATATGCAGAAGGGTAGGTGTTATTTGGGGGATTTCTTGTCAATATCAGTCTAAATGGAGTACTGTTAACCAAGGCCTCTTTGTTTCAAGAACACTACATTAATGGTCATATGATGTTTGTTTTTAGGACTTGGGATTATGTGAAGTATTAGCATGTTTGCCAACTTTTGCACATGTTTTCTATTATTTCATTTTTTTTTCATTAAAATAATTTGTTTTCCACAAAGACTTCTCTTTTGTTGTAACATATGTGCCCTCTGCTGGGTCCCTGCAGGCTTGTAGGTGTTCCCACGCAGCAACCACCTCTGTTGAAACATGAAGCTAATGGTGAAGTGCACAAAATTGCAGTTCTTCAAATGTCCACTTTGAGGCTTGATGCATAAGTCTTGGAATTCTCATTGGGTCCCAAATTAAAATACACATTTAACGGCAGAAAGTAACACATTTCAAGAAACAAATTTGTTTTCTATATCTACTTCTTTGTTGGGACACACTGTTTGGGATGGGATTTTTTTAACATATCATCTTTTTGATTGAACTAAAAAGTTAAGCATTGATTTCTACAAATGTATGCATTGCTAAGTGGACTGACAGGTGGTGCTGTAGACATCTTCAAGAAGGCTAAAGGCAAGACACACCTCCACCTCTTTGTTTCTCAACTGATAGAAAGTTAGACTGAGGGTGGTTTCAATATGTTCAGCTTTGAAATGAAGCTTCAGAAACCACTGAAGGATGTCACTGAGACCACATCCATGAGCGTGTGTGTGTGTGGGTGTGTGTGTGTGTGTTTTTACAGTCTATGGGTATGCTGCATGTACTTTCACCAGTCTGTATCACTCTGTCTCTGTGGTTGACTGACTTTCATGGCGGGTGGTGAGAGCCGGCATGGGGGGGGCGGCTTTGGGACGCTGGAGATCACTGTTCAGCCCTCTGGAGGTGTCGTGGGACTAAGTGAACGAAACACTGACGAAGGAGGGTTCCCACTTGACAACCCTGGTGAAGTGCAGGTTTCTTACTACCCATCGGTCTGCACGGTTGACATGGGGAGGCAAATGGTAATGGATTAGGGATTTCTTCACTGAGTGCTGATCTTCTTTATAGGGCACAAGTATCTTGTGTTTTATTCAGAAAGTTGGGGCAGCCTTGGCTATTACCAACATGTGGGTATTTTGCTTATTAGTTTTCTGAATGGATTCAACAGCTGAAATAAGAAGCATGTTGTCATCAACGCACCTGTCAATAAATCAGTTCAGTCCTGGCTTTCCGAATATTGGAGTTGATGGAGAATTAAGATCAAGATTGTATGTTAGATGGAGAGGATCCTGCTTAGTCTGAGCTGCACCTGGTCACTGGTGTTTGCAGCACTGAGCTCTCTGATGGCTGATTTGATGTGTATTGTTTTGTGTGGAGCTTCATGAGATTCAAATTACTATATTTGTTGGCAGAAAAACTTTTCCATCTTGTATATAGACTAAATCTAAGCCTGACTGTATTTATTGTGTGTCGTTTTCCTTCGTTCAGTAGGACTGTGCTTTGTACTCAAGCAACCTCCAGTCCTGAAAAATGAAGCCAATGCGGAAGTGCAAAAAATTGCTATACCGCGAGTGTGCACTTGAGGCTGGCTGCAGGACATATGTTAAATAGCCGGTTTTGACACTATAAATAAACTGGTTTACAGCCTGGTTCAAAACACCAAATATGTCTCATTAGCTAGTGTCTTATTGTACTCCCACTGTGCGGGGGTGATTTTTTTTTTTGTACCATGATCGTTTGGATTATATTTAGGATGAAAGCTGATTGAAAAGTACAAGTCAGGGGATAGATACAAAAACATCTTCAAGGCACTGAACTCCAGGTGACGTTCCTTCCATTTCATCAAGAAATGGAAGCTTTTTGGCACATGATCTGCCAAGAAGAGGGCCGTCACTAGACTAGTGAGAGAAGCCAAGACACCTGTGACTATTCTGAACAAGTTGCAAGCTTCAGCAGCTGAGATGGGAGAGACTCTGCAAACAGCAATTGTTGCCCAGGTTCATAACCAGTCAAAGCCTATTGGAGACTGGCAAAGAGAAAGCCACTGTTGAAGAAAACTCATATCTCCACTTGGGTTTACCGCAAGGCAGGTGGGAGATTCCATGGTCAAGTGGAAGAAAGTTCTTTGGTCTGATGAGACCAAAATGGAGCTTTTTGGCCATCAGACAAGACGCTGTTTGGCATAAATCGGCATAAATACACCATAGCTACTGTGAAGCATGGTAGTGGCAGCATCATGCTGTGGGGATGCTTCTCAGCAGGCAGCCCTGGAAGTAATTTCAAGCTAGAGGGTAAACTGAATTTGACCGATGATTTGACTGAATTTGTTGTTTAATGACAACAAGGTGAATGTTCTGAAGTGGCCAAGTGAAAGCCCAGACCTCAGTCCAATAGAGAATTTGTGTCTGGACTTGAAATTGGCTGTCCACAAAGTATTCTATTTACATTCACACCTGCATTATATGTGAATTCCTAATACAGATCAGGCGTTAAGGCATGCATTAATTGAGTCAAAAGACACTTTTTTAGTACTTTAGAAGTAGAAATTTCTCACTCCTTAAACCATCTGAAGATTTTTTAGACACCAACAACACTCTCTCAGTGCTACAGAAAACACAACTGACTTGGCAGCAAATCACAAGAAGAAATATGGTGTAGATTAATAAGAAATCTATACTTTGTGTCGTGGCGGGGGAGTGGATACTTTCCAGCGTGTCTGTGAAGTGAGAACTGAGAGGGATTTCATAGTGTGCTCTCAGTCGCGGATCATAGATGCTCAGCCACCCCAGGGCAACACGGGGCATCAGGATGAACTACAGGCCAGGGGAGGGAGGCTGACATGTTTCTTAACTGTGTGTGTGAGAGTGTGTGAGCGAGTGTGGAGATCATGGGTGTGTGGGGGCTATTAGTGGGAGGTGTGTGACTTGGGGGGTGGTAGTGGTTGCGGTAGGATGGATACTGAGGGATGGTGTGTGTATGTGTGCATTTGCACTTCCATGCCAGCCCCCAGGCCGGCCCCATAGTAATTACACACTCCAGTGACTGGACTGGAAGGGAAATTGAAGGCCTGGGCAGGAGGCCCCAGCTGCCTCACTCTCCCTCCCCATCAGCCTGCTGCTGATTGAGCTCGCCCAGCACACGCACATGCTCACATATATATACACTCTGCGATAGCCATGCCCGCACATGCACACTTTTGCTCTATTTCACTTTTGCATACACAAGCACTGTCTCTCTCTCTCTCCCTCACACACACCAATCCTCAGAGGAAATTCTGCTTTGTGTTGGGGTAATGAGATTCTCACACACCCGGCCTTATTTACCAGCCCAGACCAATAAAAGGTGGGACTGTGTAAGCGAGAGGTTGGTGTTCATGTGTACAGTATCTGCGTTTCATTCAGGTTCTAGATGATGACATCCTCAAATCAAAAACACCTTCTCCTCCTCCATCATTCAGACTGAGGAGGTTCAGGTGGCGAGGATGTGATCCTGATCTGACATCCTGAAATAAATCTTAAAGAAAAAAAAACATCACAAACAAAATGGTTTTCATTGATTATCCTGTGGTGTTTTTCTTTGGAAAGGCATGTTCATATCCATCATGTGTCTGTGTAGAGAGAGGCCCTGGCCTGCACCCAGCAACTGCCATTCCTGATCAGGATGGTTAGGGATTGTGGAGGAGAGGGGAGGGGGAGCTTCAGGTTGGTCTGATACAGCCAAATTGGCATTTGTTCCTCATCAGTCTCTTTCCTTGTCTGTCACACAAACATCAGTTCTATCTGTCTCCTCTACACAGAAACACTGAAATCAGAGGGCTCTTTGAAAGGTGGATACAGACAGTTCTTCTCTTCAGGGAAACTGAAACATGCAGCTGTAATTTCTACAAAATGTTGGGCACTATGAGAACCTGGATGGTTTAGAT
This sequence comes from Cheilinus undulatus, assembly GCF_018320785.1. Lineage (NCBI taxonomy): Eukaryota > Metazoa > Chordata > Actinopteri > Labriformes > Labridae > Cheilinus > Cheilinus undulatus. The sequence goes on from NC_054866.1 coordinate 20,670,091, forward strand.
TAGTGGTTCTCAACGTGTGGCACGGGACCCAAAAGTGGGCTGCAGATCAGTTTTCGGTGGATCATGAATTGGTGGCTGGAAGATGACTGTAGCAAAATTTCTAGGAAGTACAGAAGTCAGTGTATCGAACAAGATCTCAACTTTGTTGGACAAGGTGTACATTCGGTTTGTTTTCTTAACCATTTTGCATATTTATCCTGTGATCTTGGAAATAAATATTTTGAAGAAAGCTGGTTTTCCTGGAATAATGTCTTCATTTCTTGAGATCTTGATCTTACAAAAAAACAACCAAAGTCTGCATTGTCATGGCAAAAGTAAGTGATGAGACAAAAATGGAGCTTTTGGGGGATCAGAAAAGATGCTATGTTTGGCAGACACCAAACACTGCATGTCATCACAAACACACCATCTCCACTATGAAGCACAGAGGTGGCATCATGCTGTGGGGATGCTTCTCGGCAGCCAGCCCTGGAAGGCTTGTAAAGTTAGAGGGTAAAATTAATGTAGCAAAATATAGGAAAGTGGAAGTTATGGCAAAAGAAAGTGAAATAACATGTTTGCATGCATGTTCTCCCCAGTTCATGTCCAGTTTATTTGCTCAGTCAGATGTTTTGCTTCATCTAGGGCCCAACCACAAGATTTTTATTCAATTCAATTTAAGTGCTCACAATTTTTCATAAACTAGAGTTGTGATTTCATGTTAAAGAGGTGTTGGTGGGTCCTTTGACTAGACCGGTTGAAAACCTCTGGATTAGATCTTGGTAAACTGCAGAAATACACGGCCTGAAAAAGCTCAATCACAGCAGTCAAATTCTAATTTGATAAAACTCTATCAAAGTCAAGTGAGTGATTGCTTTTATCTTGGGTTGTATGATCATTTCACTGCTGGTGAACAAACATACTCTGGATGTGTAGGCTCTGCGAATAGTACTACAGTAATTTATTTGGCATTCTGATGATAAAGTGCTGAGGATTTTCAAAGTGTAGCCCACAGAAATGACTGGGCCCTTGAAAGGACCAGGAAATAGGCCCTCACCAGATGCTTTTTAATTATATCAATGCATGCACATTTGGTGAACATTCACGTCCTGACCCTGGCTCCATTTGGTTTTGGAGCTGACAAAAAATGGTTGCAGGTCATAGTACTGCTATATACACTAACATTACTGTTCAAGTCTAATGAGCCCATCCATAATGTTATTATTACAAAAAATAAAAGCTCATATAGTTTTAAGAAGATATAGTTAAGTCGAAAGAGCCCATGAATAGAATGTAAAAATTTTGTTTGTTTAATAAGTAATAAGTCTATAACTTCCTTGCCATCAGTCCAGCCTGATTCTCTAATAAGGGGCCAAGCTTACTGTCACATCTGACAAAAATCCATTTACTTTTGAGAAATAACTCAATCCCCATCTTTTAAAGAGGGGGTATTATTCTTTTCCGATTTTTAAAACATAAAGTCACAATGTTGGGTGTCCATACTTCACGTATGCAAATTTTCAAACTGCAAGATAAACGTATGTGGCAGAAATCTTGGAATTAGAGTGTAAACTGATGAAAACGGTTCATTGGGAATCTCTCCGGGATCTCTCAGAGATCCTCCCGAGATGAGATTTCGATGGAGGGAACTGATGAGGTCATCGCAGAAGGATCTCCTGACTGGTTCGTCTGTGCTGCTGGCAAAGCAGAACAGACCACCCCCACAAGATGAACAAAAATGAATAAATACTCCACTAAATGCGGCGAGGGATAAGTCCACCATTATCAAAGCCATTTAGTAACACAGTAATCAAACACTTACCAAACAGATACGTCCTTCTCTATCCTTCGCTGCTGCTGGTTTTCATCCACCCCTCTCTCCGAACTATCAGGGTCAGACTCCGGGTCCAACACGCACGGATGTATATCAAAATTCGACATATTTTACTCAGTCGGACTGGTTCATTCATAGTTTACAAGTACTAACTCAGCAACATAACCACAACTGAGGGAGCTGTTAAAGAGACAGCAGCGAAAACGAAGCGTTTCAGACGGAGGTTAAAATAAGGGTTTCTCAGGATGCCAGTGTAAGAAACATGAGGAGTTTTTTGAGCTGTAAACCATGTAAAGCTACTACATGGGTATCAGAGAGATGGTGTAAAGCTTTGAAAAAGGCATAATACCCCCACTTTAAAGAAAACATCCGTTAAGGCTATGCATACACTGTGTGATTGTATGAATGTTGGGGGAATGTTTTCTCACATTGCACAAGTGACTTGATTATAACAAACAAACAAATACCATCCATTAGGTCTGCATGCTGTACGCTGTTAATGTCATTCAAACTTGAGTGCTCACATTGTGTGCGTTAAATCAGGCTGGAGTACTGACAATTATCAATACAGTTTCGACGCAAAGTTGCTGTCAGATCTTGTTGTTGTTTAACAATCATTTAAATTCATGAAAATTTAAAGATACAACACCAAATTATGCTGTGAAAAATATCACAATAGAATATATGCTTTACAAAACTGAACAAATGTTTTTACATTGCAGATATATGTGTATGATTGATTGATTGATTAAATTTTATTATTGTGTCATGCATAAACAATATGCCCAGCTCCAATAGGCCTACAAGACACCATTGTCTATACAGAAAGACTAGAAACCAAAAGTAGACCCTCAATTACATAGTAGACCACTAAAAAAACAATCCTGACGCTTCTTCCAGGCCTTTGCAACAAAAGAGGCCAACTTATAAATATCAAAAATGAACAACCATTCCATCCTGTCATCATCATAGCTCCAGAATATTTCAGGATTCACAGACATTTCAGTCATCGGAGGTAACCTTAAATCATCATAGAAGGGACAGTACAAAAGAAAATGAGATTCATTCTCAACTTCACCTAAATCACATAGTTCACACAATCTCTGCTCCTCAGGGATGTTTTTAAACCTGCCAACTTTGAGAACCAGAGGAAGGATTCTAAAGATCTCTGACTTCTTGTTAAATTAGCTGTAACATAAAATTCAGTACCATAATCATGCTTGATTTGAATATATGTCTTCAATTTAGGTTTCTCCAAGACATTGTTTAACCATTTATATTCAACTCTAGATTCTTCTTTCTAATTGTATTAATGCTGCATGGTAAATTATTTCTACATTGTAACTCAGCTTCACCAAAAACAGCATGAAGCTCTGACGTCAGAAAGAAGAATTCTCTAAGAATTCTTAACTCTACTGTCACATTTCCTCCTTATTGAACCAGGAATCAAACCCATGTCACCCTCAGCAGCCAGGATAGGAGCAAATTTATGAATACCCAGAAAACAATGAATAGCTCTGTTTTGTATAGAATCTGAAGCTGTGCTTGGTTTAAATCCTCAAACACCAGCAGCATAATTACTGTCAATTACAGGCATCATACAGTTGAGTATAAGTGGAGTATCCCAAACTTTACAGACCTTCAATTTGTTAACAATTTGTATGAATGGCATTTTCCTCATTCAATCAATTCAAGCAAAAATGTTGTCAAATTAACATTTTTTTTATTATTAGAGGTTGGAAACTGTCCAAAATAATCTGCTTTAAATTCCTTAGTCACTAAATACAACAAAGTCAGATATTATGGCTGCAAACCTGCTTAAAAAAGGAAGTTACTTGGATATATGAGATTATTAATCTTGCCAACTGTCTGTTCCTCTCAATGATTAAAAGTGCATGAAAGGAAGAAGTACATCTACCATTCTTCCTTCACTTGCATGCAAAGACTGATGCACTGCAGTCTAAAACTCACCATTACCAATGACATACCGAACATAAACAGATTTGTTCTGAAGTGAACCCAAGGCTGGAAGGGGGAAGAAAGAGTTGACGCAAGAGTTGTGCACTATTCCTTTGTCCTGCTAAATATGTAGAGCTAGAATTATTTCACTAAACTTTTAAAAAGTTCAAAGTGGCACAGACACATCTAATGGTGTGTTTTCACTCTCTTCTGACTGACTACCATATGCTTGGAGGTGAGTATGGTAGACAAACCATCCCAACTCAAGTAGAAGTACAAAAAAAGATGCACATGTCATAATAAGATCTGTACCAGAATGCATTATGTTTTCAAATTAAAAAGGCCTTAAAGTAATTTAAATGTTTACAATAATGAATTTACTCATTAATTTAGTAAAGTCTCTGTGGTAATGCTTATAAACACAAGTTATTATTTAAAAAAAAAGCTTCTCTGCTTTAACTACCTTTCTTGGTTAGTAAGTAAGTAAGCACTGACACATTTTATTCAAAACTTCCTCAGTGGTGTTTAAGAGCCCTCCAGTCTCCACTGAAAGCATTTTTGAGAGAAAGTAATGATGTTAATCTTTCTAAATATAAATGAAATTAAATACTGTTGCCTCAGTGGAGATTCTGTGCAGTTACAACTTCTTTTGTGGATCTTATATTAGAATTGGCATGCATATGCAGATTATTGGCTGTCCCGGCATAAATAACCAAAATTGTCTCATATGCCCTTTTCCTGAAATCATGTCAGGGTCAGCGGATCAATAGGCTTATGCCAGTACTCTCAGTGCAAGATTCTTGCTTTTCTTTTTTTTTCGGTTCAGCAAGTGGGCCACCACACTGCAAAGTATGTTTTAAAGGCCTGCATGATCACTCGGTGCAAATATAGACATTTACGTTGTTTTAAAGGAGTGCTTGCAACAATTTTCTGGTTAATTCTATCACTACATGAAACCATCAGCAATCACAGGGAATTTATTTTAATTTATTCACAATTTATTTTAAGATTATTTTGGGCCTTTTGTATTTCTTTGGGCAGGATGGCTGAACTGTGCACAAAACAGTGCCAAAACTGGGAAACAATCCTGTAACCAGCACGAGGATGCCATCCTCTGAATATGGATGCCTGCTCTACCAACTGTGAAAACCAGCAACCAGAATGTGTTTCTTTTTTAGTTAACACATTTTGACTGGAGTGATTTGATTTTTTTTATTTATTTTTTTTACTTCTAACCTCCTGAGACCTGGGCAGTGAAACGTGATCATAAAGCCTAAATATTCCAATATAAAATCCCCAAAAATTCCACGTAAATTCCTTAAAGATTTCAAGCAAAAATTCCCAAATTTAAAAGTAAATTTCCCTTCATTTTATAAAATCAAATCCTCTCCCAAATTTTGAGATACATTTACCATAATTCCATGAAAATGAAGAAAATTTCCCCAGACATCCAAATTCCCTGAAATTTCCATAAAATTCTTGAGGATTTCAAAGGCCACATCCTCCCAAAAAAAGATCCCACCCAAAATCCCAAACATTAACAAATACATTACCCAAATTTCCATAAAATACATTAAAATTTCAAAAGGAATTCCCCAAACACTTCAATCAAATTCCCTGAAATTTCAATGTTAAACTTAAAATTTTTAAACCCCCCCCCCCCCCATGCTCACAAGAGTTGGTATTAAGAAGTTATTTAACTTCTGAGGCCTGAGCATGAATGAACTTACAAACCGTTTCACAATATAGCTAATTAGTGATCAATTAAAATTCATGATATTGATTATTTTGGTTAGGCTTATGTGAAAAAAGGAGAAATACATGAACAGTTTTCACTTGTTGGTCTCCCCTCACAACAGAGCTTGTCACTTCTGAGTATATGGCTGTGATAAAGTCAGCCCCCTCCTCCTCCTCTTCTTCTATTTCTTCTCCTGACTCTTACATGCGTTGGGGGGGTGGGGATGAGGAGAGTGTGTGTGGTGTGGACGAGGCTGATTGTACGTGTGTGTTGGAGGCCGTGGTGTTAGCGGAGGAGGAGAGGGAGGCTGTCTCTTTGAGGATTCGGCCTGCTCGCCTCGCCTCGTCTCGCCTGCCTGGCTCTTTGAAGCTGTTCGATGACCGCACAGGGCAACATCACCGCAGGTGGGGGGAGACGGGTGGTGGTGGTGGTGCTGCTGCTGGTGGTGGAGGGGTATGGAAGCCTGTCATTTGTATACAGCTGTTTCTTTCATCTTGTCTGACTCCCCTCCTCCTCCCCACACTCCTCTATCTCTTCCTCTACCCTCTCCTCTTCTATTTCTCTGTTGCTGCTGCCTCGCTCCGTCTCCGAGACCCCTTCAAGCTCTTTAAAGAAGTTGTGTACTGGAGCCAGCCGCCCAGGCCTGCAGCCAGGCGAACCAGGCGAGCCGAGAGGGCTGCAGGAAGTCGAAATAATCATGAAAGGCAGCAATACAATTGTTATCATTCAGATCAAACAAGACAGTTCATCTGAAGGAGGATTTGTGTGAACACTGCAGTCTTATTTTATATTATTTTCATATCAAGCTGTGAATATCTGCAGCTTTTTATTATTGAAGACAAAAGGATTAGATGCATCAATTCTGTTCCATCGTGGAAGAACACAGTGATCGAAACAGTCCAGGATGAGGAGAAAAACTACACAAGAACACCTCTAGGTATTTTGCAAATTTTCTTATATTTATTAAGACTCACTGAAATGCTTGAAGTATCCCTACTGCATACACTAAGCTTACAAGCTTCAACCGCAGAGATGGGAGAGACTCTCCATCCAACTGTTGTCCAGGGTCTTCACCAGTCAAAGCTTTATGGAAGAGTGGCAAAGAGAAAGCCACTGTTGATGATGACTGATCAAATATTGACTAGAGTTTGGCACAAGGCATATGGAGGACTCCATGGTCATGCAGAAGAGTTCTTGGTCTGATGAGACCAAAATGGTGCTTTTTGACAGTCAGACAAGACGTTATTTTTGGTGGACACACCAAGCACACCATCCCCGCAGTGAGGCATGGTGATGGCAGCATCATGCTGTGGAGCTGCTTCTTGGCAGCTGGCCCTGGAATGCTTGTAAAGGTCAAGGGTAAAATGAATGCGGCAAAACATAGGAAAATCCTTGAGGACAATCTTATTCAGGCCGCAAGAGAACTATGGCTTGGGAGAATATTTATTTTCCAGCAAGACAATGACCAGAAGCATACAGCAAACGCTATACAGAAATGGTTTAAAGTAATGCTGGGCATAGATTATTTTTTTACTCTAGATTAATCTCACTGCAATCCTGTAGTTAATCTCAATTAATCTAGATTAAAAATGCTAGATTTGAATTTTGCCGAAGACATTAAAAAATGCTTGACCTATCAAAATATTAAGGAAAATGCATCACAGACTGCTTGAGAACACCTCGCTTGCTCACCACTGAACCCTCACTTTAAACACCAAAGTTTGCTCATTTATCATGTGAATTTCAAATATGGAAATATAACAGAGATGGGTGAAGGATGATTCAGATCAGTGCCTGTTCTCTCTTGCTTGCTCACCACCGCCTGACTCTCCTCTCTCTCCCTCTCTCTCTCTCTTTCTCTCTCTAAACCTCATTTTAACACTGTAGTTTCCATGATATCAGTCATTAAAATCTAACACATAAATGCATACATTTGCAGCCTACTCACAGGTCATAACAGAGACAGAATTAAAAGGTTGTTCTCCATCCCTCCGACTTGTCTCAGCACTGTGATGCATGAGCGTGTGCTGTATGAAGCTCTCTGTCAGGATGAATCCAGCGGGATTTTAGGGTGCTTTCACATTAGGCCCAGTTGATTCGAACCGCGCCGCAGAGCGATTCCTCCCCCTCCCCCTTCCCCCGCAGGCATGCTTTCACACCAGCAATATCGAACTGTGCCCTGGTGCACTTGCGTATTTACTCAGTCTGAAACAGCAGGTGGCGGTATGCACATAGCTGGTTTACAACCCCGCAAAGGAGGAGAAAAAAGAAGAAGATTGTTTTTGTTTTGACCCGGCAAAAAGTCCATCATACATCCATGGATGATTAAAATCACTTTTAAGATGCCAGCAATTTCGCTCTTCGTATCAGCACATCTTCGTGCAGCTCAGAGGATTAAATGGGCTCCCGCTGCAAAGATACAGCGGTTTTTGAGGAGACAGGAGACTTTTATTGCCTTTGCATCTCCTCTCACTGACTCCAGCCTGTGTTCATCTGTAAGGTGAGTCACAGCAGACCATTTATTGACTGGATTCTGATGATTTCCGCCCTTTATTGAAGAAAAATGTGAACAAACTGCTGCGCTGTTTAAAGAAGTTTAGTTTTTACGATGATGTCATAAAGCTGATATGGCGCTCTGTCCCAGCGCAACCTCTGGTTTGTGCTTATGTGCAAACAACATGTAATATCGACTACTGGTTGTAATCACACACCCAAGCATCCACTCTTTCATTAAAAACAGACGTTGTCCAGTTCAGCGGAGCGTAAGCCTGCTCACAGCAGACCCAAACCTCTGCCCTCCTCTCATTGGAAATGACTGGAGGTGTGTTGGTAGCCCACTACATGTGCTCGGCGGTGTGTCTGTAAGCCCCTTTAGTGAACAGATTAATGTGCACTAATTTTCTTATCGCGTGATAAGAGTTTGGCGTTAACGTGGCACGTTAACGCTGTTAACGGCCACCAATAGTTTAAAGACAACATGGTGAATGATCTGGACGGGCCAAGTCAAAGCCAAGACCTCAGTCTAATGGAGAATTTGTGGCTGGACATAAAAAGAGCAGTTCAAGGCCAAGCCCCGTGCAAACTGTCAGGGATTGAGGTGTTTTGCAAAGAAGAATGGATTAAAATTGCAGTGTAAGCCTGATTGAGACCTATCTCCACAGAGTTAGTGCTGTGATTGTAGCCAAAAGTGCATCTACTAAATACTGATTTGAGCGGGGTGAATATTTATGCAGTCACTTTTTTTTTTACCATAGATATTTTTATTTAATTAACACTACTTTGTAGTAGTTGGTTTTTACTTTGACATTAAAGAGTTGTTTGTGTGCTTTTCGTTAAAAGAATTTCATTTAAATAAGGTTACAAACATGTTTGATTCAGACATGAAACAGTCCATCTTACATTAGGAGCCCGTCCCCGTTGCAGCACCTCAACCCTCCTCCTCCTCTGCAATAATTTTCAGCTCCTGTTTAACCTTTTCACGCACCTCCTGATGTTTGTCGCCTGCTCGTCGTGTGAGTGGCCATTGTTGCGCCTCGGCGTTATGAGTGTAAAAACTTTATTGTTCGTCATGTCACGTCATGTGACAAAACATTTGGTTTCTATACACATATGGGTAAAGTACAAGCTAAGGAGAAAGGGAAGAGACTTGAGAGCGAATAAAAACGTCAAAATATATACATAAACACATTCCAATAGTGATTTAAGCATTCGAATTTCATCAAGTTTTTATATTCGAATTATATTCAAACCCCAAAATTCGTTCCAACAGCCTTAGTAGCTACGTTTGCATTGGCTAAAGCTAACGAAGGTCAAGTGAGCCACTGTTTGTGTAACTACTTCTAAAACGAATTGATACGTAATTTAATCCTGGATTAGACTCCTGATCTTTTTCTCTGTTTTAGTTATGAGATGTTTCATACTCTGTAATGTTTGCAATTTGCTTATTTTGTAAATGCAATTGCCAGACTTTGTTTATGAATAAAGTTTGTTTGAAAAAAAATTACTCTTTCCCTGTGATTGAAAAAAAGATTTGCTCTTACAGTCTTTTCTTGTCCATCATATCAGAACCCAAAGTAATCTCATACAATCTTCACTGAAAGACTTAAGAATCCCCCATGTTCTCAACATATTACACACGCACACCACATATGCCTTGATGTGTTGCTACACCAATTAGCAGCAATTAACACAAGCCCACTGAGCACCTGCGTTTAGGGTTCGGGCATCTGGGCTGCATTATCAGAAGTATGTTGTTGTATTATCAGAATAAGTGCGGGAACACTGAAGACATCCCAGTGGGCTCTTGTCTGTCCCAGGAGGATCTCGGTGTGTTTACCAGCTGCTTTATTCTCTGTTTTCTTCCATCATAAACAAAGTCATAAACTGAACCTATCAATCCTAATCATCGAGCCTACCTGTGTTGTTATTTAAAGGCCACGTAAACATCAGTAACACCCTTATTCTCCTACATGAGCCAGCTCCTCCACCTCGGTGCTCTCAGCCAGCCGTGTTGTTGTAAATGATTGTTTTGCATCGAGTTTCTTGAGCACCCTGGACGAGTTGAGAGACTGCTCTATACAAACAGGCCGAGCGGTTGTTATTTCAGCGCTGACGCCCGGCTCACTGAGACACAGAGGGCAGCGTATCGATCGGCTGTCGCTGAGCATGCAAAGCAGCAGTCTGAAGGAGACACTAGAAAGACAGCACGGGCAGCTCGCAGAGGGGAGAGCAGCTCATATAAAGAGAGAGCAGGTGAGGTGGAGAGGGGAGGAGAGTATGGTGGAGAATGCTGAGTTAGAAAAGATGGAGTTCAGGCTGCACTGGGTGAGGTTTTGATGGAGGAATCCTGATTTAGTCTTACAGGACTGCAGCTGAACCACAATCATGAAGACTAAAAAGGGACAAGTATTAAAGGATAGGCTTGCATGTTTTTAAAATCTTTCATTATGTCTTTATAAATGTACTGTGTTCTGTAATCATCCATTTTTTTCTGTACGAGCTGTCATTTTTTGGAAATACTTTGAGGATGTAAAAAGGGACTTAGAATACGACTTAAGCCTGATTTACAATTCTGCCTTTAATTTGGGCTGCAGAATAGGTTTGCAAAGTTTTTTTTTTAATTTCAGGAACACTCTTGTCATACATTTAACCATTTTATTGCAAAATGGATAAACAGTTTAACTTGTTGAAGAAGGCTCTGCTCAAAAGATGATCCCTGGGTTAGTCAAGTAGCATGCTTTGACTTTGAATCTAAATATGTGGAGATAACAAGCTTTATGCTATAAAGTAGGAGGCTGGGGTGGAGGAGGTTAACCTTTGCCAGCAGCAGCGTGGTGCATCAGCATTAATGCAGGCAGGGAATCAGCTGTGATTGGCTGTGGGAGCTGGGAGGTGATAATTGGGTTCAGCTAGCTGTCAGCTGATCACAGCTAGGCATATGACTACTGTTCCAAATTTAGAGGGATTATGGGTAATGTAGTTTTTTTTGCCTGAGGTTGCCAATAACAATGTTTTTCATTAAAAAAAAGATCAATATCTTACAATATGTGTGTATTCTACTGGAACATATACCATTGTTTCACACTGAGGCAGCTTGTGGTATGTTTGGGTTAGATGGTTATGACTTTATAACTAATCATCAAATCGTCTCTGGAAGAAATTACAGGGAATTGTACTTTCAGAACCAAATTGCTGTGTGCTGTTAACAAGTTGGTAATAGAAATAATCAGGTAAAAGATGCTTAAATGCTCCTTAGGGTTTAGGCTAGCGATTTACATCAGGCCTTACTGAAATGTTGTAATGTAAGGATAAGATTAAACTTAACCGTGGTCAACAGTACCAAAAAGAGCTATGACCACAATCAGTACATCCATCATGGTTTAAAATTAAAGCCTTACTATCTTTTGTTTTGTTGTGAACACATGAAGTTAACAGGCTGGCTGTGTGCCTTCTTTTCAGATTACACTGTTTTAAAAAAAAAAAAAAAAAAAAAAACGCTGTTCTCCATTTTATAGATCACAAATTCTCCCTCTGGAAAGCTCATGATTAAAGAATGTAACACAGTGTAACATCAATGCAAGAAAAGGCTTCAGAGAAATGAATATTAATATTATAACTCCTTTGTCTTTTATGAAGTTAGTGCTGAGGTCACAAACCAGCAGCTTCAATCAATTTACCGAGTAATGTTCTGTAGAAAGAAAGCTGCTGGAAGTGATTAAAAAAATGACTCGGGATGAAATAAATAACAGGTACGCATCAGAGAGACGAATAACCAGACTTAAAACACAAACAATACAGAGAAAAAAGATAATGAAGTCATTATCAATTTTTTTTTAGATCATTTGAAGTGACAGAAATCATCAAAAAGCAGGTTTCAAGCTAATTTCAAAGCTCAATGTGTTTTTTTTTTTTTTTTTTGTGGAACATGTTGAAACGCTAGTCAAGTCATGGAATAAAAAACAGCAATAACACACATTTTCACCTGTATTCACTGTATGTGTCTGCATTTTACATATGTTGATAAAGGTAAGATGCTCTATTGTTTTATATCTTGCTACAATAGTGCATTTTCACTATGAAGAAAGACTGAGGCTGAAATATTGCAGTGTAACACTGTAGTAGTATCCAGCCTTTGAATAAAGCTCCAACATTGGCCCTGAATATCTGCAGTCTAATTTACTGCTCTAATCCGCGTTCTCACATCCTTCAAATCCAGCCTGAAACTCATCAGTGCAGTGAGAACACAGGGAAGGTGTTAAATTACAACAACAAACCGGCTGGGACCGTCTTTCACACCTTGTCCCATCACACTTGCACACACTGAAATATACAAATGTTCAGGATCCAGCTTCATTTATGCCAATCACAGTCGAGCAATTAGAAACACTGGCACAGAGTGCAAGAACAACAAAGAAATCAGAGAGCTGAAGCTAGCTGACGGTATTTTGACAACAGCAGAATAGAAAGATCACACTGTTGTACATGCTGCTGTGACTGTCCATGGTAATACAGTGTCCCAGGTCAAATAAGGAAGGTGGTTCATGTTATCTTATTTTGTGGATTAATGTACAATCTCAGGAAAAAGCTTTACTCATCAGGTCTACATTATGCTGTGAGATGTGTATGCATTTACACCGTTTTATTGGTTTTTACTGATTTGAGTTTTGAGAAATGAAGAACAAAGATTTTACTTTACTCTTCCCTATAAAGCTCAAAACAATCATCAAGAATGAGCGAAATATTTTAAAAGTATCTCTTTTTAGACAGAGCTATGAGACAAACCCAGATCTGAAATATAAATACTGCCATGTCAAACAATGCTTGTTCATCACTTCTTTTTTTGAGGGACTTTGACCTCATTGTTGGGGCCAGGGGTCTTCTTCAGGAACCTTTTTAGTGGATCAAAATCTATTTTGATGCTTTTGCTCTGATGCTTTTTTGTTCACTATTGTCCAGTGTTAATTTTGGCAGCCGTTTTTAGATTAAGTCTTAATATTGGTCTTTAGACAAAAATAGTTTGAGTTTAAGTCACATTTTAGTCCCGTTCACCCTTCATAGTTTTAGTCCAGTTTTAGTCAATGAAAAATCAGGAAACACTTTAGTCCAGTTTTAGTCGATATAAAGTCCTTACATTTTAGTCATTACTTTTAGTCACATCCTATTTTCTCTTTTGAAAAGTTAGCCAAATTGTAAAAAATAAAATCAGACAATGAAAATAAATAATGATAGATAAACAAATGCAATAAAAATGAGACAATGTGTTTTTAATTGAACTCTATTTATTTTATATTACTAATTAAAGAAACCTTTCTCCTTTAAAGGCCAGAATTATTCTGATTTTTGCCAAAAACTAAAATTCCGTTTTCTCCATGTGACTTTAAACACATCATAATAAGGTTAATTCATCCTCCTTGTATTGTCATAAGTCTGAGCCTCTTTAAACACATCATAATGTAATGGTATGTCACCTTCTTTGGCTCACTGATCAGCATTTCTCTTGTTGATTTTTAACACAGATTTCAACTTTGGATTAATATTTTTAACTAAGAGGACCTAGTACAAAGTTTTGGAGGTATTTACTTTTTACTGCCTTTCCCAGAAATGTTTCCATTCTGTGACCACATCACCACATCGATTAAAGTGCATTTTCTTTATCAGAAAAGTCTGGTGAAACTAGTTCTTCTCCTGCTCTATTCAGTAAAAAAGTAAAAAGAATAAATAGATAAACTTTTATAGATTGTTCATGTTAGACCAGTTCAAGGTAGTCTGCCTGCTCCAGCTTTCTTTCAAGCAAACATAAAGTTTAAAGGGTAATGAATGTTTTTTTTTCTTCCTCATCACACACATGACCTTCATACATCTACAGTGTGTTCACAGGGTTATCGATCAATAATACGACTTCATCGTTACCTGGCCAGGTGCTGAAAACTTTCACAACGAAGGCCTTTTTTAAAGATGTAAAACTCCCACACTGCCAACAGATCCAAGCGGGTCAAAGGTTATTTTACTTTCATTAAATAAAATGTGAAGTAAATAAAGCTTCAAATCCAGATATGCATGATCAAACAGAAAACAATTAAGAGCATCTGCCCTTCCTTGTGATCTCTGAATTGTGCCTTTTTGAGCAAATTTGTCAACCAATGTATGGAGATGTTTGATAATGACTGCAGATTTCCAGCCTTTTCCTTCTCAATAAGTAAATATGAAATCCACCCAGGGGACTAAGTTGTGTGTACCATGCATTGAGAGGCCCCCGCTGTGCTATAATCTGACCAGTGTTGTGAAAACAATTCTGATAATGTGATGGAATTAGACTGACGAGGCCCCCTGTCGACTGTTACATTAGAAACCAATGGCATACAGGACCGGGCTAATGACTCGGCTTACTACTCAGATTGGCTGGGAAATGGGTTTGAATAGTACTTAAGGGAGCTTTAATATTGAATGCATTGTGAGCTAATTAGCTACAGTAAAATAGTGTCGTGTATACAAGAGCATTATGGGACCAGGAACGGTTTTTATTGGACGGTCTGAGACTTTTAAGACTCTATTATAGTCTGCAGACAAGAGACACTCAGATATTTTCATTTAATTGAGTCTAAATATACGCACATTTAAAGGAAAATGATTTCAACTGTATTGTTGAATTTGTATTGAAGGGTTACCTAAAATACTGTAGATGCACACATCATTAATGTGGTTAATACACCAGGCTTTAAAGTAAGACCACATGACTTTCAGAGCAGATTCTTAGACTAGGCGAATTATCTTCATCCCTCACCTCTCCCTTCCTGCCTCCACATATCACTCGCCTCTCCCTTCCTGTTTTACTGGAGGGCTTCTGTAAGATGGAGGGATACAATAAGTGTTGAAAAACATACATGGTTCTGAAAAAGTTCTCAAAATCTTACAGTTGCTTCTGCCATTGTTTACTTTTTTGACCAAAGAAAATCTTTTTCAGTCAGCAAGGTCTATTGGTAATTCTTCAAGTATTCTCATGCGACAACACTTTGTCCATGGAAACAATGTCCCTGAGAGGGCAGGGCCATCTCCCTTCTTTTGTGTGCTTGCAGGGCTAATGTTCAGATACAAAAGTGTTCATGGAAATGATAATAAAAAATAAACTTTTTTGATCCTCTCAGGGAAACACAGGATGAAGGAGATGCTGGCCTGTCCAACTGAACACAGAGCTGAGAACAACAAACCCAGAGGAAGACTGACTTCACTCTTTTTTAGGAACTCATTGCTTTACATATATTTACATAGAATATGTTTTATTTGTACTATAATCAGACTGTTACATATGATAGCTTTAAAATACCAAACTTAGAGTTAGTGGCTTCCTGTTTACCCTCTAGCAGATCCCACAGTTCATATCTGCTGGTGTATTTAACTATACTCAGACAACACAAGTGTACATGCTTAAATTATCTTACAACTGTAACTTTAAAATGGATCTGCTGAGCTAAGTTGTGTACAGAATAGGCTTAGCATTCAAGAAGCAACTGTATAGGAACACCGTATCACTACAGCAACAAAGATGCCAGCTTGCCCTCCTGCATTTACATATAAAAAAAATGCTAAAACTACTTTATTTCTTTGTATTTAAAAGCAAGAAACATGTAATTTTCCAAATACACAGCTGTGTTCACTCTGCAGTACAGTGTTTTTTTCTCAGACTGAAAGGTAGAGACCTTAAACCCTGTAAGCATGTCTGAAGTGCTGTGCAATGCAGCGCAGTCTTAACCAGCTTCAGACAACAGATCACAGGGGAGCTGCGAATTCAGGCACAAACAGTATAGTCACCGGTGGATTGTGTTGTCTTTTTTGGGGTTGATTTGCCACTCATTTCAACATAAAATTAGCCCTTATTTCCCTCAGCCTCCAAACATCTCAACAGACCTTGCTAAAAGCTGAACATATTTCACCGTCAGGTCAGCTTTTTATATCATATATTTGTATTTTTCAAATGCTTTGAGTGGGAAATGGCATACGCCAACTTCAGGCCTCATTCTGTGCGAATGCCATTTTAGTAAATGGGAGCCCAGGTCATAGTCAAGGAAAGTCTCAAGCTGTGTTTCCCTTACCCTTAGAAATGTGTTTTTCAGACGTTTCAACATAGACGTATATTGCAAGAGTGCAATGGAAACAATTTTTCTGCATTAACAAGTCACAGGATGTAACCTATGGTGTCACATGACCAGTTCAATCCAAGACAATATGGCATGGTAGGTGTGGACAGAGGAGACTTTTCTTAACATGATACAAGTTTAAACCTTTATATGTGACTTTGCCATACATATGGAATTTGCCTCTGAACTATCATCCGTTGCCTTTGTGTTTTGTTTAAAATCATCAAGGCAACCACTGTAGATGTAATCATTACCATACCAACACACAACAGGTTTTGAGAGTCCAGCTTCTTTGCACCGGAGTTTCACGAGATGAGATTTTACAAGAATTGTGAGGCTCATGCCCAAAACTCCCTTTAACGGAAACACATTGAAAGCACAGTTGTACTTAGTTTAAATTTAAGCTATATCACTTTTATTTTGCGAAAAACTGTAGTGGAAATTCAGTTATAGTGCGCATTTGATTAAGTCTGCAGTGTTTTGAAGGCTGCCCACCTTCAAAGGTAGTCGACAAATACATCATCCTTTTTCCTCCCTTGTCTAAGGAAAATCTAAGATTGATTGCCAGCATATTATTAATAAACTGGTGTACTCTGTAGTGGCATAGAACAACTCTCAAATGTTGGTTTTTGTTTCAACTGAATCAAAAAAACAGTAAAAATGTAAAAAGGAAAAGCTGTATTTCAACTTTAAAATAACAGCCTGCATTATATAAGCTTTGTTTGTTAGTTCCAAGGCAGCTGTTAAGGTTGCTAGGTGATGCTGACAAAGGAAACCAGGCTGTCTTATTTTGTCTTGGCCTGAGTGTACTGTGCAGGTCATAAAGGCAAGGTCCTTTGAAAGATGCTAACCTCAAAACTGCAGCACAGTTATGTGCTTTTGCATCACTGGTCACATAGATAAGTCAGATCTTGAGAAAGTAAAGGGTAATTACTGAATATCATGGAACATTACGTTTGTTTATATCATTTTTGTTTGTGGGTCAAATTTTAGCCTTTATTTCTAGTACTTTGCCTTATCTGAACTAATATTAAAATAAATTGAGATTTTCGAAGATCTGTACTGTAATGACAGAGACTGATCTGACCAGATTTCTTGTACTTGTTCAACATTACAAACACAATCTCTTCAGAGAGACATCTTTTTGTGAAGGGGTAAGTTTCTTTTTAAAGAGAATAATTCCACTTTGTAGGATGCAGATGCTGATTGTCTATAGCTGCCTCAACAGGTAGATTTAAATCATTAAATTTATAACAAAGAGTGAAAGCAGTGGTTACAGCAAACTATAGGCCTATAAGTATTCTCCCAGTAATCTCCAAAATCACAGAGAGGGTCATCTGTGACCAGCTGATAGCTCATTTAAACAACAGTCATTTTCCATTGCATCCTATGCAGTTTGGTTTCAGGAAATACCACTCAACTAAAACAGCAATTTGTTACTTTATGGAACAAATCAAATCTAGTCTTGAGAGTGGAGGTGTTGTTGCTGCTGTTTTCCTTGATTTCAAAAAAGCTCTTGATACTGTAAATCAAAGTTTAATTTTACTGGTAAAGCACTGACATGGATGGAGTCTTACTTATGCTCAAGAAAACAGTGTATAAGAATTAATGACACATGCTCATCTTTTATTGGTTGTAATGTTGGAGTGCTGCAAGGATCAATCCAAGGGCCGATTTTATTTAGTTTGTACATTAATGATCTGCCCCTGATTTGTCCAGAGGTACAAATTCAAATGTACACAGATGGCACAGTTATCTACACCCATGCTAAAACAAGAGAACAAGCTGCATCCAAACTCTCTACAGCATTAAACAAAGTCTCACATTGGCTAACTCACAGCTGTCTAATGCTTAACATGAGCAAAACTGTAGGAATGTATTTTTCTATCAGGAGAAATAACACATCTCAATCTGATATGACTGTAAACGGAGAGAGAATACAGATTGTTGAACATTTCAAGTTTCTGGGCATAACAGTTGACTCCAATCTAAATTTTAAGAAACACGTTAAAAATGTCTGCAGAAATGTAAGAGCCAGCCTTATGAACTTAAGACATGTCAGGCATCAGTTACCTTTGGCCGCTGCTAAATTATTCATGCAATGATTTTTTCTCATTTATCTTACTGTGTTACGAGCTGGTCTCAAGCTGGAGCAACCACTCTAAAACCATTATACACCCTCTACAAACAATCACCGAAAACTCTGGATAAAAAACCAAGGAACTACCACCATTGTAACATCATTAAGAAATATAACTTAATGACCTTTGACAGTTTTCTTTGTTATGCAGATATGTGTCTGATGTATAAATTAATTCATGATCAGGCCCCACCACCACTTAAACAATGTGTGTTACTTTGCAGGAACAATCTAAGGGAGACCAGGGCATCAGCCAGAGGAGACTGTTCAGCTAAACTCAGGAAAACTGTATTTGGACAGTCTGCATTTTCAGTCAGAGCAGCAGAAAAGTGGAACTCAGTTCCTCCCCATATCAGATACTGTACAAGCCTCAGTGTTTTTAAAAGTAAACTGAAGTAATGGCTCAAGGAAAAACAATCATGTGATCACTGATTAATCCTCCGAATGCATATATCTTAGAGACAATGAAATGTAATTTCAAATGTGTTGTTTTTAGTTATGGACTGTTGTTGAGTATGTATTGTTTTAAATGTTGGTATGTTTGTTTTTATCATTTGTATTGTATATTCTTTTACATCTCCTGCCCAGGAACCACAGGTTAAAATTAGCTTTATAGCTAACTCTGGCTTGACAGTTTTGTTTTGCATGGCCCCTGTCAAATAAACTAATAAACTAAACAGCAACTCCTGTATGAAGCAAAATTATTTTTTGATGCAAAGAGTGATGTTTCTTGTGATAAAACAGCAAAACAAGTAATGTTCGTCTCTGTTGGATTATTCACTTAAAAAGCAAAAGTTTAAAGGAGAGCATTTTAAAGACGGTGGAATCATTTGCAGATTAGGTTTTTTCTTTGAAATTTCTCAAATATTGTATAAATATTTAAAATCTCTACTTAAAAATGATTTTATTCCTTGACAGATTGTGGAATCCATTGTCATTTACGGTTAAGACTTGATGCAGTGTTTGGAAACAAGACACCAGCGTCTGTTTTTCATTGTGAATTTATCTGCAATCAGAGCGTCTGCTGGGCTCTAAACACTGCACTCAAAAACCCAACTCACACAAAATTGTGTGTGTTTTAGAGTTAATAGCAGTAAATCATAGCATTCATCACCCATCTCAATCACTCTCTCCAAACCTGAATGAATAAAACATCAACTCTATTCTTCCCAGAAACAAGTGATGAGAGGTCACAGCCTGATGTTAAAGTTCACAGGCCTGGGTCTGCTCCTATTGGCTGAATCTTCTCTTAGCAGCAATCATATGAGTGTGATCAATACCCATTGCAATCGGTGCTGGTATCATGGTGACAATTACAGGTTTGGAGATTGAGCAGGCTTGCATTCAACAGGCTGTCCAGGTGCGTTTGGCTGAGCAGCTCATATCGTGTGATTTGGAAGACACATAAATAAGGACAGCTACACTGTAATTTTCATTACTGAAGAGTCTGACTGTGGGTTACAGAGGGGCATCCAGCAATTTGGATCGAAGGTTTAGCCAAATACTCCTGGATGTGTGTTTGGTTGTGTAGGCTCAGGTCAGATAGGGACTCTGTGATTACACCTTTTATGGCTGCAGGATATCTCACTTATCAAGGAATCTTAAATAAATAGACAAAGTGTCCCAAAAATCACAGAATCATACATAGAAATAAGTATAAAAGAGATGTTGTAGCAAATCTGGACACAAAAAAAGACTTCCAGTGGGTTTTTTAAAAATGAGATCTACTATTATAAAAGAAACACAAGCACAGCGGCTTAGTCAGCTGCAAACAGCCAGTGTTATGATAAACAGAGTTACCCTGATTGTTACAACAGATGTTGAAGGTGGAAAGTGTGTTAACTGATGCTCCCCAAGAGCACAGTTGCCTCCATAATTCTCAAATGGAAGAAGTTTAGCCTAACCAGGACTCTTCCAAAAATTGGTCACGAACCCAAACTGAGCCATAGGGGAGAAGGCCATTAGTAAGAGAAGTGACCAAGAACCTTATGGTGACACAGCTCCAGGCATCCTGTGGAGATGGGACAAAGTTCCAGAAAGACAAACATCACTGCAGCCCTTCATCCATATGGGCTTATGGCACAGTTGCTAGATGGAAGCCTCACCTCAGTGCAAAATGCATGAAAGCTTGCCTTGAGTTTGCAGAAAACTTAAGATTAAAGTCAAGTTGGCTTAGGAACAACAGCAGAAGACCATGAATCCTGTGAGCAGGGTCAGTGACTACTAATGGTGCGTAGAAGTCACCAGCCTTTACTGATTCCATAGCTGAGTTCTGAACTTCCAATGGCATTAACCCAAGAACAAAAACTGCAGCAGGAGCTTCATGGAATGGCTTTCCTTGCAAGCCTCACATCACCAAGTTCAATACCAAGTACCAGATGGAGCAGTGTAAAGCACACTGATACCAGGCTGTGGAGCAGTTTCAGCAGCTTCTCTGTTTGGCAGTCAGATGGGTGAGTCGGGCTGTGGCAGATGAAGGGAGAACTTTACCTGGCTAACTGCATTTTGCAAAGTGTGAAGTCTGGTGGAGGAAGGATAATGGTATGGAGCTGTTTTTCAGGGTTTGGGCAAGGCCACTTATCTCCAGTGAAAGGCAATCCTAATGCTTCAGCATACCAAGACATTTTGCACAATGCTATGTTTCCAAATTTGTGGCAACGGACTGGGGAAGGCCCTTTAATTTTCCCACATGACTATGCTGTAGTGCACAAAGCAAGGACTATAAAGACATGCTGTAAAGACATGCCATTTGATGAGTTTGGTGTGGAAGAACTTGACTGGCCCATACAGAGCTCTGACCTTAACCCCTTAAAGCACCATTGGAATAAAGTGGAACGAGCCAGGCCTTCTCGTCCAACATCAGTGCCTGACCTCATAAATGCTCTACATAGTGAATTTGCACAAATTGCCAAAGAAACACTCCAAAATCTTGGGGAAAGCCTTCCAAGGATAGTGGAGGCTGTTATAGCTGCATATGGGGGGGCAGCTCCATATCAAAGTGCATGTATTTGAATACAATGTCAACACAGTTCCTGCTGGTGTAATGGTAAGGTGGCTGCATACTTTTGTCTATGTAGTATATCAAAAATAAGGAATATGAATGAGGGGTTCCCAGCATACATTTCAAGTCTCAACATTTTGCCTTCGATTTTAGGGATCCCACACTGTTAATAATAATTATATCAAGATCAATATCAAAAAATAAAATATCAAAATTATAAGTATTTTGTAGACAAATTAATAAGAGATATGTCTTGTGCTGTGCCAGGATGAAAAATATCAGCAGTAGAAATGATTTCTCTCTCATTAATGCTTTTAAATTGTACAGCATTTTAATGCCATTTTTAAGAGGACTGGATTTATAATTGTAGTGTTGTTAACATTAGAAATAGTAACCTAGTGGAAGTTTATACAAGTGGAGATAAAATAGTTTTAACTGGACATTTTACATATTACACAGATTTGAAAAAGTCTAAGATGGTTAAACTCTATTTTGCTGGAAAAATGAGGTTGGTGTGTTGATGCACCACAGAAGACGTGGCCTTCGGTGAAGCCTTGTTAACACTAGATATACAGTGGAGCTGAATTACCACACAATGGTGACTGACTGTAGTAGCAGGCTCTGATTGCATGGACTAAAAAGTGACAAACCCAATAAAAGTGTTACGCGGACAGACACAACTCCTCTTGTAACATAAACTCTCTCAACACGACCCAGCCTCCTCCTCCCCGGCGAGAGGAAAGAGGGATTCACAGCCCGAGCAGTTTCCAGAGATCACAGCATTTGAATAATATGAGTTGAAGGCACCTTTCTTAGTGAGCTGAAGAGATTAAAAATTGCAAAACGTGTAAACGTCTTTAAGAAGCTGAGGCTCAGTGATAAAATGTGATGCGTGCCTCTGAGGTTGAGAAGAAGGCGGGGAAGGCAGGCGAGAGGAAACACACGGACTTTGGCAAATGTGGTCTCAACAGGATGTTCTGGGCCGGGTTATACCTTCACTTTGACTGCTAGCCTTTTTCCAGCTGCTGGTAAGCCTTCAATTAAATGACGGCTACCTTTTTCAAGTCACTAATCCTCTTTGGAAGCCTACCCTTTGCCATGCGAAAAATACACACACTCTCTCACTCTCAGGCGTGGTGTGTGTGAGGAGTGAGTCTCCTGCAGCCTCACCCTCATGCAGCCTGTCTCACAGTCCTCCTGCCTTCTGGTACCTTCTTAAGTCGACAAAAGAGGCTGTTCTTGTCACAGACTGAGCCTGGAGGTAAAGTCTGCATGAAGAAAAATTCTAAGTGTATGTAGCATTGGTAAACCTAAACACATGATGCATACAAACATGGCAGTCAGGACTGTGTATGTAACAAATACATGTTGCTTACACTTATTTGTTCCAATTATGAATAAAGCCACACAAATGTAGAAGCTTATTGTCTCTTATTTACAACTTTTTGATATCTTTAAAGTTAGCTCTCATGAGAAAAGTTTCTAAATCATAAGGGGGGTTTGTACTCATCATATAGCTCAATAGCAGTGAAATCGTTAACAAAAAATGCAAAATATCATTATCTACACATGCATCTTGCAAGTTTTGCACATGTGAAGCCATTAAACTGCACCCCCCAATTTTCCCTCCTAACACCACCTTCTTCATCTTAGACTTAGGGTCAGGGGGTGAGCAGGAGGAAGATCAGGGGACACAGAATCCCACAGCAAGATATCAAAGATACCAGAATGCAGAGCCAGGGTTCTCTTAGCCTGTAAATGTAGCTTGATAGCAGAAGGTCAACAATTGACAGTGCATACAATAACATGGCACAAAAGAGGGCTGATAGATTGAAAGTGGGCCCCTACCGTTTTTTCTTTGTGAAAGAGTCGGATGGAATCTGAATTCATGGGAGTATTTCTGTAACCTCTCCTTTGTTGGATAATGTGCTCCTACTGTGAGCCTGTTATCAAATTAGGCCACTATATATTCAGGATACACGAATGTATCAGATTCTTTCACCTTTAATGTGCAGGTGTATGAAGTGTCCATGCTTTTCTTCAAGGTTATTTGGTTAATTCTCATTGTAAGCTACCTGTTAACATAATTTGGAGTGTTTGATAGTTTAGGTAAACCAGGCTAAGGTGGCTTGAGGTATGATATAGGATCAGTGTGCCACACCTACTGCTCACTGTGGTGCTGATCAGAGGCTACTTTGGACTTCCTTTGCTTTCTACATACTGACATAAATTGTCTTTTGCTGAATTGTCCGAAAGGGTAGTGTATCTATATGGCGGTGCATGGGTTAGCGCTGTTGCCTCACAGCAAGAGGGTCCCTGGTTTGCATCCTGGTCAGGGCCTTTCTGTGCAGAGTTTGCACGTTCTTCCTGTGCATGTGTGGGTTCTCTCCGGGTACTCCAGCTTCTTCCCACCACCAAAAACATGCTCATGTGAAATTGAGCATGCCTGGTTGTTTGTCTGTATGTCAGCCCTGTGATTGACAGTCCAGGGTGTACCTGCCTCTCCCCCAATGACAGCTGGGATAGGCTCTAGCCTGCGTGTTTGTGTGAATGCACATGCACATCTGTTTGGGCAAAGGAGTGGGCCAAGTGTAACTGCACAGCACACTTGTGACGCCACTCCTAAAAAGCATGGTGTTCTTCTGAAAAGTTCTTCCTGAAAGCCTGTGGAACTCACTTTGAGGTTGATGAACTCTTTAAGAGCAAGACAGTGTCAGACAGCTTTCTCATCTAATAGTCTTAATTGGTAACCACGCAAAGCTGATGGATGGTCCAGATTCCATGTCTGTCATCAGGCAGATCCATCCCAATTTGAAATGTTTGTGCTCAGTCTGAAAACGAAAGGACCAATCGCATCATTTGAGGTGAATTGGTGGTAGCTGTGGGCATGATTTAGTTGTACCAAGAGCTGGTTAACAATGACTAACTACAGTAGCAGTTTTTTTTTTTTGGTAAGATTTATTTTTTGGCTTTTTTGTGCCTTTATTAGAGAGAGGACAGTGGATAGAGTTGGAAATAGGGAAGAGAGCGGGGAGAGACATGCAGGAAATAGTACCATGGGCCGGATTCGAACCCAGGTCACCTGTGTACATGGTGCGCACCTTAACCACTCGACTACCGGCGCGCCCCAGTGGCAGTTTTTTGAGGGCTTTTTTCCTTTATTATAGGACAGCTGAAGAGATACAGAAAAGAAGAGAAAGAATGGGGGAAGACATGCACCAAAAAGCACTGAGATTAAGTACTGATCCCACAACACGTGGGCATCTACTCTACCTATTGAGCCAAACTGGCGCCTCATAGGGTGGCAGTTTTTTTTATTTCCACCATTTCTTTGCTGAGATAAGAGCAAAGAACCACACTGAAAAATTTTCTTGGCAGAAATGATGCTTTTGTTCTCTGCTGACTGGCTTTGGCAAGAGTTTCATTTACCAGCTGGCTACACTGATAGTGAACAAGAATGGCTGCCTGTTGAACTCGTGCTATGCAGTTTATTTACTGGGTCTGTACACGCCCTTGTGAAATGTCTTGTAGCTTGCCTGCAATGAACAGTAACAGAATGTTCGTCCAATCACCCTCCATGAATGTTTTTTGAAGGTTCTACCCTTCGTGAACTGGGTGGCTGCCCAGATAGAAATGGAATACATCCTATGCAATGGGATATGAATCATCTTATCTTAGATCTTATAAACATGTCAAATTAGTAGTTAGTGATTTTAACATTCAAGCTACTACACAAAACTTCCAAGGAACTGTTACTTTCCTCAGTTAAATTTAATTTCTTTTTATTGTTTTATTTTTTATAACTGCACCAGAATATCAATAAATAAGTCTTTAATCTTTTTAAAAGTGTATGCAAGAAGAGTTCATTCACCTTAGGTTGTTCTCTGTGTTTCTCTTGTTTTTCCCAACTTGGTCAACTCCAATCCAGAGAGCATTAATTAACTCCAAAATGTAGTAAAACAGAGTGCACTAAATGAACTTGATTTGAGAATTGGAGGAAATGTGGCTGCATGTGTTTTTGTGAGGTATAAAAATAGAGGAAATTCACTTCCTAGTTATAATTTCAGTCGCACCTAAATGGCTTAAATTACTCAAAGTGTGAAAGGGTTTTTGAAAATATATTTTTTTCTGGTATACAGGGGAAGTTTGGACAAGTGCCTTCAATTTTTGGAAAGCTTAAATTTTTTTGAAAAACTAAAATTTCTCTTTGGGTGCAGAATTCCTGGTGCTTTGCACTGCACCTATAATATGTTACAACCCTGTGTGAGCACATAAAGCCTAATGATATATAACAGAATCAGTCATAGCACATTATGGCAGAATTTACAAAGGTTTTAAGAGCGTTTTAAATGTTTATGATACGATATCTGTTGGAGCCTGCTTAATTTTTTCGTAATCATGATCATAAGGCCTGACTATAATCCCTTTGAGTGCTGTTTTGTATCCAGACAGCTGCCCTTCACTGAGACTATTGATCAGGATGAGGCTCAGACCTCTGTAAAAAGAGGGGTGTTCCTGCTATAATCAGCCAACATTGAGTATTGATTGGTCGGTGTCAGGCGAGTGGAGTACTAGGAGGACACAGTCAGAGTCACGGGCAATTAATGGTCGTATGCCACAGTCCTCCCTCCTCTCCCCTCCTTCCTCCTGTGTCTCCGTCAGGCAATTAAAATCTATTGTAATGGGTTTATTGACACGGTAAATATGCATCTGCATCGCTATACTTGGAGGGTGCATGCATATTAACAAATACACAATGCAGAGAATTGTTTGGATATAGAAAATGTAATCAGTTCTAAACAAGCACACTATAAACGGTGATGTGTTTTCTACAGTCACTGAGAATGCTGGGGGAGTGTATACATAATAACAATGCAACAACATAACACAATGCATGTGTATGGCAGTATTTGCATTTATAGAGGACCAACATTTCACAGCTTGCCAGAAGAAGGAAAAGTGAGGCTAAACTGTGACTGATGGAGAGCTGTTTTTAAAGTTACTAAAAAATTACGAACAATAAAATGCTACCTAAAATAACTGCTAACCGGTTTTGGTAAAAACAGAATGGCAAAGGGTCAGTGTGTAAAATGTAAGATAAATGTTTGCATTGTTCAGGTAGGACAGACTAAGTGACATCATAAAGTATATCCATAATAAACCCTATCTCCTCCATGTTAACAGATGGGACATAGGTCCAACTATAAATTAAAATTCATATCAAATAAGTTTGACTCAGACAGAAGAATGTGTTCTGCTTTGGACTGTACCCTGCTGAGGGATCTTGATGTTTTATCAGTATGTATGCTTTGGTTCGAAGAAGGGGCGTGGCTTCAATTCATTTCCATTCCATGGTGTCGTTTCACCAGCCAGCTGTCTTTTGCATGTTTGAGCCCTAAATTATGTAACCAGTGCAGAACGTCAGTGACTGCAGAGGGCTGGTCTTGAAAGAGACCAGGGAGTGCTGTCAATATTCAAGAACCCCCCTACTATCACCTTTACCTGAGGTGCATGACACCTGTTAACTTAAAAGCATATGGGACAAAAAATTAATTATTGAAGTTCGTCCAAGGTCAGGCAGGCCTGTGCCAAGTTATGACTGGGCCCCTAAAAGTGCCAGGCCCTCCCTTGATCTGATTATTTCATATCGATATGAATAGAATGAAGTTCTAAGGCATGCAGGCCGCTAAGGATTCATCATATGTCACTTGGGAACCAAGGTCAAGTTTGATGCCATCTGTTTGCCGGGCCTTTATCACCCCTGGTTTGGGAGCCAAGTTAAGTTCATATCAGTCCAACAAAATAAATTAGCATAGGTTTCATTTTTGCTTAATAAGTTTATCTTAATTTTTGGTGATTTCACAAAAACGTGTAAAAAATAAGCTAAGTTTGATTTAATAAGTCATGTTTATTAAAAGAAAGATACACTTTAAAAGTCAGAGCAGGGAGGTATGTTGCTGTCTCTGAGGGTTTTTTTGCTGTTAAAGTTAATTCAGTCAGTTGAGGATCAATCAAGGACTGAGCCATATGGCTTTCTTACCATAGAATACTTAGCTGATCAGGAGAACTTGACTTTTAAACACTTATGTAAGAAGATGAAAAAAAAACGGGATTAAAATATTTGTGTAACAATCCTACCTTGGAGTCCTGTGGAAGTTTTTTCCTCTTCAAGCAAACGGCACGATCTTCAACTCCCATACCTGGAAATACGCCCAGAGATTGTTGGTGGTTTTTAGGCCCATGGGAGGTCAACAGCATGACCAGGGACTTGTGGCAATCCTACGTCCCACCCTGATGGTATCCTAGGCTGTGCTTACTCACTATCCACCCCTTACTCTGCCCAAGAGGTGTGGACTTTGCTAGTTTTTGACAGTTTGGCAGCCCTGACTTTAGGACACAGAATATAGCTGGCAATATTTTGATTAAGTTTTTGATTAATACATGAATCATCCCAGTCTCTGGTTTGAGCTCTTTTGTATTACATATAAAAGTGTAACCGATGCAGAGCATTGTGAAATAAATTTAATGAAGAAATTCACCTGTAGATGAAGTGATTTATCAGAGTCCTTTTAAACCCCTGCAGATGAGGAACATGTTGATTTTCTGACTGTTTTAAGTTAAATACCTTGAAACAATTCCTCTCAGTGGATTTAAAAAAATATTCCTCTGTATTTAAACAAATATGTGAATCTTCATTCTAGGGGTGAATCTTAACAATCAGAAATATTCTTAGGACATGACTTCCTCGATGGTTCTTTCCTTCACCCATCTGTAAGACAAATGTTTGGAGTGGTCATGACTTAAGTGACAAAATAATATAATTTTAATTGTCCCTGACTCTTTGACATGTGATATGAGCCTAATATGAACAAACAAACACACACATATACACACAGCTGTAACAAACCACTATCACCACGCTCAAAACATTGTCATGGTTATTGGACTGCTAATTAAAAAAAGGTTTCTGTAATGACCAATCAAAGCTGAGGAAAATATAAAAAACCTATTATCTGTCAATATCTGTGCGAGCCTCTCTGAACAGCCAGCCTGGCTCAGACACACTGATTTACTGTCCAATTTTCAACGGCTCCTGTATCCGTTTCAATCAAATCTCCAATATTAACACCAAGCAATAATTCCTTCTGCTTTATTATAAATGCAGCCCTCCTATTCGATAAATCAGCTGCCAGGAGCCGGAATAATTCACACTGCAAATCAGGCATATTTTATACCGGCTGAGTCACAGTCAAAATGAACCATTATTTCAGCTTTATGTTCCCCTGTGCAGAGAGGGAGAGCCACTCGAGTCCGTCCTCTCACCGCAGAGTTCATTTTTTCTATAAAACTTCTAAGTAAAACTTTGTGTAAAGCTTTTTGATATTATTCTTACAGGTACTTCATAAAACCTGACATTAATAGCTTTTAAAGGGTGAAAATTTGAAAGGATGCTGGTGGAGGGCAACTCTGAAAACACATGTAAAGGGAAATTTGAAAGTAGTGAAGTTGTATAGTGTGAGCACTTGTCTCATCTGTTAAAAAAATATTTGTATAAATCGGTGAATCATCCAACACTTTGGCTCTAATGTTCCAGTGAGCCCGATTATGCATGGCTGAGGGACCAAATACCTCACAGTAAAAGTGTAAACCTGTAACCAAGCTAACTGTGCATTTTTAAGATCCTGCATTATTACGTTTTTGGTCATCAATGTTAGAACAGTTTTATTCATTACTCCTGTGAGAAAATGTGTTTAGTTAAGAGCTGAATTGAGTTCATTAAAGTAATGAGTTTGGAGGGTAATGATGCATTTGAGCGTTCCCAGTAAATCCGTATAACTTGGAAGTTTCAGAGTTTACAACCAGAAACTTATCCTTGGGCAAACAATGCAGATTTTCAGTAAACACCTAAGGAGAGAACTCAACATTTTAGTGTCACAGATACTGTACCTCACCTGTTGGGTGTAAAATTATGGGTATTTTTTCCACAATAAAAAAAGAAATTAAAACACTTTTGTCATGCTTACAATAGTAAAATGTTGTCCAGTAAGCTCTAATAGTTTTCAGCCCACAAATTATGAGTGCAGTGTCTTTCAAGGTTATCAAGGTTATCAGCTGTTTTCAGCACTATGAAGGTGCTTCCCCTCTTACCTTAATAGATCACCATTGTAAGTCACTCGCAGTTTCAAAAGGGTCCAACTGTGCAGCATTCTGTCATTTTTGGAGCAAACCATGACCTTTCTAGTCAGTTTGTGTATTTCCACAGCATGTGCCTCCCAAATTGCACATGCCAGAAGCACCACTTCTATCTGCTTCTTTAAAATCTTTTTCCAGCAGAGCTTGTTACTGGCAGGCATAAGTCTGATAGGAACAGATTGACTTAAACAGGAAGTCAAACATTGTTGATTGTTAACCCACCACTGAATCAACATCATGCTAAAACAGGGAGCACATACCATATACAGAAATATATCAGGATAGTGGGGCCACTTTCATATTCCTTGCCATGAGGATTTTAAAGTTAGTAAGCCTAATCCAATATAACTTAAAATATGCTTAGCAGGTGAGTATGCCTAAATGACTGTTAAATGGCTGACAGGGCAAATAGAGAGTCATTTTCAGGATTTTGGGGAGCCAACGAGATTTCAGGGGGCCCTGTTTAGCCCTGGCTACCACTGGCTCTGCCCCTGAAAAGTTAATGGTGCTGCTATTTGCTGTGATAATCCATCAGGACGTTATTAATCAAGATATCTTCTTGTCAGAATGTTTGTTTACATATTTAACATGGTAGCACTGCCTTGTGCTGAAAACAAGAAGTACAATACAGTTGAGCACAAGCTTAATGTTTTAATGTGGGCCACATTTAATTTTACCTCTAGAGTTTGCTAGGGGCTAATCAAAAATGGGCCGCAGGCCGCATTTGGCTCCCATGCCCTAGTCTGGACATCCCTGTACTGTACTCTACTGGAGTGTAGTGTCATTGTATTCAAATACATGTACTTCGATATGGAGTTGATCCCCCTTTGCAGAGATTACAGCCTCCACTCTTCTTGGAAGGCATTTCACAACAAGCAAACAAACAAGCAGATAATCAAGTAGCAAAGTGACAAGACAACAACAGAACAACATTAAAAGCCAGTTTCAAAAGGTGAGGTTTTAGCATTGATTTCATTGTGCATGAGTCTGTACAGTCTTGGATATATTTAGGGAGTGAGTTCCAGAGGTAGGGGGCAGCAATGGAAAAGACTCTTTCCCCCCCAGGTTCGGTGCTGGGTTCTTATTGAAGAGCAGAGGGGGTGTGATGGTGTAGGAGGTCAGAGGGTGGGGGTTTAAGGCTTTATTGGTGAGGAGGAGGATTTTGATTTAGATGCGAGGGGATGGGGATGGGGAGCCAGTGGAGGTTTTGAAGGATGGGGTTGATGTGGTCATTGGTGTGGGTGAGGAGAAAAGGGCCTTCCCCAATCCGTCGCCACAAAGTTGGAAGCATAGCATTGTCTTGGTATGCTAAAGCATTAGGATTGCCCTACATTGGAAATAAGGGACCTAGCCAGACCCTAACAAACAGCACCATACCATTATCTCTCCTCCACCAAACATCATAGTTGATAAATGCAGTCATGCAGGTAATATTCTCCCAGCATCCGCCAAACCCAGACTCACCCATCTGACTGCCAAACAGAGATTTGTAACTCTACAGAAATGTTTTCCACTGCTCCACAGCCTAGTGTCAGTGTGCTTTACACCACTCCATCACACGCTTGCCATTGGACTTGGTGATGTGAGGCTTGCGTGCAGCTGCTCAGCCATGGAAACCCATTCCAAGTAGCTCCTGTCACAGTTTTTGTGCTTACAGCAATGCCAGTGGAAATTCAGAACTCTTCAGCCATGGAATCAGTAGAGCATTAGTGACTTTTTTGCACCATATGCCTTGGCAGTCGTTAACCTTGTTCTGTAATTTTACATAGTCTTCTGCTTCGTGGCTGAGCTGCTGTTGTTCCTAAACGCTTTCACTTACTTCCACTTACAGTTGAGTGTGGAATATCCAGCAGAGGTGCAATTTCTCCAGCAGTGTTATTTGCAAAGGTAGCATGAATCACAGTACCGTGCTTGAAGTCACTGAGCTCTTTAGAATGACCCATTTAGCATCACAAAAGTTGGCAAATGGAGACTCCAGGAGGTGCTGGTTATACACCTGTAGAAATAGGTCTGATTGAAACATGTGAATTGTGGTCTTGTGATCTAGCTACGCTGGGCTTGCCTCTCCAGGTACGATCCAGTGGGCGAGGACTTGTGCCAAAGCAAAACTGTGACATGGACAGATCACTATGAAGACTGACTATGAGGAGATTGCAAGTTGTGCCAAACCAACCTGCTCCTTAAGAGGTAATATTGGGGATGTGAAACCAAGTTGTATGAAACTAAAAGTCAAACTTCTGAATGAGAATTATGCCCAGTAATGAATTTTAAGTTCCCTACTGATCTTTAAGGTTTCTTGTCTTCCAGTGGTTTTCTTTATGAAGTCACTAAGAATCTGTTTAATCCAAATATGCAAGAGATAACTTACAATAATATACTAAAGATATTTGTCAATCGTACTTGTATTAAAAAAGATAAATACTTTCTTATATCATTTGAGATAGTTTTGCTTTGCATTAGCTCGCCTCTTCTTAGCCACCCCATTCCATCACAGCCCAAACAGCATTGCCACCTTCTACAGACCCAGGCTCATGCAAACTCTAGGTAGTGACAACGCTGATTCTTCCTATCAATGGCCCCCTCAACCAAAACAAAACTATTCTTGGTGCCAACATTGCACATAAAAAGAAAGGCAATGAGAACAAAATGGGAAATAGTAAGTAAAGAGAAGTCATAAGTCTAAATTTTGATAGAGTAAACTGTACAAATAATGTGACACCTGTTTTGTGTCAGAAATCCATGCAGAGATATGATAAAAAAAGCAGGTGTCTAATAAGAATTTGTGCAAAGAACTAAAAAAATGCAGCAATTATTGTGAGAAAATCAAAATCATGCATACAGAGCATTTAAACAAAGCCACTTGTCATTATAAAACTTCATTCATCACATCCAAAGGAAGCACATTTCAGGAACAAATGACATCATCAGAACTTGTCCTAACCTCATTCCCGTCCTGTTCCAGTGACTTGATCAACAGTTGTATCGCTGTGTCTCGGCCCAGTTACTGATGGCTCTCTCTCAAACGCTGCCTATCTCATTACAGTAATGAACTTTATAATTACCTCCACCCCCTCAGAGAAGAATGAAGGCCATTAAGACACTGAGATTGGCTTTTATATCATTTACTTAGCCCAGGACACTAACCGGCAGCCATTTTCCATCTCAATAAACCTCCACATCCTTCAAGCCGTTGACAACACTTCCTTTCTTTCCTCAGACTGGCATGGCTTTAAAAGTTTCACTGCAAAACAAAACGACACAGAGCTTTGGTGTAAACTTTTGACTGTCTCGTGACTGTTAGCTGGGAATTTCTGCTGCACCCCTGTGATGACCTAGACTTAATGAGTCATCAGAATTTAGCTTGTTATGCCTTGTTTAATAGAGGTCAATACACAATATGAAAATGTCCCAAATCACTCAGGCCCCAAGCAGCATAGGGACAAATTTGATGATTTATAACAAATATATGTCAATCAGGAGACTTACTGAAAAAAAATCTCATAGAAGTAAAACTTGATTATTGTCAGAGAATCT
Organism: Cheilinus undulatus; assembly: GCF_018320785.1. Taxonomy (NCBI): domain Eukaryota; kingdom Metazoa; phylum Chordata; class Actinopteri; order Labriformes; family Labridae; genus Cheilinus; species Cheilinus undulatus. Next base: position 20,703,100 of record NC_054866.1, read on the forward strand.
ATGCTGCTTGTACTGTGCTGGAACTGATAGGTTTCTGCCCTGGATGGCTGCAGGTGTTGGCTGATGATGTTGTCTGAAGCTGATGATGTCATCTGAGGCTGGAGATGAAAAAGCTGATCCAGCTTCAAAGACTCAGGTTGACTGGATGATGGCTGATGGTCATCTGAGATGATAAAAGTGATCAAACTACAGACTTGGCAGTGATGGGAAGTAAAGGATGGCTTGCAATGATGGAGAAGAAAGGTTTATGTAAAATAGCAGCCATATGATATGCTAACATTGAGGGAGTGGAGAGGTCTATTAGACAGATATAACAGGTATGAACAGCTGATAATTACATGAAAATGAGTGATCATGCATGACTAGCGCGTAGTGTAGAGTCTTTCTGCCTGAAATTTCACTACAGTTGCATCACTTAGCATTAAAATAAGAATCTAAGGAATTAACTTCTGGGTGAACCAGACTCAACATAAATCACAAAAGGAGTCTAGGAGTGCCGTCACACTAGCCCACTGGGCCTAAACAGATATTCCCAGAGGGAGAAAAAGTGGAGGCTTGTATAATGTCACTCTGGTATAATGATGATACAAAAAAGGAATGAAAATGCTCTGCTGTTGGCAGAGGTCCACATACATGTCCTGACGTCAGGTTAGTGTGTCATACTAGACAACGCTGTAAGAAACATTCTTTTTTTTTTACCGATTTATTTTTGGGCCTTTTCGTGCCTTTATTACATAGAGGAGGACAGTGGATAGACTCGGAAACAGTGAAGAGAGTGGGGAGAGACATGCGGTAAAGGGCCACACGTTAGGTTCGAACACGGGCCGGCTGCATACATGGTGTGCGCCTTAAACCACTCAACCATCTGCATGCCCTGTAAGAAACATTCTGACATGCTAGTCTTGCCAAGTTGTTTGTGTGGACAGGTTGTTGATTATATGACACTACCAGAGTGCTTGTCATTCCCTTCACTCATTCAGGCCTAACACTTGACAATGAGCTGTGACGGTGCAGTCGGGCTAAAATCTGGAATTCATGAATTCATGGAGTCTGAGCTGGCCTCAAAAAACAGCGGAAACAAAATGTAAAGGCATATATCCTGGCATTAGCAGCTGCTTTTGACCTGGAAATCCCCCTCCTTCCCTACACACACACACACACGCACACCCAGTCTGGAGCATGGCTTACCAAAAAAGGATAAAGGATGGATGACAAAGCTAGCATTTCAAGAACCAAGAAGAGAATGACGAGGGTGCTTTTGTTCTAAGGATACTAAATGCTGAAAATACTGAACACTTTATAATCATAAATAGGTGCTTGCCAGTAAAAAAATGTTTGTGGATACAGTCTCTTAAATTAGCCCTTTTCATTGTGCATTTCTACAACAGCACCTTAACAAAGTCCAGTCAGAATTAGGCCTTCTAACATTTGCATTGATTTCCCAATGTCATAATTTAGGTCTTTTCACTGTGTCAGGGTGTTGCAAGAAAGCAGAGCATGTAAAAAAATGAGTTCTACATACAAACATAACCAGACATGCACACACACAGAACTGCTCCGACATGCTGGCTCTACAGTTTCTGTCTTGCCCCTGTAATGCCTCTTTATACTGACCCAGCATTGAGAGGGGATCAATTATTCCTTCCATTATTCCCCGATGACATTCAAAGTGAAGATGGAACTAGGAATACTAAGACAAGACATTTTGATGACATGATTATTTTCTGATAAATAATCTCAGTTTCCCAATCATCAGGATTATAATACATTAATGAGTTTCATGTGATTTTAATGTGCTGTTTACTGCTGCCTTTTGACACAGTAATAATGCAGAGATCAAACAATACAGTAACATAATAAACAAAAGCTATGGCTAATACACCAGTGATTTCTGTTCATTTTTATGATTAAATACAGTAATTTAAGCATCATTATTCATTATGACATAACATTAAAGTAACTTATTGAACTTCAGCAGCTGAGATGGGAGAGACTCTGCATACAGGTGAAGAAAACTCAGATTAAATCTTGACTAGAGTTCACCAAAAGGCATGTGGGAGACTCCATGGTCAAGTGGAAGAAAATTCTTTGGTCTGAAGAGACCAAAATCGTGCTTTATGGCCATCAGACAAGACGCTATGTTTGACAGACACCAAACACTGCTCATCATCACAAACACACCATCCCCACTGTAAAGCATGGTAGTGGCAGCATCATGCTGTGGGGATGCTTCTCGGCAGCCGGCCCTGAATGGCTTGTAAAGGAAGGTGGTATGAATGCAGCAAAATAAAAGTATATTCCATATATTCAATTTTTGTCATGACTTGAAAAGGGCTGTTCATGGCTGAACTCTGTGCAACCTGACAGAGCTTGAGCAGTTTTGCAAAGAAGAATGGAGGGAAATTTCAGTGTCCAGATGTTCAAGCCTGACTGAGACCTATCCACACAGACTCAGTGCTGTGATTACTGCCAAAGATGCATCTACTAAATACTGACTTGAAGGGGGTGAATATTTATCCAGTCACTTATCCTACTTTACATATTTTTGTCTAATAGACATTACTTTTTACAAATCTAGTTTCTCTTTGACATTAGATTTTTTTTCAAAAAAGCCAAATTATATTGGCTATAATTGATTTATAAAATAAATAATAAGGTAAAATATCCAAGGGGCTAAATAGTTTTTATATGCACTATATGCCATGTTGTGTTGTTTGCCAAAGTTAAGCTATTTAGTGTAGCCAGTCTCATGCTGAGTATGGTATATTAAGCTGATACACCAACAATTCCTCTTTGTGAGCATGAGAAGAGATACACACAGTGTAACTAAGCTTTTATGATTAAATAACTGTGACTTTTTAACCTGTTAGAGGGACACCAGTTAAGCCCAACATGCTGGGGTCAAAGGTCACAGGGCGTACATATCGCTCCTTGACCAGCAGTCTGAAAAAGAACATAAAATTCATTAAAACACAACAGTAAACAGGTTAGAACTGACCTCAAGTAAATGTAAATGCTGACATCATACCACACACAAAAAATAAGGCTATCTCTGAATGCCAAAATGTGGCTCTTAGCTTTTCTCTAGTGCACTTCTTGTGGATTTTAGACCCTGCCTCCATTGGACTTTTTTTGTCATGATACATATGTGCATTGAGTGCTTACACAGTCCTCCAATTTATGCTTGGAGCCTCCGTGGCGACCCTTTGCAATGGACTTAAATGATTATGATTATGAGTTTTTGAGCATGTTAAGGTCCCCAAAAACAATAATAATCTGAGAAATTTCAAGTAAACAGAGTAGACTTTTATTGGCTTTAGATTGAACCAAGCAGCTTCTGGTTAAAGAAGTACTAGTTTAAATTTCATTGTTGCTCAGATGTAGGTACATCTGGCCTTTCTCATGTGCAGCAGAAGAAGAATTATGTCCTTTCCGAGGGGGTATAAGCTTTTGTGGAGATTCAACTCTGATTTCTCAAAAATCCTGAAATGATCAGAATGTTCCCACTGAAGCAACAAGGAAGCCTTCAGCCCTATGTAACTAATCACAGGAGGTGAGAGTTGTGCAGCACTGAGGCCGAAACAGTGTTACACTGTGACTTTCTAAGACAAAGTCTTCATTAAACTAACAGTCACTTGTATCAAAATGAACCTCCTCTCATTACCTTATCATTGTGCTACAACTCTAGATTACCAGAGAACAAATAGGACGAGCATCACTTTGAAGGCATCCATGTAAGACTGTTATATCAATCAGCAATTAGCATCCATGCTGTTAAAATCGTAACAAGAAAAAAACAATTTTCTCTTTTATATTTACTTTAATTATACAATTGATCGTGCTATTTATCCATTGTCGTATCAAATGAAAGCTGAGAGAAACATTACCGGGCTTGTTTGCATTTTATTAAGGAGTATTAGAGCTGCTGCACAACAGTGGTCTTAAATGAGCACAACATGGTGTGAAAATAGATTTGAATTTCAAACTAATGACTCGCTGATTCATAACTTGGCTTGTGCGTAATTTCCATGACTCCGTGTGCAAACAGTGCAATGAGCAAGTGCATAATAAATTACACGACAAACACTTTTGATGAGTGTAACGCCTCTTAGTGTACGGCATTCAAACTAAGAACATAACCCTTACTTTTTAAGGAAAAGAAGTTAGACGTTATTAGCACAAAAGCAGCATTGTGGGGGTCTAAAATCCCCCCCACCAGCCATGGAAATGAAGACCAAAAAGCTGAATTTCATTCTGCATCTACTTGCACTTGGCAGACCGTGTTCCACATAGAAACCATTTGTGAATGCATTGTGTTGGCTGGGATTAATTAACACTTGTAATGTAGTGGGGAATCAGGCGAGTTGGGCTTGTGCTATAATAGGGTCTGCAGTACTGGACAAAGAGTTTACCTCTGAGGTATGTGCGTGTATTTTATGTGTGTGTGAGAGAGAACAAGAGGCAGCAGCCTACTGCACTACATTGTATGCTATCATGCTGAAACATATGGACAGACAGGTCTTTTGTCACCGCTATAAGGGCACGTTTGACACGGTTTGATATAGAGGGGCAAACAAACACAAAAGCACTATCCTACTCACTCAATGCCAAGCTGTCACTCCGTCAAGGCAGCGTGTGTGACCGCTGGTGTGGGTATGAATCTATTTGAGGCAGTGACCAAGAGAAATGCACACCTCTGCTATGCAAAAGGCATAATAGAGTGGGAGTTTGCCTGTATTTGTGACACCTTTTCTATATGGTTCAACGCCTGGAAATGGTATACAATTTACTGTGTACCTTACAGCTCCACACAAAAAGTTGAATCCATACAATTTCTGTGCGTTGTTGTGCATTTAAATGTGCTCTAAAACTACTAAATACTCCTCAATGTGCAAGAGAGAATCTATCTTACAAGGAAAAGTGGGATCATTTCCATGTGTAAGTTGCTTTCTTTGTTATATTTCTCTTATTTGTTCACACACTGCACTTTCACACTGATGCTGTAGCACTTGCAGTACCTCAACACCACCTATGGGTGTCCCTCTTTTTCTTCAGAAGATGACTGTTGGTGCTGCAGCCGTTTCTCAACTCAGGCTGTGACAAGAATGACCAAGAAAGTGTTTGTGTGTGTATGTGTGAGTGCTTAGGACAGAGAAGGCACCTGTGCAGAGCAAAGTGAACATAAACGCTGTATAAATCATGCAAGTGTTTCAAAATGCATGCTTGTGATGCATTTAGCATTACCATGATAAACTGTATCTGGAGAAACAATGTGAGCTCTGGATTTTGTGCAAATAAAAATGCAACAAATTACATATTTGATCCTTAACATACGGCTATTTGTAGTTTATGATGGTCAAACAGTATATTAAGTGAGGCACGTATCTCTTTTAACACTGTACCAATAGTATTCTGCTTTTCTGTTAGCTTTATTTACTTTTACAAGCTTCAACTACTCAAATTTCCCTCTAATCTCAGCATCTCTGAACATTCACAACTGAACAATTAAGCAGGCATATGGACTTTGCTGGTCTCTCTGTGACTGAGCCTGAGACCATGAAGTTATGTTGCATCTTGCCCACTTTTTCTCCCTTTAATTGTGATTTAAATTCTTGAAATTGCCATTTTAAAATATAGATATTTTTTTGTTTCATACGTACAGATACCACGGCCTGTGTATGACTTAAGATTTTTCCTGTTGTAACAAATTTCTGACACTACAGATTTCAAGTGTCAAGTTTTGCCTCTGACTCAAAACCATATTCCAGACACTTTAAGTGCAGTTTACTTTATTAGAAAGGTTGATATGTCACAATAAAGATTCAAAGAATGTGGTCTTTCAATTTACACTGGTCTGTGCTTCGGCGTCCCTCTTTGGATAGCGGTCGCATGAGATCAGCAGCAGTCTCTGCATCTAAATATCCTGCATGCATGCAAGAACAGACTTCAGCACTGAAGGAGAAAACAGTTTGTCAAATGTACATGGAAACAGAATGCTGACTAGCTTGCAAATACACACTGAAATCTGTAGGGGGAAAGTGGGGTAAGATAAGCCTGTGGGTTAGTTGAGCCACTCCTTCTTTAGAAAACTCCAATCACTATGCTCTCCCAGTGAAGAGAAGGAGTACGCAGAGTAAGAATTAAGTGCTTTTAGTTAACAAAAATAGGGCTTTCAAGATTAATAGACTTATTTGCGATTAATCAAGGTCCACAATCACATGCTTTCATTTCACTTTAAAAACTCACAGACAGCTCAGTGGACAAGTCAGAGGCCATCTGAACCTTGTGTTATGAAACACAATCCTTGTGCAATAACTAAAATAAAGTTGCACTTTTATTGACACTGTTTTTTTTAATTGTTGTGGAAGAAATTGGATGAAAATGTTCAATTTATCACACAAAAAGCGCATATGTTTCAGGAACATATTCCAATTCAAGCAGTGGTTTTGTAACATTTCTTTCTCATGCTGAAATATAGTAGTGATGATATCCATTTGATTATATTGCATATCCTAACTACATAAAGGGAATGTTTGTGCTGTGTTTAAATGAATTGGGATTTTACTGTTGTAGTTTTTGAGTAGTGTGACCTTTTTTCAAATGTGTATGAGCTCTTTCTGTGCTGCTACAAAGAGCTGCTATAAACAGCGGTCATCTCAGTCCACACCGTTTCTGCATCAGGCTTGAACTCCACATTAAACAACACATTGTTAAGGGGCTTGTTGTTGTGCAGGTCCAATCTCTGCCATTTGCTCAAATCAACCCATGAAACAAACAACCCTCTCATTTCCTTGGAAATAGGTAGTTTGTGCACTTTAAGAGTGTAGTCCAGCATCAGAGTAACACACAAAAAATTCACAGAATCAAAATGAAGGATACTTCTCTCTCTCTTTTACACACACTTTTAGTCTGGATTGACAGTAACGTATTGCATGAGGATGATTCTGACCCAGATGGAGGTAATGTAACACGGAGCAAGGTTGTGTTTTATGGCAGTCATTAACATCAACCTCAGCCTAGATGGAGCTGCAGGAGTGTGGAGTTCATCCTCAAATCTTTTAATGGATTAAAAGCACTCATGGTAAATAAGAAGACCTCTGACCAGCTTCATATTGAAAGGGAAACCCTCCTAAAGTCAGTTTACAGTGTCTTTATCCTATATTTTTAATCCAGGTATTTAATCCAAGAAACTGAGCTTTAAAGTGTTAGTAAAACAAATATTATATGTAGGGCTTTGAACATTTAACTCTAATAGTGACATGAATAAGGTCTGAAATTAACGCAAAACATTTTAAAATCACATTAATTGTGCGCTATTTATTAAAAAAACATATCAGGCACAGTGTTATTAGGCTACTGTAGTAAGTTAGCAGCTGAATACTATTCACCTTACATCTTTCTTCAGTGATGGAACATAAAGACACCACTGCACCTTTGACTGTCTCATCTTCCTACAAAAACAAACACCCCACCCCTCCCAGACAGCTCAGTGGACAAGTCAAAAGTAATCATCATATTCTGATATCAAACATTACACTCTTTAACCTGTCCCTTTAGATATTTTCTCTCACTATTCAATCTGTAGCATGCTCCTTTTTTTCTGTGGTTGAACTAATGTCACTATTGACCTAGAAGTTCCTTGTCATCTTTCAAAATAAAAGCAAGCCTAGTACAAATAATAATGATAAAGAACAACAACAACAGAGAACAATCTCTTGGGCCACAGATGGCTTAGCGGTTTGGTCATGCTATGTAAATGGGGGGGAGCCCAGGTTCAAGTCTGACCTGCTGCTCCTTTCTGGCATGTCTCTCCCTCGCTCTTACATCCCTGTTTCTGACTTTATCCACCACCCCCCACTCTAAATAAATGCATTAAACGCCCAAAAGCATATCATAAATAAAAAGAAAAGACTTGAAAAAGTGGCAACAATGACACTCCTGCAAAGTGCAGATGCAGTCTCAATTGCAGACATTCACTATGCCAGTGAATCATTTTGTACATGGACTCCTACGTGTTTCTTAATGTGTGACAATAATGAACACCTTGTTTTACTGAATAAGCCCTCTGAAGTGGTCTAAACCATAATAACTGTGAATGTATGTATGTAACTCTTGTGAATGTAAAAAATAATCAAGAGATGCACATAATCAAACACTAATGTATGAGCAGGTGGGGTGGGTGGGAAAAATATCTTCAGATTGTATATTATCATCCTGACTTGTGGAATACATATAATTCCTGGATCCAAATATCAGTATATGATGTATAGAAATACCGTCTTGGGACCCCCACGTCTGCTTACATAGCGTTAGCTGTGCAGCTGGTTTAACGGTCCCCAAGATCTAGAAACAGTTTGCACTGACAACTAAAGGAAACAAACCTATTACTAAGACTATAGGAATTATGGCAATGGGCGAATTTGCCACAATGTTGAAGTATCCCTTTAAGGTGCTGCATATGACATGAAATGTGTAAACATTAACGGATGTAAACTGTCCAAAGCTGATAACACATAAACCCTGAAAAATTATTAAAAAATGTTGAAAGACTGATGCTTACTATCCTGTCAACAACATATTGCACACCTTGATCCTAAAAAAGTTGGGACATTGTTTAAAATGTGAAAAACAAAACAGTCATTCGCAAATCAATTGAACTTCAGTCAAATACAGCACAAACACAAGATATCTAATGTTCATACTGATTAACTTTATGGATTAATTTTTTAAGCACAAATTTGTTGCCTGCAACATGTTAAAAAAAATTTGGACAGGACTTGGTTAACAATGTTACTTAGCAGATGCTCCTCAAATAGAGCTTTAATGGACATGCTAATCCTTGTCATATAGTACCAGTTAAGTATTTACATGATTTCTTCTTACATCTACAGAGAAAATCTGGCATAATTCATTTAGAACTTTATGAGTTTTCATGGGAAAAACGCTGATTCTGCTGGTTTCTTTTAAAGCATCTCTGTGTGCCATCAATAAGACAGACTCCTTCAATCGTGCACCTCTCTGCTAAGTAGCCTTATGATTCTTCCAAGCTTGAAAAACGAACTGCCTAAATATCTCTGTTTCTCTGCCTGAAATGTGGAGTCCGCCACTGAGTCAGATTTAAGATGTGCTGGCAGTGGCTCTACCTTCTTGAGTTATTGTGCAGGCCAGGAGAGAGAATGTAGAGAGAGTTTAAAATAGAAGAAAGGGGAAAAAAAGAGAGGGGTGTGTGGAGAAAGAGAAGGAGAGATAGAGGTGGAGGAGGCCAGCACAAAGCATATAGCTGCAGGAAAGGCTTATGCTTTAGACAGCCATGTCAGAATGCAACGCACTCTCTGCTGCTGCCTTTATCTCTCTCATGCCTCCTCCTCTGCTCTCCTATCTCTGTCCTCCTCCTCTTCGTTGTCTTCTTTTCTCTGCGGTTTCTTTCCATCTGCATTCCTGTCCTCCTCTCTGTCTCCCGGCCTCCTGTCCTCACCCGCCTCCCTCAACTCTCTTTGTTTTCTGCCTCTTTCTCCTATTTTCACTCAGCACAGTGAAGACAGCATCACCATAGAGCATGTTGGTCTTCCTCTCTGTCTCCCTATCTGTCTCTCTTTCTAACACCTCCCAACACGAACACACACACATGCACACAAAACACCTCAGCATGGAAATTGAAATAATGATAATGTATCCCTCAGTCTGCATCAAAGTATCGCCACTTCAAAAAAATGCCGGCAGGCATGAAATGCAAACGTGAAGCAGATGGATTGAGAAGGAGGAAGGAGAAAGGCAGCGGTGTGTGTGATAGCGTGTGTGTGCGTTGGATGTGTGTGTGTTTCTCTTTTACCGTCCCGCCTTTACTTTGTATATCAGCTGTAGCTTTAAGGCACAGAGTGTCTGTATGTGTGTGGAGGAGGTGTGTAGATTGTCAGTCAGGGCAGATTGTGATGTGTTTGTAGAAATGGGCCTTCATGTGTGTTTTTCAGTGTGTGTGCAGCGTCACATGTGTACTTTGGTAGCATGTTTTATGTGTGTTACAGTCATGAGTATGTACAGTCAGCTTTGCAGTAGTGTCACATGCCAGGTAAGACACCTCTTCTACCCTTATTTGTACACTTCATTTACAGACTGTCTGTGTGATATCATTCTGCAGGACTTTCATAAGTGTGAGTTTGCTTTGTTTTGTCATAGAAGTTCTCCTAATCTGTTGTTTGCAGATACAATTACAGTTGTATGGAAACAGGAAAATGATCATCTACACAGGTTGTTTGCAAACATGTGATCTCTCTGTGTGAATGCCAGATGGGGTCAGGAAGTGAGGAACACCAGGTAAGAATCAATGGACGTGGATAGAGTTTAGCAGAATAGAGCTCTAAATGAACCTTCATGTTACAATGATCTTTAGAAAATGTCTGCATACATCAGCTAAGATCCCAGCACTTTACAAAAAAAAAGTGATTTTCCCCATGCATCAACTGATTTGTCTAGCACAGAGGCATAGCTATTAAAAAACAAGACAAATGCTGTAATACAACTTAATTGAACATCAACATTTTTCAGTGTTTTTCTCCTTATGCATCCATCAGGTCTTCCACTAATCAAAGTGCAGTAGGTCTTCTTTAGACAGTTGTCTCAGATCCTCTGTTGTTTCTTTCTTAACTTGTGACACAACTCAAAATGTGTCCCTGTGAGCACAGATTTGATCTAAGGAAAAAGGAAAAAGTTACATGGTGCTAAATCAGGTGAATAGGGACGGTGATCAAGCACTGTGATTTGTTTTTGGGCCAGAAACTGCTTTACAGAGAGCACAGTGAGCTTTTCTTGATAATGAATTAGACCCTTTTCCTCATTTTCTGTCTCTTTCTTCAGATCTTTCCTCACACTTTTTCTAGAACCTGTTTATGTTGATTCACCATTGACTTTTAAGGTCGAAGGAAACAATCATCATGGCCTGAATATGGGCTTGCATTGTTGTGCTGTCTTCATCCTTTCCAATGCATTGGCTGCTGTCTTGTCTCAGGATTGTATTGGAGGGTCAAAGTTTCATTGCATGTAATTCATTTTCAAATTCTCAAATTCATTTTCCAGTGGTTCCTTTTGTACCTAGATTAATATCTTCAATTTTCCTTAAACTCTCTGACACTGCTGGTCAGTGTTTTCCGCCCTTCTTTTTCTCTTGTATTCAGATCAAATATAAGATCAGTTATCTTACAAGTTAGAGAACAGTAATACATTTGCGTTGTGGACCAGGTATAACAAGTCATAAAAACAGAGCTGGGCTCCATAGTACTGGAAGAAACCTGACCTGATCTCGACTGATCATAATCAAGTATAGAGCATAATCTGTTGTTGCTGAAATGAAGCAATGATAAAGTTTCAGGTTCACTGTAAAGCTTCCTAAGAATACATGCAAACTCTTGCACACTCTATAACATGCAAAATTACTTTTATTGGTGAAGATCTGCAACCTGTCGAAGTCAGGCAGTCTGCAGGATTGGGTGACAGTTTGACTTTTTCTTTTGTTTTGTGCATATTTTGACAGATGTATCCCTCTCCTATACACCTGCCAGGTTAAACTGATGTGCAAAGTGTTTTTCTACTTTGCTCCAAAACATCAGAATCTTTTCTCCCCAAGTCTTTATTTTAAAGGTCAAATCCTTTAGTGTAAAGGACTGATAGTGACTGATGGTTGACCGTATCGTTAAAGTTGTCACGTTTAAGTTCTTGTATTACAACATCTGTCAAAAAAGCTGTTTCAGAGCTAGTTCTAGTCACTCCTTCTCTTCTGTTAAAGTCCCTTTAAGGCCCATATTTAGTGGGTGTGTGCAGGTGTGTGTGTGTGATGTTTGTTTGAGGTGACTCACAAAAACCAGTTCAATATAATGGATTCAATTTGTCGCTGCTAATAACTAACAATGAAGTGAGGAGGCAGCTCAGGTCTGCTCTCTTCACAAACCCACTCAGACACATTTGTGTGTGTTTTTGGCTGAACTCAGGTTGGCCAGCGCCATATGGCAGCAGACATAATTAGCGTCTAATCGGCTTGATGTTTTGACTGCAGTTGTTTCACAGTTCACTAGCTGTTTGGGTTAGCAGCGCTGCTAGCTAGTTACCCCCTGCAGGGGCAGCAGGTGAGTCAGCTGGCAGGGTGCCGTCTGCATAGATGGATACTTACACACACTAACACACACACAGACAGGCACACATGTTTGGATGGCAGAGCTTTCAGGGTGCTGACCTACCTGAAGGTGTTACCTAACCTAAACCACTTTGTAACCCTCTGCTCTACCTGAACATGAGCACACTTTATACATGATTACACACTAAACGGCACAGTTACACACAAAGTTAGATACAAACACACTCTTTTGTGTTTCATCAGCCCCTTATTTATCTGATAATGACACAGGAGTTAATCACTGCAATAAGAATGGATATTTTCCTGTGGCTTGTTCTTCTGTGAGTGAGCACCAACAATAGAAAGACACAAACCTTTGCATATTCTCCTACCGCTGTTTGAGACACTTTCGCACTTTCGATGTCAACCAGTAACCAGAGTAACCACATAAATAAAGAGATAGGATTAGTGAGAACTAGCCTAATAGAGGTACAAACTTCAAACTAAATGTTTTATCTCACTATACAGGAACTATTTTTGTGAAACCAAAAAAAACTTTTAGCATAACTATTGGCCACATACAGCCCTCTCCTGCCTCAAAGTGCCCTAAGTGTCAGTTCCAGATATCAAAAATTGTAGGCAGAAAGTCGAATGGAAAAATCCTGCCACTAAGATTGTCAACCCAAGTTGCCATTTCTACACACAGCTCTCTATCGTACCATCAAAAATGGTACCATAAATGATGCTCCCACCATCCATCCATCCATCCATCATCTGCACGGCTCATCCCTTTCAAGGTTGCAGAATGCTGGAGCCAGTCCCAGCTGCTATTGGGCGGGAGGGAGGCAGGGTGCACCCTGGACTGGTCGCTGGTCAGTCACAGTGCTGACTGAGGAGGCAAACTATCATACCCACACTCACACCTATGGTCAATTAAGTGTCACCTATGAACCTAATGGGCATGTCTTTGGGAGGAAACCAGAGTACCTGGAGGGAACCCACAGGGAGGACATGCAAACTCCACACAGAAAGGCCCTGTCCATCTGGGTTTCGAACAAGAACCTTGCTGTGAGGCAAAAGCGCTAAACACCAAACCATGCCACCAAAGCTCCAAAGTGCTTAGCAGAAATTTGTTGCCTAAAAAATTTCAAAATATTTCTTTGAGAATGTTACATGAAATCATTCTCAGTAGATTAATGAAGAAGTGCATGATAAATGGGATATTTGACATTCCTTCACCGGATTTTTGTCAGCTTTAGAGCAGTCGTTCAAAGGCCACACTCTCATGTTTTGACACATTTTGGTAGTTTGCTTACATGTTGATGATGTTTGTGACTAAAGAAAAAATCAAGCTGGGTTTCAGAGAGCAAATATCTGAAAATGGCACTGTTGTGTTGTAAATGGACAATATGCTACTTCTGTGAATACGGACACTTTAAGTGCATGCGGCTCCAGTCATTAGATATAGAGTGTAGATGGACTACAGTGACAATGGAAACCTGCAGAGCCCATTTTGTGGTGCTCACTCTCAGTCTAATATTTCATGAAATTTACCTCCTTTAGGGTCATTTGGATGCTATGATAAATGGACTTGTATAGCTCGTATAGCACTTTCTAGAAGTAACACTGCATGTTACACTCACCCATTCACTCCAGATTCACACACTGATGGCAAAAGCTGCTATGTAGGAATGTCTTACCCAAGGAGGAGCTGCAGGAGCCAGGCGTCCTAATGAGACACCTAACGCTACCTACTGAGCCACAGTAAGTTAACCCACCTCATTGTCAGTGAAACGAAATAAAAAGAACTTTATTTTCATTGGATGGTTTTTCATGTAAATGCTGCCCTTATCTTTAGTTTTCTATCCATCCCTCTGCCTATAATCAGTATTTTTTGTAAAGTATGTAGAGTATTCCTTACAGTGGCTCACATATGTGATTTGTTTGTTTATTTTAAAGTTGTTGCATTGTTCTGAACTAAGTAGTGAATCCAGTGGACATTTTGAGCAGACACAGTCTGCTTGAGGCTTTGAAATAACTTGTGGATCCCTACATAAAATCCAGGAACACAAAAACATGGTCCAAACTCAAAACACCTTTATGTAGACATTAATGTGTCAGAAAAAGACCTGTTATAGTCTTTATTTTATGTGGAGATTATATATGAGAAGAACCAGGATCCTTCAGATACAGCAGTAGGAGCAGGAGGGTGCACTGTGTTACCTTCAGAAATGTAATAATAATTTACATATGTATATGTAAAATGCCCAATGTAAATGTGCCAATACTTTCTTTAAAAAAAAGGCCATAAAAAGCCAGACCACTGGAGGAGAGACTGAGCGGCTGCCATTTATCAATATTCATTATTTGACATTGTCTGCTGATGGAAATATGGTAAATCCAGGATTATTTGAATATGAATGGAATTTGCACTTCATACCTCAATTTACATGTGCAGCCACATGTTTACACAAGACACATACCATCCTTACAAAATGAAGTCTGTGCTATTTTCATTCATGAATTTAGAGTTAAAAATATATAGGAAGTGAAGAGGGTAGGAAATGGAAATGTGAATTTTGAATAAACATAGTGAGATATGCAAACTAGAGTCATATTTAAAGTGGTCACACTATGGATATGACATTTTTTTCAGAGTCCCTGAAAGTGTTGGTGAGAAAAAAGCTGTGATAAATTTAATCTTACACCAGCATGCCATTTATTCAGACGATGATGGATGCATGAGTCCATCATACCCCCTCTTGTGGTAATAAACTCTAAAAATGTTAAAACACAGAAACAAACAATCATCACTCAATTACAGTCTTTATTTATTAGCACCCATTCTAAACAAAAGTTGATTCAGGGCACTTCATAAAGAGGGCACATCTAGACTGTACTCTTTGTAACCTGTGCTGGGTTTAAGTGGTTGGAGGGAGAAAGACAGAGACAAGTAGAGACAAACCAACAGAGCAAAGATATTGAATAAGATAAATTAACAGCTGTCCTGGCCATCAATTGTTCTCAAACTTATTTCAGTCAGGAACACCCTTATCATACCTTAAACCGTTTTATTGCAAAATGGATATGCAGTTTTACTTGGTGGAGAAGGCTCTGCTCAAAAGACGCTCCCTGGGTTTGTCAAGAAGCATGCTTTGACTTTCCAGAGAGTGCATACCTAGAACCCCCCACATGGATGGATACAATTAGTTTAATGTGTACTGAAAACAATAAAATCAGTTCAAAAGCAATTAATCCAAAGCAGCACAAATCTGAATATAAGGTTGCAACAAGCTTTATGTTATAAAAAGAGGAGGCTGGGGTGGAGGAGGATAAGTTTTGCCAGAAGCAGCAGCGTGGTGCATCAGCATCAATGCAAGTAGGGATTAGTGGGAAGTACATCATATTTAAATGGGCCGCTGTGTTGAGAGAAAGAGCTGTGATTGGCTATGGGATCAGCTGATCACGACTGGGCATATGACTACCGTGTCCTGCATGAACTAACGCTGAGGTTAATTTTCTTCTGTAAAGCAATGATGACATTAATTATGGTAACAATATGTGTAGAATTAGCGATAATATCCATATATGATAACAGACTAAACTTTATCATAAAAGCATCAACAACTAAGGTCATAATAAAATAAAGAGGACTGACATAGGTAGTTACAGCAGATGAATCACTTTCTCAATAGCAAATCATTATCATCACAGAAATGTCCATTATTGATGTAGGCGATTCTCCTAAACATTTAACATTGATAAATTTAACTTTTGCTTACTGATTTTCATGTTTATTTGTAGCCATAACAACAAATCAATTTACCATGGGACAGCACAGCACAGACTGGCAGCAATAAAAGAGGTGTGCTACATAAGTCTGCAGGGGCCCAGCAGAGGGTGCTCATCCTACACAAAGTACCAATCCCAGTGGAAAATCATGAGAACACATTATAAGCAGTATTCACGCAATCAAATAAGCAGGTGAATTAAGTTAAAATTGTGAACAATAGCAAGTAGAATCAATGAAAAATGATGTGCATTTCAACTTACTGTTTTGTGTGCAGAGATAAATATTTGAAATAAGTCTGAAGCAGTTATTGTTTTTCCTTTCTTATTGTTTTTTCTCTGCTGCATCCAAAAGAGCACGTCAATGAAAACAAACTCTGTTGAAATTTAGAAGCTTTTATGTTGCATTTGATGTTCAGCAAAGCCACTGTTAAGTGTTGTGTATTTCATTTCAGAACATTAGATTGATTGATTCAGTGTTGTGAGCCTTCACAAAGAGGTGAAGTTGTTGTGACTTGTTCAATGCTTAAATTCTACATACTCCCCCCTGCTGCACTCTGCGCCTTTTCCCACTGGATACGTTTATGGCGCAATGTGTATTAGAGCAGAGAAATCATACAATCATGAATGAACTACAAGGTCACATATGTAAACAACCTTTACTTTGATACTTACTTTGTAATTTGATAATTACTTGGCCAAATTATGTTGGTTTTCTGTTCCAGGAATTTTTTTGCCTCTACCATGGGCAAGTACAAGGTAGTGTTGGACTCAAGACCACACTATACAAGACCAAGACTTGCCCGAGACCAGAGTGTACAGAGACCGAGACAAGACCAAGGCCATAAAAATCAGATTACAAAAAGATGACAAGGTTGAACAGTTAAAGAGCAATCTCTTTTAATTCTAGCTTTCTTTTAAATAAATTTGACAGATAAAACAAGGTATTTGCAACTCTTTCAAAGCACAACATGCAACAATCTTAAATCTCAACAAATTTGTCAACTAACTTCTTGAAAAAATAAATTCTTGCATGTATTTAAAAGTCCAGAATTATTTTAAATATCTGAAAATCAGCTGTTTATCTAGATTTGTCTGGTGATTTTGGTCTAAAGTAAGTGTTCAGAAGTATTTCTGACTAGAAATAAGATGGACTTAGTTTTTTCAGATGTAGCCAGTTGTTGTTTTAGCAACTGATTTTCCTTAATATCACATTAATAAAGTCGAGGAATAGCAGATCAGTACCGATCTTGCTCGGTCTTGATGGAAAATCCCAAGTCTGAGACTAAGACAAGACTGAGTAAAAATGCTCTTGAGTCCGAGACAAGACCAAGACCTTCAAAATGTGGTCTTTAGACCGGTCTCAAGTTCTACAACACTAGTAAAAAGTACATGTATTTGAATACAGTATCATTACAGTCCTTCTTGATGTAATGGTCAGCCAGTCTACAGGTGTGGTTTTACTTGAAGTCTGTAAACAATGGCAGCTGGTTAAGAGATGAACATGGATACAGCTATAGCTGACCTGGGAAAAAATGCCCTTTTAAAAGAAAGAGTAAAGAACCAAACTGAAAGCTTTTCTGGTGGAAAAGATGTTGTTGCTTTTCCTCTGACCTCAACAAGAGTTAGAGTTACCAACTGGCTCCACTGATAGTGAAAAACGAAATGACTGCCTGATGAGAAATTGTGGGTTATTCTCAGAGGTGGTGCATGCTTTCTATGTCATGTTTTGTTGCTCTCATTGGCCTGTGGTGAATGTGAATGACAGAACACTCATCCAGTAAACCTTAGAGATTTTTCCCATGCCACTGAAATGTGAAACAGTCTATCAGGTAAAATTGAGCTTTCAGCTGACACTTTTGATCCTGCACATTTCCCTGAAGCATTCCAATCCAGCTGTACTGTGCAGATGAGTAATCTATACTCAAAAACATGTGAATAATGCTGAGGTTTCAACAGCTGTAACTTTCTTTTAAAGTTTTGCAACATTAAAGTAAAATAATGTGTTTCCTAATAAGACATTGGCCACTTTCCTCATATCTGCTGCTGCCCAAGCTTCCACATTTTATGTTACATTTGTAGCAGCAAACCTTAGCAGTGCAGCGGGCCAGTACGTAAATCCTGAGGTGTATGTGTGAGAGATGGACTGGTCCTGATAGTGTTGTAAGTGCTATACAGTTAAACAATAGTGCGCGGTGAGGAAGCACCCGTGCTGAGGGTGTCATATATTACAAGAAAGGCAGACTCCAAACAAATTATGGCTGTGTCTTTGTGTTGTTCTTAGCCCTCCATCTCTCCCTCTCTCTCTCTTTCCTAGTGTTATATATTTTCACACCTCACTGAGTCCATCGCACACACGCACACTCGGCTTGTCTGACTGTCTCCTCCTCTCTCCTCCTCCTTCTTTCTGTCGTTCCTTCTTTTCTCCTCTACTGCATTTTCCTTCTTATTCCTCTTTCTCACTTCATATCACTCTTACTCTCTCTCTCACTCTCTCTCTTTCTCTTCTCCCCCCTCCTCCCCCCTCCCTCTCTCCTGGGTCATGTTGCAGCAGCTCCAGCAGAAATAATAGGAGCAAAGGCGTGAGGTTGTTATTTGCATAGAAATAGCATGACGCCCCAGGCAGCTTCAGGAGAAGGACACAGAGATCATTTGTCTCAAAATTTTAATGAAAACTTTTGCTGAGACAGAGATTTCTTTTCCTCTACACCCCTCTCCCCTCGCCCCCTCCCCACTTTCCTCTCCTTCCCCAATTTCCATTCTTCCTCTGTACCTTCCACTACCGTCCAATCCTGCCACTCTCTCTCCGCTCTCTTCTTCTTCTCTTTCTGTAGAAGCACAGTGTGATTTGAAATTAGATGACACATCAGTATTGTGCCACTGTGCACCAGCAGCACGTCAGTCTTACTGGCAGTTTGTCAAAACATCACAGGGAATACGGGAATCGAGATGTCTGTGTGACTGTGTGAGAGAGAGAAGAAGGTTTGCATGCCTTTAAAGCTGGTTAAATATTTGGTAAAGTTGCTGAAACACAGAAAAAGATTGTTGCATTACTCATTGTACAGTTAAATCCTGCAGAAGACACTTGACAGATGCTTAAACTAAAAACTAAAACTTCAGTATATCAATAAATCGATCAAGTCAAACTTTATTCATGCAGCATCTTTCAGATAAAATTGATTGCTGCTCAAAGTGTTTTGCAGGAGAGCGGAAGAGGTAATTGAGAAGAAGGTAGGACATTAGAACGATTTAACTATGATGCAAATACACTTTTTAAAAATGATTTCTGTAGCATTTTAGTTCCCGACTACTGGAGTGGAATAATCTTGTATCATTAACTTATCATTTTAATGTTAATCAATCATTTTAATATGTGCTGCTGCTATTCTTGGCCATGACTCCTTGTTAAGAAATCTGTGTCCTCAATGACACAAACCTGGTTGAACAAAGGTTCAGCTAGAAGTATGGAAACCATTTCTGTGTAGCTTTCACTGTACGCTTCAGGCCATTGTCTTGCTGGAAAATTAATCTCATCCCAAGAAATAGTTCTCTTGCAGACTGGATAAGATTGCCCTCTAGGATTTTCCTATATTTTGCGACATTCGTTCTACCCTCGACCTTTACACATTCTACTTCACAAGCTTTTACAATCCCCAGCATGATGCTGCCACCACTGCGCCTCACAGTAGGGATGGTGCGTTTGCGAAAAGACTGCTAAAGACTGCTAAAGTGTAAGTGTTATTAGAACTTTGTTAAAAGAAGAACAAAGAACAGCACTGAGTTGTTTTATTTAAAAAAAACGATGGAAGTCGTGTACTGACATGTCTATAGACACCATGGTTCATGTTATGCAGTTCTCTCTGGAGTTACTCTTTGGCTCTGATTGGCCCGTAAAGATGTGACAGACAGAACATTCACCCAACCACCCCCTGGGCTTTTTTTCAAAGGCTCTGCCCTTTCCCAAACGCTGTGAGGTTTACCAGATGGATGTGTGACAATTTGTCAGACTTTGTAAACAGATATCTTCATTAAAGTGAAATCCATCAAAAATCAAACATCTAAATTTGAGCCACAAATCTGATTGATGCTTTGTGGCCAAAGATGATAAATCAGGGTTGTCCAAACAACGGCCTGTGGGCCAACTGCGGCCCGCGGCCCTTTTTTTATTGGCCCATGGCACATTCTAAAAATAAAACCAAATATGGCCCATATGAGAACATGAAGCTTGTTCTTGACTGTATTGTACTTCTTAGTTTCGACACTAGGTGGTGTGGCTTTGTTGAAGAGGCAGCTTATCCATGTCAAAAGACAGGTGCCATCACTCAAAGAAGGGCTGATGGGTGATTAAACATGGCAGAAGCAAAGAAACGCAAGATAGAAAGTGAATACAGAAAGTATCAGGCGCAGTGGGAAAATAAATATTTCTTCATTGAAGTCAAGGGGAAATGTGTCTGTTTAATCTGAAATGAAACCATTGGAGTGATGAAAGATTATAATGTTCAAAGACACTAAGCAGATGACCAACAGCTTGCTACCTCAGCAAAAGCATTTTTTCTGTGCCAACAAAACTCAAGAGAATGTCACAACTGCCAGCTACGAGATAGCTCATCTTATTGCCCGTCATGGAAAGCCTTTCTCTGAGGGAGACTTCCTAAAACAGTGCCTCACAAAAGTCACAGAAATAATATGCCCAGAGAAAATGCAGCTACCGTAAAACACCAAATAATCACCGGGCCCCAATTAACTGCTGGGTGTGGCAGTCCATTTTGACAAATAAATGCCTGTTCCAAATAAATGCTGGGTGTAATTTATTTACAGCTCCAATGTGTGACTAATATGAGATGAGATGAGAACTGTATAGAACCAACTCCCGACTCCCCCTCCCCTCCTGTTCTTCTCCCTGTTTGAGCTCCGTAGCTCCGCCCCTCTCTTTACGTGCCTCCTCGTGGATGAGAAAGTCCACTGAACTGAATACTGACGGTGGCAAAGTGCTCGTGTAGTGATTTTGCTCTGCTTTTCCACTGAAATCAACGGCCGAATCACAGGCAAGAAAACACTTCATCTCACCATGAACAAATTCTACACAGGACTGAACACCGTTATTCCGCCATTGAATCAACTTCTCACTGAGCTGAGATACGGAAGCTACAGCGGCCAATAGGAATGCTCCCTCTGACCTGAGCCTGATTGGCTGTGAGTACTAGCCTCCTCATAGACTAGGGCACCCCCGTTCCTTGCTGGTTTTCTCAAGTTGAGGTAGCAACGCAATGCCTCGGTGCAGCGAATAAATAAAAAGTACGAAATTGACTTTAAACTGTCTGTCATCAGCTTTGTGTTTGATTGGTTCCTTACCAGTATTTAAAGTGTTTAGAGAGTGTTGAGTTGACAGAAGAAGACAAAAGTATAACTATGGTACTGTAATCTTGTCTTAAAAATGTAAAGGTGATATTCATACTGGTGTAAATACATATTTTGATTACATTTTCCATATTTTGCCAATTTTTGTTGAGCAAGATTTTTGTGAGAAAGGAATTAAACGCCTGTTCCAAATAGCCGCCTGGTCTCAAATAAATGTCTGGTCTGCTCAGGGATTGAGACAATAAATGCCCAGGCTATTATTTGGTATTTTACGGTAACTTAACTTAAAACAACAAGTTTCAGACAAAGCCTGTGCTTTTGATTTTTTCTCCATTGCATGTGACGAGAGCACGGATGCCACGGACACTGCACAGCTCTTAGTCATTTTACGAGGAGTTGATGACAACTTTTGCATTACGAGGAGCCGCAAGATCTGATGAGTTTAAAAGGCACAACAACGGGTAAGTACATTTGGCTTCACTGAAGAATAAACACCAACTACTCTCCCTACCTGACTTCTACCTAAGCTTGGAGAAGGAAAAGTTTCCTCTGATGACACGCCACGCAAAAAAGAGTAATGTGTATGTTCGGCTCTACATACATATGTGAGCAAATATTTTCCTTGACGACTTTTAACAAAAGCAGACTGAGAACCAAGATAACAGACAGCCATCTCTGTGATATCCTTTGCATCTCAACATCCAACCTTCCAAACATCCAAACGTGCCAGCCATCCTCCATTTAAAAGCGCAGCAGCACTGCTCCCACTGAATGCAGCCCCACTACCATCATGGGTGAGTTAAAATACATGACACCCAGTTTTTATGTGTAAAAAGCCATAAATCTTAATAAAACAAATTTGACAATTAGCTAAAATAAGGTTGCACATTCTAATTGTATATAATCCTTCCTATCTATGCTATTTGTATAGGCTTGGAGTTAATTTGTAAACTAACATCTGCCGAGAAGAAATCATTGACATGTTTAATTTTTGCATCACTATATTTAGAAACATGAATAGTGAAAAATTAACTACCAAAATAAAAAAGAAAATGATTCATACTGCCCTGGTGAACAAAGACAACGGATTACGGCAGAAAATAGCGCTACTCGCACTCATTTGTTCCTTTTCCTGCTCCGTCTTTTGGTCTGGTATAGAAATCAGATGGCCCTAATCATCTTCAAGTACCATCACTACTATAAATTTACACAACTTCCTGCAGTTTGCTCTTGTTTTGGGTCTGAATGTGGAGATGAGCTGTCACCGTGAAAGGTGTGTCTTTTTATCCTAAGCAGGGGCAGATCTGGGGAAGGCCCCCTGAATTCTGATTGGCAATCCCAAAATCCTTAGCAGCTATGAGCTTTTTATTTTAAAAAGCCATTAATGGAAAGCTGTGATGTAGGATATTTTTCTATTAATATTTAAAAAATTTTAACGTTGGAATCACTGTCTTTAACACATTATAACTGAGCTTTCTCAATGTGACCTGGCCAGCCTTCAACTTCTCTGCATGCGACCGTCGGTGGAAAAAGTTTGGACACCCCTGCGATAAATTTTCAGGTTCCTTCACTACCTGAAACTCATCAGGAATGATCGAACCAACCTCCATTAAAAAAATAAGGATTTTAAACCTCCTCCTCTTGACAAAAAAGCTTGAATTTATACTTGCTTTTTCACAAATCTGCTTCACAATGTTGTTATTGCAGCAAAATGTATTTCTTTTTTGTGAGTGAAATGAATTGAAATTAGTCTCTTTGTTGGAGAGGAGCCTGGCTGCTGATAAATCTTAGACAGCCTCTCTCACAGACCATCACTGCCAGATGCTGCATCTGTTAGAACAAAAAACACACTAAACTTTCAAAATAAAATCAGATTAAACTTTTTTTTTTTTTTAGATTAGGGTAAGGGTTGAGGTAAGGGTTAGGATACCAAAAGTTACAAGTTAAAAACCTTCATGAAAAAAATTCGAATGCAACAAACATAGCTTAAGTAGCTCCATTAGCTCCATTAGCTGAGTAGGCCATGTAGATACTAGGGCTACTTAGTAAATGTAACGCTAAAGCTCTTGAGGTTCATGGATATCTACACTGTAAAGGTAAGACGTTTAAGTTCGCCAAATAATCTATGTAGCCACGTTAACTACATAGGCTTACATAGTAATGTTAACTATGGAGCTAATGTAACTTTGTTCGCTTTACCTAAAGCGAACAAAGTTAAACCAAGCCACGGTTTGCGTATCTGCATCTAAAACGGGTCTTCGTTTGGAGTAGTGTGAAAGCTCAAATGTACTCTGGTGAAGACCAAACTAGCGAACTCTGCTCCGCTTGAAAACAGGGGGTCTCGGTCCACTTCCAAACGAACGCTGGTGCAGTTCGTTTGAGGTATGAAAATGACCTAAGTCTAATAACAACAGTCATCACTACTGTATTCTCTCAGCGTTCTCCTCCTCTCTGTCCTCAGTAGTGTTTGTGTGACTGCACTGCTGCTGAGCTGTGTGTGTCACAGGGCAGACGGGAGGCTCACTGTTGGTCTGGTGCTGCAGGTTTGACCTGCTGTTAAACTGATGTGCTCAGACATGTCATGGGGCTACAAGCCATGCTGGACACCAATGAGGCTAACACTAAAGAATAAAGCTGATATTAACCTGTTACTACATGTTTCATATGAACTAATGATAAGGTAAAGGGAAATTGCATATACATGGTGTGTTTCAATAAAAGGGATATTTTGAAAAATATATTAAAATGCACAATTTAAAGTTTGAAGATGGTGGACCCCACACTGCCCTAATTTCTATAAAGTACAAAAAATATTTTATGGTTGAGTAAACTCTTCAACATAATGCCAAACACAATGAGCCATATAGACATCATACAAATGTAGAATTTGTCAATTAAATTGTGCTACATCATCAGCACATGCAGACCCCTGAGAAAATTTTACGCTTGATTGCACTTGGTACCTACACTGTCCTTTTCCCTGTCCTATCATCTCTGAGTAAAGAAAAAAAGCCTAAGTTTTATGCCTTTGTATGTTTTGAATTTCATCACCACAATCTAAAAATAAATCCAATTTTTTAGTTTTTTTTCTAAATCAGTTATTGACTCTTTTTTATCATTTATGTCAAATGGTTGAGTTTTTTTGTGGCCATGAAAATACTGAGCGATTTTAAAGATTACACACAGATATTTCATATTATTTCATGGTAGCTAAACTTTGAAATCAGGTCAGCCATGACTTGCTTATATCTGTTTGAGCTTTGGTCACGATTCAGAGTGAAATGCTACTTGGCCAGATACCTAAAGTGACTGGTCCCCAACATTATGACTCACACATTTAAGGCCGCCCATATGGGTGGGAAAAAGGGGAATTAATTCTGGGGCCTAGCCACATAGAGGCCCCCAAGGCTTAGGAAAACTGTGGTGCACCCTAAATTTAAGCAATGATACCTTTTTCCATACTCACCATTTACTAAAGCTACAAAACACATACAAGAGTTTTTGCTGCTTCAGAAATGCTGACTGCTTCATAACTTAAACCCCCACTTCTTAAATTATGTGAGCCTTGATTTCATGGGCCAGCCCGAGGCACTTTGAATGATTTTGGACTCTGTATAACCATGCCAGGACCTGACCTGCTAAAAAGGAGTAGAAAAGGAGAAGCTGGCTAGTGGACCACACTTGTAATTTGTTAAATTTTTCCGGTCAACTTCAAAAAAGACCAGAGCCAGGCAGAGAAGGAAGACACTAGCCAGGAGGCTAGGAAGGCTAGTGCGGTTTTACTGATCCATGCATTGACATTACAAAGCCATATCTGAGGAGGGCCCTTTAATTGGACCTTTTAGGAGCCCAGCCATTTCTTAAGGAACTTCTCTAACATTAAATATGTTTAAGATGAAACCATTTATTGTGGCACCTTGTACAAAGCTAACTCAAGACAAGATATTTGCACTTCTTCTGTGCCTTATCTGTAATATATTTATGGTAAGCAAAAGCAAAATTATGATGCCAAGTCTTTCCCTCTCTGAGCTGCCATTTGGGATGATAACAGGTGTAACAGGCCAAGAATGTGGTAATATGTAACATAAAGGAGAAAAACTTCTGGTATCCAAGTGCAATTTGTGGAATATATATATATAATATATAACCAAAGCTTTTGTACCCAATTTTCTTTATTTAATAAGGGATTGATGTTAGATGTTGTAGGGCAGCACATTTATGGTTAGCATGCATATGCCCTCATGAAAGCAAAAACCTTCTCCCATGCACCTGCCCTCTGTCATCTAGTGTCACTCATTCAAGTAGCTCCACCCACTGAGGTTTAACTCAACCAATAAGGATTATTTCTGCTTCTTGGAAACATTCATGTAACTAAAACGCCAATCTGCTCCCCTCCAAGCACAGATTTACACACACCATCACCCACCTCCACCTCCTGCTGTGCTGTGAAGGATGCACTCCCCACACAGCTGCCACCAGGCAGGAGAGTGGATGGGTGGTGCAGGGTGACCCCAGAAAGCCAGGGCCACTGAGCCATCCCACTGACACCCTGACACCCCCTCTTCACCAGCAACACCCCCTCCATCACCTGACTTGCCCCTCTCCGCCCTCTTGACCGACACCTCACCGGGACGTCCTGCTGCAGGGTGCTTCAGCACGCAGCAGGGGGATGATGGTGATGATGGTAAAAGGGAGATGGCGGTGGCTATCTGGCCAATCAGCACCTGGAAGTTGAAGAGGGAGAAAGAAGCATCATAAACAAAGACTCATCACAGTCATCTTGATCTGGTGTCATGGCTGCAGCTCCACTCAGCCGAGAGAAACTGGGAGAAAAGGGATCTTCCACTGTGAGGGTGGAGCTGGGGACGGGAGGAGGAAGTCTGCAGTAATTCATATAAACACAGACATGCTGGCCTCCCTCCTCTCTTCTGGAATATTAATCGAGTTCTAACAGAGAGAGGAGGTGTGTGTGAGCGTACAGAGAGACAACCTCACTGTTTGCTGTTGTCGTGCATGCTTGTGTTTGTTTGTGTGTGGAGGTGGAGATCTTCTCTGTTTGCTATCTCGCCCTGTGTCTGCATGCATGAATCTGTCTGTGCATGCGCCTCATACATCCACCAATCCAAGGTGACCGTGCTGGCTGACGCCTGAGGGCCCCCAGGGCGCCACTGACAGCTTTAGGTGCGAGTTGGAGATTTGTAGCCCCACCTCCTCCTCCACCTCCTACAACCAGTAACCATAACCCACCAGGGCCATAAACCAATCCCCTCCCACCCTCCTTCTGCACACACATACACACAACTATCAGGAGTGATGGCTAAAGAGGTTAAAACAAAAAAGGTGAGAGATGAGAGGTAGGCTGAATACAGACCCCCTCCCATTCATATTTGGGACATGCAGCCTGATGGATGTATGTGAGAGAGAGAGAGAGTGCAGGGGGGATTTGACCTTGAAGATCAAAGGTCAGAGGTTGAAGCAGGGGAAAGGAAAATGAGTTCAGTGGCCCTGACGCCATCCTTCATGGAGCTAAAACCGCTTCTAGACACACATAGTATAACCACATGTGCATGCACACTCACATATTCCCTCGATACAGGTCATGTGGTCTAAGCTCACCTGGACTGTGTCCACCTGTCTGCTTCAGCCCATAAAGAGATCCAGTGACAGACTTTTAAGGTTTACCAAATCCACATTACCTGACATTTAAAGGAGACTTTATGCTACACACTACTGTAAGTCCATAGATGGTGCCAAAATCTAAACAAACTAAATTATCAGCACATAAACTTAAAATTTAGAATTTAAACTAATCATTTTTTACTTCTTTTTTTAACAACCCTGACCCTTTGTTATTGTTGTATAACAGCATTCTAGTGCAAAATGTATTTAATTATGTCTTTAAATATCAAGAACATTGAAATAATACTGCAATCTTTGGCCAGTTATGTATGTTTATTTTTCTTTTTTATTGTGTTGGATCTGTTTGAATCACACTCAGTGGTTTAGGCTCAATGTCATCTGTGGATCATGAAGGTAAATTTACAAACATGGTTGAAATAAATATTATTCTGCCAAATCCTTTGTGCAGAGTGGGGCAGGACTTTTCAAAAAAGTCTTGGAAGGTGATTGGATGAACGTTCTTTTTGTTGCATTCATTGGACCAATCAGAGCGACAAGACAAAAAGAGGTTGTAGGTATGCTCAGCTCCAGGAAGCAGGGCAGGTAAACCCTGCTGTATCTATCATCAGAGAAGCATGATGTGGATAAGGCCGATTGGGAGAAAAGCAATGTATTCTCTGCCGCTGCTCATTGCTCTTTATTATACAAAAGAAATGTTTTCCAGCTCTGCTAAAACTGGTGCTACACTAAAGCTAAATCTGAGCTAACAGCTACACTCACAGGAAGTCATTGGTATCGATTCACAGTACACTTAAACCCATATATATCTATAGAACACTAGATACACCAGCACGCTGCAGCAGCCCTCTAAGCGACGTTCCTACGTGGCAGCCATCTTGGCGGGGTAGACGTTCTCATTAAAGGCAATGCATGTACATTGAAAATAAATCATAACTTGCTCATTTCTCAACCGATTTCCATGCGGTTTGCTTTATTGTCAACGTCAAAACATGTGCTATTAATACAGAACATTTGTTTAAAAAAAAAAAAAGAAAAAAAAAAACGGAAAGGGCTTTCTACCAATGTAGCCTACAATTTTAGTTATTTTAATCTTTAAGTCTAGGTCTGGGAATCTTTTATGTTCAGCCATTATATATTAACAAATGCATATACATAGACATATAGTTGTATATATGAAAATAGAAAGATAAAGATATACATATATAGAATATATGTTTTTAGATTGAAAGATTTAATTGTAAATGTAATCAAATAATCATTTATATTAATTTATTTGTCTCTCTCCCCCTCCTTATCTCTCTCTCGCTATATATATCTATATGTTAATAGAAACAAACACTGTGGAGATAGAATAGAATAGAGTTTATTGCCATTTGTACAAGTTAGAAACAGGTACACTGAAATTGTTGTACATGTCACTGATTAAATAGTAACACTTCACTTCACCTTGGACTTAAATAACGTATATAACTATAAATATAACTATAACGTATATAACTTAACTACTACTAATAGTAGTGGTAGTACACCAACCCCTACTGCTGATACTGGCACTGCTATCACAACTGGTAATACTATTACAAATGCTGATACAACTTCTATGACTCTAAAGGCTTTTTATACTACTACTGCTGCTTGTACAACTATACAACAGCCACTATTTATCGTGTGGTATGGCTGTCAAGCTGCTGGCTCATGTTAGTGTTTTGCTAGTAGCCAGGTAGTTACTGAAGCTCTCAACAAGATTTAATAATGAAAAAAGAGCCAAAAACTATTTTTACCTATGACAGGTAATTTTCAGCTTCCTTGTTTCAACCGTACAGTGCAGTGTGCAACCGTATGCAGCACAATGTGCAGGCATCCTTGTGCCCTCTACAACCATGGAATGCCCCGACACTTTTGCCCCCATTAGCTTAGCCTTGCCGTAGGCACGCAGCTCAAAGGGGCGTGTCGTATCTACTCTTCTATATATATCTATGTTTAAACCCCACCTGTAGCTACTGACTCATCCTCCTCAAATGACACACACAGCAAATGGAGCCCAAGTTCTTATAAATCAGTTTTAGCAGCCTGCTTGACACTTATTGAACATGACCAGATTTTGGAAATGACTGCAGAAAGACATTCTTTTATACGTCCTAAAGTTGTTTCAACAAACAATGAAGTCATGAGCTGTTTCTCACACACATGCAGTCGAAATATGCCATCCCTTAACACATAAACAAAACAGCACATAGCTTCACATTAGTTCCATTACCTCAAAGTTAACCCATTAGCACATTAGCTGCAACCATAACTTAACAGCTTACAACAGCCAAATAACTTCCTCCACTGACAACACCAACAAATAGTCCAAAAAAAAAAAAACTAACCAGTACTCTATTAACTAGAAACCACCTTTAAACTCTACAAATTAAAAATTGAGTCAACTGTCCTGGCTAAGTCCTCATAAACTGATGAACAGTAAAACCCCACCATTGTGGTTTCTTTGGAGCAGTCCTGAAGAAAGACATAACTGCTGACAGCTCTCCTCTCATCAGTGGCTCTTGTCTGCATCTGAAGTTGAATTTTCTACTACTGCTGCTGCTGTAGGCTAGATTAGTTAGATAGCCCCAGGCTAGTTCTCCCAGCTACGGAGAAGTGAGATATGCCCTGGCCACCAGCCAAAACAACTCATGTCTCTATGCATGACATGACTGTGTTAAATAAACTTCATCAGAGAATTGGTCGTAGGTAGATTTACTCACTAATCGAAGTCCACTAAAACTCTTTGCTCAGCCCATGCCTGTCCTGGCCCTGGCTACTGCATTGTTGTTTATCTTTCTCAGCTATCTGCAGTTCCCGACATTTTGGCGTCCATATTCCCTGCGTCAGCGACAAACTCAAAAATCCTTCCATGCCACCAACTTCCCAGCATAGTTTGCAGTAGCTCCAAAATCCCCGTAGAAATTAGCTTTAGTGTGACATCATCAACACTGATCACATGAAAATTCAATGCCTAAATAAGCTGGCTTACATAGATTAACTACCCCAGCACAAAACAGTAGGTATGTTGTAGTAAAATTACTTTGAGTTTACTTTAAAGCATTCTAGCAACATATCTTCTAGGGAACACAATATGTAATATATAATTAATCACTATTTACTTATTTGGTAATTAGCATATTTTTCGACCTGACAACTGCCTGCAAAAACCGGCAAATACAGGCTAATGGAAACCCTGTGTTAGGGCTTATTCTATAACTTGTACTATTATTCTTTGAATTGTAGCAGTGTGCAAAAAATGAAGAAAACTGGAGATGTTACACATGATAAGGATTCATAGACACAACGTTTGATTTATAGTGCTGTCAAAATGCACAGTCTGAGACCTGATTTGTGAAGGAGTGGAGCATTTATATTAAAAATATCCAAATTTGTGTTGACCTATCTGAATAACTGAAATGATTGGTGCCAAAATTCTGTTATTAAATCTTTACAGTGAGGTTTGTGGTTGTTACACCACAATGTTTTTTCCCTTTAATACAGTCTGAGTCAAGCTCTCTGCTGGGATTTCAGGCTGATTCTGATATGTTGGGTCAATGTTACCAATTTCTACTCAAAAGTAAAAAAAAAAAATACTAGCTGGATTTACAATCAAGATTTAAACAGTTTTAAATTTCCTGCTCCTACTGACTCTGGCTGATTCCAACATCCCTAGTTCCCTTCCATTGTTTTTGTGTTCTTTTGTTGATTCACATTTATGCATTGAAAAACTTCTCTCCTCCTGCTGTGACGCAGTGTTCACACAGAGCCTGAACTGCATGCAAAGAACAGCAGGGCAGATCGTCTTCATGCACTTAAGGGTGAATGTCCTTGTTAGTTCATGTTTGTTGACGTGCAACTAGATGTTAGTCCATCTAAGTGAATGTAGATATATCAAACATTTTTACAAAAGCTTTGCTCCTGAGTGTGTTGCTTGAAAAAAAGTTTGAACTCTAAGTAATTGTTAGCTGCATTTTCATCTGGCTATGTGTTAATAGGGTTGAAATAATCAATAACATTGTCCCATTGTTCCATAACATTGTTGGGACGTTGTCTGAAATGAGAACGAAAACAGAGTCGAGTGATTTGCAAATCCTTCTCAATCTATAATTAATTGAATATCGCACCAAGACAAGACAAATTCTGATTTGATCCTTGCAAAATATGCCATGAAAGATGGGGCAAAGGGCAAGAAAAGTCGTGGAATTTCCGTAAAACACCTGGACATTCAACACGTAAGTGGGTTAATTGGTAACAGGTGATAGTATCTGGACTTCATAATATCATCAAAGGTTTCAAAGAATTTGGAGAGATCTCTTTACATTAGAGGCAAAGCCAAAATCCAAAACTGAATGCCTGTGATCTTCGATCTCTCATTCTGTGATGGAACTTACAACATGGGCGCGGGGACATTTCAGAAATCAATTTTCACTTAACATAGTATAGAATATGTGTATATTTCTAAAACAAACAAACAAACAAAAAACCCCTTAAGTTTATCAGTTTGAACATTTAACATCTTTTCTTTGTGCTGTATTCTACTGGATATAGAAAGAGATTTGCCATCACCAGGTTCAGATTTGATTCATATTTTGCACAACATCCAAACTTTTTGTGACGGGTATGTTAAATGAATACAAACCAAAGCACTTCCATTGTGAAAATCTAGACCCCTTGTACAGATTCTACATTTTTATGTACAGTCTATAAATGCAGATTACATAACTTTAATGTTTACCTAATTTCAGCAAAACTTTAGCAAGTATTACATTTGATACCACCAGTAATAAGAAATTCATGCTATTTTATGTTTATAATTTTCCATTCATCCTTTCATATTTTAATCTCATTGTTCCCCACATTTATAGATGACCACACAACCTCACACATTCATACTTCCTCCCCTGTGGTGTGTGGTGTGAGGGTGTCAGCACTCTGGGTCCTCCCTGCAGGGGGGATGGAGGGCTGTGCCAGGGAACAGATGGTGGTGGCTGGGCACGAGGGCGGCAGGGCACGGAGGCAGCAGGCACGGCGAGAACGCTGCGATCCTGTGGCCTCGGCTGGGTGAGAACAAGCAAAGTCCTGATGCAGGGTTTTTCTTCTTCACTGGAACAAAAACTGCAGTTCTCTTCTGTGAGAGAAGTTGCTAACTCTGCAAAACAGTGGAGAGAAATGGATGGCAGCCAGTTGCTGGGTTGTTGGTCAAAAACTTCACTCAAATCAAGTGAAAACATAATGTCACCACTCATCTAAGTCATGGCTGTGTACATCTGTTAGTGAGAGACCAAGCAATTTTTTGTGTGCTGATACAGATCCTACATTGTATTCCAGTGTTAAATTAATAACTTTAGACCTCACTGAGGATGAGACATGGAATAACTTATACGTGGAGAAACATCAGCATTTCCTAACTTTTTTGGTTTTATAAATAAATTATGGACAATATAATTTGGCTTTTTTGACAAATATATGTAATGTAAAATAATTGCATAAATACTCACCCCTTCGAGTCAGCATTTAGTAGATTCATAAATATACCAGTATATCTGTTAAGGACCTGAGACAATTTTCTGTGATTCCTTTGATAAAAGCAAACTGATGTGGACTTAAAACATGAATATAAAAAGAGAACTGATGTGATAAATGCCTACCAGCCTGCCTCCATCAGTCCTTTCACTCTATTGAAGCTGAACACAACACACTGCAGTGAAAAGAGACGACACAGTTTGTCACGGCGCCTGTCGATAGTCAGGAGGGATGGCACATCACCTTGGGACCTCCCTGCGGGGTTTAATACACACAGGCCACGCTGGACATCCACAGACGCCCTCCATGACCCCGAGCGCACACTCCCTCTCTCTTTTTCTCTGCCTCTTGCTGTCACACCCGCTGATGAAATGTTCTTTAATACCCAATTGACAGTATTGACATCCCCTTGGGTAGCAGGGTCCTCCTGAGGGGCGTACAGTATTGATTTTGGGGGACTGTGGGTCTGTGGTCCCCCGGTGACATGTCCCCAGTCCTGCTGCTATTATTGGGAGATTAGTAGGGTTATTACACCTCCCAGGCCAGCTGGACGTGACACAGAGAGGATCGGCGGCCAAATGACACTGTGGGAACTTTAATGAAAGGAATTAGCTATGTTTAGGGTTTAAACAAAATTATCAGTATCACATAATCACACCAGAAAAGTCCTTAATTTGACTATAATGGAGCAGCTTCACATGAATCCGGTGGTTAACAGCAGATTAAAGAGACCAAGTGCTTCATTCTGCATTCGAGTGCAGTATTTTTATGACTCGGTAGATTATTTCAAGATGGTTACAGCTAGCTCTCTAGTAACCCCAGATTCCATAATGGTTAATAAGCAATGCTTGTCAGATTCAAGGACATGTTTGACTGGATTTAAACAATGTGTGTGCCAAATGAAATTTTTTTAACCTCATCTTTTAAAAAAACAATTTGGCCTTCCCCCTAGGAAAATTTCGTGAGGAAGTTTGGATGAGCAGTTATGTGAATGGTAATTCTCAAGAAAATTCATCTGCAACTAAGGTGAGGACGTTTATATCCTGTGACTATGTCAAGTCTCACAATGCACTTATAAGAAAGGCAAAAATATACTCATAGTGTCAGATTCTGTTGCTTCATTCAATCTTGGATATGTTGTAATGGTGGTGCTGCCAGGATGACAGTTCAACGTACACACAATAACTATTCCAGCGCATGAATGACACCTCTAAGACAAGAGCGCTCCTACAAACAGGTGCACATAGAGAGAGAGAGAAAGACTCAGATTAACCACAAACAGCCAGAAAAACTGCCCCTAAAACATCAGACAGCTTTTAGAGCAGCAAAAAGAAGACCAGCTAGAGTTACAAGAGAAATTGCCCCAGTTACAGGGTCCAAAGTAATGAAAAGCCAGAAGATGATAAAATCAGAGAACCGAGCTACCGACATGTGGTACATGTAGGTCCCAGGTTTTATGAACATTGCTGTGCATTTTCCGCGCTTGCTATAGTCACGTCCGATGTTTTAAACTTGTGCCAGCTCATCCTTGGCATAAAAAGTTACACCATGTCATAACATAAGAGCGACTTAAGTCCAGCTGGTGCACAAGGTTTAACTTTAAGTCAGTCATAACTTCAAACTCTCTTCAGACATAACTCTAAAATCAGCTGGTGTGCTCGGCTCAGGACAGGGCAATGATATTATGTGCATAACTGTCAACCAACACATCTCCTCTGTTTGGATTCAATACTATGGACACTCTGTGCCAACACACATGCAGTGGGCCCATAAACACACACACACACAACTAAATGATGTAGACTGCTAACACAGTTCACAGCACACATGCCCATGTTAGTAGCTGGGGGACTTACATTTAATCATATCTATACCAAAATAGACAGCAGAAAGGCTGAAACCAGAGCCTGCACAGCTCACATGGCAGAATTCACACTCTTCAGGTGTCACTGAATGATCTGCTGACAGCTTGTTTTATCTCATAGTAAAGCCATGAATGCATCCAAAAATAATTACAGGCAGCGAAAATATAGAGCTCATGTTAAGGCGCGGTGGCCAAATTTATAATTAAAACATCATCTTGCCTTAATACAGCAATATTTGACACTTTGACATGGATGAACTGCTGTCTGTTTCTCTCAGGTCTGTCCTGTTAGTCCTACCGTGATTTGGGTACCCAGTGATCGCAGCCTGCTCGGGGATGTTGCTAACTCTTCACCTCAGCTTTCAGCTGCCTGCAGGTGACTGGTAACTCAGTGTCGGCAGGTGCATCAGCTTTTTTTTTCAGTGTCGCGACTGCTGCTGATGACTTCTGGATCACAGCTGTTTTATCTGTTGCCTTAAAAAATGTCCGTTTGTCCATTTTGTTAGCTGAAATTAACTCTCGCTGCTAATGTCAACTTTGAAATTAGCGCTTGATTGTCTGTGATTGGTGGGCTGTTCAATGA
Organism: Cheilinus undulatus; assembly: GCF_018320785.1. NCBI lineage: Eukaryota > Metazoa > Chordata > Actinopteri > Labriformes > Labridae > Cheilinus > Cheilinus undulatus. The sequence continues at coordinate 20,737,984 of NC_054866.1, forward strand.
TATGATGCTTTTGCTCACAAATCAGGATGTGACGTGGATATGACGATTGTTTGTTTAGCCTGCCTACCCATAGGCTGCAACATACAGTCACACAGTCAGTAGCCTATTACTCTACACAGTAGAAAACTAACACACAATTTTACTTTTACACACTCGCTGGCAGCGTCATTACATTTGCACACAGACTGCAACATGAACAGGAAGAGGAGAGATACTGAATTAAACTGCCATCAGCTGTTGTCGTGCTATTGTTTTCATTAAAAAATATACTGGCAAAATAATTCTCACACAGTTTGTACAGGATTATGGCTGGCGGCGCCACTATGTTCTAACATTATAATGACTTTCGTGGTGTTGTTTTACATACGTTACCTCCCTTTTAACTTTGATAGGACAGCTATAGAGAGATAAGAGAAATCAATAACGAGTCAACATAATGAAGAGTCAGCATGTCAGCACTCACAAAGGAGTATACTTCAACACGTGAGATGGAAACCCAGCAAATTCTGAACGTTTATGTTACGTTGTAGACTCGTGGAACTGCCCCCTGACTTGTAGGAACAGTTTCCTACTGATGCACACTGTAGACGTGGAAGGTCTTTTAAACCCTACAACAAGAAGAACACAGGTTATTCAGAGTTAAATTATGTTTGAACCATAAATGGCAGTCACTGCTTTTTTACTTTCTTGTAGACTGCCATTGTGCCGTTCTAATGATGCTATCCATGCTTTCTTAGCCCTTACAGAAGCTTTTCTACAGAGCCTGGAACTTGGGTACCTTTCTGGGGTCTTAAGATTAAATCCACAACAGTATCTTTGACGTTGAATGTTTTTAAATCCATTTTTTAATCCATTTATGATTGTTTTTACCACTAGCTTAGCATGCTAGCCCTCCATATTATTGTCCCACAATGCTTTTGATGGACTGTGACAACCAATGGCAGGCTTTTCTGACATCGTGTCATTCTTTGCCAAACTGTGAATGTCTTTATACTTAGATTATAATGGAGATGGCCTGCGTAGCTCATATTGGAGAGAAATAGAAACAGAGAGCCTGTGATGTGGCCCTTAGTGTCTCTCCAAACAGGAGCTGCTTTGAAGAATGGCACAAATAGAGCCAGTACAAAGAAGGGCAAGGACTTTTTTGTTAATATGTTAATATTTGAAGACTTTTTGTCACAGACTGATTATTTTTTCACTTTTTATTCCCCAAGAGATGGGAGAACAAGTCTGTGTAAAAACAGTCTTAGTCATTATTGTTAACTTCATGTCACATAAAAATCGTCGAGTTTAAATTTCCATGTAATTTTTTCTTATGTAGTCCCATTACATTTTAAAATCCATCCAGACTTTTCCTCATCTTTAAGTAAACTATCGTGCTAATTTGAGAAGAATATGATCATCTTTAAATAGCGCTGTCAGTGATTAAGCCCCATAATTAGTGCATAAATGATCCTTGATTGCATAAATGACATGCTTCTTTGTCCCTTTAGGGGCACTTTGGTAAAGCTACTGCATCATCTACCTTGCAGCTACAGTGATGTAAAAAAATATCCAAGTATCATCTGCACTTTGTGTTCTCAAACTTTTACCTTTTTACTGCTCTCTTATTTCCTTTTCAATCCATAACAAGTTCCTTTTTCCAGGAAGTTCATTAAAGGGGACATATTTTACCCTTTTAAGACAAGTTTATGTTGTTCTCAGAAGTCCCCAAAATATTTTTCAGAACAAGCCTTTTTTGTGTCTGTGGCTCTAAATGGTAATTAGCTTTCTGCCTCCGCCCCTGACCACATCACTCTCATGAAATGGATGCAGCACTGTTGAAGCTACAGACACTTTTATCCAAAGTTAAGTCCTGACTGGGATTCGAAGCATCAATCTTCCAGACTGCAGGGTAACCCACTGAGCTACCCAGCATCTTGGCTGGTAGCTGAGAGGATCAGTAGAGGAGGGCGGAACTTTCCTCCAAGTGGGGAGGGCCAACCAAACCTGGGGGCGGGTGCTTATGCCCCTTGTGAGGTCACTAGGTGTGAAATCTTGTTTCAGCACACATTTTCTGAAAGGTGTAGATGGAGATGGGGGGGACGGTTCTGGTCCTTGAAGGGATTGTGGACAGGCCAGGGGCACATATTTGTGTTAGAAAAGTGTGAAAAAGTGATTTTTGCACAATATGCCCTTTTAAGTTCCTGGAGGTCCTTGTTTTCTTTCAGAATAAAAGCAGGTCTGTATTCAAACAGGAATTCAGTTACCCTTAGTTTGAGACAATCCAAAATGAAACAAAAATAGAGTTGAAGGAATTTCAAAATGTGTCAAAAAGGGGAGATTAATTGCTATTAACCACAGAAATTCTGATTTTTGTGGATCATTTAAAAGCACTACTGTTAATCAACACAATATTTACTAGCTTTTCTGTCCAGTATACTCAGATAGCAAATGGCAGCATTACTGACCCATACACATCCAAAATACATACAAGTATCCATACTTTGGCAGATTTTACCTCTGGCAGCAGTGTAACAGGAAGGATTCTCCACTACTTTTGGATAGACCAGTATTTAACATCAGCCAAACAAAGTTCTGGCCTGGACTGTCTGATTTTAGTGATTCTTATAGAGATCCTGTATGCTGTTTAAGGTTCCAAAATGGTTAATGGTTTAAATGGTTAATGGTTTCAGGTTGGTGTCATTATCCAACAGAATAGTGCAATTTGCTTTGCAGACAGGAAATATAAATATATTGAAATATAAACCCATCAGACCACATCCATCCAGCAGGCCAACGAATAAAGAGGCCAACAACACATAACAAAAAAACAAAAAAAAAACAAAACAAAAAAAAATTAAAAGAATAAAAATACATTTAAAGAAGCATATAATGTATTCAACATGCTTACAGTTTTTTTTCCGGAATAAATTGAATTAATCAAATCAATATTTCTTTTTTTTTTTTTTTTTTTTTGGTGGTTGTTTGGTGATGTAAACATGCATCATTTTGAAGAGATGGAGAATTAAGATGCCTGGTTTCATAGCTCCATGTAGTGGACAATGTTGGCTGCCACTGTGCACAGCTCTTTTTTCCCTCCAGGTTTCTGTGTCAGTCATACTAAAAGCTAGGAAATACCCCAAACAGTGGATTAGCTTTGGAATGGATTCCTCACTCCAAATAAAACCAAAGACAGCCTTACAAAACATCATGTAATGTTCCTGATGATTTAATGAAACATTGAAAAATCTTTCAGTTTTTGCCGATGTCTTCAGTGTGTTGCTTCAGACTTTCTTCCATCTGGTTGGTCTTAATTTTGACCTCCCATGAGTTGAGCTGGTGAGCTGAATTCACTGTGGCTCAGCTGAAAAGGCGATTATTGGCACACTGCTCTGGGCTCTACACCCTGCCCTGTGGAGCCAGGATGACCTCTGCAGGACAGGGGGCTCTGTGATTGATTAGCTGGCCTGGGAGGACCACTACTCCCCCACTGGCTAGGGCATATGGAGCTGCATGTCCTATGGACAGCTGCATCGGCAACACTCATCCACACTTTATGTGTGTGTTGCTTGTGTGAGAGTGAAAGAGCTGGCCTTGTTTTTCCACAGTGGTCCCCACAGTGGCACATCTTTCCTTTAACTGTGCAGCTCTGCATCCTGTTGAGACGCTGCTCCATTGTAGTGTGAACTTACTTACTTTACTACACATGAAATGCACAACTCTGGGAGTCAGATCCACTTCAGTCCAGAGCTAAGAACACAGAAGTCAAGTCTATAAATGGTCAAATATTCAAAGGTTCAGAAAATTTAATTTCAGGGTTCAAAAGTTGCTTATTAGCAGTTTCTCCTCTTTCTGCCTTACCCACATTTTTTGGCTCTGCAGTTCTATAGCATGCACTGAAATTTGGGACAATGGTGTTTCCAATCTAGAATCATTCCCTTATGTGCAAAGTCAGGCCATGAGTAATGGGCCTCATTCAACAAAATCTATTAAGATTTTTCTTAAATTTGTTTCTTTTGAATTATTATTATTATTTTTTGTTTAATGAAATAAATTAGACCTTCATGAAGAACACCACTGAACATCAGTTAGCATGGTCATACATTAAACCATGGCATAAAGTGTTGGAGGCCCTCTTGTTCATGCAATGATTCACACATTACTTAACTTGTGTTTTTTTTTTTGTGAGTGATGTCTAACATTTGATAAATATGCTCATCTCAGTTACCAAGTCCGGTGTGTCTTTATTTTAATTTTTTGCAAAAATTGGCACTATAAGTCGAAATGGTCTCCTAATGTAAAGAAAAAAAAAGCAGTTAAGATGGTTTTGTGGCTCTTTTACTCCTTGAAAAAGAAAAAGAAAAGATCGGGTCCATTTACTCCCAACAGATCCCTTTATATATTTCAACTATTTGCATAATCTTGTGTGTCACAGCACTCTGCCAAGTTGGTGGGAGAGAGAGACAAATTTTCATTCCAATCATTCTCATCATATGGCTGCAAATACCTCTTTTTAACTTCTCTTTTCTTATAGTTTGTTGGTTATTATCCACATAATACAAAGCACAATGTGTTAAAGACCCTGTAAAGTGAAATCCAAAGTTTTTGTCTTAACACACTAGACATGTTGGAATATGGTTGCTGTGAACATGTGAAAACACTGAGATCTACATGTGACTGAATTCTGGATTCAGACTGTTAGAAAGTTTTTCACCTCTTTCCTGGCTTTGTTTCATGTGGGCGGGGCCAATATGTGGGCTCATGATGTTGTGAGCCCACAGCAGAAGCTGACCCCGCCTCTCTAACACTACAATATAAAATCACAGAGCAGTTAATCTCAGTACAGTCTGTTGTTAGCTGATGTCACTGCCTTTATTGAAAGAAAACAGTCAGTTAAATTCTGTTTTTTTTTTCATTGTGAGGTAAATCTGCCAACTCCATCGGCTGCAGTGGTCTATGGATCATTTAAAGTATGATAACAGAGATTTGAACTAGAAAACAGACTTTGTCTCTTACCTGGCACAGAGCCAGACAGCTGCATTCTGCTCATAGGGTCAACATTCAGATTGTTTTTTGAAATCTGAGAGGTCTGTATTTCTCCTGAGTGGGCATGGCTTCGGCTTATTCAACAGACACGCCCACACCATCCTGGAGCAGATTTTACTGCCTCATTTTTCATGATTTTGAAGCTTAATTTCATAAACTTAGAGATATTTTAGTTAACTGAAATTTGATTTATGGGTTCATAACACAGTGACCTGTCATACAACAAACTTAAATACAGATTCAGTTTCACTTTACAGGGTCTTTAAGTGCAGATTCAGTGTGAGGGAAAGACAGAGAATGGGGGCTGCTGCCACTGCTCTGAATGGTCAACCATTTCAGTGGCTTGGACGGTTGTAAAAGTTTGCAAAAAGTCCTGTTCTGGAAAAAGAAAGCAACTTAATAACAGACAAAAGTTTCAGAGTGGACACGGCATGGCATTTTGTATCTTTATAATGTGCAGCAATTTCAGATAGACAGTAAAAACATCATCATCATGGTATTGAAAGACTCTTAGATATGGGCACTGAGGAACAGGGCTTGATATTGGTCAGTCTTTATATGTTCATTACAAATACTATCTCAAGATATGTTCCAAAACAATCAGGTCTAGACTGTAGTCATAATATACTACTTACAAAGACCACACTAAGCCACTGAGTGCAGAACATATAACAAAGCAACAGTGACAACGGAAAACTTCCTTTAACAGGAGGAAGCCTTAAGAGTACCCAGATGCACAAGAACCAGATATCTACTGAGACTATGCAGGGGTCAAGTGTTGGGATGAGCGTGATTAGAAGCTGAAGTCCTTTATTGTCAGCACCAAAATTACAATTATTAACATTTTTGTTATTCCAGGCACACAGTTCTTGTCAAAAGCTCCGTCTGAAACAGTAATGCAGTAGCTCGCCACTTGTAGTCACTGTAGGTTTCCTAATGACTACTGCCATGCTGCCAACAACTGTTGATAGCAATGATAGCATCTCGTGGGAACATGGGGGTATAGCACTGGTTTTTTTTTCCAGGTAAATGTCGATAAAGTTGTCCAGAGGCTCTTTAAAATAATACTCCCATATAACCAAGGCAAGACAATATTCAGCACAGGAATGTGGATGTTAATTGGCAGAGGATGGAAGGCCAGTGGTGCTAGCACTGCTGTAATAGGCCTAATTCTGTAAACTAGTGATGGGGAATTCATAAACAAGCTGGTTTAAAGAGCTGAGATCCGACTACTCTACCACAGACATGCCATGTACATAGGACTCATGCTTGATGGTGTAACATTAATGTAACATGTAACATGAATGTTTTACGTGTCATACAGGCCAGCCAGTGAGCATATTTCATGTGACCCGCAAAGTGTTTTGGGGAGACAGTATATTTTGAAAAATAATTACATGATACTTTCACCAATTAAAAAAAAAAAAAAAAAAAAAAAAAAAAAGAGCACAGTTGGATTAAAATACCCGTACAAAAATCAGTCATATGTCATGATATTGCTTAAGTGGGCTGGTCAAATTAAGCAAAATCAGTACCCGTATGAAGAGCCAAAAATGCTGGCTCTTCTTGCTGGAATTCCCATCGCTGTTTAAACCGACTTTGTTCCATTACACTGTGAAGTTGTCAGACTGTGTTTTGCTTATGAACATCATTAGTCAGGAGGAGATGGAGGGAGATGCATGCATCATGATACAATATGTTACACTGTGTTTGAACAAAAACTGTTTGATTAAAAGGTTTTGCCTCAAATATATATGAACACAACAACAGAATTCTACATTTCAGTATAATGATGAAATAGAGGGCTTTAATTTGTAGGTTTCTATCCTTCAAGTCTATTCAGGTCAGGTTTGTCAGATTTTGATTAAGTCTTGACCACTAAACATGCACAATTTTTGGGAATTCTGTCTACCTTATCTTGAACATCCTTTTTTTTTTTTCAACCATAAAGATGCGCTCCAACGTTTCCAGAGGGCTGCATAACATTGCTAAAAATACAATATTAGGTTGCATAAACAAAGTTTAGTACATGTCTAATTAATGGACATTAACACCCAAACATTTGTCCTTCTCAGTCCAAAAAGTTTGTTACCTTATCATTGGCAAACTGTCCACTGGATTTAAGAGGTTATTGTTGAATTTTAAACATTCATATCATAAAGCACACTAAATGGACAAAAGTCTGTGCAGGCCTGGCTACTTCTTACACACTGAACTCATCAAACCATGTTTTTACAGCCTTTGCCATCATGTTGGAATAGAAAGGGCCTTCCCTAAACTGTTGCCACAAAGTTGTAAGCATAGCATTGACCAAAATGTCTTGGTATGCTGAAGCATTAAAGGTGCAGTGTTTAATATTTAGCCTTAATGGTGGCCAGCCACAATGATTCTACTCTCTGTGAGTGATAACAGGCTATGATATGATTGCATACACTCTGCTGGCACTTATCTTTATTCATCAAGATTAACAACCTTTACCAGTACAATTTTCTAAAATTACTCCAACGTAGTCTTCACACTTTACTGACCCTAAACACACACTTTGAACATTAGACATACACAGTTTATACCCCATACATAACCCCTCATAAGCACCTCAACTATCTTTCAATCATCCCTTCACACAATCGCTTGCACCAGCAACTCCTAAATGGACTGACTTCATATTTTAATTTAGTGTATGTGGTTTTAAAGTGGCATGGCAGGTCGGGGGGAGGGGAGCCAGGGGTATGAAGCAGAAGAAAAGAAAAAAATGTGATGATTTGCGGGGAGAAGTTCAAGTGGATATCTGTCCAGGGTTAAAAGTGAAAGTAATTCATTACAGGGAGATAGTGCTCAATGATATTCCTCATCTTGACGGTTTGTGGTGTGGCAGTCAGGAGAGGTGAGGTGAATGGGGGGGTGAAATGGCTGGCGATGGCGAGAAGTGGCCTGGGGTGAGCAACATCTACCAGCCCCATTGGAGGAGGAGGAACGGCGATGAAGGGATAAGGGCCAAATTGATGGTCATATTTTACAGCAGGTCAGTGTGGAGCGTGCTGTCCAACACTGTAATTACAAGTTTGGTTAGAGGAGAGCTGGAGAGAGAGAGAGAGAGTGAGAGAGAGTGAGAGAGGGGAGGAGGAGAGACGGTGGTCTTTGTCACTGCCGTAAATGAACAGCCAGGCTTAATTGAGTGGTAACCTCTGAAGCTGTTGTGCTAACACTGCAGAGGGAAGGGGAGATGGAGGGAGAGAGGGGTAAAAAAGAGAAGTGCTGATAAGGCCTTTTGTGTTCATCAGTTTGCTGCCTTATCCTTCCCTGCCCTAACACGACTCAAAGAGAGCAGCTCACACACACTCACAGAGCAGATTCAGTCTTTATGAGGTAACATTTGAATGCCAAAGAGGAAAGAAATATAAGAAAAAGAAATACTATAAAAGTTGAGCTTGGGTGTTTATTATCTAAATGACACAAAAAACAGTTTGAACCTTTCTCCAGTCTACTTCTAAAGATTTACTAGCCCAAAGCTCTGATCAGTTAAAAGGAAATACTCTTAATTATGGGTTATTTTGATATTTGGTCAGTACAGTTTCAAGAGGTAACCTCATAGTGACCTCAGAACCCATCTGGCATTGTCTAAATTGGATTTCTCCTGCAGAGAGAATGGACAAAAACTCTATGCATCATGTTTAGTAAGCTCAGAACAATGGGATAGCCCAAACATTCTCTTAGTAGTGCTGGTCATTGGTTAGCAGCTTCAGATTGCAGTTGGATTCGAGAGAACATCAACAACCAGATTGTCATCTGCAAACATATGCAGTTTATAAGGAATACATTTTCAGCATTCAGACACTTCTTTCAATGAGCTTGATGTCTGAAATTAAAGTTCATTACATTTTGAAATATCATTAATGGCATACTATAGGGTCCTTTAAGATGCACTGTAGTTAAGCTATTGTAGTGCAGTTGCAGCTGGAAACTACTCACCTTAGTGCCCTCCTGCTTTCACAGTGATGGAAAACGAGGATGCCGCGATCTATCTGATGTCTGATTTACTTCAAAAAACAGTTAAAAACTGCTCAGTGCAGAAGTCAAAAATAACCTGCACCTTGTGATATTAAACAGACTTTTTTCATAGTTCTCTTTAGTTATTGTCATTTACATTTTGACTCATCTGTGATTTAGCTGAGAAACTTACTCTTGGTTAACCAAAAGTGCCTTAATTTGCTGAGAAAATCTTTTAGCTTAACTGTTAACCTTAAATGCCACTGTAAAAAAAAAAAAAAAAATTAGGACTTACTGTGAAATAGTGTAACTAGCTATATGTTGCCATTTAGTTGACACAACATGCTCATATCTAAAAATCTCAAGTTAGCAGATTTTTTTTTTTCCAAAAGAAATATATGTACTGTATATATATTTCAATTGGCTCCGCTAAAGTAGTTGAGCCAACAATTTATCCTAGAAAGTGTTGGCTCAACTTTAATCTATATGTTCACTTGGTAAGCATCTTACATTATTTTAGAAACTCAGTGTAATATGTTGGACTGAAAACTTCATTATGTGTTCAATCAGCATTAGTCAAGTTAGAATTTACAGTGTGGTTATTTACACAGAGAGAGCAACTAAACTGGAACTCCTGAAAAGAGCACATATTACCACATTAACATGGAATTATTGGATGCCAGTGAGTCATTTTGTACATGCAGTCCTGCACATTTCTAAATGTACATTGTTAAACTTTACATTTGACAGTATAAGAACTCTCCTACCTCTTAGTCAATGGTACCTTACATTTTTTCCTCAAAGCCCCCTTCTTTTATGTAAGAAAAGTTGAACCCCCCGGGACCCAAAATGAATGAAAAAGTGAAACCTTGCTGTCAAACATCAACATTGTTTTTTATGGTCTCATTGCTAAAACAACAAGAAAGTAGGTCTATAAATCTTTTTCTCACTAATGGACCTTTCTTGGACCTATATAACTATTAACTATTATCATGATTTTGATCAATATTTGCTAATCTAATTTTGATAACCTCAGAGCAGACAAGGCCTTACTGAGTTCACCAGTGTCCCCCAGCGTCTGGACCCCAAGTTGTGAACCAATGTTCTGATTCATGGTTTCAGACTGGTGTGGCAGTGCAATGCTCCTTTAAGTAAAAAAATAAATCTCAAAAAGTAATAAAGTACATCTATTTGCATTCAGTTGATTTCCAAATCAAGACACTTGTTAGAGGATTGCTTCACATTGTCAACATGGACTTAAAAGTTTATGTTTACAAGCAAAATTTCAAATTGAATTCAAATGCAGGATTAAAATCTGATTTATTGTGATTAACTAACAAAATCCAGCAAATACCTGTTGGTTAGAAAAAGAAATTGACAGCACTAATACAAACTATACTGCTTACTCACAAACTCACAAACAAGAAAATGGCATCTAACCTATTTAATACTCCTTTCTGTTTCTATTTGGGCTGTCAAACAATTAAAACTTTTAAAACTAGATTTAGATAAGATAAGATAAGATAAGATAAGATATTTCTTTATTAGTCCCACAAGGGGAAATTCCAATTTACAGCAGCAAAAGTAGTATAAACAAAGCAGGTCACTGGTGACAATAACACAATAAAAATAGAGGACGGATAAAAGTGGTACACTGAAGAGCATTAATAAATACAGACATATGGAATATAAAACGTCAACTCAGAAATTATAAATAGTATTAACAAACTGTTATGTACTGGTTGGCTATGTTACAGATTGGGTGTGGTGGAGATATTTATATGTACACCTATATACACCTATATACATACACAAATATATGTATATATACAAACATGTGTATAGATTATACATATAAATATTAATTATTGCACAGATTATTTTGAGCAGATTATTTCACATTTTCTGTTAATTACAATTAATCTCCTATTTTTCAGATTTTGAAAATCCACTGTTAGCATTTAACACTTTTTCGTTTAAAAGTTGTACAGTCTTAAACTCAAAGTAATTTTACTATTCACAGATTGTTTTTTATTTGGATAAAGCACTTGCTAAAGATTCAAAGTGGAATAAAGGAGCAGTAAAAAGTGAAATGTTTGATAACACAAGCTTCAGAGAACTTTCAACTTGACCACTGAACTGTCTGTGATTTTTTGTGGTGTCCTTTTGTTGACATCACTGTGGCTGCAGGAAGACACCGCAGTGCCTTCAAAGTGTGCTAAAAGGAATGATAGCATGCAATTAAAGTAATTCAAAACAATCAATGCACTAATTATAAACTTTGATTGCATCTTGATCAATGATTTTATAAATTCATACAACAAAAGCATAGCAAAGCAAAATATTCTACTGTTAAACTGAATGTAGTCTCAACGAAACACACAGAAACCTCTATGATAATATGGACCAAGAAATGACAGCGTTTTTGTTAAAAAGGAAGTTGCTGTTCAAGAGAAGTTGTTGGCATTTAACCTCCATCCAACCATCAAATGGTGATTAAATTTTCAGGGGGTTCACACATTTAGACACGTGCAATGACAGGGCCAAAGGTCTGCAATAAATGAGCAAAATTAAAGCAAAACGTGCCAAAATTTTACAAATACTATGATGTTTGGTCAAGCCTTCCCACAAAATGGATGGACTGCTGAAAGGCTCACAGAATTCCCACTCCAGCCACTGTTGTTTTTAAACCATTGCTGTGTAGCTTTTGCTGTATGTTTTGGGTCATGGTTTTCCTTCTCCCAAGCTGTAGTTCTCTTGCAGACTGACTAAGGTTGTTCCCCAGGATTTTTCTGTATTTTGCCACATTCATTTTACTGATGCTGAGACCAGTGTGCTTAATAGTGGGATGGTGTGTTTGTGGTGTGTTTGGTGTCCACCAAATATAGAATCTTGTCTGGTCTGGTCTGTCTCTGGCCGAAAAGAACTTTTTTTTTGTCTCAGTAATCCACTCATCAATAAAGCTTTGACTGGTGAAGAACCCTGGCAACAGTTGTTGTATTCAGGGTCTCTCCCATCTCAGCTGCTGAAGCTTGTAACTCCTTCAGAGTAGTCAAAGGTGTCTTGGTGGTCTCTCTCACTAGTCTCCTTTCTTGCACGGTCACTAAGTTTGTGAGGCAGGCGGATGGATTTTGCTAAACTCCAGTGCATTGGAATGTTTTTTGTATCTAACCCCTGACTTAAACTTTTTCATAACATTTTTTCTGAGCTACTTGGAGTGTTCTTTTGTCTTCATGGTGTAATGGTAGCCATGCATACAGATTACCAGTGACTGGGCCTTCCAGACACAGCTGTCTCTATGTTACAATCACTTGAGACATATTCACTGCATTTATGCGCTCACAATTTCCTTAATTGTAAGACTACTAGCACTGATTGCTGGACTCATGTTGAATTAGGGCCATCACTTTAAAGGGGGTAAATATTTATGCAATCTTTAAATTATTTGACATTATTTAGAAATCTGTTGTCACTTTGACATTAAAGAGGTTTTTTTTTTATTCTTTTGTCAAGAAAAGCCAGATTTTATTGATCCCAAATTATTTTAAATAATTAATAAAAGAGTCAAACATCCAATCCAAGGGGAGAATACTTTTTATAGGCACTGTATAATTCTGTAGAATATACCAGAAGTTTGCTCTTTAACATGAAGAAATGCACGTATGCCCGATGACTAGGTGCCTAATGGTAAGCGATTAGATTTTCTCCTCTTTAACAAATGTCATTTTACATTAAAGACCTTTCATTTGCTCACTAGCAATGCTGCCTTCTTGGTTCAATAAATGTCCATAAAGTTACAGCGTGAGACCATAACTACTTCTTTCAGTGTCCAATTTTCCTCTTCTCCATTTTTCTCTCTATTTCCACCCTCCTCTTCCTCTCTGTGTCTCTTTTCAATTCTCCTCTCCTCTAATTTTCCTTCTCATACCAGCCTGTGCGATTGTGGAGTCTCATCACAATTTTGGCAGACATTTCTTTTTCATTTTCTTTTCTCATCTCCTGTCTTATTTTTGGCCTCACGCTCCTAAACCATCCACCCACCTACCACTATTTTTCCTCATTTTTTTCCTCCTCTGTCTCAGTCTTTTCCTGCAATCTTTTCGCCGTCATTTAGGACGGCTTGTTTCTTTCAATGTTCCGAGGTAATGGGGGGAATATAGCGGAGACTATCGTCGTCGCAGAGAAAGAGGAACAATTTGTTCCCTTTGTAGTGAGCGGGGACGGTTGTGATCAAGGGTGTGATCTGCAAATGCACACAGGCCCTGCTCAAACACACATACCAGACACGCACACAAAGCGATGATGAGGCCATTTCCTCCCTCATCTCCAGATCCTCATCTAACCGCTAATGAAAAACACGACAATTACCCACAACTCTTTCACCTCAGTCTTCAGCAGCAGTAATCTAGGTGCAGATATGAAGCCCTCTTGTCGTTCTGCCTCCACTGTCCCTTCCTCTTTCCATCTGTCCAACGTGCTGTCTCTCCTGTCCATTTAAGAGAGGAGCTGTGTGCTGCGACAGTGATGGTTTGAAGAATGTGATTGGAATTGGAGATATACAGCGTTACTTACATTGGCCAGTGGGGGAGTGACACAGGCTGTGTTGAAGGTAATGAACGGTGGATTAAGGGTGAGTAATGAAGCACTGAGGATTATCATTTGGTGCCTCGGGAGCATCATGAAGCCTTCATTTTGTCTGTGGAGTCTCTGCATGTGTGTATAACCTCACAATCTATCCAGCTCAACCCTTAGTCCAGTTTCAGATTAAACTCCATTTATCCTTCTCAGGCTAACACTATCTATGATTTTCAAATTTAAGTCAGTTAAACAGTTAGAATACTGAGGTTCATTAAACAAGACAACAGCTTCTTTCTTTTCTTACTGACTGAATCAACTGAAGCTGAGAAAGCAGTGGGAAAATATTTAAGGACAGCACATAAAATATATAACCAATATACTGGCCAACATATATTGGCATAAGTTTTTTTATATCTGCCAACACTGCTATCATGATGATAATATTGTGCATCCCTAACTATATTCTTTTCTGAATACATTTTAATATTTTCTGTTGTCTGAGGATAAGATAGTTGTCTATTAATGCTCAAAGAAATTATGTTTTGACAGTCCATCATTTGTCGTGTGTTTCTAGAATGAGTTGATTGATAAGATCCTGAATATAAAATGTATAACTTTGCTTGATTATTATATTAAGGTGGTTACATGCTAGATGATTTAGGCCTGCTTTTAATTACTTACTTTTTACTTTTACTTGTGTAGATTTATAGTGTTGTACTTCAACGTCTACTCAAGTAATGTTTGGATTTTTTAATTGTATTTTTATGTTTAAATAAATAGATATATTAATCAAGATTAACAGGCACCACCAAAACAGGGAATGAGAACCAAAAAGGAGCAAAAATCAGTCTCAGAGTTAAAATCAAAATACCTAAACCATTTAAATTCAACTAAATATCTATTTAGATAAATTGAAAGTGTGAAATTATACATGACCCTCTAAACCAGCAGATTATTAGCATGTGTATGCACAATAATCACAGACAATATCTCTTTGAATATGTAAAAGAATTAATTTCTTCTTTATTTCTTTCTCAAAGCAGCAGCAATCAAACTCGAGTATAAACAAAAAAGCTATAATGAAACTAAACTACAACAAAGCAAACTTTTTACAAAGTGAAGCATGGTGAACATGTATGTGTGCAAGAATGAGGGAGAAAGACAGACAGGACACAATAGCGGCTGGTCTTAAAATGGCTGAATCACATGTAATTTTAAAGATGGTAGCCTGAGAACAGAACAGCGAAAACTCTCTGGTGTGCCTTAGTTGTCTACAAACTCAGTATGGTAACCTCACCACACAGAAACCCACTGGCCAGACTTTGACTCTATGGTACTCACAGTAGTGCTTGTGTAGGTGAAGGCACTGTACTGGATATAAATAAGAACAGCAAAGTAAGCCAACAATGCATAAGCAAAGATAATAGCACAACAAATGCAACTTTCAATAAATGCACATGAGATGCCTCCTACAGCTTTCTGTCCAAACTAAGCCTATTACTTGTGATCACTTGTAATTAGAGTCTGATTTCCAGCTAAGTCCAGGAGTGAGCAGAGGTCAGTCCATTAATGTTTCTTCCACAGTTTGTTGTGTCTACAGCAAGTGAAACATCTTGTAGTGTAAAGAATCAACTTTAGGATGAGAGCAGGGCTTGTGCTGTCCTTTTGAGGGGGGGAAGAGTTGTGCGAGCGTCTTTGGATACCAATGGGTTTTCTGTGGCAATCTTGTCCGGATGATGTTGAAGGAAAGAAAGACAACTTTTTGTGCTTGACTGGCCGATTGCTGACTGTGCCAAGCTTCTAGGTCAGGGCTGTCCAATTTGGGGCCCGAGGGCCAACTTTGGCCTGTGAGCGATTATTTTTGGCCTGCTGCCCATGTTCGAATTTTTTATTTTATTTTGTTTTTCCCACTGCCAGCAGTCTAAATATTTCTTTCAATATTTATTTATTGTTGCACTTCCTCTCCTGACCACAAATTAACATTGTATTACACTGGGGGTAGGGTGGTGCTGTTGAGCTCCCGTCAGCTGAGATCTGGATGCCCATGACCAGAGAGTGAGTCAGTGAGAAGATGCTGGGATCAAGCTGGGGTCATTGCAGAGATGGAGCATGTGAGGCAGTGACACAATGATAAGAGAAAGTTTAAAAATAGTTGGGAACATGAGTACTTTTTTAATAAAATTGATTTCAAGGCAGTATGCCTAATTAGTATTTGTGCCATATGGATGTTCAGTAATGTCATGCTGTGAAATGCAATAAAGAATAGTGTTATTCATTTTCAAAATTACTTTGTATGAGTTTTATTTTGCACAATTATGCTAGGCATATTTTATTTCATGCACTGCAACATAAATGTTTAGTTTTGGCCCGCGACCCTCCACCCCAATTCATTTTTGGCCCTTCACTGAAAAGAATTTGGGCACCCCTGTTCCAGGTGAAGCTGGGAGCTGGGAGGCAGCTTGTCTGCTGTTGGCGATCGAATGGCTGAGAGGAGGGGGTCACGAGAGCTTTTCTAGTTGTGTAACTTTCACACCTCAGTGTAAAGTGCTGCAAGGGCTCCTGGGAAGATGAGTCCCTCAAGCTTGATGGTTCATTGTCTGAAAACTTCTCTCCAAACTACAAAAACATGCCTCTGCTAAACCATGTTACTGCTTCAATACATCAGATAAAATACATGACTAAAAAATGAGATGAAACTTCTGGCTGTGTTTTGTCACTTCTGAGACTTGATATATAACATGTAATCAAATATTTTGTTTGATTTAAGAAAATGTGTAAATCTATATATTTTCTAGTTATTGTAAATAACCTCTCGCAGCCCCCAGCAGTATCTTTGGGTCACACCAGAAGGCCCTGGCCAACACTTTGAGAAGTACTGGACCAGTGTGTGTTCAGAGGATTAAATCGTTAAAAACTGTTTTTGACTTTCCTAATATCTGCTTTGTCCAAAACAGATATTAATGATTAGTTTTTCAAGTATTTGGATATGTTTTGTATAAAAACAAGCCTCATTTTTGCACCATGCCATATTTTTGAAACTCTTGATGTTTTAAATCTCTTGTTTCTGGCTCTGTAAAGCAGTTTTGAATTGCTGTAAATGATGCTCTATGAATAAAGTTGCCTCGCCTAGCCTTCTATTCCAAAAATGTCAAAATGATTGTGTTGGTGGTTCTCATATGAAGTGAAATCTGAGGCATCCTGACCCCCATGGTTGATCAGTGTACACAGTGAGATGAATTTTAAATTCTGAATATTAATGAATCATTTGCAGTGTTTCTGTGCAGCCTGCATGATTACATGCATGCATATTTGATGAGGCAATTCGCTGGCGTGCCGTCCACATGACAGTGCATCATCATCTGACACGTTTCTACCTCTGTGCACCAGGTGACAGCGAGGTGTCACTTATGATGGCACTTTAATTAATTTTGTTTGTCCTGTTCACTGATAGTCATGGACCGCTGGGTATCCATGTTCCTGCTGCTGGGACTGATGCAGAGCAGGGAGTTGTGTGGTGTGTGTGGATGTGTCTGTATGGCGGCGACACATCTTTGTTTCAGCCAGTTGTACTTCTTTAGAGTCAGCGTTTATTCTTGAAGGTGTGTTTGAAGGTATTACCAGCTATTAAGGCCAATGTCAAATCTTCAAGTACTTAAAAACACTATACTGGCATTTCTTTACTGAAGCTAAGTAACATTCCCCCTGCAGGAGGAGAGGAGGAGGCATTAATAATACTTTAATCAGGAGCACTCTTGTCATAGATTTAACCATTAATTGCAAATTTGGTACAGCTTTGCTTGGCACTGAAGGATCTGCTCAGAAGATGCTCCCTGGGTTAGCCAAGCAGCATGGCTATGGCTTTCCCAGGAAGTGCAGCGCTAGAAACCTCCCTTCAGATAGATATCTTCGTTTAGTGTGGTAGCAATTTACTCTGAAGTAGAAAAAAGTGAATATAAGGTTTATTGTTGTGGAAAGGATGTGTTGTGTCTAAGATTTTCTAAACATGTGAAGATGTACAGGGACTTTGCAAGTTTGCAAGAAAATATTATAAGGAAAAAACTATTTTCCACCTCCGCCAAGGAGGTTATGTGATCGGCAGGGTTTGTTAGTTTGTTAGTTTCTTTGATAGTTTGTTAGTTTGTTAGCAACATAACTCAAAAATTTATGGATGGATTTTGATGAAATTTTCAGGAAATGTCAGAAATGGCATAAGGAAGAACCGATTAGATTTTGGGACTGATATGGATCATCATCTGGATCCAGGAATTTTTCAAAGGATTCTTTACTAATGGAGGAGATAGGGCTAATGGCAGAGGTCTGTGCTCTCTGAGTGCTTTTCTAGTTTTACATGTGAAACTACAAGAGCACTTTAAGAACAAAAACAAGAAGTATATAGTCTGCAAGAAATTATACACAAACTAAAAGTACATGAATGGACAGGAAATGTAAAAACACTTAATCATGTATGAGTGGTGATCATTTGCAGTCGAAAGAGTACAGACTGTGTGAAAATTTAACATTTTATCCAATAAGCCTGTGCTTACTGTAGTCATCAAAGCCAATTCAACACCTGCTGTTAGCTTCAATCTGACCATTTTATCCTGTGCGAACATACCAATTTTGATTTCACTCCCAGTACATTTTCACCTTCAGAGTGCCAAACAGGAGGAACAGCCAGTCTTCATCATTCTATCACAAAATAGTTCAGCTTAATGGCTGAACCAGCTAAAAGTACAGTGATTTTAGCTGTCAGCCCCACAACACCTTTCACAGAGAAGTCTCAGGTTCAGTGTGTGAGGGCTTCATGAAAGCAGACTTATATATGTTAAATAAACGACACAGGTTATCTTGATCTTATCTTACATTTATTACAATTTATAGCTTTAACATAAAAGGGAGACACATAAACAGTGTCTATAAGACACCTTGAATGCAAAACCCCTGATATAATCATTCATGCTTTAAGATCTGCATGTTTTCCTCACACACAACACAAAAAAACTTTCAAAAACTAAGTACAATGTGTAAAGCTAATAAAATAAAAAGCTGTATTTCAATCATTCTGTGAGTGTAATGTTTTACTGGGTGAGAAAAATATTTGATTTACTTTTCATCAATTTTGCACACTTTTTCTGCCTGTTTTTGCCACTTTATAATCCTATTAAATGACATTTTCTGCCCAATTTTGCCACTTTAGATCCATTTTTATCATCTTTTCTGTCAGTTTTTCTCCAATTTTGACACCATCTGCCTGTCGTTGCCTCTGTTAACCCATTTCCGCCACTTTCAACCCCATTTCCCTACTTTTTATTCCAATTTCCACAGCTTTAACTGCAATTAGCTAATTTTATGCCCTTTTTTTTTTGCTATTTGAATCAATTTTTTTGTCACTTGAAACCCCTTTCCACCACTTCTTCTTGTCCATGTGGACAACAAAACTCAAAACAGGTCAAGCAAACACTGCAGAGGCCTGTCTTTGTAGTTCAAAACAATGGGCCATCTTCCCAGTAAGATTCATCCTCCCAGTAGCCCTTGCAGCGGGACACACTCTAGCTCTGGTAGGAAGAGAATCTGCAGTGGGTCCACAGGTAATAAAACCCAGAGTGACCACCTCCCTCATGGGCCATACCATCTTCTAGCAGCCTTGCACAGCAGCTGCCTTCCAGCTGCTCTGTCTTCCCAGTTTAGTTTTAACATTTGTTGAATTAAGTGTCACTGGTCCTGATTGATGCTGCTTTTGTTTATAAATTCTATTAAAAATTTAAAGAGAACTTGTCTGTGGTTACTGTGCGTATACACTGTAATATTTTTCTGGTGAGAAGGTCAGCACTCATTTTGCACCTTCAGTTGTTTTTAAATACCAACATATATTAAATAATAATCATTTTATCATTTAAAACTTAACTCTGAGATGTTTTTTGCTGCTTTTTGTTTGTTGGTTCCTATCTGCAGGGTGGTGCCCCGTCAGTTATTAATCTTGATGATACTTTTATTTATTTATATTAAGAATTCTAATCATTCTAAAGACTATTTTAACAAAGACCAAAACCTAGCATTAAAACCCCAACACTTTAAACTAAAATAGGTGGGGATCTGAAAGAAATTGTTAACATAAACATTGACACACACTTCAGATTGAACCTGCTCCTTCACAAACTGGTCAAACAGTCAGGAGAAACAGATGCAGGGGAGCAAATCCACATGGTTTAACACCACTTTGATTATTCATAGAAAATACAGACGAGGGACTCTGGGAGTGAAATGTGGGGAGCTGAGGAAACAAGGGAAGACGAGGGTGCTGTGGGGGAGGGGAGGGGCATCGGTGTCAATAAATAAACAAATAAATAAAGAATAAACAATAACAGCACCCCTCACTGCACACACTGCAAGGAACCAATGGACAGCCCAGCTGAACGCACTGGAAATTGTGTGTAATGAGAAGGAAAAGATTAGAGGGAACTCATGCTAGGCTGTAAATTGACATTAGTAAAAGAAAACTCTGTTACAAGGTGGGCCTGCACTCACATTGAGACAGAAGAGAGGGGGCTGGGACAAACAAGGATGAAGAATGAAGAGTGTGAAGATCATTGCTGAAATGCTGAAAGTGCAGAACATGGTTTACTGTACTATTAGCTGTATGGCTTCTCAGTGGACAGGATGAGGAGGTCAACGGTTAATCAGCCTTTAAATATCTACTACTACTTCATTGCTAGAAAAAATGTGCATATTAATAATCACAAGATAAATAACTTCATAGTGCTTTTAGTATTTTATGTGAAACAGCTGACACACAGCCTACATAGATTGAGATTTTACTGGCAAACAAGTTCATGCTAATATCAGCACAGTAGCATCCTTGGAGAAAGAATATCACAGCCAGTAAAGGAACACTCGGGCGGTGTGCTTTCTTAAGTACTGTTGGAAATATCAACATTAATTCCATCCTCAAAGTGAAAGGACAAGAATATATAGGTGAGTTGTAGTCTATGGAGAGTAAGGAAAACTCTGTCCATGCTTCTATGAAAAACACTATATGGACTAAAGTATTTGGCCATACACATTAATTATTGAATGCAGGTGTTTTAATCCGAACTATTGTCACGTGTATAAAATCAAGCACCTAGCCATGCAGTCTCCATTTGCAAACATTTGTGATACATAATGGGTCATTCTGAAGAGCTCAGTCACTTCAAGCATGGCACTGTGATGGATGCCACCTTTGCTATAAGATGGTTTGTGAAATGTCATCCTTGCTGGATATGCTACAGTCAACTTTGGATTATTAGAAAGTGGAAGTGTTTAGGAACAACAGCAACTCAGCCACAAATCAGAAGACCATGTAAAATCAAATACTGAGCATTGTCAATAAAAGTCACCAAAGCTCTGCTGATCCAAAACTAAAGAGTTCTGAACTTCTGGCATTCAATCTAGGCATCACAACTGTGTGGTGTGAAGTTCATGGAATTGGTTTCCATGGCTGAGCACACTGGACTGTGGGGCAGTGGAAACATGTTCTGTGGAGTAACGAATCACACTTCTCTGTTAGGCACTCAGGTGCACGAGCATTGGTTTGGTAGATGCTGGGAGAATGTCACCTGCCTGATTGCACTGTGCCATCTGTGAAGTTTGGTGGAGGAGGGATAATGGTATTTGGGGCTGTTTTTCAGGGTTTTGGTTAGGCCCCTTATCTCCAGTGAAGGGCAATCTTAATGCTTCAGCATACCAAGACATTTTTGACAATGCTATGGTTCCAACCTTGTGGCACAGTTTAAGGAAGAAAGAAGATCTTGACTGGCCTGCACAGAGCCTTGAACTCAACCCCATTAAGCACCCTTGGAATGAACTACAACGGAGAGCCAAGTTTTCTCGTCCAACATCAGTGCCTGACTTCATAAATGCTCTACTGAATGAATGGGCACAAATTCCCACAGAAACACTTGAAAATCTTGTGGAAAGCCTTCCAAGAAGAGTGGAGGCTCCATTTTAAAGTATGCAAGCATTTGAAGACAATGTCATTACAGCCCCTGTTGTGTAATGGTCAGACATCTGAATACCATACAGTGTAATATCAGCCCACTGTGCTGGTTTACATCAGGGCAGTAGAGCATGAAAAACAGGCCCATAAACTCTAGCTATAGCCCTGACTATTAGCTGGTAGCTGCACCCTATATTACAGGCGATTTTAATTAAACTTTTAATTCTTGTCATATTCCACATATGCCTTTGAGCACCACAACCTCATTAATTCATCCTTAATTTTTAACAGAAGGATGCATCAAAATGTAAGCAAAGTCCCTCCAGTTGTTTCTAAGATGTCAAGCTCACAACCATCTCAGAACCCTTCAGCAACCATTGTCTATCAATGTCTGATATACATGCCTTTGGGAATGGATGCAAATTTTTCTGTTGTTCTGGTGAAGCCATAAAAATGACTTCAAGGCAAGACTTCTTCTGTGTGGTTGTAATGTGTGCAGCATAAACACTGTTCATTCCTTGACTACAACATCCTAAAGGAACCCTGTTCACTTGTTGAGTCTTGGTTCGGTTCAGCAGTAGCCTATGACAAGTGATGTGGGACCTTCACTGTTTCATTTCAGAAGAATGTGGATGAAGAGGAAAGAGTTTTCTTGTGATTTTCTAGCAGAAGTTTAACATGTAATAATATTATGATGAAAAGTAAACATGCAAGCTTTGCGAGGCCTGTCCTCAAGAGAAGAGAATGTTTAAAATGTTTGTTAAAGAGAGGTCAGATTGGTCAGTGGTCATTTAAATCGAATCCCAGATTGACTTTGATAAAACAGCCTCATGCAGATGTTCTTGCTCAAGTTAAATTACTTGATTATTTATTGATTATAAGCTGCCATTTTTCCTGCTGTCTGTAGATATCTCTGAATCAGTGCTAGATTACCGATGGTGCGGATTAGTTTCTCAATAGCATGGATAACATTTAGCCTTGTTTTTTTTTGCTGTCCACACAGAGTGCTTCAGCAGTATACTAAAGCCTGAGATTCATGAAAAACACTCTTCAAATATTACACTAATACCCACACTGATACTAAATAGAATTTGGTGGTCAAAGATCACCAGGTTAAGGTGGTGGGCTTCATGTTTATCCTTTTCTTATGTGCATGATATCTAATAAACCCTTTTACAGATTTCCTTCAAACTTTACGTAAATGTCCACTTTGACCTAAGGATGAATTAATTGGATTCTGGAGGTCAAAGGTTAAAGTCATTAGGCTTCATGTTCATCATTTCCTTGTGGACATGATACTGATAAATGCTTTCCTTAAAAATGTGCATAAATATCGACTCTGACTCAAAGGTGACTAATTTGATTTAGATGTTAAAGGTCAAGGTCATTATGTCATCTTGATCCTTTGCTTGGGACAATGTTGTAGTAGTTTCAGATTTTTCAGCAGTTTATTTTCATTTTATTTGGTTCTGACTTTTTGTTTTCAATGTCAGTTCAGCTTTATTAGTTTTTACTGCTGGTTTGTCAGTTTAGTTTTTATTTTGTAAAAATGCTCCATGTTTCTATTTCAATTAGGAGAGAATTATTAGTTTATTGTAAAGGTTTGGAAATGTTTGTAAATTTGAAATGTCTTTGGCGACTAGACTCCACCATGGTGTCTTCATGTCCTTTAAAGGGGTAGTGAGGCTGACAGCAGGATAGAATATCCCCCCTTATGGAGTCTAGACAGTGGTGGAGGCGATGGCAGGATGTAGGATGAGATAAGGTGCAGCTTCTATGGAGCTTGACCTAGACATTGATGAGGTGCTTGTAGGTGGTGATTAAGGAGGATGGCACAGAAGAGCTGGACCTGAGCACAGATGACATGATTTGGAGGTGGTGATAAAGGGATATGGAGTGGACTTCTGAGGACCTGGGCCTTTGGTACAGTTGAGATGTAATGGAGGTAGCTGGGGTGGAGGAGGTTTGCAGTGGTCACACTGAAAAAACAGATTGCAGAGGAGAGGAGATCAGATTTTAAAATATAACTGCAGCAGGATGATCGGCCTGAGAAAGTCTTGGAAGAATGTGACTGGTTTAGAACTTAAGTGGGAAGATGCCCATACCAGGTGAATACCAAAGCAAGAAAACAGAGACATGTGAATGAGTGATACTGAATGAAAAGGAAGCAAAGAGTCTTCCTGTCTTCCTTTCAGTAATATTAGATACCTTTTAGGGGGAGAGACCCAAAACAAACAGATAAAGTAGCATGCTTCAGTTAAAACAATAAAACCAAACAGAATACTTAAGATGTAATTCTTATTACATCAAGTTACACTCCACAGACGTTTATGTATATGTCAGTTAATATGCTTGTCTCAAAGACTAAACCTATGGATTTTCCCCCCAGTTCTATCTTATTTTAGTTAGTTTTCATTTTGGTTTCAGTTAACTCAAATTATTTTTATCTTTTAGTTTTAGTTATTTAGTTAGTTTTATTTACCTGTAAAACCAAGATTGTGAGTGTGACATCTCAAGGATGCTTTGAGGGATTTTCTTCAAATTTTACACACATGTCCACTCTGACTCAAAGATGAAGTCATTGGATTTGGAGGTCAGAGGTTCAGGACATTGAGCCTTATGTTTACCCTTGCTCCTGAGATTTCTACACCACCACAGAAAACACCCCAGCCTTTTCTCTTTACCAGTCACTGTACTGGCACTGTCCAGCAGCTGTATACTTTGAGGACGCATACCACCACACAGTAGTTTTAGAATTTGATGTATTTATTCATGTAGAGGTTGCACTGGTGTTGTAGAGATCCAAGTAACAAGTAAAAAAAGTGCTGCAAACGAGATGTGCATCCTTTGGCTGTAGTCGTTTTATTTATTCATTTATTAATAAACATCATGGCCAAGCAGAAAAATAAGAGAACTTAAGATGTACGGTATATTAAGATGGAAAAAGGAAATATCTTCTTTAATCCATGATTTGAGCTTTTTTAAGTAATGGTTTTGAGTCTTCATTCAAACATGCATCCCTACTCTGTAGAGGTGCTCTTGTAACGTGGTGGTTCACTCAAACTGACCCAACACACACAGAAACATCAGTTAACTGGCTTGAAAGTGTTTCAGTCATCTGTTTGTCCGTGTGTTTATGTTTGTGTTGCTCTCCTCACCCCAACTGAGCAATTCTTGTAGCTATGCAGTTGGAATAATCACAGCCTCAGCGACTAATAACCATAATGGCACCAGCGATTACCACCGCACAAGAAAAGAACGATGGCATGGAGAGTGGAGAATATGAGTATCACTCAACAACAAAAGAATTGCATAATTTATCCTTTTCTTCTTGTCCATCCCATTTATCTGCACTCACACTTTCTCCCATCCCATCCCTCCATTTCTGTCTTCACACATGTATGTACCTTCTGTCTTATTCTCTCTTTCCTCCTCCCCCCTTTCACCCTATAACCTCCCCCCTCCTCCACCCACTTCTCTCTTTCTGGCTAATTTAAAATTTGTCAGACGCTTGCGTCTTCTGGATGGCTGGCCTTTGATATTTTGCGAGCTCCATTTGGCACAAACAAGCCTGCGGCCCTGGTGCATCCTGCTGACTGCTGCACTAGTGGCAGGCCCCCGCCATTTATCTTAGCCCCGGCCACCCAATGCTTACTCATTACAGGAGCCTCGGCACCAGCTTAACCCCCACCTCTCTGCCGACTGTGTGCATGCAAACACACTTAAAAAAAACAGCCAAATGGTTTGTGTGTGTGCGCATAAACATAAGCAAATGCATATCAGCAAACACATTTGTACCCCATGGACACATGTGAAGGAGCATGCAGACGCTCAGACACGTGCTTGCAAATTCAAACACACACACCCATCCTGGGATCATTGCTCATATTCTCAGTGGTCCCCCCCCACGGAGGTAAATGCCTGCATTTCCACGTACAATATGAGCCCATCTCTGTGTGTTTTATAGTCGAGGTTAAATGCTCTATCTTCTCACCTCCCCACTGGCTCTCCGTGCAGCACACAAGTGTTTCTCCACATGTTAAAGAGGATGTGGAAGGCTTCCTTGTGTACACTGAGAATGTTCACTAACCTGGTGCATTTGAGTGTTCATGTACACGCTAATGAAAGAGAGAAATGTGTCTATCAGTGTGCAGAGATCAATCTGCTCTTATTAGGCCTTTGCTTTTCTCCCAACTCAACATTCACAAGCTCCTTTTGGAGTGGAAGATGTTGATTCTCCATTGACTCTTGCAGCCTTACACCTAAATTAAAGTAGTTCATAAAATAGATAAATAGAAATGAGTAAAGATAGCAATCATGTTACTCAGTCTGTATCGCCACTACAACTCTATTTGGATTGGTGGCAGCAAGTGAGAAAGAGTGTTTGTTGGCATAAATGCCCAGCAGTCTTATGGCTGTTTCAGACTGGGTGTGGGGTGTGACTGGTTCTGAACTGGTTGCTTGTACCTGAAAGTGGGTTGCCTATTTTCAGTGGGTTGTAAATGTGTACCTGGAGAAAAAATGTGTGAAATAGTGAATGGCAAATATACATCTTTTTTTTTTCCCTTTGCTTTTTGTTGGGTTCATACTGTATGCATTTTTTTCTTGTTTTTTTTTCTTCTATCTTGACTTATGTTTCTCTCTATCTTGACAAATATTGGTTTTCCCATGATAATGTGCTAATTTCTCGAGATTTCTAGAAAACAGTCACAATTTCATGTTATCACCTGAGTGTAGAAATGAAATTTATGCATGCATGTCCTCTAAGGACTGGGATTTTTGATACAGAAATGTTGGCCTTCTGAAAATTATGTTCATTTATATGCACTCAATACTTGGTTGGGGCTTCTTTTGCATGCCACGCTGCATCATTGCAGCACTTTATCCTTCAACTTAACTCTATATCAAAACACTTGGATACAGCAGTCTGTGAACAGCCAGCTTCTTTAGCAATGACCTTTTGTATCTTACCCTCCTTGTGCAGTCTTCCCCATGATTGTGTAGGCTACTGACCCAGACTGAGAGACCACTTAAATGCTCAGGAAACCTTTGCAGGTGTTTGGAGTTAAATAGCTGATGAGAGTGTGACACCTTTAGTTTACAATACTGAGCATTTTCACAATATTCTTATATTATGAGATATTTTTTTGGATTTATATCAGCTGTAAACCTAATCATTACAATTAAAAGAAATAAACACTTTGAATGACTGAAATAAGTAAACTTTTCCACAATATTCCTTGTTATTGAGATGCACCTGAATGTAGAATATGCCAGTCCTGATTAACAACACTGTTACATTTCCAGTTTTTGCTTTTTGTGGAGAAACTCACCTTGTTTGTTAAGAAGGCTTTTATTCTGAAATTTCTCTGGCTCAGTTAGGCTATATAAGGCGAAGGTAAAACAGTGAAGAAAGACAGGACTGTGACTGCAGAGAGACGCAGCCAACATGCAGCACACACGCCTGGCATGAAAGAGGCAACAGCATGAGTTGGAGTGGACAGGCGCTGTAGTCGTCACCCAGTCAGAAACAGCTGTAACACATGCACGGATCATGAGGCCTTCAGGCTTGTTCATGCTCAATGTTTGATACTTATACTGACATGGATTGTGCCTTCTGCATGTACTTATGTTCACTTTTGGTGCTTTTAACTGTATTTCCAGGAATCCTATAGATACGAACCAGACATTACAATATCACTAAAAGTTGAGGTAGAATCGAACAGTACAGCAAACAGTCAAAGTGTAAAGATTGTCTGAGTTGGTTATGTACTGTCACAGTAGTTAATACTGTTAATACTGTTGTACTGGTTACTTTAAAGCTCCTACTTTAGCTTTTGTACGCCAGTTTAAATGTATTAGTTTGTCTAAATGTGACTTTCCAAACAGTCTAGACATCCATCTGACATCACAGCCCTCATCTTTGATTAAACCCATCGTTGGCAGCTATTGATTTGCCTTAACTTGATTCTGGCACATGTAGATGTCACATGATGACCCACACATACACGAACTCTCAAACACACCTTTTTCCCTCTGTCTCTGTTTGTATTGTGCTTCCTTTCAGGAAGAGGGGGCAATTTTTACAGCAGTGAAGCTTTAAGTGGAGCAGAAAATAGACATTGACCTATCTGTTAATATCAGCTTAATCGCAGTGCACTCTGTCAGGAGACGTTGAAGACAGAATGTGGGAGGACAACCAGAAGAAAACACATTTGTATGGTGACGTGTGTGTGCAGAGACACACAATACATGTCTGTGGGGTTAAAACTGAAACGTGGCCGCTGTGATTCCTGTCCATTGCACTTAAATTCTATCCTTAGCGGGGCTTGGGATTTGAGTTTTCTGTGGTTCAAATGTTTGTTTTTGACTGGTTCATTAGGTGTGAGTCTGTCTAAAAGTACACTAGAATACATGAATTTTTGAGAGAGTCCATGCTATTATTGTAAAAAAAAAAAAAAAAAAAAAAAGATACTGACAACAATGCATGGCTCAATTACAGATCATGTTGACTGATTAAATGAACTGCACAACCAATTTTTCAATTGCCATCTGATTTTTTTTTCACTCAAGTATTTTATTGTTGTGATTTTTAGGTTTTACTTTGTTAAGCACTTTGTGTCTTACGGTATGAAAGTCACAATATTACTGATACAACCACCATGGTTCCAGCTCCATACAAAAAAGCAACATTTGTTTTTTTAACTGTTGCTCAGACTGTGATACTGCCCATTCATATTAGGACGACCTGCCCTCCCTGACTGCATGGGTTTAGTTGGTTTGGTTTCCTGGTTCAGCAGCAAACAGGCAGACTCAGGAAGGACATCAGTGAATTGAGAAGTAAACTGAGTTAATCAGGCCTTAGCTTATAAAAGTTGCTTCCACTCTGACCCTATCTGTCTCTCTCCTCTCCCACTCCCCGGCCTCTATCAGCTGGTTTGGTTTTGTTTGCAACCTACAGCATTCCAGCAACATCCATACATTGCATTCATGATTGATCTAGCTGACCTGAAAGCTTGTTTTCATGTGTGACTCCATTCTTTTCCAATGTGTAATTGACAGATTTTTGCCTTGTTACTGTGCCCCACATGGCCTTTGTAAAGTGTTGATTTTTGTCAGTGTGGAAGGGGGAAAGTTATAAATAAACTTGTTTGCTTCTGTTTTTCATAAAGGTTTTACAAAAGGAAGTTCTTGCTTGGTGGAGGTTGGGAGGGGAGGAGTAGTATTTTTCCTCTGCTTTGATAAAATTCTCATAATTTTGTGGAAAGCACTTCAGATCCAATTAAAGAAAAAATGTATCGGAATTCAGTTTGGTGCACTTTGGTCCTAAATGAAGGTTCAATGTCGAATGGTGAAGGTCCATTTAAGGGGGTGCAGCCTCACAGCGACACATTGGAGACTATTTAAAAGGCTCCCTCAAGTGCGTTCTTCTTTCCCAGTACAAAAGAGAATCCATCCAGTGCATCCTTTTTAGCCCAACATATTCTAAGACCCATTCTGCACCTTTTTTGGTCATAAGCCTTTTTATGTAAATATGTAAAAGCCTGTCTGACATTTTCTCTAGTCCAAAAACTTGTTGGGTCACTCTTTTGATTTCTTCTTAGCTTTTTTTTTCACCATCTTTTCCATCTCTCTGCCTCAGCCATTGTACCAAAGAGAACTAAGACAGCTCACTGGCTTCTTTTCAACCAGTGTGTAAACTATTGCTGTAAAGCTGTGCACACTGCCCACAAGACTACACTGTCCCTGAAAGATTTTTTAATCTAACCCAAAAAATTTAAAAACCACTGAACCAATGTTTTTGTAACATTAGAATGACTTTGAAACAACAATATGTTAGAAGGAAACGTTACACATTCCTCCTTTAACACTCCTACCAAGATGGGTGATTTAAAAGTTTCTTTTCATTTTTTGTAACTTTGCAAAAAACAAAAATCACATCTACTTGGTGTTAAATTCAGAGCAAACCTAAAAGTTTTAAGGACAGGCCAAGTCCTAAAAAAACACCTAATCCCCTTTCTCTTTGTGACAACTGGTTTAATCTTCTATTGTCTGGTCAGAACAAATCTCATTTCTAACATGGTCAGACGACATGTTATTCCAGCATAACCAAACCCTTTTTATCAGGATAAAGTTTGAATCTTAAAACGGTCATAAATTATGATTAAAGAATAGAAAGTTAGCATAGACAGGATAAACCTTAATGGATATCCTGACATCCCTTTTGGCCATCACAGAAAAGTTTCCCTCCTGATGAAGAGTGAACCATTAAGAAGAACAAGTCTATTAACAACAGGACATAAAGGTGGAAGTCATTTCCTTGATGGGGGAGATAATAGAGACAGACAGGCAGCTGTGATTGAGGAGTATTTGGGCTTTGAGGGAGCTTGCGATGAAAACTTCTCTGAAGGTTTTGTCTCTGAATAAGCAGACAAAAGCATCTATCTAGAAATATTTAAAGACTAATCATTCTTGAATTAGTTCATTTTTACTATAAACATTGTCTGGCAGCAAATAACTCACAGACTTGTCTGTATAAATGTAAAGACATATTTTATGATAAATTCAATTTTTTTTTTTACCACGAGTGATATTCATAGGGCTTCATATGGTAAGTTTTCAAAAAGTATAATGTAAATTCTGCAGTGAAATATTTATATTCATTGAAAAATAGATTGTTTTTGTTGATTACTTTCATCATCTCAAATATTTCCAATAGTTTTCAAAGTTTTATTGTTGCCTTCAAAATGCTGGATGTTATGTGAAAGACTACTAAATAATGAAGTCCTGCTTTCTTGTAATAGGCCACAACATTGCCCCTGCAAAAGGCATTTCCAGGTGAAGTAGAGACCAGACCTGCAGCTCAGCATTCCAACTTCAGCTAGATATTGTGGAGCTCTCCTTCACGCACAGCAGCTGTGGAACCAAACTCCTGGAGAGAGGCTGGACACTCTTTTACTGTGGAGTTGCTCAGGGTGAGAGGAATGATCATATTACTTATTTGGCCTAGAACGCCGTGGAAACCCCTAGGAAGAGTTGGAAGATGTTGATGGGGACAGTGTTGTCTGTGCTGACTTGCTTAGCCTGCTGCCATCGTGACCTGGCCCTGGATAAACAGAAGAAAATGGATGGATAGCTCAAAATTGTTCAATTCTTGTTTCACTTTAATCAGAAGTTCCATTAATATTTAAACAGAACACACTTGAATCTAAAACTGATCAAGTGTTTTGATCTGAAAATCTACAGAGTGAGTTCAGCGCATTATAAACTGACACAGAAAGAAGCACAGATGAACTTACTGAAGCGTACAGACTATTGCAGACTGAAGCTTTCCTGCATGTGTGTTTACAGCAGACACTGAGGCTAATTTGACCTGGACTTCGCCTTTTCAATATCCATTCAAAGATACTTTTCCAGGAAGGATTGAGTGTCTATAAAAGTGATGCATGTCTCACCATAAGACAAAACGACCACGAGCCTCCTGCCCTGATGACATTCAGAAATGACTGCATAGACACCGCAACACATGCAAAACTTTGCACACACACACCCACGCACACATGCACACAAAACTGTGAGTCCCTCAGCCCCTCCCATCAGAGAAGTGAAGCCTTTTAATTATCTGCTGATTACCTGTTAGATCACCTTAGCTAATGGAGAGCAGCTCCCCGGGGAGCCATCCAATCTAACTCTCATCACACACAATGGGCTCCTCTTCACTGGAGAGAGTAGACTCGACGTGTGTGAGGTGAGTGTGTGTGATAGAGAGTACTGTGTGCTGTATGTTTGAGTCTGAAAAAAAAGGCAGAGATATAGAAAGAGAGAGAGAGAGAGTCCCTTTGAGGCAGATGCTGAGATTAGTACTGAAAATAGCCATCTATTTATTCTTTTATACTCTAAATTACCAGCACACACTGCTACACACAGGCGCTGTGTGGCAGGTGTGTTCTGATTTTTGTTGCAGGATTTTATGTTTATCAGAGCTGAGTTCAGGTCATCACAGATTATTTCCCAAGGTGTTTCCATACCACACAGAAACATAGAATTGTGCTGTGTTTTACTGTTTTGCAACTTTTTGCTCAAAATTGCTAGATGATAGCAGCAGAACTCAACAAAGGAGAAGAGCTACAACTAGTAACACACACACACACACACACACACACACATACAAACTAAAAACAAAACTTGGTTTGGTTATAGGTAACGAATTATAACTAAGTAATAGTAAACTAGGGAACAAATGAGAATTTAAATACAAAATAATCATTAGTTAACATGTGGATGTTGAGTAACTGCATATAACCCATTGCTCATTTAATAGATAACAACTGTTAGAATAACTGCACAGTATGTAAAATTCTGCCGCCATGGGGCTCTCAATCAAAACAATGATGAGGACAGATCAGCACTGCACAGCTCTGCCTAATTCTGCTGTTTTCTTCTTGTTTTGAATCTGTTTAATAAAGCATCACTTCATAAGGCAGTGGTTTCTAAGTAGGCTGTGGGTGGAGTGGAAAGCCAAGGCTAAGCAACACCAGCTGATGACTTCAGCAGTGCAGAAGAGAAGCAGTTCACTGATGTCACCTTAAATTCAACATTGTGTTTGCTGTTCAAGTCCAATACATTGTCTGCATTTAGGATTGGAGTTGAAAAAGAATACCTACTGAGGTGTTTTGGTTTTAATTCCAGGTTTTTGACTCTTAACAATTGGTAGTGAACCTTGCATTAGTGGAACAAGTACATGTAGCAAAATGCCCAGAATAAAATTTAGTCCTTATACACTGAGATGCTTGATTGTTATTTTGACTATTCCTTTGGTCGTTTCCCAAAGAAAGGAAAAAACGGTGTTTACATTTTTCCTCTCTAAAGGAAGGTTGCTGGGTTATATGCATACACACTGCAACAATGCTGGCATATTAGAGGCCTCACACAGGGCACCAATTATTTCAGGGTTTTATTTATAGACTGTAGAAAGAATTGGACAAACCCTGTGTGGCGTCAGCCGTCTGCTTACAATAGGCAGACGCAAACAGCTCTTGAAGCCAATCTGCGGCAGCTTTCATATTGAAATCGCGGTCTCAACTGAAGTTTAGATCAACCTAACACCCCGCCCACTAACTTCCTGTCAGCTAGCTAGCTAGCTAGCATTCTGGTTGACAGAAACGGCTGTCGAGCTATCTGTCAATCAAATGAGACGTGCCAATCAGTCCGCTGTGAGGTTTTTCCAAAATAATTTATGATCTAAACCATTGTAGCACAAAAAAATTCCCCTCCGCACAGTTAGAGCACATGAAGACATTAGCTAATGAGACACATTTGGTTTTCTCACCCAGGCTATAAACCAGTTTATTACTATTGGGAAAAGCGACTTTTAACAGGTGTTCAGATGGGACTTCCAGTGTTCCTGCAGCCAGCCTCAAGTGAACAATCGCTGTATTGCAATTTTTTGCACTTCTGCATTGGCTTCATTTTTCAGGACCAGAGGTTGCCGCTTGGTTTTAATGCTAGTTTTTTTTTAAATTTAATTATAATAGTTTATTAGTTATGATATTGTAATAATTATAATCTTGATTATTAATTAAACAAAAACTAAAGCCTAGCATTAAAACCCTAACATAGGCAAGAGAGCCCAGGCCACACTTCTCCCTTTTGCAAAATCCTACCAGTGTAAGATGAGATTTTCTGCTGTCACCTTATGGTCACTTTTTAGATTAGTATTGACATTTTAGTGTAGAAATTCTACGTCCTGTATAATGAAGTACTCACTTTGGTATAGTTATTAGGGAACGGATATAGGAGCAAAACTATGGCACAGATGGAATGCAATGTACACTGATGTGCTTTAGGAATATTAAATAGGCAACATGCAACAACAGACTGGAGAATTAGGTTGTAGTCACACACAAAACTATTTATTTTCAGTACAAACCAGAGAACTGTATTTGTTAGGAACTTCAAGGAATGCAGAGTGTTTTCTGCGGAGCCCGGGAGGTGACATGAACGTGTTTATTGTTTTAATACACACACGCGATTTAGTATCTATGCGTGCAAGATACTAAAACGCATGTTTTATTCATATCTCGTGCGTGCGAAATAGTCTATACAAAACATACATAAAACGTGCAAGAGAGATACAGAGAAATCACACGCACGAGTTATGAATAAAATGCGCACACAAGATACTAAAACGTGCGCGAAATACTAAAACGCGCACGTATTAAAAAAATAAACACATTCATGTCACCTCCCAGGCTCCATAGTTTTCAACATAATGTTTAAATTAATAAAACACCAGTGACTTAACCTTTAGTTGTATTTAGTTAAATCTGTACACTACCTCAAATATTTCCAAGTCTCAAAAACAAAAAAAATTCTTTCTTCAGCTGAAATGGAACAACTGATGATGACACCTGCTACATTAGGAATCGTGAACTGCTTCTGGAAACTGCTGTTCTGTTGCTTTATCTTGCTCAAGTTTTGTGCTGATTACTTGTGATGTACCGTGATTCTTCGCTTCCACTAGCTGCATGTTCTGTTGTCCAAGCCCTCTCATTCATCTTTACACTGGTCCATTCATAATGCGTTAAACTGGGGGTTGGGGAGATGGAGTAGCAGGGGATCACTCCCATGATCTTCCGCAACCATCAACATCATCTTATGTTATGATTGAGAGCCTCCTTGCAGCACAATTTACAAACTGTGAGTTTAATTATTAGGAAGTTAATTTGTGAAGACGCACCAGTGCAAAAATAAACACAGCTGGATGGACTTAAAAACAAGTCACAGCAACCACCATACAAGAGCAGCCTCAAAAAGTGTTGAAAATGACAGCGGTTAGACAATTAAGACCTTAAACAGGCTCAATTAAATGTTTCTTTTGACAGAAAAGTTTATTTCTACTTTCATGTTTTTCTTCTTTTCAAACTTTTTTTTTTTTTTTTTTTTAAGATTTATTTTGGGGTATTTTCGTGCCTTTATTTGATAGAGGGAGACAGTTGATGGAGCTGGAAACAGGAACGAGAGTGGGGGAGAGACATGCCACAAAGGGCCTCAGGCTGGATTCTAACCCAGGCCAGCCACGTACATGGGTAGCGCTTTAGACCGCTAGGCCATCTGTGCCCCTCAGACATTTTTTTAAGAAGCCCAAATTATTCTTAATCAAAGTTGGCATCTTCGAAGAATTTGAGCCTCTATCAGCTTCCTCATCCTTTTACAGTTCATCCTCACATGCATATAAAAAAAGAGGGTCACACTTTGCAAAGCATACTCACAAACTATGAGGACAATTTGGCATCCATGCAGTGACAGAACATAAATCGATTTCTTGTATAAACTCACTGGTGTGCTGTATTACTTATCACTTTTTTCAGCTCTGACTGGACCCAAAGCAGCCCAGAAGTGGGGATGAAGGGGAGAACGTTCTGGCACCCAGCTGAATGAGGGGCCCATGAGGTGGCCAGCAAAAGCATGGTCCATTGTAAAGTTAATCTGTGATAACCATATTCTATATTTAACTGTAACACTTATCAAAGCAACAAAAATAGATTGAATTTATTTATGCAGTAGCACAATATAGCTTTTTCCAAAATGCAAACCGACTTTCTTAAAACAGAATTGTCTTTTTTTGTGACAATGATAACTGTGGATGGTTACACTGACTAAACCACTTGGAAAGTAATGTCAGACTTCATAGACAGGCCATGATGTACACAAACAAAGATGCCAGAATTAGAGTGGAAGGAACTGAAACAATGTAAAGGCAAAAATAATTTTGAAATTACAAAAAGAGGATACAAGTGGCCTAAATGGGTTAAAAGTGGAAGAAAAATGGCAGGATAATTGATGAAAAAGGGTTAGAGTGGCAAAATGGGTTAAAAAGTGTCACGACTTAATTATTTAAACATCAGAACCCAATAACACTCTTTTCAGCTCCAAAAGAAGTGACTGTTAGCTAGGATGCTCGCACCAATGCTAATGATCCAATGCACATGCATTGATGTCATTAATAAATCAGAACTGTGGAGGGGCCATTCACTGGATTTTTCTGGAGACCAACCAATTCTGTGGGCAGGCCTGAGTGGACCTGTACTGTAATTTAGAAAATTGAGAATGCAACCCATTTATTTGACATGAAACCTGAGTGAATCATTGATAATCACAATCTAAACAAATCCTGAGACCAGTGAAAGTGTACAGCCTTACTGAATACCTGCTGCTCCTCTTCCCTTTTTGACTGGTTCAGTCTCTGCCTTAGTTAAAATCGCATAGGGACAGAAAAATGAGCTGCATTTTCAATAATTCTCCCGCTAAATCATCTCCATTACTTTGTTAAAAAGGAGAACAAAACAACATCCAAATGAGGATGTAACCATAAAGCTACAATTCCCTGACATCATAATCCAGACCCAGGGCCAAGTGAGTCAAATTGAACCAGTCTGAAAAAGAGTCTGGGCCTGGCACTGGGGGCTATAGGTTACAGTGTATCACCCCTGGCCAGGGACAAAATGAAAGCCCCCTTTCCGCCATGTTCCCTCATCAGGGATAGCCTGGCCTGCCATCAGAGTAATGGTGCTACAAACACAGCGGCACGCCAAGATGAGAGAGAAGGTTTCCCAAAGACGCCTGACTGCAGCATCAAACAGGAAAGACACACGGGACGAGAGATAGAGGAGGAAGAGAGAGAGCGGGAGAGAGAGGGAGGGAAAGAGAGGCCCTGGAGTGGTGCCAAGTTCCCAAGGTAGTGTACAAGTATCTTTAGAAGCCGGGCGTCTTGTTAGCTAATACATTACACCAATCACGGCCGGCTATCTTAAGCTACAATTAATCTGTGCGCTGGCACAGGCTGATAGGACAGCAACATGCTGTTTCTTAATTAAAAGCAAACGGATTAAAAATGATTAATAACGGTATTAAATATTCTCATGGACTACAAGCGCGGGGAAATCGGGGGGCTTTCTTATGCAGGCTTAAAACGAAGAAGTCATTAACGGCGGGCCCAATCTCCCTAAGCCAGGGCTTTACTTTGTTTGGGATCACAAGTTGCTTACTTCATGAATATGCATTTTGCCCCTATCAAGTCGAGACCAAAAGGCAATATCGTGGTGTGGCGGTGGTTTGGTATTTTTTCCCCTCAGTGGCTGTGAAACTTTGAGTTTTTGATTTGTGACATTTCGTGGTCTGCCTTTGTAGCTGAGGCCTCTGTGTTAACTGGCTCCTGGCCGCAGGCTGCCGGGCTCAGACAACACGTCTGCTGTTTCCTGTGTGTATAAAAGCATGGATTGAGGTATGACACAACACCCAACAGGGAGCCTTTACGATTGTGTGTTTCAGCAACATTGCTATATAGAGAAGCAGACATAAAAAATGCACTTTTCGTATAAAGGCAGCATGTATGTAACAGGGTCCCTCTAAAAAATTGATGGTAGACTCAGTCACCAGCACACAGTCCTGCCCCTTACTTCACAGAAGCCATCTTTTTCTGACACAAAAAATATTTCCATTTACATCTCCATCTGGAAACACCAGCTATAGCATGATTTAGGATTGTAAACAGGCCAAATAAAGTTTAGGCATTTATGGTAAAGAATTAACAATCTATTTTACCTTCACATGTGGTTGTGTTGGCCATGTCTCTGAGAAGGGACCACACAATCGTCCCCGCCTTAGGGTTCAGCTTCTCAGAGGTCTACTGATCCTTATCCTGATCCTGCATCCCCCATCAACACCAACAAAATCATGGTTGTCTATAAAGTTAATCTGATAACCATATGTTAAACTTAAATGGAATAGTAACACTTATCAAAGCAAACAAAACATTATTTTGATTTATTTATGCAGTAATACAATGTAGCCTTTTACAAAATGTAAACCCCCTTTCTTAAAACAGAATTTCCTTTTTATTACAATGTTAACAATGTGGATGGATGCAGTGCACTAAACCATTTGGAAAGTACTGTGGCAAAGCTGGATAAAGGTATGAAAAATGGGTCAGGAAGAGTGGAAAAAATGCTGCAAAAATGGCTGGATAAAGTAATGAAAAGTGGTAAAACAAGGCAGAAGCTCGAAAAAAAAGGAAAATTTTGTTTTGAATAAAAAGTAGCAAAAATGGCCAGATAACGCAATGAAAAGGTGGTAAAACATTGTATAAATCATCAAAAAGTGGCAACAATTGGTCAGAAGTTATTTAAAAGTGGCACAAATAAATGATTTAATCATCAGAACCCAATAACAGCTTGTCAACTTAGCTCCAAAATGAATTAGCTGTTAGTCCAGACACTAGCATCAATGCTCTAACATTCATGCATTGATATCAATTATTAATCACAGCTGGGCAGGGCCCATTCTCTGGGTGTTTCAGGGCCCAGCAAATTCTGTGGGCAGGCCTCTGTCTGTGTGGAATTGGTTGCATGAATGACAAATAATTTTTGTAAGAGCGACAGAGGTGAGACATTTTGGCACACATTTAATTTAGATAAGTTACACTTTCATCAAATATGTTTCACTTTTTCAATAAGTGTTTTTAAACAGATATCTGCATGGGAAAGCAGATTATAATTGGTAGAAATCCCTTTTTAACTCCAAATTGGATCTTGCATCTCATGTTGACTTTAAAAACACAC
This sequence comes from Cheilinus undulatus, assembly GCF_018320785.1. NCBI lineage: Eukaryota > Metazoa > Chordata > Actinopteri > Labriformes > Labridae > Cheilinus > Cheilinus undulatus. Next base: position 20,776,171 of record NC_054866.1, read on the forward strand.
CAGCAGTCAGAAAAGAGAGTCAAATATAATTAATTTAGATGCATTTCACACTGGTAGCTTCTAAAGTTGATGAATTTTTTTTTTTTTTGTTCTACCAAAAAATGGAGGCTTGTTTCTGCTTTTTTTAACCTTGCCTAGCAGATGGATACACCCATTTCCGTGTTTCTCACTGGTGAATCCATCTTGCAAAGCTCCCGTCTGAACTGTTCGGGCCCGGTTAGAAAGTGACAGGACCAATCAGCATTGAGGGGCAGTATTTTTGGGCGCAGCAGAGTCGTGACTTAGACAAGCAGCAAGATGCCGGTGTTGTTATGGCCGACGGCATTAGCGTGGATGCTGCTGAAGCGCCAGTTTTATCAGAACTTGACAACATTTTTTCATTAAAAGAAAAACAAAGAACAGTTTTGAGTTGCTTTCTTTTTAAAAATGACAAAAGTCCAGTACTGACATGTCTACAGTCGCCATGGTTCACGTTATGCAGTTCTCTCTGCAGCTCGGTAGCGGCTACGTCACGTGTTTTGTTGCTCTGATTGGCCTGTAAAAATGTGACAGAACGTTCATCCAGTCACCCTCCGAATTTTTTTTCAAAGGCTCTGCCCTTTCCAAAACGCTCTCTATGAGTGGTCGGAGTGCCAGGTTAAAACAAACAAGCTTTTGCTCCAAAAATATGAAAAGATATGCAACATACAGTATTTCTATTCAAAAGACTGAAACAATTATCTCAATTTTTTTGCACCAGTGTTTCCACTGGTGAAATTTGGTGAGAATTGTTTTTTGTATCCTTATATTAATGTAAACAAAGGTAAAACCTTAATGGTTTGAAATGAAACAAAATTTCTAAGGATATAACAGAACTGCAACAGCCTTTAAAACCCATAATAGTCAAATCAAAACCATCACTTTTATGTTGTTGTCAGTAAGGGCTCCTCTAATTCAAACACCACCTGAACATGGTTTCATAATTTAAACCCCAACCCCTTCACAGGAATCAGGAAAACCCTCTTCCCTCCAACAAGAGGCTGTGAATAGCATCATTGTGCGCCTGCAACTACAATTACTGTTTCTAAATTCAGCGCTGCTGTAATCAGGCCCTCTGGTTCTGACTAATTTAAATACTCATGGCTTGTGTCCAATGGCTCCTGTGCCAAGCCCAAGTGTTAGTTGTAATTGACCATACAAGCCTTTTCTCCCCTTTTCTCTGCTAATTTCATAAGTGCTATTTTTAAAATGTCAATTATAATGCAGAATAATGTATCTTAATGTGAGATTAGATGCATTTTGGCAGGAATCACAGGCCAATCTCATTGGTTTGATTACATTTCTGCCCCCATTATTGAGCATAAAAGGCCTTTCTGCTCCAGTTTCACACAGCTGGAGCTAAAAGGGCACGCTGACTGTTATTCAAAGAAACATGCCACAATTGTTGATACGCTTCCTCTTTGATTACAGCATTTTAGAGAAGTTTTTCTGTGCAAAAACACACTCACACACGCCTTTGTAACAGCTCTGAATGAGAAACATGGTGTTGATGTTGTTATTCCAGCCGGAGGTGGACTTATTCTGCAGCCAAGGCCAAATAGAAAGAGGTATTCGGCATCCAGGACACTTTTCTGTTTAGAAACCAATTACTTCAACGCTTCTCAAATTGATTTCATTTGCCTGTGCTGCCAGGCCCTCTCTCTATTCCTCCTCCTCCTTTTCTTTAACATTTCAAACCCTCACACCTCTCCTCTTTGTCTCTTTTGTCTTCTCTGCTACATGTCTCATCCTACTCATTTCTACATTTTGATTATTTTTTTACCCATCTGTTTTTCCCCTCTTTTCTCGCCTCTTTTCAAAACTTAGGGAAAAATAGGCCTGATTTTTATCAGCCTCATGTTTGTTTTAGAAAGGAAGTAAGCAGCAGAATAATAAACATTTTCATATCTAAAGATAATGTCGTAGGCTGGTTACGATAAGTTGCTACTGCTTGCTGTTTAATCTTGCAGTGCATGTTTGTATGTGTAACCCCATGTGCATTCAGACATGTTTAGTGCATGTGTTGGTTTTGTGCAACCTCTGATGTATGGCTTAAGAGACAAAAAAAACACATCTCTTATGATGGGAGAAACACCAAGGTTATCCACTGTTTATTACTTGAATCTATTATATTTGCTAGGCATGGGCAGTTTCAGTTATTCCAATATTCCAGCACTCTCATTACCTTATGAGCAAATCATACACAGCAGTCTTTCACTCTTACTTTTGGATGAAATGATGAGTGATGGTTAAGTATGACTCTGTTGTAAGAGCTGTCCATGGGTTTGAAGCCACTTTGTTTACATGTTGCAAATCAGCTCAGTTCTGCTGCTATTTCTTCTTTTCTAGCTTTTGATCCCCATGATGATGGCTTGTTCTGCTGCTCCACCAATGGTATCAGCAAGCTGAAACCTTGTCCTTCCACAAAACTTAATGGGATTATATCTCCAGTCAACCTGACATGCCAGATAGACTGTTTCAGAAATCCACGGCACGTGATATGTTTCACATTCATCTGCGCCATAGATGGTGGAAGTACCTCACAAAACAAAAACTTGGAGGTCTATTTGCCAAATGTTCTGTCTTTCATGTTCATTACAGACCAATCAGAGTGACAAAACATATGAAATATAAACCTAATGAAAAAGTAAGGACATTTGGGATTTGTAGATAATTTTAATAATTTTAGGCCAATTTCAAAGCTGCTGTTTTCATCCAAAGTTTTAGAGAAGGTGGTTTCTACACAGCTTTTGTAGCTTTTGTCTTTTTTGTCTAATAACAACCTCTTTGATAAATTCCTGTCTGGTTTTAGAGCAGGTCACAGCACTGAGACGGCCCTCCTCAATGTGACCAATGATTTACTTTTAGCAGCTGATAGAGGGGAAGGAGCCATTTTATTTCTTTTAGATCTCAGTGCAGCATTTGACAGTTTATCACAACATTTTAATAGATCATCTTAGAAACTGGGTGGGCATCAGGGACACTGCACTTAGTTGGTTTTTGTTCTTATTTCTTAGAGTGAGCCTTTGCAGTCACCGTAGGTAATCACTCCTCTACATCTACTCTTACCTGTGGTGTACCGCAAGGTTTGGTATTAGGTCTGATTTTATTTTCTATTTATATCCTGCCCCTTGGCCAAATAATTCAGAATTACAAAGTCTCCTTTCATTGTTAGATATACCTGCCCCTGAGACCCTGGAGGCCTAGCTGCTGTAAAAGACTGTCCAGATGATATTAACTGAATGATATTAACAAAACTACTCAACAACTCAAAATCTGAATTATATTGTTTAATAACCACTACTCCCCTTCCATCAGGAGCCACCTCGGTCCCCTAGCAGCACACATCAAACCCATTGGCAGAAATGTTGGTGTGCTGTTTGACAGTAATCTCTCATTTGAACCTCATATTAAAAAAAAATTGTCAAATCTTGCTTCCAACAATTACGAACCATCACCAAAATAAAAACAAAACTGACTAGACATGACCTGGAAAAACTCATTAACGCTTTCATCTTTTCCAGATAAGATTATTGTAATTCACTTCGCTCCTTTATCTCCCATATTTCCTTCTCTCGCCTCCAACTGGTACAAAATTTTATTCATTACTTTAAAAACACTGAAGGGTCTGGCTTCAATCTATATACGAAAACTTTTAACCCCCCACAAGTCAGCCCACAGCGTCAGGTCCTCAGATGGGGGCTTCCTGGTTGTTCCAAAGTCAAGACTTAAATCTAAAGGTGACAGGCCTTTTCCATCAGGGCCCCTTGACTTTGGAATGACCTGCCGAAGGAGATAAGTCATCCAGAATCAGTGGCATCCTTTAAAACACTTCTTAAAACTCATCTTTATAGACTTGCTTTTATGTGATGTCATCATCTTATTTAGTTTTTTTTAATCTCCTCACAGATTTGACCTTCTTTTAGTTTCTTAGCATATTTTATTTCCTCCAAATATTTTACTTGATTTTATTCCCTATTAATGTAATTTCATTTCCTTGCCTCCTTTGGCTGTTTTTAATCGTTATTGCCTTCACAACTTTAATGCCTTTATCTCTCTTATTGCTTATCTTCTGTATACCTGTGCTATTATATTTGATTTTTTTTACTTTTCCTTTTTTTAATATTCATTTTTTTTATCATTTCGTCCCCTTTGATTACATTTTACTGCCTTTTACTGTTTTTATCTTCTCCTTATGCTTCTATTCTGCTTTGTTTCTCTTTTAATCTCTCACATCTTAAAATTTGGTCCTCTTAGTCTCAGCCTGTGTAGCTGGGTTCCTGTGTTGCCTTGGTTCCTATTGTTTTTATGATAGTTATGATGTCAATGTGGTATCTGCATTTGTATGATGCCTATGATATCTTAGTTGTGTAATGAACTGAAAACTTTTCTTCAATAAAATGTGGGCATGTTTTAAAGTACAAACCGACTTAGCTTTTTTATATTAATAATGTGCAGGCAAAATGAACTAACCCATTTGCTGAGTTATGTCTTGGACCTGGACAAAAGAAGGCAAAACTTTCAGAACCAAAAGGAGGCGAATGTTAGCAATGAGTCTTGCACCAATGCAACTGATCCATACATATTCATTGATATCAATAGATTACATCTAAGGAGGGTCCGTTTGCTGGGCTATTCGGGAGTTCTGTGGGCAGGCCTTTAAGCAGGTGTAACCTTCACTGCTCTGGTTGTTGATGTATGGTGAGAATCCCAGTTGTCTTTTTCCACTGGTTTTAAGAACATATCTTTAAGCATTGACTTTGTGCTGCTAATATGGAAGTTTCATGCCACATCTGCATGTAGTTTTATTTTTTGTCAAAGTATGCCCAGATATCAGTCTGTCTGGTCACAGCTGACATGGTGAATGTAATTCTAACTAAAATGATTTGTTAGCATTACATTACAGGATATCAGTTGACCTCAACGAGTGTTCGTGCAATCCCAAATACCTTAGTTTATGCATTGATTTCATAACAACCAAATAATCATAATTAATCACTGATAACTGATGAATTTATTGTCTTCAATCATTGAACTTTTTTTAATTGGGATCCCCAGTGATTTTCATGTTACCACACCAGTACTGTTGGAACATTCAGCTCTTTGCAGCTCATATAAAAGCTTCTTAATCTCAATGTGAGCCAACTTTTCCTATATTATATTTTATTATGATTCTGCACTGTTTTTTTACTTTTACATGCTTTTATAGCATTGCTATGAATGGATCTGCAGACATTAATCTGTGTTTGGGTGTAGAATTGTTTGCTGAAGGTGGATTTGAATTTAACAACAGTTTACAGGGCTCACTGTAGAGGGGGGTTGTTCTCTGTGTGCGGCTTTCATCTTGATGGCACAGAGTGTGTGTATTTCTGTCACCCCGAGGTCAATATGAAAGACTCGGGTTGAATGGGACCTCTCAAAGTCTTTGAAATCTCTTGTCCGGCAGCTATGGAAATAACTGCAACCGCACACACAGACAGCCTGCCATGCATGCAGACGCTCAAGCATAAAAGGTGCCTGTAGAGAAACTCATTCACACACATGCAGATTAAGAGAAAACAGGCATTTACACCTGGTGGGTGTTTGATCATCAATTAACTCTCCCTTTCTCTCTCTCAGACTGTTTAGTTGGCTCAGGATGCTCAATCAATCCACATCTTTATGTTTTCATTTTGTGCGTAAGTGTGAATTCACAGTATTGCTACAAACTCAAACTGGTAATATAAATATGACGTAAGGTCTAATGTATTGGTGCACTTTTATTGAAACTGGGTAAGAAACTTTGCTTCCAAAACAAAATTCCATCCCAGTGTCGACAAACAAATCAATGAGATTTGTTCCTTATTCATATCAGTCGTATGGGTCAGTTATATCCACATTTTTAGATTGACGGCAGCATCACACTGGTGACAGAACTTTGCTGCTTTGCATACATGCAGTGCTTTCAATATTTGTTCTATCATCAAAGAGGTTGATCAATAAATTATAACTAATATCTCATCCATTACTGCTGATTTTTGCTTTAATTTCCTCTTCACTATTGTATAGCCATTTTCTCACACAGGCTCTTGAAAATTCAAGAAAATTTCAGACAGGTTGCTAATGAAGTTTTTCTGAGTTACCTGTTCACACATGCACATGATAGCAGCAGACTTCTTTGTCAGATGGGGTAAGGTAGAGGTGAAGATGGGGTTGAGGTCCTCAAAGGACATAATATAATATAATGTATATAATTTAAATTTATAATATATATAATTTAAAAGACAGATAGGAAAATGTTGGATGGAGCAAAAGCATCCAATGCCACAATCATAGTTTTTACTATATAGTATAAAAGCAAAAGAAAGCAGGGAAGGAGAAGAGACAGTGTGTTTTCATTGTGCACATTGAGACTGCACTGGTCACACACTGGCAGCACTGGTGTTGTACAGCCTACCAAAATCTTCAGTATTTTCTGGTACTTTTTATTCAAAATGGTGAACACCTGGTTGAATGTGGCTCTGATTCAGTTGCTCAGTAGAGTATTAAGTGGGCTGGGAGAATGAATAAGACTTAAGCTGATATCCATTGGTGTACAACAAAGGTTTTAGAAGGTTAGTAAACCCGCTGAAGCAAAGTATAACTTTATATTTTTAAGTCTGTGGCACCTATGGCACTTTTTTGTCCATATTGTAATATTTAAGTCCAACTGTTGTTCAATGAATGCTAATTCCACTTTTTTCCCCATGGAGGGTTTAATACTGGGATAAATACCCTACCATGGATTGTTACCAAGATTATTGTACCATGAGATTACGATACCATTGCATCCCTACTCTATAGCATGAGATCAGTTAAAAAGATAAAAAGTCAAACTCCCTCTATGAATCAATCAGTGCTCAGAGTGAACATAAAGCCCTGGATAAATACAAAAATAAAATGTGCTCAGGATCGATGTTTTAGCTCATAGAATTATAGAATCTATTTTATATATATGCATTGTGCAGGGCAGCTCTAAAATATGTAATATTTATATATTAAGTGACTGAAAATCAAATGGTTCTGTTGAATAACATTTAATTTTAATAAAATTTAAAAGCAGATAAGCCACTGGCCTAGATGTACATCAAATCGGGTATTAGAGACATCTTTATAGATGAACTTTGTAAACTTAGTTTTGCAGAAGCATGCTGTTTAAGAGCAAATAAATTTAGCGTGCAAATGTAACTGAATAATTGAAATCAGTATCGAGTATTCAACTAGTTTTGGTATTGTGACAGTCTTCCAATTTGCACATAAGCAAAGTTCACTGTCATTAGTGATTCTCCTTCCTCACTAAATTCAAATTTTTTTCTTATTCAGGTCATTTTATGTGTGTCAGTATTTGCACAGGGCTGTGAGGTTGTCATCAGTCAGTGGGTCATGATGTAAAGGAAAACTTTTGGGGACCAGGGGACATCACTGCCTCTTTCCTCTGCTCTCTGTCTATGATAGACACTTATGCTACCATATAGATCATTATGAGACACTACAGAGACTTGATTTGACATATTTAGCGATGGCTGATACTATCAGTTAGCATGAATACACACTGTAGAGAGCAAAGAGAGGCAGGAAAAAAGAGGCATATCTTCAGCATCAGTCAAACAAAATCCTAAGCTATTCCTCATGTGATTTTGGTGTGTTTCTAACTTCTTCAGAGCATGACGGCTGTGAAACAATCAGGAAAAAACATTTTTTTGTCTCTCTCTGCTCTTGGCATTTTTGCATTAAAAATACAAATGTGTATCTTTTTTTATAAACACTTCAATACTTTCTTTACTATCAAATGTAAAAAAAAACCAACAATGGATATTGTATCGGTTTAAGCACGCATCGATAAAAGTATTTTAAAAATTTGCCAACCATTTGCGTACTCGATTATATTGAATTTTCCTGAAAATTTCTTGCGAGGTTACACATCATATCACCCACATTGTAAAATTCATCAGGTGGCTTGCAGGATCATTCCTGGTAAAGTGCAGGTGCCAAATTTGTTTGTTTTCCCAAATGGAGCTCACCCTTAAAATTTTAGGAAAGTTTTTGTAAACTTTTTATTTGTGAAAGCACTATTTGATAAATTTGGTTCTTCCTGGAATGAAACATCAATTTCTCCCTCAGGTGAGTCCTCACTAGCTTTCAGTGTTGAGTCAGAAGCATCTCTACCTTCTCCAGGAGCAACGTTTCAGCTCTAATATTTCACCAGCACGCTCCTCATCAAACCAAAGCCTCAGTGTTCTCCTGTCTAATGCTCCTCGCCTCCACCCTGAACATGATCAAAGTGCTATTTTTCTAAATTCAGGCTTTTTAACTTCAACAGTCTTAGAAGGGATGAGGCAGATCATACTAAGATGATGAGAGAGGGAGTGAGATTGAGAGTGTGTGCCACAGTGGGTGCGTGTGTGAGTGACTGGGGACTACATCATCTTTGTAGTTCCTTTCCTTTTGTTTTTTTTTTTTTCTTCTGCTTCCTCCTAACTCTCACACTGGGCCCGCAGATAGGTCAGCTCCATTACCAATGTGCCGGCCCACAAATATTTAAAACAAATTGAATCGCACACCCAATACCCATCACAATTACGGCAGGCACAATAACTAAATTAGCAATTCAACACAATAATTGGAAATGCGGCTTGCCTGGACCCGCGGGCCTCCCTGGAGGGCCGGCTGATCTGTGGAGGCACGTCGAGCCCGCTAATTCCACAGCTAATTACTGATGCACGGCGGAATGAAGTTGTTTGTCTCCCAAATACCATTTTCAGTTCACGGCGAGGAACACAGGACCGTGCTGAGACAGACAAAAACAACAAAGAGGAGAGACACAAGAGTGTGGTCATGCTTCTTTTTGGGTTTGTTGTGGTCTGGTTCATTTGTTGTTCATTTGTGTGAGTGAGTTTGTGAATCACTTTTATTCCCCGATGCTAAAAAAATCAGAGTGTGGTGGTGTAAAAAGGAATCAGAATGTAAGACAGATTAGAAACAGTATTCAGTACCACTATTTCAGAGATATCAAGTGAGACAGGATGTTAAATTCTACCTTAGGCTGCTCCGTCTGCTGATTCAAGTCTTTATTTTGAAATTGTTTGTAAGTACTCTTCAGCATGGCGTTTTAAATAACACTTATTTTTGCCCAAGTTTTTACATTATTTTATTCCTTGAGGAAAAATTATATTGTTTTCTTTAATTTTATTAAAAAACACATTTATTCAATCAGGAGAAAACTCTCTAAATATTAAAACTCTTTTTCCTGTCTTTCCTGGCCAAGACAGGCAGCAGCACAAGTAAAGTGTCTGACAAACAACAAGAAACCATAAATATTCAATTATGACACAATATGCACGACTGTATTATATTAAAATGACATAAAAGTACAAGACACCAGCAAATATTTGTTTGTCCACAATCAAAAGCATGTTAAGAATGATATCTGCAGCCAGATGTGCTTGCCTCCAAATCACTCAAATTTACCTTAAAGACATCTAATGAGAATAGTTCCTCAAGTTTCAGGGTTAATCCTGCAATTTAAGCACATCCGCATATAAGGAAATAATAGCTCCAGATAGTTTTGGAAGTGATTTAGTAAACTGTTTTAGCCACCAGGGGGAAATAAAAAAAAAATCAAAGCACATTCACTGGACTGCTTGATTTTACTGCTGACAAACTACAGCTTTCTTTTAACTGTCAGAGAAAATCACAAATAAGAAATTTACAAAGATGGATCTTTTGCAAGACAGTAGACTTTTTATTTATTTTTATTTTTTTCAATGCACAGCCTTTACATCTCTGTCCTTGAAGCCATCATTTTAGCCTGAAGATGAAAGATGCTGTTTCATCTATATAGTTTTTTTCTTCAATCTCTCTCTCCCACTTTTTTGTCTTATTTTTTTCTAGTCCATTATAAACACATTCAGATTTTATTTGATAATTTGCCATTTAAAAAATCCACTTGAGGAATGGATCTGCACTACACTTTCCATAGCCTGCTGATGATGGGTCTATCACTACTTTAAATCCCTAAATAAATGGTTTTATTTTTTTCTCCACAAGTGGGCTCACCTCTTTTCCTGAGGTCTTAAAAGGGCGGCCTGGATCTTCTTGCATTTGGCATAATTACCATTGACAATGCAGACTTGACATGGATACAATTTTTTTTTTTTTTTTTTTTTTTTTCTCTGAATCAGAAACTAGGTATGTTTACATGAACCACTTGTTATCAGAATACATGCCCGATCTGAATAGAAATGCTTCACATAAACACTTCATTTGGAATAAAATTCTCCGACCTGCTCATTTGGAAAGACATTTCGTTCTGACTGAGAGGGGGGTTTTATGCAGATAGTTGTTTGGATCAACGTTCATGAAAACACTCGATCTGACCGTCTCTCCTTGTTTTGGGTGATTTTTGTGTTACTGCACACGTCTGCACCGTGTGACATGTCTTTACACTTTCTTATTTCAAGAATGGACAGAAACATGGAGCATAATAAACTGAGTCTGTTGCCGAGACAGCATTTTCATTCAAAACTTTAAAAGAGCTCAGAATTGTTGATCAGATAATAAAAGGTACAGACATGAGAGAGTAGAACAAGATTTTCAAAAAGGGTGGGGTTGAAAAATTTAGCCAACTGATGGTGTATAGTGGAAAATTTCTGTGGCAAATTTTCCGTAGGTTTGACCAGTAAGGTGATACTGTGCAAGTCAGGGCAGTTTTATTCATATCACATGCACATCTGAATTGGATTTCATCTTTAAGTTTAAATCTCTGATCAGAATAAATCAATTTGGATTGGGTAAAAATTGCTCCTGTAACCACAGCTACTAATAATGCTCAAATTTTGTATAAAGAGTAAGAAAGCAGGGACTAAATGCCTCTCAGCTTATTTTCTGAATGTCTTTCTCACTTGATGTGAAATGAACTAAATATAACATATGCACACTGAAAAAAAATCTTGTCTTATTTGTCTTGTTTTTAGTCAAAACTTTGAAATTGCAGTTGTCATCTGACAAGTCCAGATAAACAACTATAATTTTAAGATATTCCAATAAGATAGGGCCAAATTATTTCTTCTAAAAGAGATGAAAAGTTAATTTTAAGAACATTAATGAGTAAAAGTTATTTACTACACATCAGATATTTTAACTCATTACAACAAATTTAGGTCTACTACACTCTGTCTCTCTTTTTCCAACTATATCCACTGTCCCTCTCTACACAGCAAAATCCTTAGTGTCAATGTAACTCTCAGTATTAAATTTATCACTCTTTCTGGGTTGAGTTCTGAGTTAAATGTATTCTCTGGAAAGTGTTAATAATTTAACTCTTTTGTAGTGTTAATTTCTAACACTCATGGAATACATATTGAAGTGTACTTTTAACACACAAAATATTTTATTTCCTTTCACTATGGGTGTAAATTTTAAGTTTTTGGAATGTAATTATTTGCAAATTTAATAATAATAATGATACATTTTTAAAGAACTCAAAGACACTGTACAAAAGTTAAAAGACATTAGATGCATAAGAAATCAAAAGACACTATAACAGCTTAACAGACAACATGCAAACAACAAGCAGATAATCAGGCAGCAAAAGACAAGACAAAAGAATCAAACATTAAAAGCCAGTTTAAAATGGTGGGTTCTGAGCAGGAATTGGAATGTATAAAAGTCTGTACAGTCTTGGATATGTTTAGGGAGTGAATTCCAGACAGAGGGGCCGGCTATGGAGAAGGCTCTGTCCCCCCAGGTTCGGTGCTTGGTTGTTATGGGTGGAGTGAGGAGATTGAGGTTTGAAGAGCGGAGATTAGGGGAGGGGATGTGATGGTGTAGGAGGTCAGTAAGGTAAGGAGGGGCCTGTTGGTTCAGGGCTTTATGGGTGAGGAGGAGGATTTTGAATTGGATGCGGTAGGGGACAGGGAGCCAGTGGAGGTTTTGGAGGACAGGGGTGATGTGGTCACGGAAGTGGGTGTGGGTCAGAAGGCGTGCTGCGGAATTCTGGATGTACTGGGGTTTACTGAGGACTGTAGAGGATGTGCCATAAAGGATGCTATTGCAGTAATCTAGTCTGGATGTGATGAAAGCGTGGATAAGAGTTTCAGCTGCAGGTTAGGAGGGTAGTGGGCGGATGCAGGCTATATTTTTAGGTGAAAAAAGGCATTTTTAGTGAGTTGGGTGACATGCTGATGAAAGGAGAGGTGACTGTCAAAATGATACAAAGGTTGCAGGTGTGAGGTGAGGGGGTCAGGGTTAAAGAGTCTAATTGGAGGCTGAAGTTTTGGATGGGTGTGGTAACTGATTTGGGGTCAATGATCATAAGTTCGGATTTATTGTAATTTGGCGACAGGAAATTGTTATTCATCCAGGTGTTTATTTCAGTGAGGCAGTTGGTTAGTGTGGAATGTGTGTCTGAGGTGATGGAGGTGGTGGAAATGTATAGCTGGATGTCATCGGCATAGCAGTGAAAATTGAGTCCATGGTGGCAGATGATATGACCAAGAGGGAGCAAGTAGATGATGAATAGGAGGGGTCCAAGCACCGAACCTTGTGATGTTGATGTGGCCGGAGTCTGAGGAGAGGAGGAGGTCATTGGTGACTTTGAGGAGAGCTGTTTCGGTACTGTGTTGGGGACGGAAGCCGGATTGAAAGGGTTCATAAAGATTGTCACAGGAGAGGTGGGATTTCAGTTGAGATACGATGACTCGTTCCAGAATTTTAGACAGAAAGGGGAGGCTGGAGATGGGCCAGAAGTTGTACAGGTTGTCAGGGTTGAGTCTAGGCTTTTTGAGGATGGGGGTAACAGCTGCAAGTTTGAGGGATTGGGGAACGGAACCAGAGCTGAGGGAGGAGTTGATGATGGTGGTAATGAGAGGGGAGATGGCTGGGAGACAGTTTTTGATCAGGTTGGATGGGATGGGGTCCAGGATGGTGGCCAGAATTGTGAGGGAGTGGTCTGGTTGAGTGAGAAGTAGTCCAAGGGCTTGTGCCAGGTTTCAGTGAGACAGAGGAAGTCCAGGTTATAGTCCGTGATGAAATCACCCCCACAGGGGGGAGCTGATGTTTAACATAAAGACTGGGAAAGTGGGGAGGCAGCATTTCAGACGATAGGGGGGGCTGGTAAGTTAGACAAGTGGTTGTCGCATGACGGTAGAGTAAGAAAAGGAAACCTGAGGATTGGTGATGTCGGATGTGGGTAGTCAGTGAGGGTGCGTGAATTGTACGGTGAGCTGAATGTTTGTAGTGAGTAGTTGAGAGCCTGCTCTATTTGGGTGAAGTCCATCCATTTTAAAAAGAGAGTTTCTGTTCCACAGCAGATTTAGGTTGTCAATAAATATGATGTCATGAGACCTGCAGGCATTCTGGAGCCAGTGATGCAGGTAGAGGACTCTGCTGAAGCGGGCAGAGTTATAAAGGGATGCTGTGGGACCGGAGATGAAAACAGATTTACCAGTTAGCTTTAAGATTGTGAGGAGTTCATTAAAGTGGGATTTTGTCAGTTCAGACTGTTGGTGGAAGGTGTCGTTGGTGCCGACGTGGACGATGAGGCAAGAGATGGTGGATGGGAGAGAGGGGAGAATGTTCCAGAGTTTTTTCAGAATGACTGGGACAGTGGCACCGGGGAGACAGTGGTGACCTTAAAAAAATGGACATTTCTGAATATGGAGTCTCTAATTAACAGAGTGGTGGGAGCAAACAGTGGACGAGGGGATGACGGCTGCATGTTGGCGGTGGAGGGGCATGCGTGTTCAGCGATGTCAGGGGGGAGTGGGCTTGTCGGCGGAGGGGCGGTCTCGCCCAGTGGACACTGTGCCAGAGGAGGCTGCAAGTGGGGCACACCACCGAAGTGCCTGTTTACGGCCTTGATGAGCAGCCTCTGGAGATGAGAGGAGGAAAGCCTTTCCTGTTGCTTGCTCCGCTGTCCCGCGGAGGGCCGGGCAGCTGTCTGGTTTGAGGATGAAGATGGGACAGCACCAGTGGCTAGTGGAGGAGAGGAGGTAGCGGCGGCATCAACTGTTCCAGATGGTGTGGGTGTGGTGGCAGCGATGGAGACAGGAGGAGAGGAGACCGCAGTTTTGCCAGCTGAGTCAGAGGCACAGTGTGCAGGCTGGCAGGCTGGCTGGGCGGCTAACTGGATTGAAGAGTACTTGGCCAGGGCCCGAGCAGGTCACGCCAGCCTCTTCTGGACCGTCCAGAGGTTCATCCTGCAGCGTCGCGAACTGGTTACTGCGGAACAGTGGTGGGGAAGAATGTGTCTGTTTCTCCTTGTGTGCAGGATCCTACAGCAACATGTCCAAAATTTGTGAGTGGATCGCCAGCATCCTCTTAGACTCAGAGACCGCCATGTCAATATAACTGTAGAGTAAGGTGTCCTTCTGCTGCAGTTTCTCTGAAAGTCTGCGAATGTCCTCTTGAAGGTTAGTAACCTCTTTCTTTGTTTGTGAGAGTGTCAAGCAGCTCTCACAATAACCAGTCCTCATCTGAAGCTGTCAGATTTATTTGCAGACTGCTTCAGATAAGAGCAGAGGCTAAAAACAACTAGATGGAGCTAGCAAGCCAAGTCCTTGTTTGGTCCTAGTTGTATCGATTAAGAGTAAGTTATATCAAAAGCAGTGCCAATATGCCCGTGGAGATCGACTTTATTACAAGCTCTTACTTCTCAGTGGACAGGTCAGTTACGGACACAGAAAGGGCAGTGTTTCACCAAAAGTCCCAGGTTTTTGTATGGGGTTCGGAGGCAGAAGGTGCCTTGAACGCCCTGTCAGTTGCAAACAGTCAATTCCCTGGGAAACTAGGTTCCCGATTGCACATATCCATGGATCGGATAGAAGACATTAAGTCAAAAGAAGAAATATCTAGAGGGTAGTCCACAATGATTATCCAGAAATAGGGCAAAATCAGATTATTGAGCGTCGCACTGGCGGGCAAAAGGCTGGTAAGACGCACCGGAAGGGGAACATTTAAGGCACCTTTCATACTTAGAGTAACGTCTTTTTTGAATGCCTGTGGCAAAATCATGTGTCTGAAAATCACACTGACCTTTACTGCAGACTACCCCTTGCTACAAGTGGGAAGTGACTAACTCAGTGGATAACTTCACCCATGGTGCAGAAGTGTCTAACATTAAAAAAAATAATAATACAGTGATCGATTGCGACTGGCAGCATCTAAAAACATCTAAAACACACTGCCCAAGGGCACGGTAGGAAAACTCTGAAACTCAGATTTGAAATTGCAGGGTTCAGAGTTTAGATCAATTACCTCAACAGAAATTGAATAACACTGTTGCATAACCCTGTGACATAACTCCAACACATAAATCCATTTCACTCAGAATGGTGTTAAATTTATACTTTGGTTTGTTCTGATAGGGAGGGGATGGAAGGGGTGTTAAAATTAACACATTATATTTTATTTTGTGTTTGTAGGTTTCAAAAAAGGAGGAAAATGGAAATATGTAATTTAAGCATATTGTCACTCTGTGCATGTATATTTCCAAATAAAGATTATTACTAAAATAAATATAGATACATACTTTGGGAGTTAAATCAACTCTGAAATGTTCAACACTGAGATTTTAACACTAATGTTTTTGTTGAGTTTGGTGAAAACATTTTGTGTTCACAAATGAATGGTGAATACACCATTCCACATACCAAAGCCATATAGCATTAAAGCCAAATCATTTGTGACTAATGTTAAACACAAAAAGATCATAGATGGCATTCAATCAAAATGCTAAACAAAGTGCCTCACTTACTGTGGACATCCTTCTTCACTAAAACATATTATCAGAGTGATTTAGGACATCTCATTGGTAAAAACTTGATAGTGTGTTTCTGTTCCTTTTTTTTTTTTTTTTTTTGCAATTCAAAGTACCCATCAAACCTCTGTCTCAGCTCTCATACTTATCAATCTCTACAGGGGGAGTTGCCAAGAATCTAAATCTGCATGTATACATTAAATTGAACGCAACACCCTGAAATGACTTGCAGAGCACTATAGGCACAACAAGATAAAGTGATTACTTTAGATGTAAATGAGGAGTTCAGATGAGGACCAGCCTGTAATCTGACAGAGGCATACAGGGGTACAGAGCTGAAGTGGAGAGGGGGGGTCTGTCATTGGGGGTATCAAGGCGAGAATTAGTGGCCAAATTGACCATGTCGCTGCATCAGAATTTCCTTGCCAATCAGCCTTGAATGTAAACGACAGTGCAAGAAAACGATGCGTAAGAGTGAGGCCACATGAACCGACAGGATAGGCTGGGATGGTGGGGGGGAATGTTTGGGCCGAGTGATTGAGGCTGGCGCTAATTTGGATCCTCTCCTCGTAGCCTGGCTAACTAATCCTCCCCATCTCTATTTATCCTCTCAGAATCTCATCGGGGAAGCAGGCGTATATTAACAGCTGGAGCCATCTGAAGGGCTCCCTTTTGAGATGTCGCTCGACTCGTGTACGGAGAGCTTAGCCACAGCTAAGACCGGACGCTGACACTTCCAATTGAACATATAGATTTGTGTCAGAGTTTGAGGGTCTAAGGATGGTATGATAGCCTAATCTGATTGCTTCTGGGCTGGAGGGGTTCAGGCCAAGTTATGGACTTAAACCAGAGGAACATAGGCAAACAGCATGACCCTAAACTGTCATTGTTGGGCTGGATGTGCTGTCAGTGGGCTCACATGGAGAAACATGATCCCGGCCTGAGCTGCAGTCACATCTCTGCTCTGAGCTTGATGAAGGAAAAATATGAGGAACTGATCCACAACTTTGCATGATTAAAAGTTGTCAGATTTGTTTTTGCCATTTGATGAATGTGATGTGCCTTGATTGACTGCTAATTTATGATTAAAGGTACTGGTAAACAAGAGAAACTTAGTTGCACAAACATTTATAAATACATTTTTTCTTCACTTTCTCCCCAAAACTGGCAGTTAAGGGGTTGTTTTGTTCCTTCCTTTAAGGCTTTTTACAAATCAGTCCTCCTTCACTTAGATTTGTTGACTCGAAAACTTATAATCTAAATCAGTGTAATGCTTGTAGGGTAACAGACAAATGATGTGTTTAAGAACCTGGATAGAATGTTAGGATGCACTCATTACAGTCCCTAAGATTACATATCAGGAGTCAATATACAATGACCATAAAAGTATTCATTCCTCTGGATGTCTTCTGATTTTAAAAATCAATCATGTTTGTATAATCACATAATTTTGGATTTTTTGAAAAAACAAAAAACAAAAACAAAAACCAAAACAAAAACTGTCTAATGTCAAAATGAAAACTACGGAGCCCCTTAAGGGACATAGGAGAAAAAAAAATTAAGGGAGAAAAAAAAAAAATCAAGGGACATGAAAAAAAATGGGAGAATTTTTGCCTTTCTGCCTTTCTCTGAGACAAAAAGCATGCCTGCGACTAAGCATGGATTGAATTTCTTTAAATTTTAGGCCAGTTTCAAAGTAAAATTCAATGAATCTCCCCCACAGATGCTTGTCCTCTGTTGTTTTGGTTGGTTTGACCCAGAAGTAGTTACTGCTACGTCATTTAAATCTACTTTTGTGAGATCTCGCAATACTTTTGCAAGATCTCGCAAACTGTTAAAAAAAAAAAAAAAAAATCTCCCTTTTTTTTTTCCATGTCCCTTAAAAACTTTTTTTTTTTCTCCCTTAAATTTTTTTTCTCCTATGTCCCTTAAGGGGCTCCATAGAAAACAGACTTCTACTAAAGTAATGCTAATTAAATGAAAACACTGTAAGGTAAATTAAGTGACTGCATAAATATTCACCCCCTTTAAGGTGACTGGCCCTATCCAACAGAGGTTCAGTATTGATGCTAGTAGTCTCACAGCTAGTGATATGGGGTCACCTGAGTGCAGTGAATGTTTCTCAGCTGAATGCTGCATAAAGACACCTGTGTCTGGAAGGTCCAGTCATTGGTTAATTAGTGCTCTTGATTACCATTACACCATGAAGACAAAATAACAGTCCAGTAGAAAAGATTATTGAAAAGTATAAGTCAGGAGACGGATACAAAATTTTCACACACCGAGTGACCATTCAAGGACGGGACTAGTGAGAGAGGCCACCAAGACACCTATGACTACTCTGAAGGAGTTACAAGCTTCAGCAGCTGATGGGAGAGACTCTGTACACAACTGTTGTCTTTAGTTCCTCACCGGTTAAAGCTTTATGGGGGAGTGGCAAACAGAAATCCACTGGTCAAGAATACTCACAAAATTTTGACTAGAGTTTGCCAAAAGGCATGCTGGAGACTCCACGGTCAAGTGGAAGAAAGTTCTTTGGTCTGATGAGACAGACATGGTGCTTTTTGGTCATCAGATGAGAGTCTGTTTGGAGGACAGCAAACACTGCACATCAGAGAAACACACCGTCCCCACTATGAAGCACAGTAGTGGCAGCATCATGCTGTTGAGATATTTTTCAGCAGTCTGCCCTGAAAACCTTGTGAAGGTTGAGGGTAAAATGAATGCAGCAAAATATAGGAAAATCCTGTCAGACTGTTATATTCAGTCTGCAAGAGAACTACAGCTGGTGGGGGAGATTTATTTTTCCAGCAAGACAATGACCCGAAGCATACACCGAAAGCTTCACAGAAGTGATTTAAAGACAACAAGGTGAATGTTCTGGAGTGGCTAAGTGAAAGTCCAGACCTCACTCCATGAGATAATTTGTTGTTGTTGAGCCATGGGGCTCTCAATCAAAACAAAAACATGATATGATGAGTACAGACCTGGAAGTGGACCCAGAATGCACAAGTGCTCTGGATCCAAGGAAGCCCATGCAGTGTGACGTGGCTTCTAGTGTGGAAGTGGACTTTAAGTGCACCCCCCCCTCATTAAGAGAAAATTTATGGAAGAAAACAAAATGTTGGTTTTCTGTTTAGTGAATAGCCCTTGTGAGGTGCTGAACAAGTATTGAACAGGATCCTCAGTTCAAAACAAGAATTAGAATAGAGAAGGAGGCTGTGGAGGTGGGCCGGGCTGAGCAGTGCTAGTCTTAACACAACAAGACATGTCCTGTTTCAGTTAAGAAATTATGAATTTCTTTGTCTTTGAAAAATGTTGAAAATATTTGAGATACTGTAAGATTTCAGTTAAAAATATAAAACATTGAAAGGGTCACATTTTGAATTAATACAGATATTTCAGAGCAAAAGTTTTACACATTGTATCTATAAAGGCATGTCTTGTCTTGTCTTGTACTGGAAATATATCAAAATAAGGATGATATACATCACTTTCTCAAAAATTGGAGAGTGGCAGCACATGGAAGTCTCATGCCGGTTCTCAGGGATTTCTAAACTCTTCAACTTTGTGTAAAACAATTCTGATGATCTATCAGTTTGGGATATTTTGATCTGTTGAAATTGAGAAATGTATTGAGCTTTAAAGCTCTCTTCAACTGCATGAGCCAAAGTAAAACAAGCAACAAGGTCACCAAGATTGTCCAAGAACGTCCAGACTAAAAAGGCAAACTACTCTCTTCACCTATTTCAGGCAGCACACAGCCACGCTCACACAGCAGCACCCTATCTTCTTCTATTCCCTCTCCTCTGATTAAAATAACCTCCACTCCCGTCAGGGAGGAGTCAAGCTATTTTAGAAATAAATATTCCCTCCGCGGACAGATGGGACAGGCTGCGATCTGTGTGTGTAGGTAAGCCAGTGTTGATGCTCAGCTGTGTCCCCCTGATGCCTTATCTCTGCAATGCCCCCCCTTTTTTGCAACGTACACACACACATACATGTGTGAGTCTTTATCACGACCCGACACTTGGGCTGGTAATCAGAGCAGCAAGCACCCCCTCCCACTCCCTCCCCCCTCTGCCTCCCCCCCTCCACAGAGGAAAAGAGACGCATTCTAATCTCAACTGTTGCATATCTAATACTAATTGGAATCCTGCAACTGGGTCACTCTCATTGTTTTTCAAGTATTGTCAAGTTGGGAGGGGGGAAGGGGGACATATGAAACAGAAATTACACCCCTGACACCCCCCAACATACAAGCACACGCACTACCTCCATCTCCTCTTTAGCTAGAGCGCCCTTGATTGGATCCTTTCACTCACTAGTGTGTGTGCGTGGTGTTAAAGATAGAGAGATCAAAGAAAGCACACACACCTGCTCTGTCTGATGTGTGTGTTTCAAATCATCACTGTCCTGGGTGACACCCTGCTGACTGATCTCAGGAGGATGAAGGCTGGTGCTGCTCAGACACCCATGGGTGCAGAGGAGGAATGAACAGGTTAATGGTGACACCCCTCCTAAGGCTGTGATGGTGTGCATTCATGAGCAATGCATGCCTGTGTGGAAGAATGAATGAATCAGTGATTCTTTTGCAGAAAAAGACAAATGTCATAATTTAATCAACTGAGGTGAGACATTCTGTCCTGACAGCTCATATTCTGAAAATGAATAATTTTACTCCCAAAAGTGGGAAAAGCCTAATACCAGGAATTTAGAAGAAAAATATGGCACAAGCCTGGCACTGTGGAAACTTCAGCAACAGAAAGTTCCTATGGTTTTAAAAAATAGTTATGTTATAGGAAGTTATACCATTCTATGTTATGTTGTTAGGTTATGTTATGTTCAGCCTTCATTTTACCATTCTCTTTTCATTTACTTTTCTATCCATAGTAAGTTATTTTGTTTCAAAGGTTCATGATGTTGGGACCAGTCAAGCAGTTCCCAATTCTGTATAAAGTCAGGTAAGGGAGATCAGGGAGTAATGTCAGTTTGCCACTTTGCTGCATTAACTTTGGTCTTGTACTGCTCTGGCCTCCTGATGGCCATCATCCAGGGCCTGCCACATCTCTCAAGGTATCCTCCCAGCTTCCCCCTCCATGACGCACTTGGTCGCCCCTGGCGTCTGGACCAGCCCAACAGGTCCTGTGCACCCAGTATGCGGTGAGCTGGATCAGGTCCAGAGAAGCATACCAGGTGCCCTTAAAAGTGCAGCTGTTGTTCCCGTATCAAGCAGCTGACCCTTCCCACCCCTCCTCTCCTGATCATGTCAGCTTTGTACAACACCAAGAAGTGTCAAAGAGAAATTGTCACAAAGGAGTCCAGCTGGCACTTCTGACCGTCAGTAAACATAAGCCTCAAATGAGTATAGTAGACTGGGAGGACCAAGGACTGAAAGACTCCTTAACTGTGTTATAATGCTGTAACAGTACATGGGAATCTTTGGGCTTAAGAGAGTCATTTTGTTCATGCATGGTGGTGGTGTTGATGAGGAATGCAGGATCAGATCAGGTGTAGACTTTTTAGAACCAATGAGGTGGCTTGGAGGAGGAGACTTGAGGATGCAGGGTGAGATGAGTAGGATACCTCTGAGCATCTGGACTAGATGCTGACAAACTGAATGGAGGTGGCTGGGGTGGAGGAGGGTTGTGGTGTCTACACTGAAATGACTAGCTGACTCTGAAAGAGTGAATGACAAACTCAAAATATGACAGGTGCATGATGATGGGTCAAATGAGATTGTGGTTGACTCTGATTAGCATAGTACTAAAGAGAGTGAACGCCCATGATCAGCTGATCACCAGGGCGTGAAAGAGAAAGAATGGAAGAAGGGAGAGATATAAACGACTGGTGATTAATGAATGAGAAGAAACAGTCAGTCTTCCTGCTTGAACTTTTGGAGGGCTCCATGAAAAAGAATATTTGACAGAAGAAGCACTTTGAAGCTGTTGTCTACCTCTAACCCTCAAATTCCACATAATCTGTATGTGTAGCAATCTGCATTAAAAAGACACTTCAGAGCAAACCACTTCCTAGTCAGTCTTTGCAATTCCATAGCATATGCTCTGGTCCATCTCTGCTCATGCCAGACCCTGGTCTATTCTTCATTGGAGGCAGCAGCTGAAAGGCGCCATCCCCATGACCCAAACAGGAATGAGAATGTACAAAGCATATAGTCAGCTTCAAGATACAAAATAATGCATGGACTCCTGCCTGTAAATCTCATCACTGTACTAATCTCATCCTGTAACACAAGACACAAGTCACCAGTTGGTCAGAGGGTCCCAGAGATAATGCAATGCCACTGATGAAGAAAAATTTGGCTTTTAGATGGAAAGCCAAAGGATTTAGTCACGTTGGACTTCTCATGGGACCTTGCAATCCCAGTGTGAACTCCTAGTTCTTCCATAATCTTGTGATCTTTAATTTCATCTTCTCAGGGCAGCACTTTTCTGTTCATGGCTTCTGAACTACATCCAGTGGGCGACTGTATGAACCGTCAGTCAGAGTGTACCAGGACACATAAGCAATGCTGCAGTTACAGAGTATGTGTAATTTCTCGATATGTCATGGTTTCAGACCACACACTGAAAAAAGAAAATTGTGGAAACTGTCTTAATTTGCTATAAGAAGTTGAATTAAGTTAATTCAACTCAAGTGAACAATCTGCATAAAGTTAACTTTAGTTGCAACTTTTTTTACTTGAGTTGAATAAACTTGATTTAATTGCTTGTTATACTGAAGAATGTTTTTAAAGTAGCAGTCCTCCTTTTTCAGTCCAGTGGTGGTTTTAGTGCAGCTCTCATGTTAATCATAAACATAAAAGTCAGGATCATAAAACACATCCTTTTGACTCCATTTGATTCACAAATCAAGACAAAGGTAAGAACTGCTTCATATCTTTAATATGGACCAAAAAAGTGTTTTGAAATGAAAAATAATTGAGCATCTGCCCAAGTAAAAATGTGAAAAGTGATTAATTAACAACATCTCATTAATTCATTGCAGTTGATATATTATTCGACAGCCCTACTTTTGCAACATCAAAACTCATTTTACTATGCGGGAGGTCGGTACTTGTCGTATTTTCAAATGGTTAAACATAAATATGTTTTTTAATGAAAGGAAAACCTTAAATTTGATTGTGTATTTCTCTAAAAATAAAAGATCCAATCAAATTAACCTAAAATTCAGAAAGCTTATTTCAAGATACTTAAAAGCAAAAGGTTAAGCCAGGATTGCAACAATTAAATCTGTCTTAAGTTATTGGAAAACTTAACTTAACTTTGCTTTCTGCTTTATAGCCATTTTTAAAAATCATTTTAAAGCTGCACTTGTCTTCATTTCCACTTTTAAAAAGTATAATGAGTTGTTTTTTAAACCTGAAATTAGAAAAATGCACAGATTAAGACTTCCTGCATTTCTTACACAGAGAACCTGCTGTCAAAAAGATCTTAATCCATCTAGTGCATGATTCAGTTTGCAATAAAGTTTAAAAAAGATCTTTAGGACTGAGTATTTTATTCTTCTGTAATTACAGTTATTTCTTAGGAAAAATGCATTTTTTTCATGGTGAGATAAAGACAGTTACATTTTGGTTACAAAGGATCACTGTACATGCTGAACTTAATGTAAAAAGAGTAGCCAGGAAAAAGATGTCTCACTCAGTAATATGTTGTTTTGGTTGAGCTCCAGTAATGTTTAGCACTCTTTTTATAATTTAAACTCTTGAATAATGTCTCTGTGACCACCAGCCTTCTAAACAAAAAAACAAAAAAAAAAAAAAACTGAACCTGAAAGTGACTCAGGAGCTTTGTCCGCTCTTTTTGAATCCATTAACATGTTGCTTGTCAACTGAGGGGTCAGCACACCTGAGGGGAGCAAAAGCATTTAAGTAAAAGGAGAAAAATGCTGATTTCTAATATGCTAAAGTATTCTCATGCTTATAATCTTTACTGTAAAGCCCTTTCCTTTAAAATTATTGATGCTTGCAGCCTGCAGGCTCTCTCTGATGATTAATCGAGGGAAAAAGTCACAGTTGGCTGTTCTGTACCCGAGTCCCCGTGCCTGAGAGCCAGGAGAGGGAAACCCTTTTGTTTTAAGGGGACGTGGGACGATACGCTGGCAGTAAAACAGATAATCCACATCCACTAGAAGTCTCCATTCTCCTTGACAGAGGGATAATGCTCTGTACCTGCTGTTATATCTACTGCCATCTCCTCTCCCAGATGTGATCGATGCTGCGGCTCACGCTTGCCATTTAACAGATATACACCATTAACTGTACCATGGCATCCAAATCTAACCGGAGGTGCTTTCCAAAGGCCAGTAAGTAAATTGAAATGTCTTTCTAAAGCTTGATCTTTAGTGGCCTTTAAATAGAAGAGAAATATCACGACACGAGAGAGAGGGAGAGATGAAGTGGAGGGAAAAGAGAAGTCATGGGGAGATAGTGGGAGCTGGACGAAGGGTGGGGGGAGGCTGGAGCCTGTGTGGAGTGAAAAGGAGTAAAAAAAAAAAATTAAGATTATATGAAGAATAAGCAGTGTGAGAAAGAGATTGAGGCCTGTTTAAGGTGTCACCCTGAAAACAAGTAAAGATGAATTAATATATGGGCAATCGACAAGTATTAAGTCTGCAGACGTGCAAATAAATAGTATAATGTGGCATCATATCCTTCGATGATGATTATTTAATAGCACAGATCATGCTACAATCTACACAGTCAGTCTTATATTTGAAAGATCTAAACAAAAAACTTCAGTAACTGTCTTAAGGAGATTATGAAGCCGTAGAGAAAAGTAGAGCTATGTATGTGCAACTGTTTTTTTACATTTTTTTGAGCTTGGAGCTAAGAAAGTGAGAAAAGTTTTCTGTGTCTCATGCGCAACTTGCATGCAATTTAAATATGACTATGTGAAACAAAATATTAAAGGAAATCATGAAATTACTTGGTGGCTATCTGATAAAAGCTTGCTGGGAAGCTAACATCACAGCAAAGATTCATAACGAGATGAACTGGAACATGCAAATATTTGCAACAAGGCACTCTGCAATGCTCTGAAACCCTGTCAGTTCACTCAACTGCAACTGCCCTTTGCAAAGTTCTCAAACAGTCTTATTATATTGTAGATCTGTGGTCTGAGCTGGCTTTAGAGATCCCTGATATGGGCAGCCATACCTAAAAATGACTAATGATCTAGTGCTAAATCACAGCCTTCTTTAACATCATGATAAGTGACTTTATTCTGTTTGTTTTTATATTGTTTTTTGTTTATAAGGATCCCCATTAGCACTGGCACATGGCTGCAGTGACATTCAATACAATATTAAATAAAGCGAAACATACATAAAAAAAAAATATTCATACCATACATCAGTAAAATGGGCATCAATAAGAAAAACAGTTTCATATAGTGGTTAATTATAGGTAGGGGTGTCAAGATTAATTGAGTTAATTGCAATTAATCAAGGTCCACAATTAATGCACTATTTTTTTTAAATCTGGATTAATCACATGATTTTGTTGTTCCTTTCAGCACACTTTGATTAAGTCATATCAGCATCTCCGTGCAGCCACAGTGAAGTTAAATAAATCTACCACCACTCCTAAATGTCTAATTTCACTTTAAAAAGGTTAACTTGATAACACAAGGTCCATGTGACTATTGACTTGGCCACTGAGCTGACTGTGAGATTTGTAATGTCCCCTCATTTCCTTTTCAATCCATACCATTTTCTGTTGGTTAGTCCGTATCATAATCTTTGATCTATCGCTCAAAGCAGGTCTATATAATATCCAAATAGGAAGTCAAGTGCCTCTAGTTTAAGGCAATAGAAAAATCTAAAATTGCACAAAAACAGTTTAAAATGTAAAATAGTTCAATTCTAAATTGTGATAAAAAACAGTGCGATTAATCAGGATTAACCACAGAATATCTGAGATTAATCACTATTAACATTTTTAATCTTCTGACGGCCCTAGTTATAACTGTTTGTGCTCTCTGATAAACACCATTTCTATTCCAGGCATTCATCGTACTTTAGCCATCTAAACATTGCAGCTTGAAATAAAAGAAGAGAATATCAGTAGGTTGAAGGACAGTAACAAGTAAAAGCATGACAAAAATAACAGAGAAGAGCTGAGGTGAAGATTCACTGAGTAAGCAGGCATTACAGCTATTTCAACAATGACATAAGGAGACTTTGATAAACTTTCAACGGGGATTTGTCGTAGAATTTCTACAGAAAAGACCAGGGTTTAGAAATGATTTAGGAATACTGAATAAAGAAAGTGACAGTATTCAGAAACAGATGATGTCATTAGATGTCACTTTGGATGGTTGATAAAACCAGAAAGTTTTGGTGTTTTATTAAAGTTTTATTAAAGATTACATATAAAGTTACAATTGTCACAAATATCATCCAAGTTTCTATGCTGATAAAAGTGTTGTTCCTAAAGACAATTTTATTTTAACTGCTTTTTCTGTGGTTTTGCAAAGTGCATTTTTTAAAAACATGATTGCGTACTGGATTTTGTTCATGCTTTTTTTTGTCTTCCTGTCACATGCTGGCAAGTCACAGTTTAGCAAGAAATCAATCAATGCATTTGTTTTTATACCACCAGTTCATAACTGAAAACATCTCAAGACACTTGGGCAGACAAAAGTCTAGTCTGTACTCTTTAATGTGGCTTATTAAACCCTCTTATACCCTACTATACCCTATTATAATATAGAGATGTGTTAATCATTGAAATTATAATACTAGCCTATACCCTAATATAATAAGGGCCATTCATTGAAATAGAAATTAAGACTATTCCCCATTATGATAAATACAGAATTAATCATTAATATTCTAATAAATACTGAGCCCTTTTATAAAAAAAGACCAGCATGAATGACTAATATTAGAATAAAGACTATACCCTATTATAATAAAGAACAGTGACCAGTGTTTTAGGCCTGTTACAGTGGCTACAAAACCTTCCCTTTTAAAAGCAGAAATGTGGAGCAGACTAGACTCATGTTGGACAGCTCTCTGTCGAATCTGCACCCAGGTTGGAAGAGGCTAGAAGGAGAGCGGTAAAGAAAAGCAGGAGGAGGAGAAGGAAAAGAGGAACAAAAAAATTAACAAGTGAAAGACTCATTTTTTGGCAGTTGTGGAGTGATAAGTCTGGATGGTGGGTGCTGGTTTGAACCAGTCTATTGAGCAGGAGCCCATATACAGAAGCTCCAGTCAATGCACTGGTCGTTTGAATCCCAGTTCTTGTGCTGTTTGGTGCATGCCTTTCCCCTCTCTCTCATCCTGTATTACCTGTCTCTCATCAGCAGCCCTCTCAGAAAAAGGCAAAAAGCCCCAGGGGAAACCAAGACGAGTATGTATTTATCTAGTATGGATTTGTCTTGTGCTGTGTATTTGATTTTTTGTAAAGCACTTTGGTCAACTGTGGGGTGTTGTAAAGAGCTATATAAATAAAGTACATTTACATTTACATTTTAGTACATCTACAAGAATAGTAAAGTGAATGCAAATTTAAAGAGAGAAAAGGCTGTTTTTTGAGTTATGAAATCTATCCAGTAATCTATATAATATTAATCTTTATCTATTATTAGAAAAATTTAGACTACATTCTAAATAGGGGCTTGAATGGGGTAAATTCCATACCAGGTTTTGTTACTCCTTATGAGGACCTTTTGAAGTTGAACTGTAAATCTGCAGCTTAGTTTTCACACAACTCAGTGAGAAACATCAGCCTTCAGCTGAAGAAGGAAAAATAAAATCTGCAGCACAGTAATGACTCTGTTGTAATTCTCTTTTTTGAGTTGTGTTCTGACTCTTTTAAAGTCTTCCATCATGCAACTGAAACAGATTTAGATTGAAATTCAAATAAAAAACCCCTGTTTCTCTTTCTCCCTTTCTCTCCATCTCTTTTTCTCGCTGTGAGAAAGGAGAAGAACCAATGGGCCCTATCGGCCCCTGAAGACCAGCGCTGGCCCCCCCATCGCTCACCCAACCTCATTAACTCGAGCCCCTACACACTCCCTGTTAGTCACAATTCAGAAAGCATACAGTTCAAAAAGCATGCAGCACACATACATACAAACACATACACACAGACGGAGCAATTAAAAATGCAGCCTTGCATATTTGCATGGCATTTATGTGCTATGGCACAGCAATATTGATGCTCTTTGGTTTGATGATTTAACTGGCAGCTGCAGGAAAATAATTTTGAATATTTAAACACACAGGAAAGAAATCTGTGGACCCCTGCAGACCTGCACAGAGATTATTTTTAGAAGAACTCATTCCAGTAAAAAAATATAATGACCATACTAAGAAGGTTTTTTAAACACACTAAAATGAATGAAGCCATCCTAAAATGAACTGTGCTGTTATTTTACGTGGGACCCAACAGAACCCTCCTTAAGGATCCCTTTCAAGTCCCCAGACCACACTTTGAATACCATAGTCCTAACATTAGCCAGCTGTACAGCTCCCAGGAACAATCTATCTACTGAATGGATGGCTAAATTGTCACCTGTGCGCGTGTGTGAGCTTAAGCATTCATGTGTGTGAGGCCTTGCCTCTTCTGTACTATTATGACCATTGCAGGGACTCTCGGGCTCCACTAGATGGCAGTGTTGTGTGTTACAGCACAGAGTTTTTGGCCTGCAGGAGTTTATGAAGTGTAGTGATGATAAGTTTGCACACAGTCCTACATATTATGATTTATACAAAGGTAAGAGACACAATTAAAACACAGCCATTAAATGACTAGAAATACCTTCTAACCAACCCTCACCAGTCTAGTTCATACAAACCAGAGAAGCTTTTCTGCTTCTCATCCCTGATGTTAAATATACATTTCATTTTAACTTTGCCATGCATCAGAAAATTATTTTTTCTGCAAAATACTACAAGGGAAATGTCATAGAGTTATGATTAATGTCTTTTCCAAGTCTTAAATCTCATGGTGATAATGTTGTCAGTGCAGAGGCCAAAAACCACAGACTTCTGGGACAGTTTCATGTCAAAGACAGGGAAGCAAAAATGACTCATATGATTAGGCGATTATTAAAATGTGGTTTATAGAATTCAGTTGATTGACATGTCTTTTCTCACTAAATTGAGCTATAGAGTGAGAAACAGCCTGACTCGAATGTCATGACAATAATGCCAGAAAAACTACCTCATTTTAAATTATCCCAAAAAATTGAGCCCCAACCCCAATTTAGGAAGTCTCTCCTTGTAAACCAAAGATATTCCTGTCATATTGTCAAGACCAGGTAAAGGTGTAGCTGGCCTGTAGCTGATGTCATACCAGCATGATCCTTCAGCAACTGACACACAAAAAATGTTTTAATGTGTTTCTCTTTTTTGAAACTATGCTAACCTGAAAGTTTCAATGCTGTGATAAAAGAAATAATAAAAAAGAAAAGGTTCATGAGGTCAACTTCTTAGGAAATGTTTTTGATCCACAGCTCAAGTTTAAGAAACATAAAAAAATAAGAGTTTAAATTAATTCATCCACTCTAAAGTTTTCTCTCATTCATCTGTACAATCAGAAAACTTTTATCCTAACCCACTAAGGCCATGTCCGGTGGCATCACAGCAATATTTTAAAAGATTTTAATGACATCTGATATGTATCAACAATATTTCCCCTGAAACTCTTTCAAGAAGCATTCAAAGACACATTGGTAATGGAGTTAGGAACACAGTGAATGAAAACTATGGCATACACAGCAAAGTCAGCTTTCCCCATTAAACTCTATGAACTCTGAGCGCATTACCAACTGAAATTAAATCAATAAGATTTAAAAATCTTTTACAGAAATATCAAGTGCTGGTTAAAAGCAGACCAGCATCATTTTTAGACTGTTGTATTCTACATTTTGATTTATACAGAATAATGTGTGTTGTCAAACTGTGCTTCATGTATTTATTGTGTCTAAACTTGCACTTTGCTGATTTATGTTGCTCAATGTTGTATTTATTAGACACTGTTCTTAAAGGCTCGACTAGAGAGAGACACAGTTATTCATAAATCAGTGCTTTTATTTACCCTTTACATTTGTCTGTTTTTTCTTAGAATTTTAAAACAATAAAAAATGTCTAAAATATGCTGACTATGATCATTTACTGTTAAATTCATTGCAAAATAAAGCATTTTTTCATTCCTTTAAAAGTAGTGATTTTGGAGATAATGCCAGACACCAGTGATATGTGACACATCAGTTTTACATTCAGAGTCGATGTCCACATAACAACTCACTCCTTTTACATTACCCCTAAAAATAGAATCACTATAGGCTGATGCTGCTGTTGAAAGCATAAAGAAATTCAAATTATGCAATAATACGCAACTCACATGAGAAATAAGAAAAACACAGACTAAACAGATGCTTCAAAACTTAAAATGTTGATCAAAATGTCCAAGGAAATTGACTTTTAATGCTAGCTCTGTACTTATAAGATCATGTTTGAAGTTTTGGACTTCACTTTAGATATAATTTCACATTTTTCAAAATAATCATGAGACATAATATTAAAAAAAGTAAAAAAAAAAAAGAGTAAAAATAAAAAAGAGTGGGAGAAAGAAGAAAAGCTAATACAAAAACTGATTGAGAGAGCAGATTCTATTTAAACTTCCTCTGTAAGTAGTTCTTCTGTCATTTGTTGTGGAAAAACAAAGAAAAAGCAAAATAAATCAAGACCTAGTTTGTTGTGGGTTTTTGAGGAAAAATTCTACATAAAAACTTGGAATAAAAATTTTCTCTCCTTAAAGGTTGTCACCATTTAATAAAACACTTTTGGCAGTGAGGCTCTGTTGCTTTGATGAAAGGCATTTGAAACATGAAACATGATGAAACGTCTTTTAACATTTCTCTGAAATAAATAAGTATTAAAAGTAAGACTATCAAATGATCTTTTTAAAATTTTTGATTTATTACTGCACTTCTAAAGTCAATTACAATTACTCACATGTTAAAATTTAATCATTTTGCAAAAGCCCTAACCAAAAAAAAAAAAAAAGAAAAAAAAAAAAGAAAAACGAAAACAATGTGAAGCATTTTTTTACTAGTGTCTTAATATCTGTCAGTGGGTACTCACAGTTTTTATTAGCACTAAAAATTCAGTGTTAAATTAATTGAAAAATACAGGTTTTTGAATTCCCTGGAAAATAGCAGTTTTTGGAGATAGGAAGTTTTGGCTCAATGACAGCCATTTGAATGAGTGTTGTACTGCTAAAATAGAGTGGTCTGAAATCATAACTTAAAAGAAGAGGACTTCAAGGCAATTGCTCTGTGAAACAGTGTGTTTTAACACTGCAACACATACAGAACTATGCAGGAGCGCATGTACAAAATGATCACTGAAGTTAATGTGACAACATGTGACCAGTTTAATGTCTTTCTCTTCATAAGTGACCCAGTTAAAGTTCATGTTTGAGTGTAGAGATTTTCTAGTAGCTGTTTTTTGGTATGCTTTAACTTTGTAATTTCAATTTTAATTTTAAGGAACTTTTGATAGATCAAAAGTTACAACATCACCATAATTATGGGAAAAAAATAACTTGCTGAGGAGAGAAAATTAATTGAAATAGCTAAACAGAACGGACTAAAAGTGAAATATTGATATCATAATAATTGTTTATGTAGATTTCTTTTGATTTGTCCTTGGGGCTGTCTAAAAGGTTTTTTAAGTGAAATGCAACAGCATAGGTGCAGTGTTTTCCAAATTTTTTATCACTTGAAGACCAAGAAATTTCCACAGTAAGTAGTATCCAACTGCTGATGTGGCTAAACTATGGTGCACATAAAGCAACAAAAAAGCATTTTTTAATGAAATGGGGGAAAAAAGTGCTGATTTTGGACCTTAATAGCATCACAATTAACAGTAATGCTGATGGCCCTTATCAGAAGTCAGGTTGCTATTACTTAAATGCTTCTTTTAGGTTTCAGACTTGCAGAGACAAAGTAAATCAGAAGTTTTTTGGCAGCCATATGTTCTGTAATGAACTAAAAACGAGTTGAGAACTATATGTAACTGTTATATTGTTGAGATATTAGGATCAAACATGGTCTCCTAAATGTTAGAAAACAATGCCAACAGTAGTGAGCCAGAGTTGAAATGACATCTAAATGGAGTTCACTTTATTAACACCTCAGATTGTGGGAAAGCAAGTGATGAGAGAGAGAGAGGGCGAGCAGCAAAGAGAAAAGAAGAGTTGCCTCCAGAGGATTCTGTTCTCATTAGGCTCTTACTCCATTTATTAATAGCCAGTCATTGGGGTTGCAGGGAAATTTCCGTTGCCTGCCACTATGTATGTAGGAGTGATTTTTCTTTCACTCAATTGGCTTACCGTTGCACTATTTGCTCTGAATGTGTGTGTTTTTTTAAAGCGGCTCTTGTTCTCTTTTGTTTCTCTCTCCTTCTCTCCGTCATGCACACTTCAATGGAAAGCTGTCAAAGTTATCAGGAAAGTAAGACTGGTGTACAAGCTGATAAAAATGTCCTGCTATTGGTTGTCAGACACATCAATACCGTGCCTGCGTATGTGGATGCGGATAGGGCTGGGATTTCTCCCAGTGAGCTTGTTTGGTGTGTTTTATGGGAGCAGAAGGAGTCAGACAGCAGCGATACATTGTGTCCTTAATTTCTTCGTTTTGCACTGTTTAATCTTTTAAATTTCAGACTGAGGCTGGTGTTATTTCCTCCTTATTTCTACACTAAGAATAAGTCACCTAAGACGACCAAAACAACAAAACTCCACTAGGAAAAGAGTTTTTCTGCACAAATATTTTGAGTTCATGACTACGGTAGCATCTTAAGCAAGTGATGTTGATTCAGAGCACCATCTTTGTAGCCACAAAGCTATAGAAAAAGCACACTTTAGGAGTGATACTGTAGTTGATATCCCAGTCAATATTGTTTATTTCTCTGACCTAAATCCACTGTACTTGGTAAAACAATAAAATACATGCTATACTTTGTTGCCTCTTTCAACATGTAAACCCCCTTCTTTATAAAAAGTTATGAGCCTTTAGTTTTGTAGTATTTCCACTATGGATGGGCCTATTGGTTAGGACAGTAATGTCAGTTTATACAGCCATGCTATGACCTGCAACAAACCTTTTCAGTCAGCTCCAAAACTGATCAGAACCAGGCCCAGGAAGTGAATGTTAGCTAGAAGGCTAACACTAACGCTACTGATCCAGGGTGCACAGGTTGATATCTTTAAATGACATCAGGATAGGGCCCATTTAGCCTTTCATGGACCCAGTCATTTCAGTGGGCAGCCTGCCCAGTCTCCCCTGTGTCCCCTGTACAACTAAAATACAGTGTTAAGATAAAATTTTAGCCCACACTGTGATCTCAAATCAAAGTTTTGGCACTTAAACTCAGATGTTTAAAGTTTGTGTTAAAATAATGATCTATTACAATAATAGTATTATAACAAAAAAACACACCCACCTGAAATGAGTCACTTTTTATCTTTGACATACTTTTACACCTCATCGGTTCCTCTAGATTCAACAAGGTGGTGGAAACATACTCACAGATATTGGTCTTTATTGACATGATAGCACCATGTTCAGTGCCTATAAAAGAATTAAATGGTCAACATAATTTGACTTTCTTTTAACAAATACAAAAAAACCCCGTCTTTAATGTCAAAGTGAAAACAGATTTCTACAAACTAATGTCAATTAAATAAAAATATGTTATGTAAAACAAATGACTGCATAAATATTCACCCCCCTATAGTATTTAGTAGATAGACCATGGGCTGCAATCACAGCACTGAGTCAGTGTGGATAGGTCTCAGTCAGGCTTGCACATCTGGACCCTGCAGTTTTACTCCATTCTTCTTTAGAAAACTGCTCAAGCTCTGTCAGGTTGCACAGGGATCAGGCGTGAACAGTCCTTTTCAAGACCAGCCACAACAGTAAACCAACAGTTTTTGTATGCAAAGTCTCTCTCATTTCAGCAGCTGAAGCTTGGAACTCCTTCTTGCTGTACTCTCTCACTAGTCTCCTTCTTGGTCACTCAGTTTGAGAGGATGACCTGATCCAGGCAGATTTACACAAGTGCCATATTCCTTCCAATTCATGGTGATGGATTTAATTGAACTCCTTCAACACCTTCAGGCTGTTAAAACGTTGAGTCCCTGCTTGTCTCTGTATTGTCTTGTCTCCACCATCTGTATGCAATGCTTGTATGTTGTCCTTCACTTGTCATGTTCTGTCTTGCATCACTTAATAATAAATAAATTAAGAAAAAAATAAAATAAAATAAATAATTGAACTCTGGAGGATGTTCAGTTCCTTGGATTTTTGCCTGACTTGTGCATATTTCAATAAACTTTTCTCTGAGTGTTTTGAGTGTTCTTTTGTCTTTATGGTGTAATGGTAGCCAGGAATAGTAATTAACCAGTGACTTGACCTTCCAGACACAGGTGTCTTTATACTACAATCAGTTGAGACACATTCACTGCACTCAGGGGATCCCATTTCACTAATTGTGAGACTTCTACTATTTGGCCGGACCAAGATTTAGTAGAAAATTGTAGAAATATGTACCATTAGTGTCTATCGATATGCTGGCATGAAAAATTGTAGGGATTTTTTTTTCTTTCAGTAAATTTCCAACTCTGTTTTTGCTTTTGGTTGGTAGAATTGCTCATTTTGTTACACAATGGTGATACAGTATAATAGACCAACTGTCCTCGTACAAGGACATCACTCTATTGAAAATTACTTTTTGAAATACACAGTTTAGTCATTATACTTATCAGGTCCTACTAATCCCCAAAAAATAAGTGAAATCAAAAATGCATACCAAATAAGACAAGACAAGACTTTGTTTCTGCATCTAATAACAGGGCTGGAAATCAGCACAGAAGTGAATGCATTTGTACCAGGTTGAAAGAAGTTGTTTTGCCAGCAAGGAACCCTGATTGTTCAGGAGCAGATGTGGCTGTAACTCTAGTCAAAAGAGAGGCTGAAAATAATGTAACTCCTTACACTTAGACTTGTTATTGATAAACACGGGCACTTACTCTGCTGAAACTCATTAATGAGCACTTTTTATGTACAACAAATTCTTCACAATAAAAGTCCTGAGCTGTAAACATGTCAAAAAGCTTTTCATATGAAACAACCTAGCAGGATATAGCAGTATTTTCAGCTGTAGTCATGTAATACAACAGATGTCTATAAATACAAGCAAGGACTCGATGAAGTTACAGCACTTCAGTCCAGACAGATTCATTTAGAAGCTATGTGGTACTGAGATCTTCACACACAGTGACTACTAAAAGCATCTTTCTCTGGTCTCATGTACACACTAGTATAACATCACAGACTCTTTCAAGGAGGAGAAGGGGCCACAGTGAGTAAAACTGTATCAATGCACGATTAAAAAAATGAAACACACTAAGCAGTAACCTATAAAGCTGTGATGGCTCTTTATATAGGCTCTTATAATTTTAAAACAATATGATGAAAAAAAAACATTGTCATCTTTTGCGCTCATTTGCAACAGGAGGATTATGGTTCCTGGTGATATAATAGAGTTCAGCACTAAAGCTGATGCACAGTCTCCTCAAAGCATCAGTTTCACTCACTACTTTAAACTGTTTGTTAAAGCCTTTGATATGTGATAAAAAATTATAAAATGTTGTTTAACAAAGACATTGTTAGATATTAGTAACTGCAGACCATTCACAATGATGCCTGTTCTGTTCTGGTTCTCTGCCTGGTTCTCTTCACAGTACTCACTCCATCCCCAGATATTATTTCTCTTAATCCTGGTCTGTTCCTGGTTTCTGTGGTTCCTCACAGGTTTGTGATTACAGCCTGCAGATTGCTGTATACAAATACATAAATACCTTCCTCCTATTTATTGATTAGCATTGACATCCATGTTTATGAATGGTTACCATAATCAAAAAGAGTGAGCCTCCCTTACATCGTCCAACTGTCTGTTTTTAATGTGGAAGTTAAAGCAAACTTACAAAAATAACTCCAGGAGTCACTTTTATACATAAATACAGATGCTCCTTGGTGAACAGTTTCACATCTGATCATAATTGCATTGAGTTAACTAGTCTAAAGAGTAAAAAAAAAAAGGGCCTGGAAAACAGTCAAAATTCTCAATTTATTTAAGCTCGGTCAGAGTGGAAGTAGTTAATCAGTGTGAAGTTGAAGTACAGAAGGTAGCAAATGTTAGCATTGCTAGCACTGTTATTTGATCTTTTAAATTCAGTTCACCGTTGTTTACATCAGATTAAAGAGCAAGACAGTAGCCATTAACTGGTGATTGGCTTGGATGGAAGGATGGGATAGTGCAATATTTTAATCACAATTATTTGCATGATTAATTGTCCCTCACAGCACACTCGAGTTAAGCCCCTTGAATGTTTTACACTTTTATTGATTGTATAATCAATCATGTTCAATATAGTTTGGCTTTTTAATTTATACAATTACAAAAAAAATCTTAAATGTTATGAAAACAGATTTCTATAAATGTCAGTTAAATAAAAATATGTAATGTAAAATAATTTGAGTGAGGTCTGGGATTCGAATCAGCCACTCCAGAACACTCACCTTGTTGTATTTAAACCATTTGCTGTAGCTACGGGTCTGCATCTTGCTGGGAAACAAATCTTCTCCCAAGTCCTGGTTCTCTTGCAGACTGAATTAGATGTCCTCCAGGATTTCCCTACATTTTGCCTCATCAGACCAAAGAAATTTCTTCCACTTGACCATGGAGTCTCCCACTGGCCTTTTGGGGAGTAGTTGATATCTAAGATCAGTTTTTCTTTAACAGTGGCTTTCTCTTTGCCACTCTCCCATAAAGCTTTGACTGGCAACAGTTGTTGTATGCAGAGTCTTTCTGATCTCATCTGCTCAAGCTCATCTCCTTCAGAGAAAATGTGTCTTTGTGGACTCTCTCACTAGTCTCCTTCCTGCACACTCACTCGGTTTGTGAGGACGGCCCGATCTAGGCAGATTTACACCAGTGTTAATTTTGGCAGCTATTTTTAATGTAAGTCTTAGTTTTAGTCTTTGAATGAAATGCATTTTAGCTTTAATCACATTTTAGTCATTTCTATCCTTTTTAGTTTTGGTCTAATTTCAGTCAACAAAAACTCAAAAACATCATCTTGACAAAAACTAAGCTTACCTTTTTCAGTTTTAGTCATCACAGATCTATTTTTGTTAATCTTAGTCTAGTTTTTTTTTGTGGAAAAAAATGAACATTTTTAGTCATAGTTTTAGTCCACGAAATTAACACTGATTTACAAATGTGCCATATTCCTTCCAATCCTTGGGGATGGATTTAACTGAACTCCAGGGGATGTTAAGTGCCATTGAAATGTTTCTGTATTCATCCCCTTACTTACACTTATCAATAACCTTTTCTCTGACTTACTTTAAGTGTTCGTTTTTCTTTGTGGTGTGATGGTAGCCGGGAATACTGATTAACAAGTGACTGGACCTTTCAGACACAGGTGTCTTTATACTACAATCACTTGAGACACATTTACTGCATTCAGGTGATCCCCATTTCACTCACATTGAGACTACTGGCACCAGTTGGCTGGAACTCTGTTGAATTAGGTCATTCACTTTAAAGGGAGTTGATATTTATGAATTCACTTATTTAACATCAGATATTTTGTTTAATGTATGTTACCTTGTAGAAATTGGTTTTCAGGTTGACATTAAAGAGGTTATTTTTTAGTATTTTGTAGTAAAAAAAATACCCCCCAAAAAACAAATTGCTTTTTCTGTCATTAAGTTGCTCTTTAAATTTTTAACCTACACATGAGTAAATCTAAACAGGAAGTCAGTTTCCCTTCAGTCAAGACAAGTCATCCAAAATGACACAAAAACAGTTTTGAATGCAAAATACTAGAATTTTAAACTAAGACAAAACAGGATGAAATTAATCATGATGAACTTCAGAAATTCTTAGATTAAATGTGATTAAAATGTAAATATAATGACAGTCCTACTTATTAGATATTAACAATAATTGTCAGTCGAGCAGGTGTACCTAATAAACTGGCTGTGTGTTTGTGCGGCTTTGGCTTCATGATGAAGCCTTGATCTTCTCTGACGTCATACTGATTACTGCTTAACATATCCTTTACTTTCTTTCACTTGCATGACTCTCCCTGAAAAGCATGTGTGCACTATTTGAGAGCATTTGAATTCAATATGAAGAGCACAATGCAGAGACGTTGAAATGACACTGTCAGGAGATGAACACTGATAAATGATTGGCAGAAATGAAAACTGATTGAATTTATTTGCAGACTATACAAACAGAATATATTTGAGGATACAGTTGAAAGCAGTTTGACCAGAGACTGATGATATGTGAGTATGCCTGCCTTTACTGGTAGAGTCCATCACCTTCATCCGCTTCAGGGTCAACCAGAGGACGACCATCCTTTAGATGCACACACAAGCACTTGAACACACATGCAGTTTTCCTACGTGTTAAGTTCAGTAGTTTGCACGTGTGCTGACTGAAAATGTGTGTGTTAGTCCAATTTTAAAGGAAAAAAACTCTCACAGATCTGCTCCTCTGAATCAGTTAAGTGAACTTGTGTTATTTATCTAATAACGCACCAACAAAACAGGACAAGGTTGTCCGTTCCTCCATTATAATGTCGAGCTATTGTAGAGCATGACACACACAACCGTGCACTCTAACACTCACACGCATGCAGAGAGGCTATCTAAGCAGCTAATCCACAATCTGTGTTTGAAATGCAGGGCCAGGGTCAAGGATTACAATAAACTCTGATGATCAAATAATGCAGGAATTCTTATTCCAGCCGAGTGCCTGATTGTCTCTACTCTGGAATACTCAACTAGGAGGAGGAGGAGGAGGAGGAGGAAAGAGGAGGATAGAAAGGAGGAAGGGAAGGAGGGAAGTTGTCGATGGAGGAATATGTATTCACTTGGAAGCAGGATATGGAAGGACTGAAATGCATTTGACCATCATTTAACAGTGCATGAACAAAGAAAGGAAAAAGAAGATGACTGGGAGGAAAAGGGAGCCAAAATTTGGAGATATGGAGGAGAGAAGTGGATGAGGATGAAGAAGAGATAGTGTCCTAAGGAGGGCAGAGGGAGGTGGCAGATCCATCCTCCCTCTCTTTTCCCCTCCCTCTTCTTCCATCTCTCCGTTGTTGGGATCTTTGCTGAGCCTTAGGCTGCCTGCACGACACGGAGCGACTATCTGCCATCTGTGTGATCTCCGATCAGATTAAAAAAAACGTGGGACTGTGCGTGTGTGGCCCTCTGGAGCTATATATATTTATATTTGTGTACATCATTTGCTTTACTTGTGAACATTTTCTATGAAAACACAGAAGCGTGTGTATGTAATTGCATAAGTGTGTGTACGTGTGTGTTTGAAAGCCCTCGCTCCCTCCGCTGGGCATTAACATTCATGGAGCCAGCGGGGCATGTCAGAGCCCATAATGACCCCAGAGAGAGGCCCTGAGCTGGGGGAGGGCCAAGAAGGTGCCTGGGGGTTTGGGTGTTGATGGAGGCCTGGAGGCAAAGTGAAGAAATGATGTACCCAGAGCTGTGACAAGGTGTGTGTCAGTGTGTTTGTGTACATAAAAGGAAGAATGTTGCCAAAAGATTTTCACTAATTAACCCACTTAATCAATTCATAGTATCATAAGAAATTAGTCACACAACAAAGATACAGATAGATTACTTTTATAAACTCAGCAACATCAATTGTCAAATACCAATATGTCAAAAGTGGTTGATTTATATGTGGGTAAGAAAGGGCATATGACTCAAACATTGGTTCATCACTCTCAGCATCTTTCATTTGATCACAAGCAGGTCTGCCCACAGAGCTGGCAAGGCCATTAAAACCCAGTAAAAACCCTCCACAGTTGTGGTTTGTCGATGATCAGTAGCATTGGTGCTGGCGTCCTGGTTAACAGTAACCTCATTTTGGAGCTGAGAAGTGTGTCAGTCTATTATTGGGCTCTGATATTTAAACTACTCTTTTTGCTCCACTTTTTCACCCACTTTCATCATTTTACCAGTTCCAACTATTTATGTCACATTTTTAAAAAATATTTGACCAATTTTTGCCTCTTTCAGCTAATTTTTGTCACTATTTGCCCATTTTGCCTCTGTAACACATTGTTGCAACCTATTAACCATTTTTGCCACATTTTGCCCTTTTTAGCCACCTTACACCCATTTTTACCACTTTTTAACAACTTTTCACCAGTATCCCATTGTTGAGCCTTTTTCATGCCTTAACCCATTTTTGCCGCTTTTGTCCAATTTTTGTTTCTTTGTACCCTTTTATTTGCTACTTTTACCCATTTTTGCCACACTGGGAACACTTCCCACCACTTTTTTCTTGTCGATTTTAACCAAGTTTGGCCTATTTTTGCCAGTTTTAGTCTCTTTTAGCAATTATCTATGATTCCCTTACACTTATTTCAGTTCCTTCTACTCTATTCCCTGGTATCCAGAAAGTTTGTTTACATCATGGCTTAATGTGCCTTTTCAGATTGTAGAAATTACCAAAAAAAGTAATTCTGTTTAAAGAAAATGAATATTTTTATCTTGCTTCACATGTCCCTTTCAGCACTCTTTGGTAAAGCCACTTTAACGTATCCCTGCAGCCATAGTGATGAAAAATAAGTAAGCCAAAGCTCCTTAATGTCTCATTTCATCTTTAAAAACCTATAGTCAGCTCAGTGGAAAGCCATAAGTCTTCTGCACCTTGTGTTATTAAACATTTTCCTCATGTGTTTACTGGCACATGCCCCTCTCCTACTAGAGACGCCCCCAGGGTTATAAATTCGCAGTGCTGCTGCAGGTAAACATTTCATCCAAACAGCTGAGAATAGCGCAAATGGCAGACTCCAGTCCAAAGTGTCTGACCGAAGGCCTGCCACCGACTTCCCCTCCACCTAAAAAGCCTCAACATTTGTCTAGGAAACCCTCCGACAAAAAGAGGAAAAACTAGAGTTAATGTCGGACTTGCTTTTCCTTAGTGGCGAGCCCTACGTGATGCTAAAAAGCTCTCGCATGACTCAGAACTGGCTTTGCTTCTCCTGGATGCGTAAGTAGGCTACATCTTTTCATTCATTGTGCACATTGTCTCAACATTTGTTCAGTGTTGATTTATTGACACAGCACTATTCTTATGGTTGGACATTTAAGCTGAGTGTGATAGCACGGCTGAAATAAATGTGGGGTAAAAATGAATGGAAGCTAGGCGTGCTAATGTTAGCCTGCTGCTAATCAATGGAGGCCGCAGACGGAGGTAGCGCGACTCAAATCAGGTAGTGTCTCAAAATATGTTTATCTCAAATCACCCAAGTCTTGTTTGAAACTGATGTTTTCATGTTTAATTGATGCTATAACATAACCGGCCAGGATAAGAAGAGCTCGTGAAATGGTTGACTGCAGCTGCAAAAAAGATATTAGCAGTAAAGGTAGCGCATTTGCTTGAATGTTACATATAAACTTGTATATGATAGTTGTTTAGGATCAACTGAAGCTAGAGTGGCAAATGGGGAGGCTTCAAAATGGCGGAGGTGTGTCAAAAACTCCTCCTTGTTTACATTTTCAAGGCTGTGCTCTCCTACGACACCTAGAGGAGAAAAGATCGCATAGTCTACCTTTAAAACAGTATCGTTCTGAGGGATTATTTGGTGGAGCTATTATTTCCTCCCAAAATGTACTCATTTTCAAGCTTTTAAATTGCTTAAAAAATGGTACATGTAAGACCTGGATAGGGACAAAAAACATCCATGAGAATGCCCCTGGACACTGTTGATTTGGGGATTACTTCAGAATAAAAGCATACCAAATTTTTTACATATAGATGCCAGACTGAGCTTTTACTTTGTAAAACATGTCACAAATGCCTTTTTTTTTATTTTCCTTATCATAACTGTGCTGTAATCTAATGCTGGAAACATAAAGGTCTGCTGATGCAAGGTCAGATTGCCCATACATATCAATTACTGCCTATTTTGGCTGAGTACAGGGCACTGCTCACTAAAAACAGGAGATCCTATTCTGATATAATGACACTGGAGTACTGTTTGCAAGACATTTTAATTAGAAGTTCAACAACACTGACACTCTAAGATCCAATTTGATGCTCCTGCCCTGTGGTTATCACTCAGTCTCAAAATAGGTAAAACAAACCTTTTTGTTACATTGTTGTTTCAAATTTTTTAAAAGGAAAAATCAAATTGAAACCATTTTCAGACTTTTGGTTATCAGTTCTTCACCTGTTAAAAGAAAAGGACCATTTTATTTCAATTTTAAAATAAGATAAGCAGTATTTTTTCATATTTAATTGTCATATCAGAACCATAGATCCTATTTTATATACAATTTTCTAAATGTTCCTACTCCAAGTGCAAATGTAAACCTGAATGCAGAGCCTTCTATATATGCAGGCTTATATTCATGCAGGTTGCTGACTGTGTGTACATACATGTGTGTATCCTGCACATCTATGAGCTTTGTTCCCTGACAAAACATTTATTCTGCGCACACACGGTAGCTCGTGGAGCCTGGTGGTCATCCCCCAACCCCCTAGCCAGGAAAGGTCAGTGCCTTCTTTGATGTTGGCCCCATAGATCACCATTATTACTGTAGTCTATTGATTCCTATGGAGATGAGGCCTGCAGCCGCGGTTCTGGGTGACTGAGGCTGAGGTCAGGGTCTGGCCTCCCCTGGCTTCGCTTTGGAATATAAAATCCAGCTAACTGCTACCTATTGCTCAGCATGCTGAGTCTGGTCTGAAGGACACACAGAAATGTATACAAGGGGCATGAATGCACATACACATCAAACAGATTACATATGTACTGCAGCTACAACAGTTCTGGTAACATGGGGTTCTGCAGGTTGATGCTGTCAGTGATGTATGTAAGCCTCTCAAAGCCTTCTTGTGCCATCTTTAAAAGCAAACACTTAAGTGTTGTATATTCAACCCAAAAATGATTATTCCAGTCTTACAATGTTCTTAGTTTTAAGATTGTGGGAAGTAGGATAAAATGGTTAAAGTGCACAGAGAGAAACAGTCTCATTAAAAGGGATTTAGAGTGTTTAAAGTTTGTTAAAGAGCTTGTTATTAACCTCCTTACCTAAAATCAGCAGGGTCTGATAAGAAATGTTCTGTGTATAAAATTAAGTGTAAAAAATCATACAAAACAGTCTCTCTTGTTGTGGGCATATCCTTTCAGTGAGCTGAAACCACTCCTACTCACAGGAAAGATGTGCCTCTCTTAGCTGTTGAACAGTGCCACACAAATTCTTTGAATTCTGGCATCTGGGGACGATAAACTTGTGTTATAAAGGCATAGTGTCGTGTTACACTGATACTGCAACAAATTCTGATCGGGTAGGTTGAACTTTGCTGGTGGTTCTGAGGTGTCATCACCTGGTTCTCAACTGTTTTGGCTTAACTTGAAGGCGTCGTTTTGGGTTGGAACGTGACTTCTCTTCAGGAGGACTCTGGCACACTGCGATGCCAAGGTAGCTGACTTGGCTTGGGATTGGCGTTGCTGTCTTGTCTGAGGTGAGGCGCCTTGGCACTAGCGAGACTAGTGTGGGTGAATACACTTGCTACTGGACCAGCTACACTGATAGATGCCACTCTGATGGGGTGGCACTGGTGGTTGCGAGCTGACTGCCCCCTTTGATATCTGAGAAAAGTCCTGTCAATGAGTGTTTTACTGCATGCGAGACTGACCCGTTCATTGGGCTCAGTCTGGTTCATCCCTATGCTTGAACAAGGGTGAGTCTCTCTGCAAAAGAAGTGTTCTACACCAGACTCAACTCGGTAGTAGATTTGGTCATGAGGGGTTGATAATTTGGTCATGATTCAGTGCTACCACTGGTACTGACAGGGTGGGCCCACATGACTTTGGACAACTCGATGATCTTTAAGAACTGAACCTGAATGAGAATTTTGTTGTCCATAAAGATTGGACTTATTTGCAGAACCTGCTGTGTTGATGTATTATTATGTGATCTGTGAAGAAACTAATGAAATAAAAACAATGTGAAACCCTAGCTGTAGTAGATTTGGGAGTTCCAGAGGCAATGTCAGTAAAACAAAGCATGCAAAGCAAAGATTTAAACAACAGCATAATTAATGTTCCTCACCCACAAAGAATAGAAATTTTAGAATACAACCAAGCATTCTACACAAAACATGCAAACACTGAAACTCTGTAAGCTTCTCAGAAACATGACCATCCTGCTAAAGCAGATCCAATGTGGTAACTTTAACGCATTCAGCTCCTGAATCCAAATCATACACACGAGCAGCAAGCCTCTGCTATGTTCACGCATACGACCCTGACCCGTACCCAGAGTGCTTTGCTACTGTTGTTAAGCATTTTGTCACGATGACCCCCAGGTCAACTCACTTCCTCTTCATGCCTGTCGCTGCAGCGACAGTCGGCGAGGGCTCGGCGTGAGCGCTGCAGCATACTGCTGTGCCCACATCAATCATGCTCACTGTAAGATGGCAACCTTTCACACCTTTACTAATGCTCCTTCCTCAT
Source organism: Cheilinus undulatus (assembly GCF_018320785.1). NCBI lineage: Eukaryota > Metazoa > Chordata > Actinopteri > Labriformes > Labridae > Cheilinus > Cheilinus undulatus. Next base: position 20,820,588 of record NC_054866.1, read on the forward strand.
TTGTAGCCAGAGCCAAGCTGCTCTGAATAACCCCCAACCTCCCCTCAACAATATAACCTTGTACAGGTGAGTATTGCAGACATATTCAGGTGGTCACCACTTTTCTTCAAAGTGCCTTCTTTGTCCTTTTTGTGGCAGAATGCAAGAGGAAGTGGAGACTGACTGAGGGTTCAAGTGGTTAAACACAGTATTATTTGACAAAGGGCAAACATCATGCCATGTTTTTTCATTAATAGCTTAGACATAAAACACAAAACAGAGGCCAACTTATTCTTTGTCACCCAAACACTTAAGCATTCATTAGATGTCATTAGCCTCTCTAGTAAACCTGAGAAAGCAACACTAGTTGGTCACTTTACAGTAAATACCTGTGTAAAATACACACTTTAGATACCTTTTTCATCCATCTAAAAACAAGCTTCTCACAGGTATAACCAATATACTAGAGGTGGAAAGACATATACTGAGGTTCAGAGTGCAGATAAGTGCAGGTCAGAGTAGCTCGAGATTCAAGTTCACACTGGATTTACGAGGATGACACAATAACATCAATGTATAAAGGCACAACAATATTTAATCAATAGGTAATTTGCCTTTATGAAGTTGATTTGCTGTTCACTTCAACATTATTCTAGAGTTTGTGTTGCTTCTCACATTAACTATAATTCACCACATTTTTTTGGAATTAATTTTCACTAGCCACACCCAGGACTGATTACAACCAGACCTTTTAAATCAAGAAATCACTTCAACTGAACCTGTCTTACACAGTGAAGTAGACTAAAAGATCTCAAAATACAGGAACAGAAACAAAGTAACTGACATCTATCTGTCTGAAAAAGGTTACAAGGCCATTTCCAAGGCTTTGGGACTCCAGCAAACCCTGGCAAGAGCCATTATTCACAAACAAGGAAAACTTTGAACAGTGGGGAACCTTTCCAGGTGTGGCCAGCCGACCAAAAATACTCCCAAGAGCACATCAATGACTCATCCAGGAGGTCACAAAAGAACCCAGAATGACATCTAAATACCTGCAGGCCTCCCTTGACTCAGATAAGGTCAGTGTTCTTGATTCAACAATCAGAAAGAGACTGAGCAAAAATGGCACCCATGGGAGAGTTCCAAGGCCAAAACCACTGCTGACCAAAAAGAGCACAAAGTCTCGTCTCACATTCGTCAAGAAACATCTTGATGACCCCCAAGACTTTGGGACATTTTTTTTTTTTTTTTTTTTTTTTTTTTTTTTTTTTTTGACTGACGAGCCAAAAGCTAAACTTTTTGGAAGAACATCAGTCAAACATGTTGGTAGTGTAATGGCCTAGGACTGCTTTGCTGCTCCAGGACCTGGACCACTTGCTGTGACTGATTTTCTCTACCAGAAAATCCTGAAGGAGAATGTCTGGCTGTCAGTTCATTACCCCAAGTTTAAGCACACTTGGGTTATGCAGCAGAACAATGATCCAAAACATACCAGCAAGTCCACCTCTGAATGGCTCAAAAAACAAAATGAAGGTTTTGGAGCGGCTGACCTTAAACGAGCCGTTCATGCATGAGAACTCTCCAATGTGAACTTTTCTGCTAAGAAGGGTGGGCCAAAATTCCTCCACAGCAATGTGAAAGACTCATTGCCAGTGATCAAAAACACCTTGTTGCTGACAAGGATGGCACAACCAGTTATTAGGTTTAGGGGGCAATTACTTTTTCCTTACTTTTTTTGTATGGCTTTTGATCTGAAACATTTAAGTGTGACGAATCTGCTTAAAAGTAAGAAATCAGGAAGGGGGCAAATACTTTTTCACAGCACTGTATTTTCCCCACAATGATCCCTAAATGACTTTAAAGCCAGGCACATGTAAATCCAGACACTCCAATGTCATATTCATATGGGTTCACTGGATCTTAGCCTGATTAAAAATGCAACCGGACGGGTATTCGAAAATAAAATGCAGCGTGTAGGTTAAATTTATGTCTTGGTGGTACATACTATACAGGAGGAGTAGGTGACATTGTCATTTTAGCTGCTGTCTTAATGTTCTCCTATTAAACCTAATGAGAATCCTTAGGAGGTCGTAAAACCAGGCTGAGATCATATAATATTGTTTTTAAGTAATATGAACACATAAAACTTGACTACCCTGCCTGCTGTAATGCTAGGTGATCCACATTTTTGCTACATAGAGAGAACAGCTACTAAACCAAGAGAAAGAACCACAAAAGAAAACCTTTTTAAAGCATCATTTTTATGAACATGTGCTTGTGAGATCAATGTATTTTTTTGTCATGAAGCCTTTTGGCAGCACTAGAAAATCCAGCCCATCAGTGTTTAGACAGAAGCTGCTTTCAGGACGACATTCCCATTGATAATGAATGTCAACACGCAACAAACACTTGCTCGATAGGTTGTGTTGTATCTGGCTGCACAATTTCAGCATACTTGTTTATCAGTTTTGTTGTGATGAAGTGACAAAGACAGCTACAGGGACAGAGGTGTACTTGAGAAGACAAATGTAGATTTGTGCAGCAGCTTGTTTTGCATGAGTCCAGTGTGCTGGAGATGATGATTTGCTTTTCTAAAGTTCTGTTCATAAGTGGCTGTGAGGGTGTTTTTGTATACATGAAAGTGTCTTTAAAAAGGTGTACTCATGGTGTTGTGTTTCTGTTTATACTTTCAATCACAGTTGAATCAAGGTGAAGATGATTGTGACATAGATTAAGGAGTTTCATACATTTCCTTTGGTTTACAGGCCTTTCTTAAAGCCCTTCCTAACAGTTTTGTTCATTTCTTAATTACATTTTATACTCTTGATGCTAGTAAGTTGTTTCTTTGCAACCATTGCACATTTCTTGTCTAAAATCCTGCCTTTTTAAATTAAAGTTATAGAACTACTTATATGCAACACTTTGGATGTTTGGAAGAAAGTAGGGCCACATATTAAAATATTTTACTGAACAAAATAAAGCCGGTTCTAAAAAATGTAGAAGCCAAGCGACAAATATTACTAATGAAGGCATCTGTGAACATTTACAGGCAATGTATTTCTATGGGTGCTTATACATAAGGCATGATTGTACTGTACCACATCCTTCCATGATTACCCCCCTTCCCTTCTCCCTTTTATGTAACATTGTTCTGTGCCCAAGGGAACTTGTGTATGTACAGAGTCTGATATAAATTAGATGGTGGCAGTATGCACGTATCTGGTTTGCAAACCCGCCAAGAAGAGAAAATAAGAAGAAGCAACCCTGGCAATCACTTATGTGTCAGGCAGACAATGGAGTCCAACCTGCTACTATTGACGTTACAGCAGATGCTTGACCAGAATCTAATGATTTTCAGAGTATTTAGAAAAGTGCTTAACTGCTGACAAAAGTTTAGTTGTTATGATGACATCATATAGCTGCTGCCACTCTCTGTCCCATATTGGGGCATGCCTGTATTCATATTTCCTATGCACTGTGCCAGAGTTCACATGGACTGTGCCTGACACCACCTCACCAAGTGTCTCGGGCCCACTGCACAAGTTTGGATCTTTTTGCATTTAGACTGATCAGACAGGACTGGACTTTGGGCTCAAGTGTATTCAAATCAAGCTTTGGTCCCTAAATGAAAGCACCCTATGATGCTGGTATATGATTTACTTCACTGTGCATATTAAAGAAAAACATGTTATGGAACACTGGATGGTCCAACAGATTTGCCAACATTTGATGTCATTCAGTGTCACTTTTTCTTGTAGGGCTCCAGGGCCAGTAGCAATAATAGAAACATTTAGCATTTTGTTAAGAGTCACAGTTTAGTTAAGATAAGGCCCCAACATTGTCTTGTTGTTGAATTTTACAAAAAGGTCACAGCTTGATAAATATTATTTCGGTTAGTATCATGAGAAAAAAAGATGTAAGTCACCAATTTCATCACAATACAATATTAGACTGATTCTTAATTAATGCCATATTTGCTGATATCACAAAGTCTGCCATTATACAATTTTGATTCAGCTGATATCATGGGCTTGTGATCAGTTTCATGTTACAATAAGCAACGTTTCAACCAAAGGAAAAAAAAACCTAAAGGAATAAAAAAGATATGTTTTAATGGCTTATTTTTGGAAACATTTCTGACATTTGGGTGAAAAACAATCTTTTGACAAAATGAACAAAATCCTCTCTCCCAATTCTTTGTATCTTTTAACATAATGGGCCTCTAATTTCTTGAAATTGTTTCATAAAAAGACATTACAACTACACTTACTTTGCAAAGCAAATGGATTGGCCAGATGCTATGTCTATCATCAGATTCATCCATCTTGCAAAGCTCCAATCTGAAACTATTGTGCCCGTCTGAGAACAGGCCTGACCTATCAGTGTCATTTGTGGAGAATGAGGCATTAACTATGGGCGTGGTTTAGTTGTACTGGAAGCCTGTAGTAATAGCTGCTGGTGAAGCGATAAGCCCTCATGCAGCTATAGTAAAGAAGCAGTTTTATCAGAGCTGGACCACATTTCTATTTGAATATAAATTTATATTCAGAAAAAAAGTGCAGTGTGTCCTGGCCAGCATAAGCTAAACAGACCTAAAATGTTTTTGTCTGATTTTATATACACTCAGCCTCAAGTGGACATTGCACTTCTACAATGGCTTCATTTTATAACAGTGGCAGTAGCTGTACTAAACAGAAACAGAGGAGGCCAGTCCTGCAGAGCCAATATCTGATATCTTATACACATGTCCATATACATGTCCTGTATATATGCCTACATCTGCACTCTTCTGCTGTGTTCATATATGCAAATGTACAGGTTGTGTGTGCATGTCTATCAAATGTATGTGTGTTTCTATAGACTCTGCATGCTCTCACATTGAAGGGTGCCAAATGAGAGCATGTGTATTATGAGTCAATGAACACACACACACTACACACACACATCACCAGCGTTTCGATACCAAGCTGAGCCCCTGATTTCCTTCCACTCTGACACATGATTTCCCTGGGAAGCCTGCGATACCACCCGAGAACAAAAGGGGACCTGAACGCAGCCGAGCGGCTATCTCCAGCACACGCCACTGTTAATCAAAGACAATTAAAAAGGGCCCTGCCAGCAAAGGCAGCCATGATGATTTATGAATAAATTACAGGGCTCATTTGTATGCCATAGATCATATTTGTTGGAAATGCTCCCCCAGTGGAGTCAGATCGGGGTTTCTCCAAATTATTGTGTGAAGATAACAGCTACAATATCTCGACCGTGCTGGTGTGATGTGGAGGATTTAGGAGTTCAACCTGTCTGTGTTGTCCAAAAGAAATCAGCTGCATACTTTATTTTATCTTTAATCTTTGCTTTAAACATCAGAATCGTTATATTGTTGAAACATTTTAAAACCTAATTTTGAGAGGTTTATTAATAACAAATCAAGCTGACCTTTTACTCAGTATAACCAAGAATACCAGTGAGTAGTGAATAGTTGAGCATCCAGCCAACAAGCAGAATCTGGAAACTTGTCTTGATAAAGTTTTTCATCATTTTTATTCTCTTTGTTGCAAATGTCTGGTTTTAGCTATTTCAAACAATGTGAAAATGATGATAGCAATGTTTGCACATGGCCTGTTTAGAAATTTGTGAAAAAATAGGGTAAATTCAGTATATAAAACACTTCTGATACTTATTTTTACATTTTTAATTTTTCAATTTTTAATTTGGAGTAAAGCACTGTCAGCTTGTGATGCAGGGGAGTATGTAGAAATTGCAGGTAACTTTAAAATGCAATAGTTTCACAAAACTTACCAAATATACAATTTTTTTGTGACGATATCGACATGAGTTCACCTGTCATGTGTACTTTCCAAGCCTGAATGTTATCAAGAAATAAAGGAAAACACTTTTTTTGTCACCAGTGCACAGGCTTACAGTTAGGAGAGACCCCTGCAGTGTTAGATGATCAATAATTACAGTCAGTCAGAGAGTGTGAGCGGTTCTGCCTTGGATAAAAGTTGACCTGGGGCTGCTGCTGGAAGGGACTACAGCAGTTTGAACAACACTATTACAAATGTTGATCTGATAAGCAGAGATGGAGGATGTGGCAGAGGAGAGGTTTGCTGAGCTGTTGCGTGGAGAGGAGCTGATGAAGATCATTAATCTGCAGGCTGGCACCAATCATCATTCAAAGAGCCACATGGTCAGTGCCTCACTCACCGAGTGGCTACTGGAACCTAAAGAGAAGACAGTGGACAAGGGAACATGGAACCAGAGTGTTTCCATGCTGACACGAACAATCACACATACTGTGTGACATACAAGAAAAGGTGTTCTTGGAAGTTAAAACCACAGCTACAAGAGGCTCAACGATATGCTGTTCATATAGTACTTAAAGAAATCTATAATTTAAATTTAGAAGTTGGGTGTTAGGATGTTAATTAATGTTATCACGCACACCTCTGTTGTATTATTCACCGCATTATCTCAGATCAGAGCATTGCTGTTAGGCAGAAAGTCAGTAATATTTCAAGATGTGATTTTCTGTGAGATCCTGCAAGATGAGCAAAACTTTATTCTTTAATATTTGAGATTTAAGACTTTTAAAGGGAGCAGAGCGTAACTTGTAAGAGTTTATTCTAAAATACACAAGCCTGGCTATTCAAAGCCCAGTGATTTATTTCAGTCTTCATCAAAGATCACATATTTTACCCTTTTACGACAAGTTTATATTGGTCTCAGAGGTCCTCAAAACATACCTGTGAAGACTGTTTTTAAAAAACACACTTCAAAATTGGATTGTTGTCTAAAAAGCCCACTGTTTCAACCCTGCTCAGAACGAGCTGTTTCTGTGTCCGTGGCTTTAAATGTTAATGAGCGGTCTGACTCTGCCCCTGACTCCTCCCCTCTCAATAAATAGCTGAGTGGAGGATCAGGAGAGGAGGGTGGAACTTTCTTCCAAGCAGGGAGGGCCAACTGAACCTGGGGGGAGACGCTAACTCCCCACATGACATCATGAGGGGAAAATCTGAGAACGGCTTTTTTCAGCGCACATTTTCTGAAAGGTGTGTGTGTGTGGGGGGGGGGGGGGTCTGATATCCTTCTGGGGCACCGTGGAAAGGCCAGGGGCACATATTTTTGTTAAAAAAGCCTGAAAAGGTGTATTATGCATAATATGTGACCTTTAACTTGTCCTGGATAGAGCCGGCAACACAGCTGTGTATCTTTAACCTTTTAAAACTGCACTTACTGTTCACTGGGCAGGGCTAAAAGGTAGAACCAATATCCCTTTTATCTAAAGATTGGCTTTTCAGTTTCCAGCAACTTAAGTTTTCATGTGTCAGAAGAAACTGGACACCCAATGTTTCTTTTGGTCTGTTAAGTTTACAGTAGAAATTCCTTAGATTTGATAAAAGCAATGGACATAGAAACTTAATTCTAACATAAATTCATACTTATACAAGCAAAAGTGTAAATTAATTCCTGTAAAGCCCCTATCAGACAGTCCATTATCATAAGGAATCAAAAACAGGGGTACAAACATGAATGTTAATCTTAAAAGGTTTGATCTTTTTTAAGTTGACGAGACAACTTTCATATCTCAGCTGATTTTGAAATGTGATACTGCAGACATCAGGACATTTTATATGTCAAAATCCTCCAAACTATTTGTTGTAACAATTTGGCATTTCAACAGACATGAGATCTCCTTGAAACTCTTCAGATCAAACATGACCTAAGAAAAACACATTTGATGTTGTTGGACCACCAAGACTGAAGAAAGACTGCCTTTAAACAGCTAAGATCGAGTTTTATGACCACCTTGCGTCAAACAACCAAGATCCCAGATCCCAAGATTTTATTCCGGCTTCGGAATCTCTTGAAAAGTTGTTTTGTGAAAGGCCAGCAACCTCTAATTGGCTGTGTCAGCCACCACAGGCAGACTGATCTGGAGTTGTAAATATCAAACATGAAAATCAGGTCTAAATCGGGCCTAAAGTTGTCCAGTGTGCAGTCAGGGTATCTGAGGAAATATCAGGATTCCCAACACAAACTTTTATCCTTTAAGAGCAACAAACCTCCAGAGCAAATTTCCTGGAAATGCAGAAATGTTTTTCTGAATTCTTATCAGACATTTAGGTTTAGGGCAAAAAAAAAAAAGTATTTTAACAGACAAATCAGATGACATCTGAATCTTTAAGTTGAAGATAGCCTTGCTTTTAACTATGTGTTTACATTTGGACTGCCACATCTTCCCTGCATCTCTTTGGGGTCTTGGTCCTCAAATTCAAAGCTCTGCAGATGCAAGAAGCAGTAAAGTGCAGAGGCTGAGGAGAGGTGACAGGGCTTATACAGCAGCAGGGACACCAATGGCAGAAAGTTTTCGAAACAAGCTGATTGCCAAAGTCAGTGATCATCCACATTATTATATGTCATTGTTACCACAGGGGCAAACTTGACATGAGTATCAATACAGCTGAGACAGGTAAGTTCCTTTGCAAAAGCTGTAAAGCTAAAATAAGTCCTGTGTTTCTGTGACTTCTAAGCTACATGCATCCTTGTTGTTTAAAGACATTTCTGATGAGTACATTTTGACATAAGAGTTAAAACTAAAGAAAGAGACATTTGTGAGGGTTTTCAGCAACAGCTGTAACTACGATATTATCAGGCACATTTAGCTGATAGTCACCGATTAACACGGTCACTCATCAAACCAAAACACCGGGGGCTACGTACAAAGGAGAATGCCTAGTTATCAGTCCTCTGAGCTGATCTGAAAAAAATCTCAGAATTAACATAATAAGCCAGTGCTATATGAAGATCTCTGTCAGGATGGATCCAGAGAGATTTCAAAGGAGTAACACAGGCTCATCCTCACTGCTTATTTTTGTTGCAGTATGAAACAATTTGCTGCATACTACCAATTTTTGCAGTAAATACAACTAAAATGCAGCAGACTGAGTGTGCATACTTTTTTTTTTTTCTTTTTAAATTTTTGATAAGAACGGACTCGTGTGTGAAGACCTTTACTTCTGACTGACTATAACCAAAGCTTACACATCTAACCAACAAAGAAAAGAGTATTGACCACTCAGTGAAAGAGCAGGACATCAGGGATGAAAATACAGAACAAATCATGACCTTCATTGATTCAAAACAGGATTTGGTTGTCAAATATAGGACCTTTCCAATTTTCAAGGGATGGCTGGCAGCCCTAATAATAAGTCCCAGGCTAGCTGCTATCCTTCACCTTGGTGTTAACTATGATTTGAAGTATGAAATGTGGCATTTGTCCTTCAATTTTGGCCTCCCAGAAAGAATATAACACAGGGCCTCCTTAAACCAGCTAGCCAAGCAATACATTTTGCACCATTTTTACAAATGTCCATGCATTTTAATGTATTTTTGAACCATAATTTCTCAAGTTATTAGCAATAATTTTACAATGGTTAAATTAAATTCACTTGCATTATTTCGCAGCGCTGGACTACACCATCTGGACACTTTTAAGGGAGGAGCAGGGGCCCCTCAGTATTGTATAATGCTCTATTTGATATGAATTTCAGTGTGTTGACTGATTCACTTTTGATTCAATAATGACACAAAATATAGATAAATAAATAAATAAATAAAACACTTTTCATTACAGGCTTCTCAAGGACCCCCTCCCTACTGTGGGCCTGGGTAATCAGTACCTCCCCCCCCCCCGTGCTATGCCCATGGTGATTGGGCCCTGTTGAGACTTAGATCAATGTGTTTGCAGGCCAGTGGGGGACAGTACTATTTTATTCAGATGGCCCCGAATAACCAAAGAAAACCCAGACAACATATTTCAATAGTATTTATAGAATTAAGTTTGGAGGCAGCAAAAAATGATTGTGAAATAACCACTATATCTCATATTCAGTTGACAAGAGCTATGGATTCTAATTACCAATAACATAATTTTCAACCAATTGCTAATTGTTACAGGAAAAAAAAATACCATCAGGACTATTTTCTCTCTCTAATAGGGGCAAAAACTCCAAAAAGGAAATTTTCTTGTTTACTCTGAAGAATTGGTCTGTCTAGCCAGTGTGTGCAGCTGCACTGGTTGACCGAGCAATCTCAAGAAGATGAAGCTTTATGGTCAGATTTGAGTGCCTCATTGTCTACACATGCCTTTTATTGGAGGGACTAAATGCTCCAGATGCTCCTCTCACAGACAGTGATGCAGTAAAAAACAAATTAATAGCTGCTATCATTCACAAACAACTAGGAAACTAGAAACAGGTGAGGAGGCTTCTGATGAATGTTTCAAAGCAAAAATTGCTTTTGACAAACTCAGTGTGTAAAAGATTGGAGCCGACAGGAATGATCATTTGTTATGACATTAATACTAGATTAAAAATCACAGGATTGATATATTAAGGGCCGATATTATAGTGTAGGAACAGGAGAGCCGGTTAGTGGGGTAGATGCAAATCTTAGTTAAAAACATTGTGGCATTGCTCTTACTGCATTTTAGCTTCTACTTCCAACAAGTCCACCTTAATCAGCTGGTGAATCTGAATATATGCATTCAGCAGAAATTGAGGTTAATAAAGCTTTATTTTGAAAAGATTTTATTCACTCAAACAAATCCTCTAGGTAGAGCTGCTGTATTTCCCTGCAGAAACACAGGATATTGCTTTTATTTAGTAAATTACAATAACTCCAAATGGAAAATATCAGGGGCTTATTCTAATAAATGCTGACATTTAGTACAACCAAGGCTCAACCCTCTTTCAATGTATTTATCAGAAAACAAGCTCACCTGGCACATTTGAGCAAAAAGGCAATTTTCTTTCTATTTGTGAATCGTTCTGTCCAGGTTTTCTACGCCAGAGGAGAACACATCCAGGCTTCAAGCTCCGGGAACTTACATTCACACTCAGAGCCAATACAATTAGAAAAATATGGCTAACCATTTTAGGGCCTTTAACCGTGACTAAAGGTAGGCAAACACCTCTCTAGTTTTCCTCCCAGACTCCCCCTGTGCAGGACGAGCTGCATTTAAAGAATCAATTAAGGTGGAGATGGAGAACATTGCAACTGACCTTTCAGAGAGGGAAATTAAAAGAGCACCTCTAGCTCGTGGGAAAAAATGAGCACTGGATAAGAGGGTTCTTTCTGGTTGCTTTTGCCTTTTAAATACACTTACAGTCAGTCTTTTGTGGGAATTTGTTTTGTGGGAAATGAATGAGCAGGCCATATGGATGACATTTACAGAGCTGGTCGTGCGAAGGCGGGTCACGGTTCAGTCGCTCTACTGTACTGGATGGAAAATTAACTGAAGCCTGCAGTATTAATATGGGTCACTCCTGAAGTGAGCACGGCTAGACTAATGTCTTTGGGGCAAGCCATCAATATTAAGTACAGTTTGGGTGACACTATCAGAGAGAGGAACAGGGACGTGTATGGCCCCTGAAGGAGAAGCAGGCAACAAAGAACTTTCAGGTATCATCATAGGATTCAGATTTATACTAATACCTGTCTGTGAGACTTATTTTCTAATTCTATTGTATACTTTAATTGTTTAAAATCATATGTATTATTTTTACCGTAAATTCAAAAGCCTTCAAAAAGAAGACATGTTTCTGGGGATACAGTTTTTTTTTTAAGATTAACGTTGGGGCTTTTTTTCCTTCATTGTAGAGATGAGACAGTGGATGGCATTGGAAACAGGGATGAGAGAGTGGGGAATGGTGTGCGGGGAAAGAGCCACAGGCCAGACTTGAACCTGGGTCACTCATAATCATGGGGCACAACCTGACACCTACTGGGGCTACGCTCCTTTAGGCATAGGGTTCAAAATGTAGGCCCCTCTACATTTTGCCCCTCTTACTGTTAAAATACAAAAATGTAAGATTTTTTAAAAGCAGTTTTAATTCTTCAGTTTTTTTCCAAAGTATCCCAGTATTTCAACTGAAGTAATGATTTGACTGAAAAACTGTAACTTATTGGAGAAATTCTTTGACAATGATTATCCATACTTTGACTCAACTTATTAAAAGTGTTTTGCCCACCACTGCTGATAATATAATCTATTTTTTCAAGCCAGTGCATGAACATAACTTCTGAACATGCTACAGTATGTCAGTACAGTCCTCATCGGTGAGCTGTAAGCTGTGGGGCCCTGCTGTTCTCTACCTACCACCCCACCACCAGCAGTCTGCAGGGGCCCTGACGCCCAACCTGCTGCCCTCCTGCCTGGGGCCCACAGTGGCAGATGGCCAGGACAGGCTGCACTGAGCAAAGCACTGTGGGTATAGAGAGAAGCCACAGGATGCTGAGCTGCACACATACACTCATACACACACACACCTGTGCTCAAACAAGATTTTTGCTGGTAAAAGTCATCCTTTTAGATTTAAGATGCAATACTTTATCCAGATTTGAATTTCATTGATTCAGGTTCCTTTCTAAGAGACAGAATTTACCAAGTGAACAATCTGCTCATTGCTCATAGCCTCAAGATCAAGATATTTCACTACAGAAGTCAAACTTATTTACCAAATTCTTAAATAATAGTTATACATACAACAGGATTTAAAGGCTGACTGAACAGTTTAAAGTGAATAAATCTATGACATCTGATCAATGTGCATCATGGCACTGAAAAAATTCACCTGCAGATGAGAAAAACTAACTAGCACAGCCCCAAAGTGTCTGTATTTTGAGCCCCTGAGTTTAAAAATTCACTCTGGTTTCCATAATCTTTTAGGGCAAGTACTGATTGTTACCAGTATCTTTGAGCTCTTGATGACAAGTCATTTAAGTACACTTTACAAGAACCTATTCATAACTATTACATACAAGTAAAAATAAACATTAGAACAACGTGTTGAACACTTAACTAGAGCTACCGTGTGGCAGTGATATGACTCTGTGAGGTATCCAAAAGCTACTGTACGTAGATAAAAGGCTGTGGTGTTTCCTTATGGATGTTGGATGGATATATGTATGTATGGATGGATGGATGAATGTATAGATCGATGGATGGTTGATGGATGGATGGATGATAGATGGATGGATAACAGATGGACGATGGACAGGTAAATGGATGGATGGATGGATGGACGGATGGATGACGGATGAGAGATTGATGGATAGTTGGATGGATGGATGATGATGGATGAATGAATGAAAGATATATGGATGATAGATAGATGGATGAATAATAGATGGATGTGATGATGGTTGGATAATGGTAGGTAATTGGGTGATGAATGGATGATAGATTAATGGATAATGGATGGATGATAGATGGATGGATGGATGGATGGATGATGGATGGATAATGGATGATTGGATGGATAATTGGATGATGCATTAGGGATGTTACAAGGCTTGTCTTTGTCTTCCTTTCGGTCTAATCACATTCAGATACACACAGGTGATGGGAAAATCCCCCCTGCTTTTCCCAAGGTCAAAGGTATCAGAAACTTAATGTTTTTATGTTAAAACAAATGTCAGTTTCTTAAGTGTGCAGTTTATCACTTTGACACCTTCCCCCTTGCAACACAATCAGACATTAAAAATAAAAACAAAGAAATTCCAAGTCCTGATGGTTATGGTTTTCTTTAGGTCTTTAAAAGGCACAAGTTCAATTTATCATGCTAGAAAAACTACAACTGTTGCTATCATGAAACTGATATCTTCATACCTTCATATGAAGCAGGTATCTGTCTGGTATATTATCAAAACTGAACATATAGGTCAAACCTGAGCACACAAACGAACCACCTGCAGGGGGGGATGGGAGATTATCCTCCCTGTCACAAAGTTGAAGCTAACACACACGCTCAGGTGCACATAGCCACACAGTCTGAGCTCTGACAAACACAGGGAGGCTGGGGTGTCGACACACACTGAGCGCCACCTGTGCCCGGGCGTGGAGAGATCGAAGGGCAAAGCAGCGCGTCTCTGCAGGGAGGACGGGTTGGTGAGCAGGTAGGCATGAAGGGAGCCAAGCCCACCCTGTCCTACTGTATCAGCTGGCATCTCACAGATTAACACTTGGATGGGCAGATAGGCTTGTTAACACATGCTCCCATCCACCCCCGCCTACCACACTCCCACACCTTCACTAACACACACACCAAAACAGCTAAATCCTCCACCGCAGAGAGCAGATTTCAGGCTCATCGTCTCCATTCTGTCAGGGTGGAGATGTGAGGCGATGGCGGGTGTACCGGAGCGATCCCAGTCGGGATTAGCAACACTATCATGGGTGGGAATCGGTGGAGAATGGGAGTCTGAGCTGTGCTGAGGCATGGAAGGGGGAGTGGTGGGTGGGTGTGTGTGTGGGGGGGGGGGCAGTGAGGGAGGGGAGGGTAGAATGGGAGAGCTGAGTGTGGACCAGAGAGAGATTAAAATGTTTAGATGACACAAATATTAGTAAAGAGGATGAGTAAGACCAGATGACTGTAATACAACTTCCGTAACTTTTAAAATCATAAAAAGGACAAGTTTGCTGTACTGCTGTCATTTAATTTTGATATTACAGTGTGGCACAAAAACATGAAGCATTAATAAAGTCATCAGCCATTTATGATAAAAATGATAGAACTAATAATAAGAAATACCTTATAATAGACTGTATAAATCAGTCTCAGTGATATCCCTTGCTGGTTTGTGAAGAGGCGTTTTGAAGCCCAAGAATAGTGGTGGCCATACTGGAAAAGCTATCGCAACCATACCTTGTAGATTAAAGCTTTCCTTTAGAGATTACTCATTAACAGACCAACAGGTGGAGCTGAGCATAACCTTAACGAATACTTTGGTATGTTTGAAGATGGGTTATATAAGGTACTTGGCAATAGTAGTGGCATTAGCCTCCAAAGTCAGTGAGTGTTGCCCATTTAAACGGCATACTTAGAGAAGTTAGGCTAAACAGCATAGCATACGCGTACATTTGCTCCACATAATTTAACAGGTTTAAGGTGAATAGGCCAACAAGCAACATTGGATCAATTGTCGATATCTAAAACGTTTTTAAGCATTTCATTTGACCTCCAGAAAATCTCTTTATTTGGCACTATTTTGCAATGTGAGCATCAACGATTTGCTACATGCTCCTCCGCCTCAGCATATCTGATCAGCTGTTTGGGTCTGTGGGTTTAACCCCTTAAAGCCTGAAAACACAAATTATAGCCAGAAATTTCTAATTTTTTGGAAATGAAATGTTTATTTCACTTTCTACTGAAATCCAAAAAGCATTCCAAATTTCCAAAAAATTTATCATGTATATTTTTTGTGTCTCATTTGATACATGAGGTGTTTTTGGTAACTAATAAGCCACCTGAGAGCATTTTTTCATTTTTCAGATTGTATTCAGTTTTTTTTTTGAGTAATTTACTGATCATATTGATTAGATAGAGGTATCATAAAAGTATGTATCAAATATGTGACAACAGGCTTTAAGTGGTTAATCACAGGAAACAACAGTAAGCTAAGCTAAAATGACACTAAAATGAACTATTTTTGACTCTAGTGATGGTGACGGGCCACTTACTGTGGATACAACGGGATATTTGTTTGAACCAGAGTACACAGAGGAATGTCCAAGGATGGAGACTCAACAGAAAGAAAGAGGGGAGAGAAACTTTAGTGGAAACTGATAAGCAGGAGAGATCTTGCTTTACCTGCTGGTATAAGTGTGGAAACTGTGAGTCCTTGTCCATGAGAGCTACTGCTGACAGGAGTGGGCCTACACAGACACAAACAGCTCTTCAGATATGCTGAGGCAGAAGAATACATAGCCGGTAGCTAACTTGCAAAATGGTGCCAAACACAGAGGCTTTCTGGGATGAAAAATAAAATGCTTCAAAATTTTTGATATAGACTAAAATTTAGCCAACATTGTTTTTTTTTTTTTTTTTTTTTGCCAACTTTTACCTCAAACTGGCTAAATCAGGCAGAGAAACTGCACCCATCAGTTACACAGTATAGCCTAGCTTCTCCAATCATGTTCTGTTTGATTGGTGAACGCACACTGAAGCTACTGGAGGTTAAAATCACTTCTATTGCCAAGTACCTTATACAATTCAACCTCCATCAACCAACCATGCTCATTTCTGCTTTAAAAATCAGTATTTTATCATGGGATCTATTGGAGTTTCCTTGAAATTTTCAGCCAGCCTCAAGTGGACACAAGAGGAACTGCAGTTGCTGGAATTTTCCCAATACCTTCATTTTTTTCAACAGCAAGGGTTGCCACTTGGTCCTAGAGTTAAAGTTTTTCGCCTCTGCTCTTGTCTTGATGGTGTCACTAGAAAGGTTGTCAAACCAACCAAACTATTAAACCCTCTGAAGGAGAAAATATGAACTAGGAAAAGGTAAGTTGCCTAATTTTTCTTTCCTCACAAAAATTCAAAAGCAAACACGAGCAAATCTGGACCACTGGGCAGCAATGAACTTTGTTGTAAAAGGCAGCAACAATAACAGGTATGGAAAATTCCTAATTCTTATGAATTAACATAATTACAAGAGATTTTGCTTTGACCACAAGGGGGTGCTAAGATTGATTAAAAAAATAATGTTTTTCATAAAAATAAAGGGAAATGACTCTCAATTATGAAGAGAGTATGAGAAAATGAACTAAAACCCCAGAGTATAAATGTGACCAGAATTAAAAATATCCACATAGAGGTTGAAAATGAAAAATGTCAAAAGAGCTAGATTGTATCAAAAAAGACAATTGTTGAAAGGTCAAGTTGAGAGAAGTAAAACCAAGAAATTTGAAGGACATTTTCTGAGCTGCTACACAATTAGTAGATTTAAAAAGTTAACTGAATTATGACATTGGCCTTAAGAGAAGAGAATTTGAAAGACAGCTGAATATTCATAACCAGAATAAAACAGCCATAAAGCTAGAGATGAAAAGGAGTTAATGACTATGACACAGTGACACAAACCATAGAAAAAAGAAGCTACATTGGAAGAAAATGGATGAAAGAGACAGAGGAGGAGGTGGAGGACATTTGAAAGCAAGGACCAAAGAGATCGGTGAGGATAAGTGAAGAAAGAAAAACTACAGAGGAGGTTAGCAAAGGGACAAAACAAGGTTAAAGAAGGGTATGGGCAGCACATATCCACCAGTGGTTACACTGTGTCCTATTCAGTAGCCTATTAATCATTCAGAGCTGCTCCTACAACATTATGCATGACAGAAAGTTTTCCATTTTACTCTACCTCTGTAGCAATAACACTTACACTAAGTAATGTTAATGATTCTACTTGCTACCATTTGTCATTATTTGCACTTATTTGCTGTTTTGATTGTGCAAACACTGCTTATGTGCTCTTACGAGGTTAAACTGGAACTAGTACTCTGTATGACATGAGCGCCCTCTACTGTCACTTCTTGGGCCCCTGTTAACTTGAGCTGTGTATGTTTACCTGTCTGCTCTATGCTGTCCCAAGAGTAAGCTAATTTGAAATACAGTGCTTAACAAATTTATTAGACCACCTGTCATATTTGTCTCAAAGACCATCCAGCATCATGAAGTGCTTTAATGCGGACTCTTTCATTTTCAAGGAGCTCTCCACGTCTTACCATTTTGAACAGGAATGAGGAATTTCAAACTGAATTTACCCAAATTTGAGCCGGCTCACTGGGCTTCTCCGAGAAGTCAGAAATTAATCAAGCATAACATTCAACCACTAAAACTAACTTTTCTGTTCAGGAATGCAAAGTAAATAACTATAATTTGACATATGGATCAAGAAATAATAATGTGCTTTACTATTTTTTCAGTTTTTTTATAAATCGAAAATTTGAAAATGCATGGATAACAATAATACTTCTATTTTAGCATTAAAAATATCATTTGGGTTAAAGAGCTTCTACATATTGGTGTATTAACCATTGCAGAAACATCAAAAATGATTTTGGTAATTACCAATGCTGTTAATTAAGGGCAGCTGTGGCATAAACCTTACTTTGGATAGGGTTAGGGTGGTCTAACAAATTTGTTAAGCACTGTAAGTTTGAAGAGAATACTTCAAATTAAGTTTGTTTCTTCATTAAAATGATATTTACTCATGCCACATGTTTATGAGAATCTCCCAATTCCATATCAAATGAATGTGATGATATTGCCATTGAGTAATTAAGGCTCACAGCATTGTGCTTTGCTAGCTAAATCATTTTTTCACTATTGATCTCAGTGGTGTATGTTGGTCCTCTAAGAGACACAGGTTACAAAAAGTTAAATAATTTTGGAACCATAAATTACGGCAACTTACTGTTTTCCCCTCTGAAAGCCCTCTGTTTTGCCATCTGATGACGCTATCCACATAGCATATCATAGCCCTTACAGATGCTTTTCTAGCCTGCCTGTAACTTGAGTCACTTTCCAGGCTTTTAAAGATTAAATCCAAACCACTTATTCCAATACTGAACATCTTTTATCCTTTTTTCAATCATTTCTACTGCTAGCTTAGCATTATCCACCATATTGTTTTCCAACTGTAGTTGTCTCATGGGGTGTGACAAGCAATGGCAGGCTGTTCCATCATTCCGTTGTGCTTTGCCAAACTGTGCCAGTCTTAACAGTGGAGATGGCCTTAACAGCTCAGAATGGAAAGAAAGTGATGTACAGAAAGCCTGTAATGTGTCCCTCTGTGTCTCTGCAGACAGGAACTGCTTTGAAGACTGGCTTGAGTTCAGCTAATTCAAAAAACTTTTTCTGTCAAAAAACAAACAAACGACAACAATAAAGGTTTATTTAAGGCTTTTTGTTGCAGAATGATTCTATTTTACTTTTTGGTCCCCGAGAGAAGGAAGAAAAAGTCTGTGCAAAAAAAGTCTTAGTCATTATTTTCTACTGTGTGTTCCCATTTGGTTTTTCCTTTTGTATTTATACTCCCATGACTTTTTCTTTAATTCCAGTGGCATTACTACAACACAAATCCTTAGAGCCTAGGATGTCCTGATAAAAGGATGCGTAGCGCTTGACTGTACGCCACAGGGTTGATGTTTAACTAGCTTTTTAAGACAATGAGTCGAAGTGAAACAAAATGGTTAAAAAATAGTTTAGGGCTCAGAGGGTTAACCAACAGTTGACAAAAATGTTTGTTCCTATGTTACTGCATTTTCGGACCTTATTTTGTCAAAAACAGCTATGAGGGACCAAATATGTGCTTCTGTTGTAATTAGGGACAAACATGATGTTTTATGTTTTATACCCTTTCCAGGCAGGAATATGCTGTCACTGTACATTTTACAGCTTCATCCTACATTGTAAGACAGAACAGTCAAAGGCTGTCCACGAGTCCAGTACTGTCTGCACCTCTGCCTAGAGTCTGCATCTCTAGGCCTTAACAAATAACAGAGCCAGAGGTTTTGCTGTTTAAAACCAAACTTCTATCTGTGGGGGATTAAAAGAGCTGCTGTCAGGATAGCAAATACTTTCCCTGTGTAATAGTCCATCAGCCACAAACACAGATGTCATACCTTACTTTGGTGAGTGATTCAGTTCAGTGTCAGCCTGATTTAACCCCTTTAAAGCCAAAATAATATCAACTAAATTTAATTACCTACGATATAATTTTATGTCAACAAGACGTGCAATTATGGTCTTGATCACTTACGTTAAACGGAGCATCCTGTGATGTATTTAACTCCGGGTCTCATCAAATGGTAAAAATTCCTCTCATAACTGTAAAAACAAATTCTTTATAACTAAAAATGTAATCCTTATCTGTACACAGGCTGTCCTATGACTTGGTGCAGTGCTGATCCAAAATTACAGAGATGGGTCTGTTCATGGCGCATGCAGGTGTAAGGGGGATTCTGATAGAACAGATATGCAGAAGAACGACTGTAGGGCTCATACGTGCGCTAAAGTCAAGTTTTCACTCAGTAGATGAGGGGTGTAGCTCTATGAGTCTAAAAACGTTTAAAAATGTAAATAAAAAATGCTATGTGATACATAGCACATTTATGCCTGTCCTGTTTAGATTATATCTTCAAACATCGAAGACATTTTAATGGTGTAATGGGTGGAAAAAATCCAATGTCTGGCCCTCGGCTTTCTGATCTTGAAACATTTTGGGAAATATTTTGGGATAAAAGTAAGGAATCCTGCTTTACACCGTGTGTTTTTCAATTCACCCCTGCATCAAAATATTGATTTGTCATTTGTGTTTGTACTTTATATTATCTTTATTTTTACTTTATTGTATTTAGAAATAGACTTTTTACGTGTGCTGCAGACAGTTCTGATGTTTCTGGTGCTTCTCCTATTAAAGCAGCTAAGCGGTACATAGGCTTCTGCTGTAGTCCGTTCAAAGGAGGAGAACAACAAAGCATGTCACGTAGGGCAGACATGCACAGTAAGACAAAAACACCCCAAACGGGGAGAGGTGATCAGATCAAGTGTTTTCATGGACGCTAATCCAAATGAGGATCGACATAAACCACTCCTCTTGTTCGGAATGAAATTCCTTTCCGAATGCGCTGGATCGGAAGATTTCATTCCGAGTGGAGTGTGTAGATATGAAGCATTTTCATTCTGATCAGGCATTTATTCCAATTGCAAGTGGTCCATGTAAACATGCCTATTGACATACAGATTCTTACTACTAAATGGTAAAGTTAAGTCAACAATCAAAGTTGTAGAGGCTGAATGTGGCCTATGAAGAGCACATGATGTAAAAAAAGGCTTCAGTTGATACCATGCAAAGCAAACACCTGGTAAATGACACGACTTTATCTCCCATGTTAGAGTTACACAACACAGGCACAGCGATAGTTCCAGTTGTAAAACAAATGGGATGAGAAGTTGATGTAAACTCCACCTGTCAATGGATAACAGAGAGGAAGAGAGGGGAGTGGGGGGCAGTAAAAAAGGATGCCTACTGGCTGTACAGATGTCTAGCAGTGGTGATATATGATGGATCTGAGAAACTAGTGCTGGTGTGAGCTGCCAGACAGTGGCTAAGTGATTAGGGACGTGTGGCGTAACCCTGCGCCATATTTAGCCGCGGCGGGGCGCCCTGTCCCCTGCCATCTCCCTGAGGCCCAGCGCCAGATGTCGAAAGCTGCTGCGGCACGCCTGGCAGAGCAGCTTGGCAGCAGGGTGGCACAGCAGGCCTGGGTACAGTGTGGATAACGCCGCCACCCACCAACTGCCATTCATTCACTCATTGGCAGAAATACACACTACAGTTTGCATCAGTGCTGGGAAATTTATCACGTTTTACTTACACTTTTAAAGTTGTAGGTTGATCGGTGTGGCCAACTTGTGACATGACTGTTTTAACAGATTTTTTATGAATTAAATTCCATCACAGCTGCTGGTAAAGACAATGCTGTGTATCCACAGAAAGTTCATTCTTTTTTTTGAGATTTATTTTTGGCCTTTTTTTGATAGGACAGTGGATAGAGTCGGAAACAGGGAAGAGAGCGCGTAGAGACATGCAGGAAATAGTGCCATGGGCTGGATTCGAACCCGGGTGGCCTGCGTATATGGCGCGTGCCTTAACTACTCGACTACCGGCGCACCAAAAAGTTTTTTTCTGAAATCATTCCAGTGACAGCTTTACATTTTTTTGTTCTTACACAGTACCAGACAGGGAGTGCTGGGACAGAAATGATGTTTTACATGATTTAGAAGTGTCCAGTTTATTTAAAAAAACATCTGGATCATTCAAACTGATTTCAAGTGCATTTTTGCAGCAAGCAAGGACTAACCTCTAAAGAATTATTATTTTTTTTTTTTTTCTTGGGGATAACAAGGCACTATACTCATGGTTCAGTAGTCAAATTACCTTTATGATAATTGGTGATGCCCACATGAAGCTTAATCCACTGACCCAGTGGTCACATGACTGACGTGTTGGCCTGAAGGGCAAAGAGAGCTTAGAAAATTGGTACCATTGTTGAACACTATGTGGAGCTGCAGTGCAGGTTTGTTAATTTTCGAACTTTACATAACAAAGCGTGTTTAGATCAAGCTCAGAAAAAAACGTTTCAAGATAAACTGCAGATTTTGGGCGCTTATTATCTACCCTACATAGCACTGGGACACTATTTAATCATTAAAGACAGCAAAGTCCTCACCAGAATGTCACAGTGGTGTTGTATACTAAAATGTACTAAATACACTGCTGTTTCAATGAACACATCACAACACGGGCTCAAACCTACATTTCCTACCGATGTTCTTTGTGTCCCTCTTGTCAACAAAAATGGGAATACTTCCAGAGATTATATGCTACCTTTTTCACCTTGCAAGTTAAAGATACACATGTGTAATTTTAGGTTCACTTTTCACTGCTTTGTGGAAAAACTCTGCAAAAAGTCAGAGGGAATCAGGAACTGTGCAGATGCTTCTGGATGTGTGTGTTTTTGTTTTTGGCAAAGGGAAAGGGAACAGGAAAATAAATCAATAAATAAATAGATGAATGAAAACATGAATAAATAAAGAGTAAATAAATAAATATTGTTTAAAAAATGAAGGTGATATCTCATATCTTAGTAACTTCTCTGCTGCGTACATTAGAAAAAGTGAGGTGCATATACCCTGGACTTTCAAAATATACTTTTAGGGAGTCGTGGCTAGAGCAGGTAGGGAAGGGGAATAAGTCACATAGTCCATGCTGCTTTTTAGATTTGATTATTAGACATAATATCATAACCAGTCAAGGAAGCCTTACCATTAGCTACCTGGGTGTAAAACAATGATATATGGTTATGCAAAAGACACATGTTTGTATGGTATTAACAAAAAAAAAAAAGAAAGAAAACAATACAAGATTTATCGCTATCTCAAACAACAGTACTTCATAACCCACAATCATAGAGTGTCACAACAGCATCTCTGATTGGTGGAGCCATTTATTTTGGCTGTTGGCTGCTACAAGTGAAGTAAACGGTCATGGAAAAAGCAGCCCGAAGATGTTGAGTTCTGTGGTGACTTAAAAAAAAATAGTTGCAGGAGCTGGTTTCAGCCTGGAGATGGCAGATGTTATGCATATTTTTGACACAGTATTTAGACTGTAAATACTTTGTGCTTAAATGTCAAAATGTGGATCCTGACTGATCAACAGAACTACTTTAATCGAGATTTTAATCTGAAAGTGGTCAAGGGTTTAATTTTCTTTAAACAAGTTTGAAGATATTTTGACAAACACTGCCTAATTTTTTTTAATAAAATTTACAACCTAAAATCTTGATTCAGAGATGATCAAAACCTTTTTTGTTTATGCCAGAATAAGTTTTATTTCGGCACCATGTTTGGGCCCAGATGATTTCTTTACACTGTCCTTAGTACAAATAATGTATTTTTTTTTTCAGTTTATGAAATATTTTAATTTGTTTGACCTCTTTGGCCTCTTTACAACCTTCAAGAATCTAAAATAATCACACCCTAAATAAATGAGCATGGACTCTATAATATCACTGGTCACTTTGGGGACCACTGTTGGCTTTTGGAGAATTTGATTTTTGGAGTCACAAGTGACGATTTTTGAACTAGATGGCAGAGCTGACATTGGTTAAGCGGTCAGCAAAATCTATTTTTCAACTAGAATGGTTTAAAAAGTAAAGCTGTTAGTGCTGTTGTGTTTACAGTTTTATTGGTCTTAAAGATGCAGTGCTTCATGAGAATTGTTCTGCTATATCAGTAGATTTCGTCACAAAAAGGATTTCCAAAATTGCCACCACTTGAACTCTAATAAACACACCAAAGCAGACCAACACACAAACACAATCCTTAACTTGCTGATCTTCCTGCAGATGTTCTGCTAACAAGTGTCCCCCAATTAGTCATTCTCTCTCTCTGCCTGCTCCCCCTTTTTTGTTCTTCCTTTCTCAGCATAGGACACTCTGCCGGAGGCTGACCAAGATAAAGTTTTGACTGGCAGGACCATTTGTTTTAATCAGGTATTTGCAGACGCTTTCCTGACCTCCATTAGTTGAAGTTTTAATTGAAATTAACCCCCACTACTACCCCAATTAACCCACGTCCCCCCTGACTGGTGCCGCCCTCGTCCCGAGCATCTGTTTCGGGGTGGGGGGAATGAGAGTCAGAGTGGGGAACCAGGGGGGAGGGATGGTGAGCACAACCGCTGAGGATGCAGTGTTGTCACCTGAGGAGAGGCAGCATCACGTCAAGTGTGTGCCGACTGTGCCTGGTTCGCCATGAAGCCCCGGGGGGCCTTCTGTCTCTCTGTCTACAACATCCCAGCAGCGAGGCTACACATGGCTTAGTTCTGGCCAGCGGGAGGCAGGGGAGAGGAAGGTAGAGGGATGAGCGCAAACAGGGGAGAGGAGGATGAAGATGTCCCACAGGGAGAGAGTCACACAGAGGAAAGATGGGAAAGTTTGGAAGATGAGAGAGTGAAGTCGTAGACGAAGGGGAGGGAGGGGGTTGGTAATTACTGTACAACGTGCTTTCTATCTTAAGCCCTCCTGCTGGAGATAAGAGTGTGTGGATGGAGTGCCAAGTGTGTGGATGTGTGTATGAGAGTGGCCTCCTCCACCTGTTTCCTCGCCTGTGGAGGGTGTAGAGTAAGGAAGCTGTCAGAGTGTCCCCTCCAGCTCAGAGCGGACACTATTGAGTGCGTACACATGCTGGAGTATCTTTGTTTAGCCTTTCTTCATGCCCCGTGAGTATTTGTACAATTAGGTCTTCAAACTGAGTTCAGCACAAATGCACAACCAGTGCCATGCTAGAAGTATTGCAATGAGGTTGTTCAAAGAAGTACTATATTCAGAATTTTTACTGGTGCATATTCAGGTGGATAAAAGTTGAGTGCGTGCTCCATCTGTGCCTGTATGTGTTGGGTAGTTTTTTCTCTAGATTCATAGTCGATTAAGATGAAGAGGGGTATAGGTATGCAATACTGAAAAAAATGTATCAACCTGGTAGTAAGAATACAAGGCCAGTCTTACTGGTACCAGCTAAGAAAATTTGTCCTATAAAGCAGCTTTCATAGAGGAGAGCAGAGTGTCATGATTTATGTGGTGCACATCCTAAAAATGTTGAAACTGAGTATATTTACTGTCATAGCATGATAATGACAAAAAGAGTGGTTGAAGCCAGTAAGAAGGGAAATATTGAGAGATATTTTGGTAAAGTACTAACTGAGAATAAGTTTTTTTTTAAGTACTCGAAACCAGAAGAGTACCTAATAACTACAAAGAAGAGATATCTCGATATTGATATGCACATCATTAAAAGTGAGCGTGTGGTATTTGTGGCCAGCCCACAGAATTTCCTGGGCCCCTAAAATCCAAGAGAATGGACCCTGAGTTGGAATCTATTGATGATATCAGTACATGTGAATTAGATCAGTAGCATTAGTGCTAGCTTGTTTTTGCCCAATTTTGCCACTTCGAACCTAATTTTTTTTTCCACTGTTAACCAATTTCCAACATTTTAACCCATTTTTGTCACTTTTAACCCCTTTTCACGACTATTAACATCCAATATTTTTGGCACTTTCAACCCACATTTAACCAATCTTACAACATTTCTCTCAAACTCACCAGTACTAACCAATTTTGCTACTTTTAAACTCTTGTTCACCACTATTTCTGTCATTTTTAACCCCTTTTCATGCCTTGTTTCTTCCCATTTTGCCACTTTTCACTCATTCTTGCCTCTTTCAATCCATTTTAATACTTTTTAATCCATTTCCATGACCTTTGCTGCCCATTTGTGCCACTTTTATGCAATTTTGCCACTTTTTGCCACTTTCTGTCCATTTTTTTGTCAAATTTATTTAATAATTTTCCATTAAAGTTTTCACAGTTTCTTCTATTGTATTTTCTGGCATCCTGATGTTGGTGCACATTATGGCTCAGCAATTAAGTCTGAAATTACTTTCCAAATGGTTTGGTTCAATGTACTCATCCACATTGTTAAATCTACAAAAAAAAAAAAAAAACAAACAAGGTAATTCTGTTTGACTAAAAGGGTTTACATAGAAAGGCAACAATGTATTACAGCATAAATACATCAGTTTCTTGTTGCTTTAATAAAAGTGTTCTTTAATTCAGAAAAGAAAAGTTGTTATCACAGCTTAACTGTGATTTTGCAGACCTCCATAGGCCCCTGATTTGCCTGGGCCCCTAAAAGCCCTCCCCTTTGTCCCCTTCTACAGGCAGCCTTGGCTCCCAAAACAACAGTAACCTTACACGCCAGATTGACAGTTTCATATATCCATTACATGGGGTATATTTCACATTCATCTGGGCAACCTCCCATACACATTGTTTAGGAATGGCAGGACATTTCAAAATATTGACGTAGGGTGAATGGATGAATGTTCTGTATGTCACATTCATTATGGACCTATCAGAGTAACAAGACAAAATGGGGCAGTTTTGGCATGGATAGCTCCCACTGTCACGCGAGCTTGGGAGGCAGGCACTGTCGTAGTTTATGAACAGCGAAGTTAGTTGGTGGATAAAACTCATGCTGAGGCCAGTCAGGAGAAGAGTATTAACATAATCTAAGCCAAGAACAGCTTTCAGTGCATTCTTTGCTTATTCTAATAAATAAATTTGGTCCAGTTCTGATAAAATGTCACTATACTATTGTTAAATCCAAGCAAATCGGTGGCAGTCATTGCTACCTGCTTGCAGTATAACTGAATCCCACTTGTAGCTACCACCTTATCCTCAAATGACACTGATTGGCAATTACTGTGCCATGTCCATTCTCGGACATAGCACAATAATTTCAGATGGTACTTTGTAAGATGGACCTGACGCAGCAAAGTGCCGAACTGGCATATGCTACCATACCTGACCTGACCTGATCTGTTAAACTCAGGGACCTTGAGTGAGTGCTGAAGTACACCAAACTGGATTTGTCTTTATCGGTGGTTCTTAACTGGTCTAGCCTGAGGATTCACCACCACCTCCTTATTAACAAATTGTGACAAACTTTTTTTCATCCACTGAAATGTTTTTATTTTAAATGGAAAATAAAGCAGTTTGGACCTGAAGAAACTGTGAAAGGAAAAATTAGATGAAGATATGTCCTTTAAAATAAAAGCACATCATAGACGTTTTTGCAACATGTTGTTTTTCCAGACAGACATCTGCAACCCAATGAAAACAACTTTGCAACCTACTTTAGAATCTTGATCCACCATTTAAAAGGAAGGTTTCATATTGTTACATCCAGTGTGCTGGTGTGAGGATTCGATTTATTTTTGTGAGGATTTATTATTTAGATCTTAATTTTTGAATCCCCTTTAGACAGGGCCTTTCTGCGTGGAGCTTATATGCTCTCCCTGTGTATGAGTAGGTCTTCCCCATTTACTGGGACTTCCTCCCACAGTCCAAAGCCATGGTCTTGTGGTTAATTGGTGAAGAAATGGTTGTAGGTGTTAAGCGTCTATCATTGTTTACTAACCCAAGCAGCAGGGGGAGCAGTTCTGGGTTCACTGTCTTAAAAAAATGATCTTTTGGCATGTGACTGCAAAGGCTGGGGATCAAACCCTTGACTGATTGACAATCAACTCTACCACTGATCACAGCTGCCTCAATTAGCCAAGTATATTGAGTTTATAGTTAATACTAGTACATCCCAGGTATAGACAGCTAAAATCATCCTGAAACAGTTTTACTCTGGCTATTTGCCCATATACATCTGGTCTTTGGATACTAAAGTGTTATGAACATACTTTGTTCTGGGCACATAACACCAAAACTACCCATTTGATCTGGATCTGAACCTTAAATTGGAAGGCTCAAGGTTTAACATGAACCCTCTCATCTTTCTTATGCCAGTGCTTATACAGTATGATTATATGAAATAGAGTGCAACCTAAAATAAAACAAACAAACAAAAGAATGCATGACAGGAGGCATACACATCTCCTGCTTAACCATTCTGTCCATCATCACTTTCCTACCCTTCACCTGGGACTCTAGCAAATGGGGTGGCAGAAGAGGAAGGGGAAAAAGGTAGGTGGTTGCTATGGGGGAGGTTAAGGAAAGAGTTGTGAGGGGATGGTGACCTGTGAAGGACAAAAAGGCGAAGGACTTGGCCCTTGAATATTGTCACCATCCAGAGCCATCCCTCATGTAGGACCCCCCAACGGGGGCTTGTCCAACAGAAACCCTGCCACTGTAGGTCTCTGGTCTGCAGCCAGACTCTGTGTATGAGATGGTCTGATGTGTGCATGTGTCTGTGTGTTTGTAGCTTGGCCATGAGGAGTGCCTGTCCCAGGGTGGAGGACACCCTTCAGAAAGATGGCCTTACACTTTGGCTCTCTCCTCATCTGGCTCATAATGAGCCCAGTAGTGATGATAAAGCTTCCTTGCTCGATTTAAATCAAAACTCTGCGCCTTTTTAATAACAGTAAAATGTTACTTTTTATAAACTGAGAGTAAAAATCAAATGGTTCATAAAACAGAATCATAAAAAACAAATCACAGCATTTTCAGTTAAAACTTTCTTTTCCATCTTGGGCTCATTTTACAGATGTGCCATAACATTTTCTGTCTGAAATTTTCTGTAAGCATTATTCAATATAATCAGCAACTTCAGTGTTTAAAGAAGACAAACTCAGTATATGAGTAGGTAAATTCTGACTTGTTATCTAGATTTACTGATTTATTATGGGGGATTTTTGAACTGCCCAGGCTAATGAGATGTTAATCACTACAAAATTATAGTGCAGGTGCCAGTTTAGCTCAGAGAGTAGAGCAGGTGTCCATAAACTGCAGGGCTCCAAAAATACAATTATTTATTGCACCAGTGTAGTGACGTTTTGAGCACTGTTGCTCTTCATCAGACAAGTGTCTTTCTGTTCATTCATGTCTTTTCCCACTCTTTGTCTCCATGTTTCATGTCGCTCCTCAGCTGTCCAATCCATTAAAGCCCCCCCCCCACACACACACACATCCATTTGGTAAACCTCTCATACACAGTGTTTGGGAAAGGGCAGAGCCTTTGAAAGAAAAAACAGAGGGTGCGCCGCAACAGACGAGTAAACTCCATAGAGAACTGCATGATGCAAACCATGGCGACTATAGACATGTCAGTACACAACTTTTTTCGTTTTTGAAAAGAAAACAACTTAGTGCTGTTCTTTCAGCTCAGTGCTGTTCTTTGTTCTTCTTTTAACGAAGAAATGTCTTCAAGTTCTGATGAAACTGGCGCTTTAGCATCCACGCTTATGTTTTCCGCCATAATTACACCAGCCTCTTCTCTCTGGTTGCTTATGTCATAACTCTGCTGCACCGAAAAGTACTGCCCCTAGATGCTGATTGGTCCTGTCACTTCCAAACCGGGCCCAAACAGTTCAGATGGGAGCTTTGCAAGATGGACTTGCCAGTAAGAAACCCGGAAACTGGCAAATGCTTTACAAGATTAGCAAATAACAGAAACCCATTAAAAAATCCACTGGTTGCCACTGTTACCATCAGAAGTGCCGCTGCACCTTTGACTGAGGCAGTTCAGTTACAACATGAGCAAAGGTGATGCATTTTGACTTTAATGGAATATATATTATTTTAGGGAGCTTTTTAGAGTACTATAAAACACCTTATATAGCCCTCCCCAAAAATCCAAGATAACTGCCTTCATACACACATATACATTTCTGGTTATTCTGGAGCACAGAAGGACTGCCCCGAGATCCTTCTTAGCTGTTCACACTAGCACCTATTCGATGAGAAAGGGGTCAGTGGTCTCCTGAGGCCAGACATGGCATGAAGACAACAGTGTGGAAATGGTGGATGAAGCAACAGAATCAGCTAAACAATTCTATGATGAGAATTTTTGCCTCGAAACTGTTGCTGTGTGAAGTTTGACGTAGGCAGCACTACGAAAAATACCAAAAGAGTGGAAAAGAGCATACTTGTGAATGAAAAGCATGAGGAAGCACTTTCATTACATGCATGGAGATTGTACCGGTTGTGTGAATACAGCCTCTGGTCATACACAGAGAGTAAACTTAACTATTACATCCTACCTGCTTCTATTGAATCCTTTTGATTATATCTGTCTGTATGTGCACACCAGTGCACTTGGACTTCATGCGTCATTTTTTGGGAAACGCTGAACAGAGTCAGAGAGAAAATTTGCTAGTTCGATTCATTTTTTTCAGGTGTTTTATGCAAGTGTGAAGGCTGCAAGGCTATGTTTCTTTGAAGTTCTGTATGTTGTGTGCCATTATCAGGCTTACTCACAGTACTACTACTAACTAGACGTGACATACCAGCTTTTGAGCAAAACGCTTTAACTGTTAATAGCTGGTATTGCTATCAACAGCTAAACCCAACCGAGAGAGAGAGAAAGAGAGAGAGAAAACCAACTGTTACTTTGGTTTCATAGCTTGTCATACTTGAAAGTGGACTACTTTAATGTTTTGATGTATCTGCTTTGGGCTTGATATCCTGTCAATTGGAGCTGAAAACCAGAAATGCCATATGCATGATTTAGGAGGGGGATGGCAAACCCTTAAAAATTCTTCAAATGACAGTGGTACAAGAGCTGGATATTGTCTAAAGTTGGCTGATAAAGAGGCAGATCCATGCACAGCTCAGGTTAACCTCCTGCACACACAGAAACACACACACCTTCACTATTTAATAGATGAACTTACCTACAGATGCTTTCCCTGTTTTTGGAATGAATCCCAATCAGGGGCTCCCATCGCCTCGACTACATCCATCGAGGAACAAATTACAGTTGGGGATTAGGATTGGGGAGGGGGGCCAACCCAGTGTTTTATCAGCGGGGCCGTGTTCTGTCTGCCGAGCCGCTTATATTTCAGGTAAACATAATCCAGATTCGGCTCTGGCGGGGGTAGATTCAATTAAGATACAGAGACAACTTTGTTAATACGGCCGTATCTTAATACCCTGGCCACAGCTTGTAATGAATCTGGGCTCAGGGGTGGGAGCTGGGAGTCAGGGACGAGGGAAGAAGACTGAATGTGACAGTATCCTGTGGCGATGGCTGCTGGAGTTACAGTCATCACGCTCAGGGTACTGTAGTGGTGGGGAAACTTAGAAGTGCTGAGTGTTTTCATGTTTCTCTTAATGTGCATCAGATATTGATTTGATTGCTAGAGAGGCTTCTGATAACATTCATGTTTACTGGAAAACTTTATCAAAGAATTAGTCCTCCTAAAATTGATCACTCCATCCTTCTAGCTCAGGAACATTTCTTAGTCTGAGGCACTCTGTCATTTTGTCTGTTGGTTTTAAATGTGAAAAGCAAAACATATTTCTAACAAAAAATGAAGCAGTTTCCTTTCAGCAAAACATGTGAATCACTGATGAGACCATCATTATTTTTGAGATTGTGGGGCACAGTTGTAGAGTTACAAACATCATGAATGAGAATGCTCTTCATCATATTTAAAAATGAGTAATAATATGTACTGTACTGTAAAGTAAGTGACTGCATAAATATTCAACCCTTTAAAGCGACTGACCTGGTTCAGAAGAACACAAGTCCAGCCAGTTGGTGCTAGTAGTCTCACAATTAGGGAAATTGGGATCCTCTGAGTGCAGTGAATGTGTCTCAAGTGATTATTATATAAAGACACCTGTATCTGGAAGGTCCGGTCACTGGTGAATCTGTCTTCCTGGCTACCATTACACCACAAAGATGAAGGAACATGCCAAGCAACTCAGAGAAAGGCTATTGAAAAGTATAAGTCAGGAGATGGATATAAAAAATGTTTCCAAGGCACGGAACATCCCCAGAGTTCAGTTAAATCCATCGGCAAGAAATGGAAGGAATATGGCACATGTGTAAATCTGCTTAGATTGGGTTGTTCTCACAAACTAAGTGAACGTGCAAGAAGCAGAAACTCACCAAAGACTCGCACGTTCAATGGATGCAAGAATAATAACAGTGATATCAAAGAAGGGCTCCTATGTTAACATGTAACTTTGCCTGTTAGGATGTTTTTTGATTGAAATAGTTTTGATTTCAATAAATATGACCTCCTAATGCTGCAAATTCAATGAATGACCAGTTTCAGTTCTTTACAACCTATAAAATCTTTTAAAACTCTGTTTTGCATAATAATGTGGAACAGTGCATTTTGAGGTTTTTATTTAAAAAAAAATGTTTATCATTATGAAGTTTGTTAAAAAACATTTCAATTATGCTCTAATGGCTGATGACTTGAAAAATATTCGGACAGTCATTTGCAATAATATTTAGGAAAATAAGAGAAAAATGTCATTTGCATAATAATGTAGAAAGCAGTGCAGACTAGTGAGAGAGGCCATTAAGACAGCTATGACTTCTCTGACGGAGTTACAAGCTTCAGCAGCTAAGATGGGAGAGACTCTGTACATAACAGCTGTTACTTTGGTCCTTTAGCAGTTAAAGCTTTATGGCAAAGAGAAAGCCACTGAAAACTGGTATTACATCTCGACTAAATATGAGGACACCAAACACTGCATATCACCACAAACACACCACCCCACTGGGAAGCATGGTGGTGGCAGCATCATGCTGCAGGGTGCTTCTTGGTAGCTGGCCCTGAAAGGCTTGTAAAGATAAAGGTTTAAAATGAATGCAGAAATATATAGGAGGACAATCTTATTTGGTCTGCAAGCCATCTATGTTTTACTGACCTCATTCTACAATGATATGTTTAATACATTTTCCTTTTTCAGTGGATGTACTCAATTAAATCTAAGTTTTAATGCATTGTTGGTGCAAAAGGAAAAAAAAATGACAACAGAGATTAGTGTAGAATGATTAGGGATGGTCATGAATTTTTGCACTGACTTTTATTGAAATCTCTGTGGACCAACAGTTGGGTAATGGATGCTGCATATCTGACTGGAATCTCCACGCCTCGTTTTAATCAATCCATCAAATTGTAAAAGTAAGGAAAAAGATATTTTTTATATTTTGGGCTGAAAACAATAACATAAAGGATAGTTGCTTGACTAAAAGTTTCCCACATTTTAACTTTAAGTGAAGAAAAAACACAAGCCGGGGTATCTAGTCCAGACACACTCTGCCCATTTTTAAAAGAAGCAGTGGCATTATGATATGAAAAGACATGGCTTTTTATTCTAAGTCGACTATCAATACTAATGTGAGCCATGACTTTGCTCAAAGCTAATCGACTCTGGATGTCAGAACTGAAGCCAAAGCAAGTCTTTGTCCTAAATGACACCAAAGAAAAAAAATCTTTCCCACCCAAGCAGAAACAACAATTTGACATCATCTGATTTAGCATCCCAATTGATGAAGACATTTCCTGAATGGTATCTACAAGAGCTGTGCAGTCCCAAAGCTCTTTTGGTCTTTCAGTGCGGGTCACTAGCTCAGAAATCCTTCTTCAGTATCAGCTGAGAGACAGCCACCCTGAGACCCATGTGGTGAACAGCCTGCCTAACCAGAGCATATCTCATCCCACTGGATGTTAATATTTATTGACGGCACTAGGCTGGTGTTAGAACATTAAAAAGGGGATCGGGAAGAAGGGCTCTGCGGACTTAAGCCCTGGGAGGCCACGGCGACTCAAAGTCTTATTCAGATGATGTGCCGTGAGATGCTTGTCCTTGAAGAAAGGGAATTAGTGTCTGTGGAAGTCAAAGGGAAAATGGAGAGAGAGAAAAAGAGTGGGGGGGCTGAGAAAGACAGGAAGAGAATGTGTTTGACAGAAATATGTGTGTATGTGGATTTGCGAACGTGTGTTTGCATACATATTTGTGCACACGCCGTCTTTGAGATAGAGCAAAACTGAAAAAAAGGAGGGAGAGAAAGGCAAAGCAAGACTTCTCCACGCAGGGTGAGATGATGCAAAAAGCACAGGGTTGGTACAAAAGTGTTACCACAGGACCAAGCAGACAATCCCCTCTCCAGGAAACGCAGATCAAAGCGGATTTAAGTAGTCAAGGCTTGTTCCGTGCGGTTCCAACCAGTAGTCTCGACCCTGTAGCCATACTTTTCCTCTCTGTGTTCAGATCAGTTAGGAGGGGTGGCGAAGCTCCAGAATTGAGTCACGGAAAAATAAGATAGAGCGGCCCTGGTGTTCCTGAGGAGAAGCAAACTCCCAAACATTGTGAGGCCTGTACTCTGCTTGTCAAGAGTCTAAGATGCAGGAAAATACATTTTAATCACATTACTGTGTATATAAAACTGCCTTCAACTTTTAAGGCATTGTTTTTTGTTATATGAATTAAAACGCTGCTAAATAGTCTTAAAATAGCATCTGAATCTGGTTTAAAAGGTCAGTTTTCTGTCATTCATACCCCAATGCCAACCGCAACCCACAGTACCAACTCCGTTAACCACTAGTGTGATACATTTTACACATAAAGACATTTATAGAAATAGTTTCTGAGCTACTATTGTATACATTCAGTATGTCAAACCTCACAAATTTAATTTAAGGAAATCTATGGCTAGGGCTTTTCAAAAGTTTAGCCTTCATGAGCAAAAGCCAGTATTTTTCAGGTTTCCTGTATTTATCATTTCATCCTTGTTAACAGTCCCCCGAAGAAACTCAAAACATAAGAATAAAGTCAATCAGTTACAGTAAGAGAGCCACCCTTTGTCAAGATTTAGCCAGACCAACAAGATGGTATGCTAAAAGTAGGATCTTGGTGATGGTCGTCTTCACCTGACCAAGATGATGAACCTAGTTATGAATAACTGGTGATTGAGATGTGTTCTTCTTGGCCCTTGATTAGAAAACAGATTTAAGGAGAAGGCAGAGACATCTGCAACTGAGAGAATGCAAAATCACAAAATTCTTTGCCAAAGTGGGAATTAGCTCCAGTGTAGTGCCCAGATGCTCTAAATTAGTATGCTCATAATAACCTGACATCCCAGATAGACTGTTTACATATCCATACCACCCCTCAAAAGTGTTTGGGAAGGACAAAACCTTTAAAAAAAGGATGATTGGAGGAACGTTCTGTCTGTCACATCCATCAAGCAAGATCAATATGCCTCATGACAGATGTGGAATCTGGCCAATCCACTACATTAGCAAGGCTATTAAATGAGTCATGCTAAATGGTGAACTGAACAGTTCAACTTTCGGGCCATGAACCAGTGGGTGACCATATTTTTAATCCTCTAAATAGGGACACTTACATCATATGAGCTCATGATACAGTGGGATTTTTTTTTTGTCAGCACACTTTATAACGCAGAAGTGCCACAGCAGATGAAATATGATCTTCCAAGATCATCCAAATCTTAAAAAAAATAAAAATGAGCGCTACACTGTTAAATTTTTGAGCGTAAAATCACAGTAAATTACTGGCCAAATTTTGCATGACTTTCACAGTAATCTTCACAGTTATTTACCGCTAAATATCCTCACAGTAACTTCTTGTAAAATTACAGCCCAAATTTTACAGGAATTCCTTGTAAAATTACAACTTTATACTGTAGTTTTACAACTGCAAGACCCAAGAAATTCCCGTGATATTACAGAATGCATTTGTGGAATTACAGTATCTAGTTGTTTATACATTACAACAATTGTCTGTACTTTTACATTTTAACTGTGAAAGTAATGCAATTAGTACACTCTAAACCTGAATTAGTTGACATTACTAATAAGCCCGAGTAAACTGATTGCCTTAAACAATTCTTAGAGTGCTTTGTGTGTGAGAATTTTTTCTTGTACTGTTTTTCTAATGTTCATGTTCATTGCATTTAGTTTATTAGTTTATTAGTTTATTAGTTGGTGTTTTTAGTGAGAAGTGTTTTTTGAAGTGTGACATCATGAGTGAGGGGGTCAATGTTGCAGACCACCCTGTCTGTATGTTACAGAATCTGTGAGTGAGAATAAATAATAGCTGCTCATGTTTCCTGTATGAGAGCTTGTCAAAGTCATTCAACTTGTCTGGGAGCCATTTCTCACCATTGCTTGCCACAATCTGAAACTAGAAAAGCACTCAGAAAACACAGACTTCCACCATTAGCCCTTTCACCCAGAGTCCTTTAACGACATTACTGGATCCAGACAGCAACCCGGATCAGCTGATTACTCCCTCCCTGGTGGGGAGGAAACACAGTTAAGCAAAGCATTGACTTCACCATGTGTGAGAACCACGATGGAAGCATTGCATGCCGCTGCCAACAGATGCACTGACAGTCTCACCCATGGTTTCTTGAGAATTTTTAAATAGCCCTTCCCCTTAAAGAACTAAACATACTAAGTTATCTCAGTTTAACATGATCATTGCATTGCATCTTTCAGATGAATAGTACAAACAACTAATCTGTTTCAGTAATGTTAACGTTTTTTTTCAAAACATGAAAGAATAATGATTAATAAAAAGTTTAAGTAGAAACAAAATCCGGGTGTAGCCAGTAATTTACTGTAAAATTCAAAAATACAATAAAATACTGCATACATGACAGTTAAAGCCTATGAAATAGTAATGCAGTAATTTACTGTGAAATATTACAGTAAAATATTATGAAATCCTGGTAATACTGTACACTACACTATTCCCAGTAGCATACTGTAAAATTCAAAATTACAATAAAATACTGTATACGTTACAGTAAAAGTCTGTGAAGTGGTAATACAGTTATTTACTGTAAAATATTACAGTTAAATATAGTGAAATCCTGGTAACTTTTTACAGTGTAGTAAACTATGCAGAAAGGTTGTGTTGGAGAGTTTATGGAAAATTTGTTATCATTACTAGGGGCATAATGGTGTCAAAATCTCATGGTATGATAATACCTCGGTAACAAGTCCATGGTATGGTATTTATCACCACAATAAAAAAGCAAGACAAAACAAACAAGAAATGAAGACTTGGGAAATACATGACATCAGCATTTCTTAAACAACAGGTACACTTTAAATATTACAATTTGGCAAAAAAGTGCTACAGCTCTGCTTTAGGCTTATAAATATATCATTTGGATCCAGTGTTTATGAACCTTCTAAAACCTTCCTGCACTGAAAACAGGGTTAGGTCTTTGCAGACATATTCATCAATGTATCTGTTGAGCCTTCATGCTGTTGTGGGGAAGTGGAATTGTGCCAATTTGGCCTGGCTGGATTCTGGTGGTCCCTTCTTTGCGCATCTTTCCAGGGTGATGATTTACCAAGTAGCTCCTTAAGTCACTTGTATTCCCCATCAAGTGTATCACTGAAGTCTGGTAGTGTCTGCACATTGTTTCTATTTGTCCGTCACCTTTTCCTCATTTCTTGACACTGGAAACCAAAATGCTTCCACATGTTTGATTTAAAAGTCTCTGGAGCCTCCATAATCTCCAAATTTTCAGTCACTTGGGTCCCCATACACTGATCCTCCCCACACTTATTTTACCACAGTACCCTGGTATTAATGATACTGTTACATCTCTAATCAGTACTATTATTTTGTTGTTAATAAATATTATTATTATTTATGTTTTACAAAAAAGTTGTGCCTAAAAATACATTGTGGCTATTATAACTCAAACTAAAACATAAAAAGTAGTTCACTCTTCTTAGTGCTCTCAGACAGACGCAGTTCTTGTCTGGGTTTAGTTCCAAGAGTTTCAAAACCTTGGTGCTTTCTGGCGAACCAGCCTGCATTCACACAAATTTAAGCAGAACCAAAGTGGGTCCAAAGTCTTTCTTGCTATTCCCAGTATTCCCTCTTCAGTTTCTTGAGTTAATTAATTAGTTGGTCTGGTGTTCAGGTGAACCCAACCTCCGGTATCTCTTCCATAAGTCTGGCCTATAACTTGCCTCTCCTTGTACTACTCTCCAGCTTCACCTGGAATTCTGTCGATGCTCAGATCATAACAACATCGGTCTCCCCAGCAGACCACTTTTCCTCAATTTTTTGCTCACCTTCACAGCCTAGAATGTGATACACCCACTGATGATGTCACAATTCCCAAGAGAGAACCAACTATTTTTGGTTCCAGCTGAGAACCAGCTTTTCAGGCTCTGAAGCAGTTTTTCTCAATTTGAACGTGCTGGCGGGGTCAAAATTAGGTTCAGGAACTGAAACCAGCATGGAGCCCTGCCAGTCTGAAAGGCCTATCTGAGACAGGAAAATGTTCATGCTCAGACACCAACCATTAAACTAGAGTTTAATTTATGGCTCCCAATACACCTAAGAATTCAGGTACTGTACATCTATCACAGCTCCACAAACTAAACTAAATAAATTAGGATCAAATTGCCTTCATGAAGGGTCACTGTCAGTTATAAAAATCTATAATAAATAAATAAATAAAATGTAAACCCTGCCCTGTTCTTTGAATGCTTTCTTGCTGATTTATTGTCTGGTGTCAGTGCAAGACCAAATGTGTCCCCTGAGAGAGGAGCCAAATTTAACCAGTTATACTTAATGCTTATGTCAATGCGTTGTGCAGTAAAGCTTGCCATGATCTGACATATTTGTCTTCTAATGCAGGAAGAACAAGATACTCAACAAACCAAGGGCTTAATGGACCCAGAAATTTGCTTTTGATGGCAGTTTTTTCCTCTCACCATGCCATGGCGTCATAGATATCATCCATTTGTCATGAGGTGGAGCCAGTTGTTCGCTGGGCTGCTGTAATGTTTGAAAATGTGTTCCTTTGACATTGTGTTTAGGGTGTAATTTAAGAAGTAGAAATATTCTATTATTGTCTAAAGTTTATTTATTTCACACAAGACCCAAAGGAAGCTAAATAGCTTAGAATGTACAGCTACAAGTAAAGAAAGATGTGTAAGAAGTTTGCATTAGAAACAAGCAGTGCCAGGAGATTAAACATCTGCACTTCCTCACTTTTGAACTGAAGACTCCAGTGTACAGTACAAGCTGGCAGGACAGCTTAAAGATAGAGTGTGAGGGCTGAGGCTGCAACAGAAACACAGATAGTGAACAACAGTGACGGCTGAAAAGGCTGATAGAGACGGTATAATGTAGGGAGAGGGGGAGCCAACAGAATGCATATCCACAGAGGAGGTAAAGAGATACAAGAAGAAGAATGAAAAAGAGGGGGCAGAAGTAAGT
Organism: Cheilinus undulatus; assembly: GCF_018320785.1. NCBI lineage: Eukaryota > Metazoa > Chordata > Actinopteri > Labriformes > Labridae > Cheilinus > Cheilinus undulatus. Next base: position 20,859,520 of record NC_054866.1, read on the forward strand.
AGGTGATTTATTATTTGCCTTGATCTATGGTGTGGTCACAGACATTCAATTTATTCCAGAGACAGGGTAGAGCTGTGAGAGTGAGTGGCCATCAGCACCATGGGAGGAAAGATGCCAGCCTCACTTCAGTGCTGTGTAAATCCACAAGCGTGAGGAAAACCTCCCTCAGAGCAGGCTTGAATCAAAGTAAACCACCATTATTTTTAACTTTTGGGGTACTTTAGAATATATTTTCTGTAAGTTAAAGTCATAATTGCTGGGTGTTATGTTCTCATTAAAAGTAACCACGAGTAAGTGCAGTGGTGTGCTAGGATATAAAATTTTTGACTGTAAGTTGTCATAATATCATTTAAATATCTGTAACATGGGAACTACTGTTGTCTCTGTTCACTATCAGTGGAGCTAGTTGGTAAATCAAAGTCTTGCCAAAGCCAGTCAGGAGAAGAGCAAAAAATTATTTTCACCAAGAAATGTTTTCAGTGGTGTTCTTTGCTCTTCTTTTAATAAAGAAATGTCAGTTTCTGATTGAACTACCGCTATAGCTACATCTATGCTAATCTCCTCCCTGGCCACCATGTTTACTGGCTTGCAATCACTTTATCTAAACCACACTCATAGCTACCACCTCTTTCTCCTCAAGTGATGCTGATTGGTCCAGTCATTCCCTGACTGAGAACAAGGATATTAGCTCTGCAAGATGGATCCAGCTGAAGCCAGACATAGAATCTGCTCATCCAGGTTTTTGAAGATCAGCAATGATGATCCATTGGCCTGTAAAATTTTAATGAAGCTTAGCATAAGTTCAAGCAGGAAGACTGTTTAAATTTCCACTCATCCTTTCATTCCCTAATATTCACTCACGTGTCTCTCTTTCCCTGCTCTGGTAATCAGCTGGTTTGGGCATCTACTCACTTATGTTTTGAGCCAATCTCATTTTGCCAAGACATCAGTCGACCCAATCATCCTGCTGCTGTTATATTAGAAAATCTCTTCCCATCTCCTCCGTACCCAGTCTGTTGTTTCAGTGCGACCACTACAACTCTCCTCCACCCCAGCTACCTCCGTTACATTTCATTGGTGTCCAGGTCCAGCTCCTTCATGCCATCCTGCATCCCTTCATTGCTCTTCTAAGTCATCTTATCAGAGTCCAGGTCCTGCTCCTCAAAAGTCCACTTTTTATCTTACCCTACATCCATCCATCACCACCATCAGTTTCTATACTCCATGGGGGTGGTATCCTATCCTGCTGTCCACCTCACTAACCCTTCAAGTTCATAAAGGCATCACAGTGGAGTCTATACGCCAAAGGCATTTCACATTTCCAAACATTACCAAACTTTTAAAATAAATCATGAATTAACTAGAAAAACATTTTGGAATTTGGTGCAGCCATGGCTAGGCAAAATGTGTTTGCTCCTCTGACTTTTTCTTGGAAATTCAAGCAGACTAGCATTTTAACTTATCTAGCAATGTTTATTTAATTATTTAATAAAAAGGATCAGAATCAAACTTTGCAAAGACATCCATGTTCCAAGGAAAATTTGCAAAAACATGCAAAAACCAGACTTTTTAACTGGAGCCCAAAACAAATTAAATTACATTCATCCAGTATATAAATTGTAATAATCGATGACCAAACAGCCTCCTAAATATATAAGGTAATATGAAAGCAGATTCTGTATTGCTTCCTTTTTTGCTCAAAGTCAATAACCAGCAGATCTACTCTTGTCCTCCTCACTCCTTGGAGAGGAGCTGCACCATCTTCAAACTCTGCATGTGTCAACTTATTCCCAGAGCACGTCATGTGTTGGAAACCATGCCTGGATCCTCCTTAACCCCTGCTGTGAGCTCCTCCACACCCAGGAGAGAGGGCACAATCTCCCTCTGTGTGACGGTCCCATTCTCCCTCTCTGTCCCCAGGTGGGTTATCCTCTGAAACATAACAGAACTCCACCTCCCCTCCATATGGGAGATGATCCCTTCATATGGAAACAGAAGAAGACAGGGGTACATTCGACACTTCTTTCATGTTTGTCACTGGCACAGGAATGCTTGGCCTTACACTCTGACCAGTTGTGTGGTTGTAGAATTGGACAAGACAAAAATCACTAATCAGGTACCTTCTTGATCCAGCTACCTCAGCCGCTCAACATTAAGCCAAGATCGAGAGAATTCATTACAAATCAACCCCTCACCCTATTTCCTATGCCCCCACCCAAACCCTTCTCAGTCTGCTTGCATCCTGTAATCCGACAGATTAATGGCAGAGCATGAAATGTGGCGTTTACGTCGACAAAAGTTAAATGTTGTAGGGAGGGAGGGGCGTTCTGGCTTTGGCGTGTGGATTACGCCCTGCGAAACCCCCTTAATGCCAGTATAATTTGATGGAGCTGCCAATTTGCTGTATGCGCACTCTCTCTGCCCCACTTCTTATCCCTCCTCCCCTGAACCAAAGCCGACTTTGCTGCAACACTTCTGAGGAGGATCTGAAGTTTGGAGAGGCGGAGATACATGATGGGAGGAGGGACGAGCAGCCACAGATGCTGCCTTGGATCCCTACCTCCCCCAAGCTTAAGATCACAGTGCTAATGTCACTGCAGAATTTATGTCACGTCCGGATTTGCATAATTTACTCTCTAAATCAAAAGGTACTACAGGTGCATACATGGAAACTGGAACCTGGTAGAAAGTTTGCCTTCATTGGGTCACTTCAAAGGTGATGGTATAATTACCATAAACAAATGTTATCATTTTAAGAAAGTGTAACACTGAATCAACATATTTTGCATAAAAATATCACATACCTGTTTCAAACAAAAACACTCAAATCTTCAACTGATTGATTATTGACTGGATAGTTCCCCTGAATGATAATTTTTCTTTGGCTATTAGTGGCTGATTTCTATCCAGTATTTTATTATGATAAGATACTTGGCAGCCCACTGTGAAAGCCTGGACCTCAGATTGGGAATCAGACGCCTAAAACATGAAGTCCTTTCATGCAACAACAGAACTATTGAAAATTGATTGTTTTTTTTAGGCAGCTCTCTAGTAAAATTTACTTGCAAAGCCAGGATGAGCCTGTGTTTGAATGCAGCAGGAAATGTTCAGAAAAATGAATTGCATGTGAGAAGGCAGGTGTGGTGACTTCTAAATCCTGCAGCAGCTTTGTGCAGATAATGAAGCTCCTTCATACTCTTTCCTGCTAATTATATGCCATTTCCCTCTCATCGTTTAATAAAGTTAATTCTTCCAGTTATATCTAACACAATGTTAATTTTGTTGGCTAAAAGTATGACTAAAAATGTTTGTCGACAGCCTTTTTACCATGAGAAAGACTAGACAAAGACTAGATAAAACAGATATGTGATGAATAAAACAGACTGAAACTAAGTTTAGTTTTCATCAAGATTACTAAAACTAGACTAAAATGTAATATTGTTTTCATCAGACATCCAAAATCCATGATGTTACTCCACTGTGGGTAAATCTGTCAAAAACAGTGCATCTGTAGCTCTTCTGCCTCTCAGCTGTAGAAATCAGGGAACCCAGGTTTAGCAGAGTGCATAGAACACACAACCATAATTCAGGCAAATGGAATAAATTCTTAGACTAAAAGTAAAGGCTAAAATGTGAGGATTTTTTTATGAACTAGACTTCAATGTTTTTGAGTTTTGCCAACTAAAAATAGACTACAACTATAAAAGGCAAAATGACTAAAATGTGATTAAAACTGAAAGGCTATCTAGAGACTAAGACTGAGACTAAAATTAAAATTAGCTGTCAAAATTAAAACTGTTAACACACCCCTCTGTCAATACTTCAACAAGTAGTGTCTTCAGTCCCCCAGATGCTTACAGAGTGTTGTTAGAAGAGAAGTTGAACTCAGTGATAAAGATGCTCCTGTCCCAGATTTTTGGAAGACATTGCAGGGGTCAAATTCAGAATGTGTGTATATCTCAAAAGAACAAAGTTAATCATTTCTTTAAAGGTTTATTTTAGGCATTTTTGTCCCTTTATTTGATAGAGGAGGATGGTGGAGGATGGAGTCGGAAACAAGGACAAGAGGGGGGAGAGACATGCAGTAAAGGGCCTCAGGCTGGGTTTGAACACGGGCTGTCCGCATACATGGGGCGGGCTTTAACCACTCGGACGCCTGTGCCCCTAAAGTTTATCATTTTCAACATTAAATATTCAGTCATTGTGCTGTATTCAATTGAATATATGTTGAAAAGGATTTACAAATCACTGTTTTCTGTTTAACTCACATTTTACACATTTTCTCAAGTTTTTGTGGAATTTTGGTTTGCACATTATAAAGTTACCTAGGTATATAAGCTACATCATAAAGTGACCATTGAGTGGATGGATGGATTTCTCTATACTTGTACAACAGTGATGTAGCATGTTACTGTTTAATGGCAATGATCCTATCACATAGTGACTTCATTTTAAAAGTAAAGCTAATTAGCTCTGGTCTTGTTCCAAAATTAAAAATGTTACCAGAGGGATTACTTGAACTTTGTTGGCATTGTTCCCAAGATGCATGTACATGAATTTAACCAGCACGTGCCAAGATGCCAAAGGGAATGACTATCTGACATCCCAGATAGGCTGTTTCATATATCCATTCCATGGGATAAATTTCAAATTCATTTGGGAACGCTTTCATACAAACTGTTAGGGAAGGACAGGACTTTTAAAAAAAATCTTGGAGGGTGGTTGGACGAACATTCTGCCTGTCATATTCATTAAGGGTACATCAGAACGACAAGAAAAAAATCAGGCAGCAGGCTTGTGCAGCTCTGGTGGTAACCTGAGCTTATCTAAGCAGGTAATGCTGTAGTTTATCAATGATGTACCTGTTGGGGATAAAAGTCATGCTGAGGCCAGTTGGTAAAAGAGCAAAAACATCTTGTCTGTCATGAAAAGCTTTCAGTGCTGTTCTTTGCTCTGTATTTAATAAAGAGATGTGGTCCTGCTCTTCTTAACCTGCAGATACACTATAGCCAGTTAAACGCTACACTGGCAGCAGCCATTGGTATAGGCTTCCAGTGAAACTAAATTCTGCCCTTAGCTACCACCTTGTTCTACTCAAATGATGCTGATTCGCAGGCCAGTTCTCAGACCTGGCACAGTCATTTCAGATTGGAGCTTTGCAAGATGGATTAGCCTGATGATAGACAAGGAATCTGGCCAATCCATCAACTTTGCAAGGTTGATTTTAAACTGCCAGCTCAAGAGATGTAACAGTATCAAAATGTCATGGAAAGATAATACCTTAGCAACCTCATTCAGTTCTCCCTTGCCACCATCGACTGTAAAAGCTCACCAATCATAGCATTGAATATTTTCACACTGTTAGATCAAGCCAGTTAGTGGAGTGCAAAGGATGGAGGGTATGCAAGGGCTGATGGTAACTGTAGTTCCCACCTCCCTTCACTCCATCCGTCCATCCATTTTCTATACAGCTTATCCCGTTGGGGGTCATGTGGGGCTGAAGCCTATCCCAGCTGTCATTGGGTGACAGGTGGGATACACCCTGGACTGGTCGCCAGTCAATCGCAGCTCCCGTCACTCTGCGCCACAAAAAACCTATACCTCTTGCCCTGAAGACATATCATTGAAACCATTATGCACAACATTGAGATGCTTCTGTCACCGTGATAAAGCAAAATTAAAAATACGATCACATCTCTTGCCAGCTCATATGGTGAGACCCAACCTTACATTTGATGATGTTTTTTTTCTTTATTAAGGTATTGTGGAATTTTCTGCAAACACGATATTATAACTTGTGAATTGAAAAAGAATTAATAAGAAAACCAGAATCAAAATAATCCAAGTCTAAAAGGCGCCAGAGGTGAGCGTGGTTGTTGCTGAGGTGTCTGATAAACTTAATGTCAGTGAGCTGAAAATGAGACCCAGAGTAAGGTCAACAGTAGTACTTTTACCTCTCAGCTGTGCCATGATCAGAACATGGTTGTCTAAGCTAATCACACTCCAAACACACTCTTACACCAGTTTTATCAGTGTGGGTGAATGTGTGTGTGTTTCTGACACAAGTAGAGGCAGGTCAGATCCAATCAAAGTGGTGTCGTCCTGCTCTCTGGCTCACCACATCCCACCTCCCTGAAATAATACTCATAATTCATGGGGAGGAGGAGGAGGGGAAGTGGGAGGGCGGAGGAGTTTGCTCTTTAGCATCATTCAGAGGACATTTCCAAACTATCGCTCAAAATGACAGAGGGAAGCATGGGGGTGTACGAGGAGAAGTGAAGAGGGGGCGGGTGGGGAGGTGGGGTGGAAGCTCGGAACAATCACACTCATTCACACCTCCGTCGACAATCCCTTCATCCCCGCATCCCTCCCATCCCTCCCCCTCGGAGTCCGCCAATTAATCGCAGTGAAAACATGTCTGATTGAATCTTTTCAAGCAAATCCTCAGGCTTGGGCTTTTGTTGGTCCACTCCTTGTCAACATCTATTAAAACAGGCCTTTAATGCTCCCGCCCAGGCCATCTTCCTCACAAAATATGGAGTGAGAAGACGGGAGGGGGGAGGAAAAGAAAAAAAAAAAGAGGGAGAAGGGAAACAGGCGGGGGGGAGGAGGGGTGGAGGACAAAAACCTCCGGCGCAGACTGATCCCACTGTCTTCAACTTTAATCAACTGTATGCTAGACCGCTCTTCATCCTCCCTCTCTCTCTGTCAGTCCCTCTCAGTGTCTCTCTCTCCCTCTCTCTCTGTCTTTCTCTCTCTCTTCCTCTGTCTGCCCAATAATGGGCTGTTTGTAATGCAGGAGGCGAGCTCCACATCAATCATTCGCCCCAGTTTTCACCCCCACCACCATCGCAGCCGCCACCACCACCTCGTCCTCCGCTGCAATAAATATGGAAATGAGCAGGAGCCAGTCATTGGTAATTTCAAGCTCGGCTCACTAGTGTTAAAAAAGGACACAAATGTATTAATTGCCGGTGGCCGGAGGAATCCCATTTTCTGTGGGCATTTATTACAAAATTGGTGTGAGCAGACGTTTTTTTGTAAAGTTACAGCTGGTTGTATGATATGTGTGTGTTCAAGTGGAAGATGGGCTACGACAAAGACAGTATGGGTAATGTCACTTACACATAACCCGGGTGTTTATCATAGTGTGCATACATCAGATGTAATGTAGGTCAGCTTCTCTTGCACAGGCAGAAACATGGGAATTTTTAAATCAGATTCTACTGGACAAACACAGGCATGCAAAAGAGCAGCAACCCCAAAACAGCCCCTACCCTCATGAAACAGGTAGCAGGACGCTTGCTGCACAGCTGGTTATACTAATGTGAGATTATGTCGCGTGGAGACCCAATTATCCACAATTGATCTCAAACACTTTCTGCTACAGCTCTGAGAGCCTCCCTGTGTGTTTGTGTGTGTTTTTGCTGAGCACCTACCTCTATAAGAGAGAAACCACATGGACATTGATGCAAACGTAGCGAGGGTACACCAGGGTCATATTTCCCTCAAGGTTAAAGGATCATCTGAGTTATTCCCAGGCTGGGCTGCTTCTAACTTTTCAACATCATGATGACATACTGAGTCAAGAATGTCCTACTGGGCACCAGTTTGGCCCAGTGGATTGAGTAGGCACCCATACGTGGAGGCTATAGTCCTCAGCGCACTGGTCTTGGGATCCATTCCTAGTCCTGGGACATGTTTGGTGCATGTCTGCTCCACTCTCTGTCCCCATATTTTCTATCTTAATCTGTGCTGTCAAAATAAAAGACATAATTGCCCAGAAAAATAATCTTGAAAAAAAGCCCTACCATATTTAAGGGGCTTTCAGATATCCTAGTTAGTACCCTTTGATCTAGAAACATAAAGATCAATCCCTCCATAAAATATGAAAAAACATGCAGATCTGTCAGGGTTTAAACACTGTACATTGGATTAGAATCTTCAAGATCAGATAAAGAGTCAAATCGTTTCTCTCAGTTTATATGGATGACTGTGATTTCTGAAACAAATTTCAACAAATGTTAAAATGAAGGGAAATCCAAAAAAAGTGACAACAAAGCCTTGGGAATCTGGATTTTTAAGATTGGAAGTTGGACCAGCAAGAGACAAGCAACAGCAAAGATACCAAAGACCAACAGACAAACAGGACAACCTGGGCGAACTAAAACAGGTAACAGACGAGCATCATGGCTCCCTCCACAGAGCAGGCAAAAAGGGTAAATAGATTCCCATTAGCTCCACTCCTGATGCAAAGCACACCCTATCCCTGGACTCTTTAAAAGACCCTTCTACCCAGACTGACACTTCTCATACCTTTTCCTGAGGTCAGTGACACGCTCACGTCCATCGTTAACAAATGCCATTAGACATTAGAATATCACTTATCGCATTTTGATGCAAGTAACTCCAAAACAAAGCCTGGAGTTCAGGCAAGACACAGATCCTCACTTTTACTACATAAAACAAACAGTTAAAAATGCAATCAATACCTATATGGCCAAAATAGGTCAGGTCAGGCATGGGAACATATGTAGTTACCTTGGTATCCTCCAAACTGCCCTCTCCACGATGTACATGGACACCCCTGGCGTCTGGGCCAGCCTACTTGTTGCTGGTCACCCAGTATGCCTGAAGCTGCATAAGGCGCAGGACAACCTTAAAATGAGTCAAAAAACAGTCAAAAGACATTTGTGTATTTACAAGAATAATCTATACAAGATCATATTTGTTCTTGTACTCCTGAGTCCATTGCCACTCCAAAGCAGAAAAGCAGAAAACACCCTGAGTTTCTGGCTACCCAAGTTTGGAAATTAGTAGTCTTCTTGAATGGTACTTATACAAAAGTCATAACCACAACAAACAACCTTTTCAAACCTCAACGCCATTCCAAAAGTCCTGCTATGTGAATCACCAAATGTCCTAGTCAATGGTAGATCCTGTTGTCTTGAAGTATTTTCTGACTCTTCTGTAACTCTTCATTGACAATCAATTTCAAGTGGATATCATTGGGTGGATTTGGTGTTCAGAGCAAAATATGTTTGTCTACATCTGGGTTTAGACTATCATCCTATCTTCAAGAAAGAGATTCAAGATTAAAGAAGCAGAAACAGAGGGGAAAAATGTTGAGAAGTTGAATTGCAACACCAGACCAGAGGCCTTCAAGTGCAGTTTTATTTAAGTACTCATTTTATTACATATCTCAGTTTAAGATTGGCTCAAATGTGGCAGATTAAGTGTAAATGAAAAATTACACTGGGAAATAGAAATAAAAGTGAGCCAACTTCCACCTCATGCACACAAATAGAATTGCACTCGTGCTCTAGTGTGTGTATCTGCTTAAAAAGAGTGTGCATTTGATATAGGTGCTTATGTGTACATATATATCCAGGTATAATGTGCTTTTGAATATATTACTATGGGTCTATTTTTGTTTATGCCTGACTGTTTGCACTGTGAGTATGTTTGCCCTGCCACAAACCCAAAGTAGCTCCAATGAATCTTGCTGTAGTGCTTTTAACACAGGGCAACCTCATTCACAAGTCCAACTGTTCACACACGCACCACAATAATAATAAAAATAATAAATCGACATGGGTCCAAGATGGTGTCCAAGGAATCTCATCTCCCCATAAATTATAGCCGTAAACTTTTGCCGCCAAGCAACCTAATTAATTCTAGTGCTGTTACACAAAAGGAAATGTCGAGTGACAAATGGGTGCAGGACTTGAAAGCTGCCAGGTCTGCAAAACGGTTTCCACTCCAATTTATAAGCAATTTTACTGTAAATCATCAACCAGAACTGGCTACTTTAGGAAACAGGACAATGTGGTAAGTGGAGTGATGAGGGAGAGATACAGAAATAGAAAAGAGGAGAGAGAGGAGAAATAAATACAGATGTGAAATAAAATATTATAATATAAATTATTTCAATATTATAAAATATTTATCATGCTAATTAAAACCCTGCTTCATATTTGACAGTTTAACTGTAAATTTTAACCAAGATATAGAAAAATCTGAAAAAGTTAACATACATGCACAAAAATGAAAGGCAGATAAATATACGTAGCGCTTGGAGCCAAGACAGATTTCCCCAACAGGGACAATAAAGTGTATGGCGATGTATTGCATTTTCTTTCTTTCTTTATTAACATCCCCATTAGCATTAATACAAGCATTGGCTATTCTTCCAAGGGTCCAGCACACATACTGTGATACACACCAACACAACACAACCACGGTTAACCCTTAGAGCTTACAGCTATTTTTTTCACCATCATGTCTCGTCTGGACTTTTTTCTTAAAAAGCTTGTAAAACATCAACCCTGTAGTGCACAGTCAAGCTGTATACATCTTTTTTTTCAGGACAACCTGGGCTTTAAGAATATATCTACTACAGTAGTTACAGGACTCTAAATACAAAATAAAATAACATCGGAATTTGAAACTCAAAGATTTTCATTGATAACACACAGTAAACAATAGTGACTAAGCATTTTCTTTGCACAGGCTTGTTCTCCCATCTCTTGGGGACAAAACAGTGAAAAAATAAACCTTCTGTAACAGTTTTCAAAATATATACATATATACAATAAAAGGTCCATGTGCTTTTTTTGCAGACGGAACTGGTTGACTACCACTCCCACAATGCATTGCATGTAAATATTGTCCTCAACAAATATGGCGCTACCCAGTGAAGAAAGCCAAAGTAAAATGTTGAAAATGGATTAAAAATGGAAAAAAAAGATGCTCATTATCGGGCCATGGATTTAAAGGGATACCTCAACATTTTGGCAAATTCTCCCATTGCCATAATCCCTATAGTCTTACTAATAGGTTTGTTACCTTTAGTTGTCGATGCAAGCTATTTTTAGATCTGCGGTGCTGAGATAGGAGCTGCTCTGCCAACGCTATGGTGTCTTATGGTATTTCCGGCTTTACCTCATCAAACTCATCAAATACACAATCCAACAACTCCCAAACACTCTTGTGGACAAGTTGTGACCTGTACATTCACCACACTATGAAATAATCATGGAACATTACGAGACAGAGATGTTTTAAAGGTAAATGCAAAAGCAAGAACTACACTCTAGACATGGCTGCTGCACTGTGTCACTCCACCCGGTGGTTTACTCAAGAAATAGTTCAGAGTATTTGCTTCATGTGTCGCATGTCACATAATTATATGTTATTATTTCACCGGCCCTCCTGGCTCTGAAACCAGCCCAGCCCTCTTGGGAATTCTCCCGCTTCTCCAGATTAGCCACTCCAAGAATAGGCAAACTTTGATATCATGCTTTTTTAACTAACTACACATACAGTACAGTCTACACCTGCCCTCTTTATGAATATATTGAGATAACATTTGCTTGAATTGGTGCTATACAATTGAAGACTGATTGACTGTTTGATCCATCTCCAATATGTAGCCATAACTTAGTACATACTCAATGTATGTTCTATTGGACCTAGCCTTTGATTTATTTCTTCAAACTACTCCAAATAAAACACCACATTAAAATGTTCTGTTTATAATTTTCTTTAGAAAATACAGAGAGTTGGTATATAACAGAAGGAAACTAAGAATCCCAGACATCTGTGATGCTGTCACCAATCTTATACCCTGTCGAAGTTTCAGAGTAATCCACTTTGCACTGGTCACCACTGAAACTGTTGTCTCCTGAATTATCTTTCTCACATCAGTGGAGTCCGTCCTCTGAACATCTACTTTGTGCTGTAACATGGCTGAGTTGTAACCAGCAGTGTAATGGAAAGCAGCTCCTAATGCTGGACGAAAGCTCACTTTAACTCTGCATTGATCAACACTCTGGACTGATTGGGGCCAATGCAAATAACAGGAAAGTGATGGACAGCGACTGGACTGCCTCAGCCCAGCCTGGAGGAATTAGCCCACATGCTCCCCACAAAACACAGACCCTTTATCAATGTCTGCGGACCCCGGGCCAATTTGAATGTGACTGAGGCACTCAGTGGACATGACATTGACGAAGGAGGTCCATTGGAAGCCATGGTTCAATGACTCATTATGGAGGAGGCTACGGGCTGTGTTTTCCGCATTTGATACAGCACCGGCCTTTAAAAGCACTAATTGGAGTGTAAATGTGTCCTTTCTCTTGCATCTGTTTTGTTTGTTCTTATCTTGTTACGGAAATGAGTTTGTGTCAGGTCGGCCATTAATCTCAGTTTGAAGTTTACAGAACATTTTGATAAAAAGGCAACAAGTCAAAGTGAACAAAAACAGCTCAATTCATTTAGACAACCCTTTCTCTTCAGACTGACATTTGCATGTGTTTAGGAGAGGCAATGATTGTATTCACAGCTGTTGTCATAATGACAACAATAACTGTTTTAACAAGATGAAGTTTTAAATTTAATAATACCTCATTCCTTCCACACAAAAGGTGGGCAAATGCAAAACTTTGAGCAAAGCCTGACAAGCGCAAACCTACTACCACAGCCAAAATATTTTCATCAGCAGAAACAGGCCCATTGCAAACATATATACAAGTCTGAACTGCAAACAGCATTAGTAACATGCTGCAAATGCAAAAACATAGAGCTGTAGGAAACCAAAGCAAATTTATTCAAAACAAAATCTCTGCAAATAAAGACAAGAAAATAAATGCATCAGAAAAAGATGCAGATCAGAGGGCCCGTGATCTCTGCCCTCTGATCAAGGCTACGTGCTGCGGCGCAGCGCTCTAGACACAGTTCCAGTGGGCGAGGTCGCTCGTCTTCGGTTGGAGTAAAACAGGGCGCTTCGTTGCATGGCGCAGTCATCCCATGTGGAAATTGCGGGTTAGACTTGCATCAGTGAATATGGAAAAGTGTAGCTTCAGAGGGAGACAGTTTAACCTGTGCTTCCTTATCTCCATTTATTGGGCTGCAACTCTGAAATCATGCAAAAGATGCCACATCCAATGACACCCATCCATATCCTGGGAAAATTTCAGCTGATTGACTCCTAAAGAATGAATCACAGAATGATAAGTGGATGCAGTAGTGGTAGCCTCATACTCTGATTGTGATCACAGTCTAGTAGGGTACTCTTCATGTAAATGTGGTATTTGGAATGAACAATCATAAAACATTCTCCAAAGAAGTCACATAAAGTCCAAACTTTATGGAGGTATTTACATTAAAAATTTCACAGCCCAGTTTGGATTAGTTGGTGACTTCATATTTACACTCTAGTCAATTTAATTTGCAAATTGCTAAACTAAAGAACAAATCCATTGGTTAATTGTATGTATCACCCCAAAGGGAATTGAACTGACAACCACATGAACTAAAACAAGAGGACACTCAAGTGGAAAAGTGACCATTTGTCTTAGTAGCCTCCCCTTGCTTTTTAATTTTACTGAATTATTTTCTGTGAAATTCTTGCAGCCTATCTACTCCATTATAAACTTTGGCAAGGTTAAAAAAGCAAATTGCCATCTAATTAATTATTTCCAGCTTTTGTTTCTAATTAAATGCATGGTTAGTCTACTCTGTGAAGGTGGGTGTGTCGTAACATTGCTGTTTTACCACAGCAGACACACTGGGTGAGCCTGGTTCTGACTGTCACACCCACACATCTACAGGAAACATGCAGGGAGCACCAGAACAAAGGAGAGTTAGGAAAGAAGAAGTAAAAGAAAGTTCAACCACAGGGAAATCAATGCAGAGGCACACATGGTGGTTATCAAATCCTGCTACAGGCAACCTAAAAGGTGAGGGCTGTTTAAGTCATGATCAAGTTTGAAATCAGTGTAGTTTTAAAGAAAAAGAAAAAAGCTTCTAGACATAATTATTTGTGTCAACTACACTGATTATATTATATTACACTGGCTGGTAATTTGGTTTATTTTAGGCCATTCTGCAGTCCCCATGCATGTTTGGAACTTATAAAGAGAGGCAGTGGGAGACCTGCTTCTGTTTTTATCAAAATAAACAACATGCTGGTGCCAAAAGTAAAAGTTTATACCTGGTTTATCACATAAAGCAAGAGAGAGTAAATGACTGCTACAGCAGCTTGAGATTAAAAAATCAAACTGAAATAATAACCAGTGGTTTACTTGGATTTTTGGGACTGACATATGTACACACAATCCAATGGCCAGCCAATGCCCGCTGCAATCACAGCGCCACCTCAGCATCTGCTGCTGTGTGAGGTACCTTAGTCAAACAATCTTCATTTTAATTTGCTTAACTTCACATATAGGCCTACAGTAGGCCTTTCAAGGGGATCAGACTGCAGTTCTAAGATGCAAACTACTACTGTGAGGCACCACCACTGTCACGCTAACATAGGCGTGTTTTAGCTATGTCAGGGTTAGCTCCCAGCTAATGCTAACATAGCTTGGCTAGCAACATTATTAACATTATTAGGCTACCTGAGCTAACATGGCCACATTAGCCATGTAAGCAAACATATCCAAAAATAACATAGCTTCGTAAACTTTAGCTTCATAAGCTTTAGCTTTGTTAGCTTTAAGTTTTTGCCACGTTGTCTACGTTAGAGTGGTTTCACTTAGGAAGGTTTTTTTTCAGTAAGGAGACTTTTTAGTCCGCTATATTGAATGTTCCCTGATTAGGTTTTGCTTTTAACTTTTAGTGTCCTGATCCTCACGCTAATCCTAACCAGAAGTTTAATCCAGTTTTATTTTGAAAATTTTCTTGTGTTTTTCCAGCCTGGCAGTGGTGGCATCTCACAGTCTGAGAGAAGCAGTCTGCTGCCAGACTGTCTTGTTCCAGAGCCCAGCTACATAAAGTTCCTCCTAAATTTAAGCAACAACTTTTTGATATCTTAAATTTGAATACTCACCATTATGTGGTTGCAAAAAAACATACACATTTTGCTCACTGTTGGCTGTTTCAAATGCGATCTTCTTCTTCTTAAAATTACATGAACAACCAACTTTGTTTTTTAGTCTGCTCCCAAGCTACTGGTTGCAAGGCCCAGGAGGAAAAAATATTCAGGACGCTAGCATTCCCGCCAATGATCCAACTCGCAAGTGTTGATATTATTAAATAACACCTAGGGAGGGCTTTTTTACAGGGCTTTTCCAGAACATTTGGTGGACAGGTCTGCATGCAGTTCTAACTTGAGTTTGCTGGCTAGTTTGTAGAAAAGCCTTATATATGACATTTTTTTAATGGATCATCTGGAGATGGATGACAAAATGCCATCTGCAAACCATCAGAGAGGCCAAAAAAAAAACAATGTTGTCTCCAAAAAATACCTGTCAATGTCGCTATTCAAGTGTTTGTGATCAACAAGTTTTGTATTCTACTAAAACGAAATCTGATGAAATATACAGTGCTTAACAAATTTATTAGACCACCTGTCTCAGAGACCATCCAGCATCATGAAGTGCATTAATACGGACTCTTTCATTTTCAGTGAGCTCTCCGCATTTTACCATTTTGAACAGGAATGAGGAATTTCAAACTGAATTCACCCAAATTTGAGCCGGCTCACTGGGCTTCTCTGAGAGGTCAGAAATTAATCAAGCATAACATTTAACCACTAAAACGAATTTTTCTGTTCAGGAATGCAAGTAAATAACTATAATTTGACATATTAATCAAGAAACAATAATGTGCTTGGCTATTTTTTCAGTTTTTTTGTAAATCAGTAAATTTGAAAATTAATGGATAACAATAATAATTTTATTTTAGCATTGAAAATATCATTTCGGTTGAAGAGCTTCTACATATTGGTGTATTAACCATTGCAGAAACATCAAAAATTATTTTGGTTTTACCAATTTTTACCAATGCTGTTAATTTAGGGCAGCTGGGGCATAAACCTTACTTTGGGTGGTGGTCTAATAAATTTGTTAAGCACTGTACATTGGATCTTTGTATTGGTCTTGAAAATGACAATTAATATGGTACCCAGACTTGCATAACATCCTAGATTACATTGTTAAAGTTTCAGGGATATAAAGAATTTGAAACATACTTGAAATTAACATCAGGATAAGAAAAACAGATTTCCCTGGTGACTTATTTGTGTTGCAGTGTTTAAAGAGTGCAACAGAGGAGCAGTCGCTCAGGTTCTGCCTGCTTGTGTTTGTTTACTGGCATTTTTTTTCAAAGCAGTCTTCACATACTGTTGAATGATATGAAATTTGTTTGTGCATGTCACTGTCGCTGCAGCAGCTTGGACCTGGAGAAAACAACACCAAACTTATAAGAGACTTAACGGCGAGCGAGGAAAAGGGAGCCTTAGCCATTTCCTATCTTCTAACTATGATTAATGACTGCCAACTGTCATGCATGCATCAAGAACAGAGCCATACATCATGCAATAACTACAGCTGGCAAACACTGACAAGTACACTGACGCCATGCCACAGCAAAGACCTCATAGCACATTTCAATGTTCAGGCTATTTTGATTTAATATTCAAGTACATGAGTTGGAAAAATATCCCATATACACAATTTTGGCAAAGAAGGAAAAAAAGTTCACATGTGCATGGATGCAAAATTACACACATACACACTCAGACGCACACACACCTCTATTCTCGTGTAATCCGTCATCTTGCCTATGGTTTTAATTCCTGTTAACTGCATGGTTGCATGCCGCTGCATCGTTCATTCTAATGGAATTGAATAACAGAGCTGCTTGGCTGCACATGCACAGGCCTGCTTTAATTGGAATGAATGTTTTTTTTTAAACAGAATATTCAGGGCAATTTTTCTCTGCTTAAAGACAATGTGCTGCTCAAGTATTCGTCAGTCCCCTCCACATGGCTATTTAAAATAAAGACAGAATATGTGGAAAAATTTCCTCTGACAGCTCATTGTGGGATGGAAATCGAGAGTACATTTTTTGTGTATGCAAATAAAAGTAACAGATCCAGTTATAAATACATTACACACTGTATAAAGTCATGGTTATGCATACTGGATGACTGCCAGAAAAAGAGTATGCAGTTTCAAGATCTACATTCTCTAACTATAAATAGAATGAAATAGACAGAATTTTTGACCCAGTTCATTTCTGTTTATGTTTGGGCTGGCTTGCATAATGCTTAAAGGCTGAAACTGTCTTGTATTTCTAGTGTTAGGTTTACAAAATAAAGGTTGTTTATTTTCCTTAAAGAATAAATACATTAAACATGATTGATTTAGTAATGAAACTCAACCGGCTTAACTCTTGTTGCAGCTGACTGACTGAGAATGAAAGAGAAATAAAGAATCTTTTTATTTCAATCTTTTTACTGTTTAGAAAACACAATATATGTAAGCTCTAGATACATATTAGCATACTGAAATTAAAGATCACTTACTCTGTTGGTGTTTTCAGACTCCTACTACACTCCAAAATTGTATATATTTTTTACAATTGTGTATTTGAGTGTTTGTTGAAGTTGTAATGCTTTGCATAGATCTAATCCAGTGCTCTGCTTTGGTGGTGCTAGTGTACTTTTATGGGATTTTTTAACTCGACCTGCAAGTTGTTCCTTTTAACGTACAACTATGAGCGGAGGTTAAGCGCATCTGTTAGGTTTCGATTAACTTTTATTTCTTTGCGTCTGACATAGTGACATACATTTATATTTAAACTTTCCTCCAAAGGAGCCGAACAATACCACACTTACTTGACTTGATTTGGTGACCACTTATAAAAGTTTGAGTTACACTTCTGTGTCGAATCTACACTGTACCATACATCCTAAGTTTGTGAAGCCCTGTACCTTTGCAGAAGCATGTGGCTCAAACTAACTTCAACAAAAGTGAATTGAAGTGGGTCTTAAGCCTCCTGATAAACAGAATAAGAAAGCAAGAATTTCACTTGACATTGTATTTCAGCTTAAGTTAACTGTCCTTTTTTTTAAGGTATTATTTATCACAGATATTGCTTTGGAGTGTTACCAACAATGGCAACTGACCTGCAACTCCTGCCATGAGAAAATTTACACAGTATTGATGTGCAGCAAACTCAGAAAAAGCCAAATAAAACCATATGCAACTAATACATAATGCAATCAGAAAACATGTACTGCAAAAACAACAGCAAATCATGAGCATGCAAAGTCAGAAGAACATCTGAAGTAGGTCCTTCTATATCAGCACCTATTGCAATTCAGTTATGAAGGCTGGATTTGCAATCCTCGTCTTCTGCAGTTGTTTTCCATGCATGCATGTTTTTGATCATGTATCATTTAAATGTGTATTTTCAGCACATTTGGTGTTGCTGTAGTTGCTACTTTTTTTGCAATTTTTTTTTTAATTACTTGAATGTTACATCATTGAGTTTGTGTCAGATTTCTGCATTTGTTTTGGAGTGTGCTGCACCTTTCTTTGTAATATAAATCTCTTTGGCTGTTGCCCTAATACACAACTATGAATTTGATCCTTAAAAAGTTGTTGTTCTCCTTCTTTTTAAATATATTTTACAGTAGTTTATTTTGGTAGTGCCTGGGTAGCATCTGAAATCAATTGTTTGAACTAATAAAAAAAGTTATTTAGTTTGACAGAAGGTTTTCTTATTGAAATCAGGGAAATGAAGCCCAATGTGAATGCTTTGTTGGAATTTGTTACATCTCAAAGTAAATCATTGTGTTACTTCCATAACTGCTGTAATCCACTGAAGCTATTGACCTGATGCTCAAACAGGAAGCATCATTTGTTTATTCCTTACCTCTGCTTGGTTTGCTCGCCCATTCTCGTCACTGTATTTGTACACAGAGCACTCAATACTCATCAGTACACACAGTGACAACTTAGGGGCCAGATTAGTGCATGTGCAATATCCACCCTCCACCAAAGTGAATTAATTGTCTAATGGCTTTAAATTGATTAGGCATGTCTTGGGTTTGAGTTGCAAATCTCCCTCTAATCCAGGTATTTCCCTCTCAGGATAATCACAGGATTGCTTTAATTAGCACCATGGCCGTGTGTGTTGGTACAGTAACATGGCAGCAAACACCTGGAGCTGAAGTTACAATGTGTTGTGTTGATAAGGGCTTTCTACACTGGTGCATTTAGCCACTTGCTCAAACACACTCAGATAATGGCACAGTAGAAAAATGCTAAGCTGGCAGAAAATAACAAAAATCAATTTGCCCAGCAGGCGCTATAAGCAGTGAACAATTCTAAAAATGAGAGAGTACAGCGTTGGTGTTTTGGCTTAAGGCTTTCTTTGTTCTAATATACATTTGTTGCGTCTGAGCCTTACGTGTAATGGTAAATTCCCAAACATAAATGTTCATGAAGTTATAGATTCCTGTTTGTATAGATTGCTTTGTTTTTGCCAATGTTTGAAAGGAATTCCTGCAATTAAATTTTGGCGCTTGTCAGTGTTGAAACTATATTCAGCTTTCAGGTACTTCCTGGCACTGCTGTTGGTTGTGATTTGTCAAAGTATTGTTATGTACTCTAGTCACAGCAACAGCATACACCATTTTCTTCTGTTGTTTACCAGTTCATATCCATCATGACAACCAGTATGACAAAGAGAGTACCAGAGGATGTTAAATGTCCTGCTATGACCAGGCCCTGATAATTTAGGAAGACTCTATAGGTTTGACAAGTGATCCTAAAAGTACAGTGAAAGAATGAGGAAGAATCTGTCTCCAAAACCCTAAAAACATGGGAAAAGTCCAGGTCATGGGTTGCCCTGGGTGTGCATAAAGCTCTTTTATGCTGCAGTGTTGAAAGAAAATATGCATTGTAATAAGCACTGTAAGGGAAACCCATATTAACTTAAGCATTATGCAGGCAGTAAAGAAGGCTGAAATCACTAAGCCAGCTGTACTTTATAACAGCGCTGCATATTGATTCCTTAAGTTTGGATCTCATACATCATGTCAACTTCGAGAAGCAAGCGGGTGCACTGACGTTTTCAACAATAACCATACTATGCTTAGCCGGTCTTGTTCTCACTTTGGTTGGAAATTTTTGTTTTGCATGTATTGACTGAATAGCCCTTTTATTGGTTCCTGACCTATTACTGAAGAAGACATACTCTAACACAGAGACTAGAAGGTCACAAAAATGACCCAAAACAGACTGCAGAAAAAAACTGTTGTGAGGAAAGATAATTTGTCTTTGCCAACCTGGAAGTGTGAAAACTCATGCTATTCTTTTGTTTGGGAAATGTTTGTAACTGAGATGCTATGATGATGTATGATCATCACATAAGGCCTCTCTGGGACAACCAAAGAAGACGATGGTATAGGAAGCCACTTGCTGTCTATATGAATGCTAATGAGCAATGAAAGCATTCAAAAAGCTTATTCTTTGCATCATTATTGAGTGTCTCCTGTCCACCGTGTAATCTAATATTTTCCACCTACCAGCTGGTAAGGTGCTCCTGATCTCGCAGATATACAGATCTGCTGCACATGTGAGCAGAAAAATCTGATTTGGATCAATTTAGCAATTGTTTAAATTTCACACCATTATCCTGGTTAACTGACAAAATCAGCATTTACTCTGCAAGTTCTAATGCCCAGCTCAGTTTCTTCGATCACATTATTTTATTACTTGTACGTTCACATTTTTCAAAAATTAAATCGTTAATCAAACATCTGTATGAGTTTGACACAGTCTTGAACTGACCCACATGTGCAGAAGAACAGCACACCTCAAGAAGAAGTGATTATTTATAACCCTCTGCAGAAGAATAAACTGTCATCCTATACAAATACCAAGTTAACATCAAGGTTAATTCAGTTGAGGCAGTTCACTTCTTGCTAGGGTAGATCACCACAGTAGCTAACTCATGTTAATCATACAACCTGTGAGCTTGTCCCAAATTGCATAGTTCTGTGCAAAATACTTTATATTTTGAGTGCACAAAGTGCTTTCTTATGGAAATGTACTATGTACTCAGATACAATATGCAACTGGCACTCTCAAAACTGACCAAGAATTTAGTGTGGACTGATGGATGCTAAACACCCTCAGTTAACACCAAGACAGTGACAAAGCAAATATTGTACTGCTAGCATGCTAGCCTACTTCAGCATCTAGGCATTTAAGGCATTTAATTAATTAAGGCATTTTCTTTAAATACATTAACATAAAATACAAGTTACATGAATTTTTATACCAAGTGCAAAATAGCCATCAAATTTTGATTATCGTTTAAACTGTCGTCACTTCCTGTACGTGACATGAAATGACAGTGCGATTTGAGAGAGTAGCCTACTTACCCGCTGTGATTAGGCTCTGTAATGCATTTAAGTGTATTGTAATACTGTGTATTAACAGTGGGACACGCTATGTTTTAGGATAGGGTTCAGAATAGGAAGTCAGCCTATATTTAACTATGTAGGGAATGTGATGAATGATATGAACACAACACATCCCATCCTGTCTGAACCAGAATGATGTAGCATAGCAACAAAGATCTAACTTGTATCTGATTTGGTTCAATGTGTGGAAGTGATCTAAATTTACAATTAAATTTGCCTTACATGGGTATTAACATTGGTGACACTGTGGCTTTACTGAACAGGCTATGTGGTAAGAGGTACAGTAAGTTCAAGATGCTAATGTTCCATATGTTTCATCTTGCTAGCCTCCAGAGAGGGTACAACAATGGAAAGAGGGCATTAATGTTCCCTCCTAAGCCAGAAGTGGAGGTAATAACACAGCAACGTCCCACGTGTGGCAATGAGGGCACAGGAAGGTTGTTATGTTACAGTATGTTTAGTGGAAGTGGATTGCCCACAGGTATATAAAGGGGAGAATACACCTCTAACATACATACAGTAACTAAAAATGCCAGTCAGCTGGAGAAACAAAAAGTTTCTAAAGATCTTAAGGTTTTAACTGCAGTTTCTCCCAAAACATATCGTATTAAGTCACAAACTAGCGCAGAACATGCTGAGTTTTTTGGTTCAGTGTTTATAAAAGAAAAACAAAACAAAAACAAAGCCAGGAGAGTGACTAGTCCAGGGGTCTGGTTGCAGACTGTAGAGCCCTGCACTGGAGCCCAAGGCCCGGAGGGGCCCGACAGCCCCATTGGCTTCAGGCCAATGACCGTATCATTACCTTGGACACAGGCTGGGCTCGGGCTCTTTTTTTTTTTTTAACTTGCCAATTAGAGCAATGTATTGTGTGTGTTTAACCAATTTAAACGGCAACACTTGAACGCAGCAGCCACTCTGCCCCCTCCCTCCCTGCTCTACGTCACTCACATCCCAATCGCGCGTCCCGACTCCCACCACAAACATGGACAACATAAAGAAAAAGATTGTAATTGGCGAACTGAAGACAGTAAAGTATCCTGGCCAGCAGTAGCAGCAGCGAGCGCGCTTTCAGCACCGCTGGAAGAGTGATAGAAGAAAGGAGGACTGGACTTGCCCCTGAAACTGTGGATGCTATTCTTTTTCTGCATGATGCCAAGTTAAAAGACTGTTCTTCTTGTGGTGTTTAAAGAACGGAGGACTTTGCCATGCTAAGCGGCTCACTGTTGTTGAAGTGGACATCACCATGTTCAGACTTGTTATTCGATAAACAGTTCTACTACTTTCAGGTAAGACAAGCTGTTGTTGCAGACTTTACATCTCACAGCCACTCTTAGACTGTTTATCTGAGACACAGTCTCAGAAAAAAAGTGCCATTACAATACATTCCCAGACCTTTTTTTTTTCAAATTCAAGTTTATTTCTAAACAAAATCCAGCAGTTCAATTCATAAAATAACCACATTGCAAACACTACAGACTAAAAAACATTTCATAAATTAAACATAAAAAAGGTCAGAGGTCTAATCTGGGATTAAATTATGTATGGAAGTAGTTACATTAACAGTTGCTCTCTTTAGCTTTGTTAGCTTAAGCTACAATTATGCTAACTACATAAAACACTGCTACATAAGCCAATGTAGCTAAGTTAGCTTTAGCAACATAAGCTTTATCTTTAGTTAAAGCTAACCTAGCTACGTAGATAACGTATCTCTGTAGCTTACATGGCTGCTTTGTGAGCAGAGCTTAGTTATGTAGCTCCATTATCTGTAGTTAAGTTAACTTTAGCAATGTGAGCTTTAGCAAATGTAGCTAGAGCTAATTTAGCTAACAGATAACATAAGTACTGTAGCTTAAATAGCAGCTTTGTGAGGTTAGCTTTAGCTCCATTAGCTATGTAGCTACATTATGCAGCTAATGCAGCTATGTAAGCTAAACCCTTACATAAACCCTAAACAGAAGTTGAATCCAATTTTATTTCTAAAGTTTTAGCGTGTATTTCCATCCTGAGATATGTGGCGTCTCAGATGAAGGTCTGTGAGAGTGGCTGTCAGAGATAAACGGTCTGCAGCCAGACTGTCTTGGACTACTCTGTAATTTTGCTGTGTTCCAACATTATTGGAAAGGTTGGAGTGATGTCACCCATTGGTTACTGGGGCCAGTACACAGCAGTCACAACACTGAAAACACGGCCTCAGACTTTTGGTCAAACTACAAGATAAAGAGGAGGAGCTGAGATGGTTTTTGCTTCCTGACAAACAGCTACAGTGAGCTGGCCTGGAGTCATATGCCCTTATTACACATAACTCTAAATGATCAAAAAAGGACAGACCATTAAAAAAATCATCCCCTATACAATGTGTGCCAAAAAAAGAGCTATACTGACCAATTTTTATTATCTGAATTGGGCAGTAACCTGCCTATTTGATCTACTGTATAAAAACTTAATTTTACATATAAATACAAACTTGTCACCTTGAAAATGCCAGTGGATTGGCCAGATTGTCATCCAGCGAATCCTTCTTTGCAAACCTTCAAACTGAAATGCTAGCTGCCATTGTAGAATGACCAGACCAATAAGCATCATATAATAAGGAAAAGGCAGCACTGGTAGCTGTGGCTTTTCTACAAGCCTGTAAACAATGGTGACCTGTGAAGGGATTAGAGAGAACACAGCTCTTAGGGCCGGCTAATTAAAAGTGGAGAACATGCCTTTATTAGAAGAGCAAAGAACCTCACTGAAAACCTTTCGTTGGAGAGGAGACGTGTTTTGCTCATCGACCCACCAACTAACTCCACCGATAGTGAAAAATAAAATAATGATAGCCTTCTAACTTGTGTAGTTTACTCCCCAGGGTGGCGTACATCTTCAGCATCAAAAGTTTTGTTGCTCTGATTAGCCCATAATGAATGTAACAGACAGAGCATTTGCCCAACCACCCTCCTTTAAAAAAAAAAAAAACACTGTGCATGTGATGTTGCCCAGAGAGATGTGAACTATTTTCTATGCCATGGTTATGTGAAACAGTCTATCTGGCATGACAGTTTAATAAACTGTGGGGGAAATGCTGGGACTGGGCAGGTTAGGAACAGGTGGGAAAAAACACAGGGAATTCTAGAAAATGAAAAATAAACTGTTTAAAAAAACAGATGCAAACTGTTTATCTGAAGAAGGCCAAAGATGAGCTCATCTGTTTTGTCTCTTTAAAGTCTCTGAGTGTACGAATAAAGTGTTGTCTTAAAGTGTGTGACTACTTACTCAATAATGGACACAGTCTTTAAAAACTATTTCCTCCAAAATTCATTTCCAATCAGGAATGAAAGAGCCTATTTATGAGAGGAAATACACCAACTCAGCTACCAGCTTGTGTGAATTGTAAACAGATTTTTCTCTTGAGTGTGTATTCCATGCAATATCACAATGGTAAATTGCCAGTGCAATCATACACAAACAACTCATTGAGAAAAGCCTTGCCCTGAGCAAAAAACACAGCAGTTGGTCTCCAATATGTGAATGACAAATGAATATCACTCAGTGGGTCAGATGGTGTAGACACACTCCATGCTCTGTGCTAATCAGGCCAACCTACAGACCTCACATACCATCAGGACATCCTCCAGGGGGAAATTAGTACTTTCCACTTTGCTAAACGAGTATACTTTCCTCACTGGGTGAGCGCATTGTTTGTTACATGGCCAATTTCTTTATGTAAATTGTACTACAATGGGTTACATTCCAATTATGAGTAAAAACATTCAGTTTTACACTTACTCTGAATAGCAAATTAAGGGTACGTTTATGCACATTTTCTCAGGGGCAAACTGCACCTAAGGCAGAAATGAACTCTCTATATAGAGTCATTTATTTATCAGTTAGAGGTATAACAGGGTGAAAATAAGCTAACTAGAAAACTTGTGTCAAAGACAGACCTCAATTATGTCTGAAACTTTTTTATTTCATTATTTGAGCTGCTAAATAAATTTGATATCTTCACCTGTGTACTTTGAAGGTCACCAAAGTTATCTGGCTGTAGAGTTCTCTGTCTTAGTTAATTGTATTTCAGTTTAAATGGCCCTTAACAGGGATATTTTACCCATGCCATTTTCAATTTCTTCGTAGGCTAATGTCAGCAACACATAATGGACAAATCTTTAAAGCAGTGCTCAGTGGTGACCATGCAATAATACATAGAATTTTTTGGGATTAAAATCTGCCATATCAAAGTTTTACAAGACTCCCTTTAAAACATTTTACTACTCAAACAGCTTTTTTCCCTTACAGCCAGTTGATATATTGTGCTTATAAACTGTAACTGTATTTAGTATTCTGTTTTATTTTCTAAAAAGTAGGAACTGCTGTTGACTGTGCCGCTTTTTTGGTCTGTTTTAACACACTTCAAGCATGTCATCCTCCAACAAAACTATAGCAAATTCCCTGCTTGGTCAGCATTAACTTATTAAGTAGGATGCAACAAAGATCTGGAATTATTCTATTAAACATTTTGAATTGCATTAGTCACATAATTGCATGCTATTTGGACATTTTAAGGGCTGCATACCACCATAGCAGGGCTAAGGTTCTACTAACTATTGTATTTCTTCACTAGAACAGTGATGGGAAAAAGGAGAACTCATCTCATTTAAATGTCTCATTTCCCTTTTAAAATCAATAACTCTTTTTTTTCTTTGGCAAAGTTTTTTTTTCTAAGAATTCTTTTGACAATAACAGATAACAGCAGGCATGGCTTTTGAACAGAGCAGAGTTTTGTTTTTTTTTTCAGAATAACAGAAGTTTCTTTAGAGGATGTAAAGTTTCTTTTCAAAGAGGATGTAAACTACCCTCAACTTAAGACATTACAATTTTAAAAGTAACAGCATAGTTGAGAAAATTGCTTAGCTATAACTGGGCTACTAAACCTGAATTGGAACTCCTGAAAATTGTTAATGCTGTGTCATTAAATAGGGGATCATTGAAAATTAGTACATGCAACCCTGCATATTTCTAATACAACAGTCTGAATCACTGTTTTTCAATAATTTGGACAGTTATTTTAAATTTAGTCTTAGTCTAAGGCTTTAGAATAAAACGCCTTCAGCTTAAGTCACAATTTAGTCATTTTTTAAAAAACTTCTATAACTGTAGTACAGTTTTAGTCAATTAAAAGTCCTTAAATTTTAGGCCTTACTTTTTGCAAAATCATTTACTTTATTTGAACGAATTTAATTAAAAATGAAATCATGGCGTAATAATAATAATAATAATAATAATAATAATAATAATAAATCTTATAGACACAGTAAAGAAATCTCATGGATTTTATCACTAAAGATCTATTCTTTGCCAGACTTTGTCTAGTCTAGCCGATGGTGAAAATGTATAGTCAACAAACATTTATAGTCTTATTTTTTATGGACAAAATTAAGTCTGATTTCATAGAAGGTGCGCCTTGAAGCTGTACTTATTCGAATGAAAACTGGAAGGTCAAGACCATTAAATGTATATTTTCTGTAATTCTGAAATCAAGACTCTAAAGATTCCTACACAGTTTCAATTTGGACCTGTAATGTGTTTTGATGTGTAAAATAACTCAATTTTAAACATAAAATTTCAAAGGTGTATTTTAATTTCAATTAACTACTGAAATTCAGAAATTATTCATAATTTTAAAAATGAATTGTTTAAAACCTTGGGTGATCTTAAACAAATCCTCTGATTTTGTCCAAGAAATCTTATTGGTAGAGGGATATAGATGTTTGTTATGCCTTCAATCAACTGACCTGATCTGGTTGAACTGATCAACATAACCTACAGTATGTAAATTAGTTGTATATGGTTGTCAGTATTTGGGGTCATGCATTACTAAGTAATATGTTAGAGCAGGGGTGTCCAAACTTTTCCAGCTGAGGTCCACATACAGAAATGTATAAGGATGTTGGCACCATTTTCATATACCTCCCCTTGAGGATATTAAAGTTAGTTATACCATTATAATGTAGGTTAAGATGTGCTAAGTTCTCCAGTGTGCCTAAATGACTAGATAACAGCTGACAAGGCAAATAGACAATCATTCTGAGGTTTATGGTAATGTCATTCAGGTTTTTGGGGGGGCTTGTTTTGCCCGCTACCCCTGGCTCCGCCCCTGGATTATTATTGCACTGCTATCTGCTGCCGTAACCAATCAGTGAGTTAGAAGACAAGTTATTATTTTGGTTGCCAGTATGTTAACCATTTACAGTGTTTAATCACACACACACAAAAAAAAAAAAAAAAACAAAAAAACACAACAGTAAATTATATTTTTCAAAATGCTTATGGAATTAGCATGGTAGTACCACCTTGTACTGAGACTACAAGTACAATACAGTCAAGCACAAGCTTCATGTTCAAATGTGAGCTGTATTTCATTTTATTTCTAGAATTTGCTGTGGGCCAATCAGAATTGCATTTGGCCCCCAGGCCATAGTTTGGGCACCCCTGTGTTAGAGTATCCTGATTACTACTTTGTGCAAGTGATGTACGATTCTGCAATCTAAATAATCCATTGGTTTGTTACATTTCTATATATCTAAGTAATTTGTTACTGAAAAAAGTGGTTTATGCTTTTTCTTCACATTAAAAGGAAATCCTCATAGTGTCTGCACAGTTTCTGTTTCTCTCTCAGCACAAGAGCCAGAGCTGGAACTGAAGCATGCCACAGTTGTCAAACAGTCAACACACACCCAGTCTGAATGGTTGTAATTAGTTGCAAAAATGTTTTAATGTTTGCTACTGTAACACAGTAACATGAAGAGTCAATTCCATTTGTGGTAATCTTGTAATGTAATGAGAATTTAAAAATAATGTTGATCCTAAGTAGGCAATTAATTCCTCCAGAGAAGCCTTTCTTTCTCTGTCTTTAGGTTCCTCTGATGATGACAGGTGTGCTGTGAGGAGGTAGTTGTAGCAGAACAAACAGGTAGGTGAGAGGAGATGCTAGTTTTTTAGTGACAGGCATTTAACTCTACCTGTACTTGTAAGTATATACCAGGTATCATTCTATGCCCACTGACAATCATTTTTACTCTAGATTTGTGCTAAATTCAGAGTCTAACATTAGCTGCCGGTTAAATTCCATCTCAAAATGTCACTCCATCAAAGAGCTGTAAACATACTGAAGCATCCAAACCATTAACCCAGTGATTATCATGTTTTACATGACTGTAACTCTCAACTACTTACCCAACACAGGAGAACAGAGATTGCAAATTGGGGTTGACTCCACTGACCACAAGGGTTGACCTAGAAGATGCAGAGGGTGAAGATCAGGGTTAAAAGATGGTACAGACTCAGGTCATGACTCTGGAGTCAAAGTTCTGATATTAGTAAATTACAGTGTAGAGAGGTTCCACGTTGTAGGCATAATCATTTAACAACCATTTAAAGTGGTATGGCCTAGTTTTCCCCCTCTAAATTCACATCAAATCCAGTGTAAGACCCATTAAATTGGTATGTATATTTGTATTCTTTTCTTCTTGGCTTTAAAGAATCTCATCCAGCTACACAGAGATCAGAATGTTGCTCAATTTCATTACATATTCTTGTACAATAGCTATAAAGGAAATCTAAATCTTACATTGCAGAAAGTGATGACTCACTTATGTAAATGGTCTTAATGCTATAAGGAAACATTTTTAGATCAATAGATTTTTACAGAACTGAAAATTGATGCTTTTAAACTGATTAAAAAGATATTGCTATTATTAGTACTAATACTCTAGCAGCAGTGCCAGCACTCTAACAATACTCTGTTATGCTCTTTAGTTTTACGGATTTGTTCTAAGATGAATGTATTTCTTCGTGACAATTAAGTGACCAGAGAAATATCTTCCACACAAACGATCTATGTCTGGACATTTGAAAAAAAGCCGCACAGATCCAATATGCTTTATTTTCTTCCATTACTGATAAGTGAGTCCCATCTTTTGTTTTTCCTCCAGATTTTGACTTATTTATGTCACTATTGGGATAAAACAATGCTGGTTCTGCTATGATAGCATGTTGACTTGTCAAAATTCAAATCGAAAACAAAATTCAGTGGCTTTGACATGAAAATTGAAATAAAATAAAGAGATGTATGCCCTCTTTGGACTTACACATAATTCTACAAAGCATGACATTAAAGTTTCTTTAAAAGTTAACAGTAAGTAATAGTGTCTGCAATTATAAAGACTGTCAAACAAAATGTTTTATTGATTGCTAGACTATAAGGCACTGAATATTAACAGTTTGTTGTAATTAAAAATGTATATTTTATCACATCTAAAAATAACCTTATAGTACAAAGCATTTTTATGCTTTTATTCCGAATTTTGGAGTGAAGGATTTCTTGTTTTCTTAAGGATACAAACCTTTTATTCTTTAAGAGAAAAAAAAAAGCCTGCTGATAAATCCAAGGTTATATATCTAACTTATCAACAGAATAAGGAACTGGTTATGGATGGAAAAGTGAATGAGATAGAGGTTAATGGAAACATTCAATAAAATGATTTCTGTCTTTAGTAAAATGAGACATTCGGAAGGTCATTGGGAGAGGGGCCTCCATTACTGTGACTAAAGGGAGCCGGGAGGTGGAAAGTAACCAATTACATTTACTCAAATTGCTGTAACCGAGTAGCTTTGTTGTGTACTTGTACTTTTTTGAGTACATTTTGAAAGCAGTAATTTTACTTAAGTATATTTTAGATGAAGTGTTGTACTTCATTACAATTTGAAAAGCATTAATTCCTGATGAAATAAAGAAACTTATAGTCAAAATGAGGAGGTCTTAACTTTTTTTGTCACCAACATAAAATTGGCCAGTTGTTTTGGATCTTACTACACGTGACTGTTTGTAGCACATAGAGATAGAATAATTCAACATCACACCCCAAAAACAGCTGTTTCATTTCACTTTATCATAAAAGTGTGACTTTACCTGAGCAAACTGGTTAGAGATCCATTTTCTCATGTTGTAATTGCCAATGAGGAAAGATCATAATTTACTCAACAATGTGTCGGTACTTATTACTTTAAAGACCCTGTAAAGTGAAATCAAAGTGTTGTGTCTTAACACACTAGATATGTTGGAATAATGTTGCTGTAAACATGTGAAGCAATGAGATCTATGTCTGAATTTTTGATTTAGACTGTGAGAAAGTTGTTCACCTCCTCCCACCCCCTAACGCCATAATGATATAAAATCACAGAGTAGTTCATCTCAGTACAGTCTGTTGTTATCTGATGTCACAGCCGTCATTGAAAGTTAACAGCCAGCTACATGCTGTGTTGTTGGTCATTGTGAGGTAAATTTTCCAAATCTATCAGCCACGGTGGCCTACGCGTGATTATAAGTATCATTATGATGAAATTTGTACCAGAAAACAGTAAATCTTACCCTAGACATTTGTATCTCTGCTCTGACACAGAGCCAGTCAGCTACACTCTAAACAGAAGCATTTTGTTTTTATTTGAGAGGATCGTATTTCTCATGAGTGGATGTGGCTTCAGCTCATTCAACTGACATGCCCACACCATCCCAGAGCAGATTTTACTGCCTCATTTTTCATGTTTTTGAAGCTTAATTTTATAAACTTTGAGGTGTTTTTCATGACCAGGCCTGGTGGTTCATGACACAGTGGCCTGTGATACAGCAAATCTCAAATGATTTTTTTTTTCTTTTTTTACCACTTTACAGGGACTTTGAATACTCTTACTTTTACTATAGTAGATGTATTGGTCATTACTTTTACTTCTAATTCAGTACATTTTAATCAAAGACACTGTACGTTAACTTAAGTACAATTCTCATGTAATTTTCCACCTCTGACAGGGAGAAACAGCAGTAGCTTATGTATGGAGCTATTAAAGGGACAACAAAGTACGATCAATATATTTCAAGCAAGTCTCCTGGATACTAAATCTTGTTTTGACCCAATACTGTGGCTTTGAAACTGTGTGGCAGTCTCTAATTCAAACTCTGTTGGGATTTAGACTGAAAGAGTCTAAACCTTTTCTTTCTCCCTTCTTGCACTTCTGTTTTCAACTGTTCTGTCAAAACCTTTTTTTATAAATGTTTAACATCACTCCAAATTCTATATAGGTTAGACACAATCCAGGCTTGGTCATATTCTCAATGAATTTAAGGTAATTTTGAGTCTTTGTATATCAGTTAATGTTTCTAAAATCTCTAAGTTTGTTTTTCTTCATACAGTTGCACCATTTTCTTTTCCCTTTTATCATAATAGAAATAGATTCAGCATTTTCCTGGTCTATCCCCATGACTCTCTACATTGTTTTGCAATAAGAACTTCCCTTTTCTAGGTGTAGGTTATGTAGGGAGAAACTAGGGGCTTTCTCATACCATAGTGACTTCAGTTGAATAATTAAAAAGGATTTATATGCAAATTTTATAGAGATGTGTTTCTTTTATGGGTAATATCATATTTACTTAAACTCTTTTTGTCTGGTCGGTCAGTTATCTGAGGCAGCTGAACTGAAAAATAAGTTTTGTCTTTGAGGAATCACTTCTATTCCAGACACAACCTGCATGAGAAGATTATTTTCATTTCTGTTTTAGTTCTATCTGGAAGTTTTTGTCAGTTCAGCCACGGTGGCCATGGCTGATCAAACTATTTTCTTCCTCTGTTTATTCAACAGAAAATGAAAGACAAAAATGCATCAATTTCCCTGCAGCAAAAGACTTTTTTGTTGAAAATATAAATAGTAGTGTCTGTATCTTCAGAGCAGAAGAAGGGGGAGGTTTTACTGGTCTACAGGTGGAATCTTTTTTGAATTTCTTCTGGACTTTCCTTCAAAGATCTGGTCTGAAGGGTTGAACACCTCCTCTGTGTTTGGTCTTTGAAAGAAGGAGGAGGAAATGTAAAGAGTAGTGAGGTGGCAAAACAAACAGCTTGTCAGCAGAGGTCCGCTTATCAGCCGGCTACATGTCTGTGTATCACCCACTCGCTGAGTATTGAGCCAGGGAAATGTGGCTCAGCGATCAACCAGCCCGCTCCATTGATTAACAGCGTTTTCTCATTCCTGGCCAAGAAATTGGCTTCCCCCAACATGTGTTGTTTGTTTGAGAGGAGGCGAGGACCGGCGCCATGTGTTTGTGTGCTTACGCTACGTTCGCTGTGAGGAGAGGGTGCACTTCCAGCTGAGCCACTCTGCATTTAAAGCTAGCAGCCAAATGCCTCTCATATGGAGAGGGGCTCGAAAAAAGCCCTCTCAGTTTGAACGCAAGTATCTCAGTGTTTGCCTGCTGGGCCTGATCTTCCTATTGGCTCAATATTTTGGCCCCTGTTGTACCCTAAAGCAAACCATTTTGTACACTACCCCTCTAAGCATTTACCCCCACCCCCCATCACACACATGCACATACAGTACACTTATTTTGGGTCCCAGCGGGTGTGTGGGCTATTCAAATGTCCTGACTCAGAGATTTAAAATGTCATTTAAAATCCATTCAGTGCTGTTTAGGCTTGTTTTATTTTGCAGGCGTTAGACTACAAGGTCAGTTTGCACCAACAGCTGATGAGCGATCAATAGGAGATTTGAATTTAAAGAGCCGTGGCCCCGGGGGCGGTCAGCCGCCAGTGCACGGTGTTACCACAGGGGGGGCTAAGCCCAGGGGCTCAACAGAGACCTATATCCTTCCACAGACCCTCCACCCCCACCTTCCACCCCACCTCCCCAAGCTTGGTTAACTCAAGACCATGATTAATTCATGGTGGATTACAGTCTGGAGGCAGGGGGAGAAAGTGGGATTGCGTACGGCCCTAACTGCACATGCCGGGTTTGGGAGATAAAGGTTCCCCCGGATTCACACCACAATCCCACCGCCCGACTCTTCCCCTACAAGTATGAATAATTCTCCAGCAAAAGATCACGCCTCACTGTTTGGGCTTTCTTGATTATTATTACAACTCCGTTGGCTGAAATAAGTTAGAAGAAGTCCCTCCCAGCCGTCAGACCGCACGGCGAGAACAGTAAGCTGCAGGGAATAATAATAACGTTGGAGCGGGCTAATAAAAGCATAACAAGCAGGAGAGCTGCGGTCACGCCAATTTCATCATTGTCCTTCACAGTTGCACAGCTAACTGCTTATGATTAGTCGACGACCTCGAGTAACAGAACGGGAGATTGTAAGGCCAGAGCTAAAGTGGTTTTGGGGGAAGGAAGTAGCACTCCTCCCTCTTGTGTCGGCTGCAACATGCTGGTTCCCACATAATGTTTCTCTGGTGGGAGGAATAGTGAAATCAGCAGAAAAGTTTCAAATTGTTCAAACCCTGAATTGTTGTGGTGCAGCGCTGCAGTATGCAGGGAAAAGAGAAAACACAGTTGACAGTTTGAGATTAGCATCACAAAAATCACAATTCTATTTCATGTTCCTACAACTCCAAGAGCTCAAAAAGTCTCCTTTTTCTGTTTCATACTGCAGTTTTTGAATCAAATTAACAAATGTTTACTCGTCACATGGTCCGCAGACGCCAATTAATCCACACGCCACGTGAAAAGAAAATTAAGCGTGCAGACGTCCATTATGAAATGAGTGACACCGGAGTGATAAAGCTCCATAAAGAGATCTGTGATATACTGACACTGTGTGATATATGACACTGTAACGTACAGATAGACTGCAAAAAAATCTGCTCCCAAAGAAAATGTGTTAAAAATTCATAAGTATATTTTCTAGTTTTATTAGAAACACATTTTTGTCAACATGTTGTATTTATACAGTGAATGGTCTAATATGCACTGGAGGTCACATAAGCTTCGGTTTATTGGAACAATAAAAGACATACCATGAGGGCTTGATATTCAAAGATGTAGCAGCTACCCGCTGCATATTTGACCATCAATTTTTAATAGTTTGGATTTTTCTCCTTTAAAGACACAAAAATAAAACCTAAGTATGTTATATTAACAATTTTATGAATGTATTTTCAGCAGACTAGAAAATTAAGAAGTCAATTACTCCTTTTAACACGTACAATTTGTCCCAACATGTTCTGCAGATGATGGTGCAAAGCACTTTAACAGGATTTGTGCTATTCTTTTTTAATTTGGCAAATGTCTACTTTACTTATGTTTTTATTCTTTTTTAAGCTTTTTTGTAAACAACATCTTGTACAAACTAGCACAGTGAACCACAACCCCAGCAAATGTGTTATTTTTTTTTTTTTATCTCCATACAATATAAATGAAATCAATACAAAAGTTTGGTTGGTTGCTTGGAACATTTTTATATGGATCGAGAGGTTCTAAAACATGGTTTTCGAGACTTCTGGACTCCTGAATTAAATAGATTACGTAAACAGTTGACTGTTCTAAGTCCCATTTAGAACCGCAGTAGAAGATTTTTAGAAGGTAGACTTCATTTCAACATTTCAAGTTCATTTCCATTTTTAAATAAAGGGTTTGCAATCCGTAGAGGGTTTTTACTGTTTGCCTTTTGAAGGCAGCCTTCTTCAGATTTGGTGGAAATTTTGAAACCAAGACAAGAAGGAAAAAAAAAAAAAAGCAAAAAAAAAAAAAAGTCCAGCTGGAAGGAGGAAAACTGTCATTTCCTCCAGCCTTCAGAAATATAGTGTCAAAAAGGTTAAGTGTCAATATGGCAGAGCCTTAAGAGGCAAAGAGGTCTGAGGAGCTTCTGAATAAATACAAGGGACGAGTTGAGCGCCTCGAACACAGTCTGAATGCCGCTCAGCCTTCCTACAGAGCCGGGTCAGCACAGCGCCGACCCTCGGCCCCTTTCTTCTCTCTGTAAAGCTATCAAGTCTTTGACAGTAGCTAATGATGTTTTCATGTTCGGGACGTACTACAGGAGATTTCAGAAGGGTTGTTGTCACCCCAGCACTGAGGGTTGGGGGTTTGGTCGCTGTGCCAGACCACCGACAGGAGTCAGGAGGGGGGACAGGGTGCCCCAGGGGCTCGAAGAGAGGGGGGGTGAAAGGGGGCCAGTTCAGCAGTCTCACCCAGTTATTTATTTTATTTAAAGTCCACGGCGGGTGAGGGCAAAAGAAGCAATTCAAACACCCAAATACAATACTGAGGACAATGTTCGAACAGAATTCAACCTTTCCCCACAGAAATGAACAACAAATCAAATAGGAGAATAAATAAATAAATATGAAAACAAACAAAAACAAATACTGACGCCTGTTGACTTCCATGCCCCTGTTTTCGATCCCTATCCCCCCTTACACCACCAAACCTCACCCTCCGTTACCGAATCTCTCTCCAGCAGTGTCCGCCCTCTCTGAAAGCTACCACACGGTGCCCTCATTCATTTCCGAAGGCGGGTGGGACAGGTGGTTGTTGTATCCGCTGCCGTTCAGCGACAGTGAGGTAAATGGCGGACTGGGGCCGAACACTTCAGAAGAGATGCTGTGCAGGGGCCCCGGGATGCCGGGCTCCGGGCTGGGCGAGTCCCCCGGGTGGTGGGACATGATATCGGAGAAGCGCTGCACCTCACTGGAGGGGTGGTGGCCCGGCAGGGGGTGGTCCATACCTCCGAGGGGGGTGCCCGTGGGGCCTGAGGAGGGCACGAAGGGGAGATCAACAGGGGTCTGAGCCTGCGACGATGGAGGCCCCTGAGGGAAGAAGTCGTAGTTTCCTCCCGGGCCGTAGTACTCGCTTTGATAATCTGCAGATCCAAGAAAAAAAAAAAAATCAGTGGAGAACAATGGGGGTGCAGGAATAATTCTAGAGACGTTGAGGAATTCATTGAATATACATATTTATATTAGAGGGGGGAGAGACCCTCGCCTTACTACATTAGTCACAGAGCACGTTACACTTAAATCAAAACTGCAGTTGGGTGGGGAGAACAACGTGGCCACAAAATTAATTAAAATGGGGGCCATTTCATCAGCGATTCCACCTACTGAGACTGAGTTTTTTTTTTTTTTAACTCCACAGAATATTATTAGATGAGTTTTTGCTTCTGCAGGGAGGACAAAAGGCCCGAACACAAAGGCAAGTCTGAAAATGATCAGACACTTAAATCAGATCACTGGAGTGTAAACTAACTTTAACAGAACTAAACTCTGTGGTTTCTAAAAATCTACAGACCATGTTGACCTAAACTCAATGACCACTGACTTTTAATCCATTTAAAAATACAAATCTTATTTCTGAATGCCAAATCTTGCAATATGTTGAGCAGGAAGCAGAACTGGGCTGTGTTGCATGTAATTATTTCTCAATTTTCAAGCTTAATTACGTCTTTAGATTTGGCTTCTAAATTTGCATGCCATTTTGCAATTAAAGTTTATAAAAGACAGTATATAGGCGTTGTTATTTCAACTATTTCTATAATTGAAAAAACTAAAAACATCCTGCTTTCTTTTTAAAATAACTTGAATAAGGTCCTAGAAAGGCCTTTTGAAAATAAACAATATATAAATGCCTTGTTTTTAAATCCCTGATCAAAAAAGGTAAAAACTTGAAACGTAGCGCACTGACACCAAAACAATGAATAAAATCACTGCTCTCTGTCAAAAACAAAATCACTTTGGATAAATCATAAAACAAGCTGGACTGTCCTCATACCTCCATAGTAGGAGAAGGGCCCGTTGGGGATCAGCTCCCCGGGCTCCAGCCGGTCCACCAACGTCCTCATCCGCCTCGGGCTCCGGAAAAACGCGTGTCTCCGTGCGCCAAGCGCGCTCAGCTGCTTCATGCGCCTCTCTTTGGATCGACGGTTCTGAAACCAAACCTGAAAACACAAACACACACGTGTATTTTATTTATATATCCGGTCTTGTCAGTCAGCATACATGCTGCTGACGCCATTTTGATCGCATGTCAATATTCAGTGAGAGGAGAGGGAGAAATGGAGGAGATGGCGCAGTGGGCTGCTGTGGTGTGAGAAATAAATGAATAGAAGTGCAAACAAACGGACATAAAAAGGCACGTTTTGGATTATTTCTGAATATGCAAATGGAGCTGACTGTGTAAATTCTCCCCGTACAAAAGCTCGTGTAATTAGGTGTCATATTTACCTTGGCACCTGGACACACTGGCTTCTTATTAGAGTAAATAACCGACCTCTCTCTGTGTGTTTTTCTGCGTGCGTGATGAGCCGGTGCGTTAAATCCGCAAAGCTGTGCGCCGATGGAGAGGACTGCGGCCAATTATCGTTCCAGGAGCGAGAGTCCCATCTAACCTCCCTAATGATCTTTTAACCCTCCATTTACTCCGGCTGAAGGCTGCAGCAGCGGGGGCTTAAAATCTCCAATTAATACTTAATAGGAGGGTTGTTACCGATATATTACCGGGCTCTTGGAGGTTATCATTTCCTAATCTATAGGCCGGCTTCCTTTAATTACGCTCTTCCCTTTTCCCTCGTGCTCATACATATTAGATACCCAGGCTCCAACACTTTCACTTTATCGCCATTAATCTGCAATGCTAAACCTTTTTTACCTTTTGATCAGCCCCGCAGCCTTATCCAAGTTATGAGCAAAAATCTCATTTATGGAAACATGGTGCTGAAAGAATAAATGCAGGGAAAAACGCTGAATTCTGGGACTATTCTTAGTGGATGTGAAAGAATTTGGCCTGTCAATGTGTCATTTTTATAATGTGTCCAAATGGCGCCTTTGTGCGTAAAATAAAAAGACCAAAAATGTCTCTAATAATAATAATAATAATAATAATAATAATAATAATGATGTAGTCTTTTGTTTCTCCTGCCTGTCACTGCTGAGTTTCAGTTGTGGACAGTCTGCAGACCCCTCAGACAGATTTCGGTCTCTCTGCTTGGCTGAAAAAGCGCGCAGCATGGCTAAATGTGGTCGCAAAACGTGATGGCAGCGCTGTGCCAAGACTCCCAGCGTTCCCAGCGCTCCCAGCAGCCCGGCGCCAGTTGGCGACTTTGCCCCGTCCCGAGCGCCAAGAATCAAAAATACCCATATAAATTACTCGTTTCCAAATCAACCTCGTGCGTCGGCCAATCTCTGGCTTAATGAATTCAATGTGAGCGCGCGATTTGAAGGGAAGAGGCCTCCCTTAAAGAGGGGTGAAGGATGTGAAGGGGAGGAGGTGGAGCCTCTGTGATGGGATGAGCAAGGGGCCTGCACGGTCATGGCAGCCTGGCAGGGACATTTTTCCATAAAATATAAGCTGTTACATCACACCTTTTAATGGGTGCGTAACACCCTATAAAACAGAAAAGGCGCGAGCACACCTCCTGCACCTGTGGGTGCCCCCTGAATATTATTTCCATAATATTTCAGTCAACACGAGACCCCCGTTTTGTCTGACACGGATTCAGAAACCTGCAGTCTTAATTTTACTGATAAAGCGACCCCTGTCGCGTGACCTTCTCTGCTCTTTAATGGGTGAATTAATGAACAAATTAGAATGATATTTCACTGGACTTCTCCTTGTGGTGTTGCTTTACCTGGATGACCCTCATGTTGAGGCCGGTCTCCTGGGCCAGCTGCTCCCTGATGTGTCTGGTGGGTTTGGGGGTCGCAGCGAATGCTGCCTTCAGCGTCTCCAGCTGCTTGGCCTTGATAGTGGTCCGCGGGCCGCGCCGCTTCCCCCCGAGGTTCTGGTCGTCGTTCTCGTTGTTCACCGTCTCTTTGTCGGACAGGGCTGCGATCTCCGTGTCCTTCAGCACCACGTCGTCCTGCAGCTGGTCTTGAGAGTCCGGCGATAAGCTGGGGTCGCTGCATGCCGTTACTGCACATAAAATATATAGATATAAATCAGTCAAAACATGGGGAATATGCAGCAAAAAACTAAGATGCAATTAAATAAAACAAGATAATGCTCGATTTAGGCCGGGCAGTGACCCCAGATGAAGGATGCAAACACAAACAGTCAGAAAAAACAACCAGGTTTCCAGAATTTTCTGAACTAAATTGTTCAGTGTAATTTAATAGATTCTCTTTTTAATAATAGCATAAAGGTTAGGATTAAATGACAGACAATTCATTTATATTAGCTACGTTTTACTGCAAATTAGAGCTGATGATTGGTCCTTTTTCTACTTTTAGATCTGCAGCAATAGAAAATAAAATAAATGCCTAATTTGACAAATTATTGATTAAAGCAATCAACACATTTCAATCACAGGCCCAGGAAAGATCAGCTTAAAAATGATATATAATAATAAAATAATTTTTAAAAAATGATGTGATGCGTGAAGTAAAATGATAATGTGTGAACAGACTGACCAAGAGACAACAGACTGTGTTTTTTAAGTCTCTGAATGCAGTCTGAGTCCTGGTCATGGAAATGATGAAGCCTCTGCGGGGCTGCACACACCACATCCATCACAATTTATCCGCCCTGCACTCACAAGCACGCGCGCACACACATTTGCGCACGCGCACGCACACAGAAGCAGCGTACCTGAGAGCAGGTTGGTGTCTTTCACACTGGTGTTGCTTAGGTAATCGTCTTTGCAAACGAATTTGTTCTCGTCTATGATGTAGAGCTCCTCTCCGGTGGACAGCTGCTTATTGCACATCATGCATGTGAAGCAGTTGAGGTGAAACACTTTGCTCCGGGCCCTCCGGACCAGGTCGTTCGGTGAGATGCCCTGCGAACAACCGCCACACTTGGTGCCGAACCGCCTGGAGGAGGAGAAGGAGGACCTCTGTTACCAGACATGTGGTTTACAGATATTCTTCAGATTTAGTTAGAAGACGATCAGTCAGCATGGTTTGGCTTTAGCGCGTGAGGAGCCTTATTTTTCAAGAATTCAGACAAAGATTTCACAGTTTTTGTGACCCTGATTAACTTACAATCACATTCGAAGAAGAAACAAAATCAAATGAGGGCTTTTATAATGAACAGGAAGTAGCAGTCATTTTTGACCCCTTTATTGTCCATTTAATAGAGATATTTTCAAAACAAAACTAAGCACAATCACACCCCCTTTTTTAAATAAAATTATGAACAAATAAAATTAAATAAAACAAATCATCACATTTAAAAAAAAGTAGTGGTTATAACAAGAGTGTATAAAAATGGATCATATCATTTCAGTAGAAAGACAACATCTTTATTTGCTATTTTTATCTATTTATTTATTTATTTTTGTAATTCGTGCTATGCCACATATTTCAGAATTAACGATCCCGGTTTACCCAAACCACCAAGTTGGGTATACTACTAGTACTACTAATAATAATAACAATAATAATAGAGATAATAACAATAACAATTTCTAGATAAAATTAAGATTTGAGGAAAAAGGACGCTCTATAAATGGATTGTAATTTTTGAAAATAATACTAATGATTGCATTATTTCACCTTTTTAAATATAGATTATTATCAAATAATTATAAATGATTTTCTTCCAGCAGGAGGATCTGAGGGTGAGCCGTTTTTATTTAATCACTTCCTTAATTTATCATAGTCACATATTCCTGATTTACTCCAGTAAATATCCAGGTCCTATGCACGCTCTCCCACAGCAGTCTGCTTTACTGTAATAAATTACAGCTCTGTCATTGACTTCACGTTAAACAATGTGTATTGAGTGCTGTGCACTGCTTGTTGACTGCACGTCTGTGATTGCATTGTCTGCGGACTTGATCTTTTCAACTAGTTTACTATTCAAATCCACTTATCACGTCCTCCTCAGCCGGACTGAGCAAACACACCGGGCCAGCGGCTCCTGTGGCCGGGGTTTGATCCTGAGCTCTCCCCGGCTGCTGCACGCAGTAAAAAAAAAAAAAAAAAAAAAAAAAAAGGGCTAAAACAGCCCAAGTGTGATTTCCTCGATTTCCTAACAACCCCCCCTCTTTCCTCTTCTCTCCCCCCGCTGTGAGCGAGTGCACACGCGTTTAATGTTGCTGCCCCTCTTTTGTTGTTGTTTTGCATAAGAATCCAAATTAACAAGCTTTTAATTACTCGCTCCTAATCAAGGCTTATCGCCTCTGAGTGCTCGTTCACGCCTGCAGGCACGGACAGGTCGATTTATGCACTTATTCAGAGGAAAGATAAATAAAACGGAGGGTCTGCTTTTATTTAAAAAAAACAATATGTGTGCAGTCAGCTTTTAAAATGTTTGTGTTTTCTATTTATGTTTGCCTGGAAGAAAAAAATAAGTTGAGCCTTTAGTATTTATTTTGATCCTTTTCAATTAGAAATGATAAAATAAACAAATTCGAAGTGCACTGGTTTTTTAGAAATATTTTTAAAAATTCTTTTGGAATAAATCTCAAATTATTGCACATAATACATCACTATTCCTCCCTCTATTTTTGCTACGTTTTACTTTAATATTATGTGGAATGTGGAAAGCATCAGTGGAATATTTCTTCAGTCCAGCCCCTGATAAAAACAGTCACAAACAAAAACAACAGTCTGGAGTTTTCCCGTCCTCGAGCTTACCTAAAGAAATCATTTTTGCAGTACAGTCTCCCTTCTCGAGAAAAACATTTCTCAGTCAGATTACACTTGCACTCGCAGCACTGCACGCACTTGACGTGCCAGGCTCTGTCCAGCACGTTGAGCAGAAAGCGGTCCAGGATAGGCCTCTCGCAGCCGGCGCAGTGGACCATGGCTTTGGCTGGGCAACAAACCCCACAAAACGAAGAGCGCGCGCGCACACACACACAAACAAAATCAACAGCACAGGCCGAGCATTGACCGTGTATCTGCTCTCTCCTCTCCCTGATTCGCCTGGAGCTCCCGGGTCAATGTGCGCGGAGAAGCCAGTCGATCAGGTGTCACCACAGATTTCTCCCTGCATGCGTAAAAAGAATCAGCGTCCCAAAAAATAAAAGGAGGCAGGAGAGGATGCGTCCTTTTTCTCAGATAGGAAAGCCAAAATGAGGAAATTAACAGTCCTGTATTCGTTCCGGGGCAAAACCAAAATGTAGAATCAGAAGTGGAAGCTGCAGATCAGCTCAGGAGAGGGGACCGGTGCCTGCTTGGTTGTCCCGGCGCGCGTGGAAGTGACGCATCGGCTGAGAAGAGCGTCGTGTGCCAGTCAGAGCTGCAAGAGGCGTCTAATAAAAAGCTTTCAGGGCAGAGCTGTCACACAACAAGACACGCACGCCTATAAATAATTCAGTGCACTTTGACA
Source organism: Cheilinus undulatus (assembly GCF_018320785.1). NCBI lineage: Eukaryota > Metazoa > Chordata > Actinopteri > Labriformes > Labridae > Cheilinus > Cheilinus undulatus. The sequence goes on from NC_054866.1 coordinate 20,901,830, forward strand.
TGGCAGCGTATCCACTGGTGAAAAGCCGGCGAGAAACAAAATCACACACCCAAAAGATTAAAAAAAAAGAAAAAGTGTTTCCCCTCGCGCTCAGTCCGGTGATCCTGGATGTTTAGCTCGTGCTGGCAGGGGGGATGCTGGGATGCGCTGGCGGCTCCTGTAGTAGTCAGTGTGAATGCTGGGGTGCCCTCAGTCTCCAGTACGGTGTGTATGCTGGGATGCGCTGGGTCTCCAGTAACACTGTCTTGCTCCTAAAGCTCCAGCCCAGCCTTATTCCCAGCCTCCTGACGTCAGGCCGCGGCCGGACCAATCAGAGACGCCCCATGCCAGCAACCATCAAGCCGCCCCATCATAACCCAGCGAGGGCTCTGCCTGCTATTTATGCCACACACTCAAGACACCAATTGTCAAGAATTTCCCTGCAAACTGTCATATGTTAGTGAATGGGTTTGGAGGAAGCAGCCGCGGCGGAGGGCGAGCAGCGCGGAGGGAGAGACGCCACTTCTCAGCTGCTGAGCAAAGTGTCTGCTGGGCATGAGGGGGGCATGAAGGAGGAATCTGAGCAGGTAGATACAGAGGCGTCTTCAGGATAAAGGAGCTGCAGGCGCATAGTGCATGGCGTTCTCCTTGATTATTCATGTAAAGTTACTCTGCGCCAGAAATTACGCACGCGTTTGGCATGTTTGTTTTGGTAATCTGTGACTAACCGAAGGCATTTATTATCAATAAAGCAGCTAAAATATTTAATCCTAGACCTGCTTTGCACTTGAATGCATCATCTCTACAGCTAAATGTTTGATTACACAGCCGGAAGCTGCAGAACTTGTGTCTAGATCTGGTTCAGGGTTCTAAGGATACACACTCACCGTCATGTTCTCGTTTGCTTTTATCGTGTTTCTTTGCGCATTAGCGGCGGCGCAGCCAGATTTCTCTTTGGTGTGATGGAGAGGAAGCGTTAGAGTGAAAGACAGAGAGGCTCTAAAGTTGACAGCTCATGCTGCTCAGCTCGTCAGGAGCTCGCGGCCCAGACACCTCGGACGATTCATTAGGGGGGTCCAATCCACTTCAAGTCCACCTTAAGTAAATAACACCATGAGCCTCACAGCCTGCTGGATTATCAGTCATTTCCCATCACAGAGATCAGTCAGGTCTTTTGTGCTGGCCACTTCTCTTTAACACCTCTGAGATGCGCTTCTTTTTATCTAGATGGGAGGGGAGATAGAGTTGGGAATATTCCTTTAGTTGGACATTTATCCAAGATTTAGGGCAGGTCATCAAAGGTGTTTTGTTCAGTTTTTACTTATCAAAAAAAAAAATAGCTGAAGAATGTAAAGAGCATTTAAAAATATAGAGGGAGAGTTGCTCACTTCACGCTGAAAAAGCGACCCAGGGACACCCATTTATTCTGTGCTAATAGCCCGGCAGCATCCTCCTGCATATGGGCTGCTTCTCATGCAAAACGCCGCCAGTCCCCGTCCAGCTGCCTCTCAGCGTCTGGGGAGCTCCTCTTCAACAGACATGTGTTACTGGCTGAAGAAAGGGAGATAAGGGTTCAAAAATACCTCTTTTTGTTTTATTTCACGCTTTAGCACATCTTCATTCTCTAAGTAATTCCTCTCCTCCACTTTTTTCTCTCTTTATTTCTCTGTTTGTGGATGGTGCCTCTGTGCGCACTCTGCAGAGCATCTGCTTATGTTTCCAGTGGAGAGACAGTCAAAGAGAGGCCACTGAGCTCCATGACAACTAGGAAGTCCATATGGTCGTGCATAGAGGTGCCATCAGTAGAAGAAATGTGAGGTTTCTGCTGGACCACAAAGTTTACATTTAATTCTTTCTGAGCAAAAACCTGCTGTTTTTTTTTTTTTTTAATAGCAGTAGAAACCCCGCTCGCTGCAGGTCTTACACCCTCACCCTCCACACAAACTTGTAAATGCAGCATGTAAACAAGAAAAGTTGTTGTTGTTTGCATGTGTGGAAGATGCCTTGATAGTCTGTCAGTGGGGATAATCTCCGCCTGATTTAGAATAAACCAGAGAGAGAGAGAGAGAGAAAGGCAGCTCACAGAAGAAGATTAATCCACGAATAGAAGGAAATCAAAATATGGGCTATAGGCTTAAAAATATCTCAGCTCCCCTCCAGGCAAAGACACTATTAAATGCAAAAATGGTTTTAACCTTACCACTGTAATCCCTCACTAGCAATAGATTTTATTCTCACACATTTTTTTTTATTCTGGTGAAGGCTAAAGTTGTAAATTGGAATTTTCTGCAGAAATTGAAGAAACAAAATGTATTTTTACTTTTGTGCTGCTTTAATGTGAAATGATTGGATGCAGATTTTATGGCGGGAGGCCTTTGAGCAGGCCTGTCCAGGCAGTAAAAGCAAGTAATAATAACTAAAAATCAAACTCAGCATTTATCAGAATTACCTTTTACAGGTGTGCGTTAGAGGGCGTTTATGTCTGTGAGTTTAATCATATTTTCACATTATTTTGACGTCATTTCAAGTCTAATTTTAGACTACACAGGCCACGTTAGCACAGTTAAAGAAAGAGGATATTTCACTATCAGGCCACAGTGCTGTAAAGCAGCCCAGGAGATTTGGGGTTTATGAAGTGCAGACAAGTGAACTGGTACACCGCGAGATAATTAATCTGAGATAATGAATGAGGCTGTGAAGATGCATGCAATCATTAATTCTAATCATGACACGTTTATTTGTCTCCCCTCTCTCCTCTAGGCCCAGTTAAGAGACGCAATGTCACCACAACAATGCGCGAGGGGCACGGCTCGTGGAAAGAGAGGACTCCGGGATAAAGACTGAATCGGGCAGGTGATTAGATGGGGAGGGGGAAAGGTGTTTAATAGGCCCGTGTGAGAGGGAATGTAGCGTGGGGTGGTGGGGCGTCGAACGCCGGGCTGCGCGGCTCTACAGCCGGGGGACGCACCGTTACGCAGAGAGAAATCTCAGCCCCGTCTGGAGCTTTGATCAACTGAGTGAACCGGGGAGGAGGAAGAGGAGGAGGAAGAAGAGGAGGTGGGGGGATGGACGTGCATGGACGGTGGGGTACCGGTCCACTGCTCTGCTCTGCTGTTTGGAGGATTTTCCCCCTTTTACACAAAGAATATTGCAAACATTCATAATTCATAATAAGCCACATTGATCATTCTGGGTTATGAATGTGTTTATTTTAGGAATAAACAGCCCGTTTCTGTGAAACTGGTTCAGTTAATATTATTTGGATAATTTTTCATTTCTATTCCTGGGTGGAAAACCTCAGGAGATGGAAAAGGGAAAAGTGTAGATTTATGGCAAAATATGCTCATTTTTGAAAGAATAAAAAAAAAAAATCAATTTTATGTAGGAACAAAATTGCTCTGTATTTTATACTTAGCGCACTGAGTAAAATACCTCCAACGTGTTATCTTGTGTAAATCAGAAAAATGCATTCTTCTTTGAAGGATGAACGTATTAGAATAAACCACTTTAAAAAAAACTTAAGACAAGCAGGAAACCCTCAGTTACATAGCAAAGTAGTCATGGTGAATTATTACTTTTTTTCTCTTTTAAACAAAATATTCAGAACCACAGAATGGTTCGTCAACACTACGCAACTGTGCTTTCCATTAATTATATTCCATAGACTTCCTGCGTAAAATGCGTAAAAGCGCGCTAAAGTTGGCCATCATGTCTAGTGTGAGCTTTTAGAGAATAAGCTTTTGGATATATGGGTGTCCTGTCCAGTCAGTCAGTCATTCTTCACCGCATTATCACGCGCTCCCAGGACCAAAATCCGACCCTCCCTCCGTCCCTTCTTCACCCATCCCTTCATCCATCCGTGCGCGCGGTGCTCACACAGCAGGAAAAAAAGGCCTCATAAAGCACATGTGCCACATTTGGAGAAATTCAGAGTGTGTGATGATATAACCCACAAACGCAAAGCACGCACAGTCCCACAATCGACCTGCAGAGCTGTGTCGAGTCCCCCCATCTCACCTCCTCCCCCCTCCTGTAGATCAGCAGCCAAACATATGCCGATGTGAACTCGACGTGGATTATTGAGCCAACAGCAACTCTACGCAAACATTTTCCAGACTTTCCAACTCCGGTCCCGGCCTGTGCTGAGAGAAATCCAATGGGATTTATAGATCATCTCCCTACAGCTGTCCCTTCTCAGTCAGTCAACCCCCCACTGCATCCACACACACCAAACACTGACACAGAGGCTGTCCCCCTCCAGAACTATCCGACCACCTCTGTCTTCTTCACTGTGTGTTTTCTCAAGGAGATCATATGATTCAATGAATTTTGGAGCTTTAGGGTCCAAAACCTGCATGAGACTCTGAGGTCATCCAGAAACAAGGCCACCAACACCATCACAGTCCCGCTCAGTCCTCTAGGGGGCGAATTCAGCCTGGGCAAAGGGAGCTCAGGCAAAGATCCTATTTTTCATATTTATTTTTTAACTAATATGCCCTTAAATCCTATTCTTTGCTGCGTAATTTCAGAGAATACGCACCATCAGTCAACAAATTCTCCACACATGCTTAGTTAGCTTCATTTCTGTGACACCATAATTTAAAACAGAGTCAAAAGTGAACATGCATTCAGTTGCACAGATTTTTGGATACATCCTTTTTTGATTTATGTTTTATATTGGTGCTGACAGGGAAATACTGCTACGTAAATTGATGCAGAGCCTAAAATATGCTCAAATGTGGCGAAAAATTGAACGAAAATCTCATCTCTTATGCCGATAAATGAAAGAAAATAAAGACACAAGTGCTGAGCAAATTTCTGAGCGTTTCTGAAGTATGCTAAGACAGTAGAATTCTCCTTAAAATGCGCACAAAGAAAGGATGGCTGGATTTCATCTCAAAATCTGTGGAATCAGTCAGATGAATCATAAAAAAAACTCTATCATATTTCCAAAAAAACTGGGTGGAGATTTGTGCCGACTGCTCTAGGTGAGTCCTCCACCTTCCCTGTGAATAAAATCTAAAAATCAGTCCTCATGCTCCAAACAGTCCCAAAGAAATGAGGCCACATGCAGGCGCTGGAAAGCAGCCTGTAAAGCAGTTTCCCCCAGTTCAGATTAATGGTACTGCGCGCTTATTCTGCAGTCGGGGTGAAAGGGCTAGGATCACTAATGATTATAATATAATGTGTGGCGATAACCACTCCCTTTGAGATATTATCGCCCGCTGGCCAATGCTCAGGGGACGGGCTGCGCGGCTGCAGAGCGGCAGATAGCTGCTGCCGCTGCTGCTGCTGCTGCAGACACCGCAGCGGATTTCTGCGCGCTGAAATAAAAAAAAAAAGCCCGCGAGCGAGGAGAGAGGGAGAGCTGGCCGCTGCTGATACCTGCGTTAATATATACAGCAGAGAGGCCCTCCTGCCTCAGCATACATCTGCTGCTTATTATTCTTTTAACGATGACACGAGGAGGAGTCTAAGAGCTTTAAAATTAGTGCATGTGCAGTCAGGAGCATCATTCTTCAAATTTTCACCCTAAATCAGAAACAAAGTCATTCATTTAATTCTAAAGGAAACATTGTTGCTTCAGTTTGGAACATTTTGCGATTTTAGAACGGGATTTTAATCCAAAGAGGCCAAGTGGAAATCTTTGAAGATTATAAACTCGCAAGAAAGGGTTATTAGGTCAGGTAAGGTGTGTTTGCAGCCGCAGTTAGGTGAAAACATGCATTATGGCGCACATGGAACAACACAGAGGGAAGAAGAGTACCTCAAAGCTACTGAAACATGCTGGAAAGACTTGGAAAAATGCTAAAAATCATCAAACTGATCTGAGATCCACAAATCAAGGCATGTGAGATTCTCTGGCTGGTGTGGCAGGTGTACAAAAATGTGATAAAAAACATTTAAAATGAAGTTCTATCTGAAACCAATGAAAAATGTAGCTTTTTTCTCGAACATTTCCAACGTTTGGCCCTGTAAAGCGCAAGGATGGATGGCATCAAAACGTTCTTTTTTTGCTCCTTTAATTGGTTATTTTATTAAAATCCTATAGTAATAAAAATGGTTGAACTACCCCTTTACCATGCCTGGAAAAACAAATGTTTAGAGTTCAGGTAATAATAAAGATTTCACGTGTTAGAAATGACTTTTACGCAATAAATACGCACATGGATGGGGTAAACTGGAGCAGAATAAACCTCGCGATGTTTTAAGCAGTGCATGAAAATATTTGGAACGCAGCAGGTGAAGAAACTACAAAGGTCTATATAAAACCTAAAATGTTCACTAAAAAGGAGACAAAATATGGCTGAAATCAAACCAGAATCAAGGAGAAGCTGACGTGTCTTTAATGTGTACGCCGCAACTTTTCCAAAGCCGATTAGGCTGGAAATCCCTGCATAATTATCGACATTCACTGATCAATAACAAACAGCGCAGTCCTCAACGACATCAGAGAGAGAGAAAAAAATCTGCTGGAGAAGGAAAGGGAGGAGGAGGAAGAGGAAGAAGAAGTGGTGTGAGTGATGCTGCTGTGCTGGACGCACCGCGGCCGATCCTCCTCCATCCATCTTCATTGGAGCTTTTGTGTGCGCAAAAAGCAAAGGCGCGCATACGGTAAAGCCCGCATCAAAGCCGCGGCTTTATTTTTATATCCAATAGATCAGCAGGCAGACAAAGCTTTATTTTCGCCGGGAGAGAGATATTTTACCTCCGCCTTACGGTTTTATGTTGGAGAGGTGTCAGCTGGGGGAAATGGATGGCTAATGCATAGGCAAAGCGCGGCTCGCCTCGGCATGCTGCACGTCAGAGGGGGCCTGCAGGGAAGAGCAGCGGGGATTTAGGGCCCCTGGGGGTCCAACACGGGGGACTGAATACAGGGGAGGGGATACAAGCATACGGGCTCCACTTATACAGTAGCTCATAACAGAAAAAGCACAAACACAGTCACACACACCTCAGTCTGAACAGTGCAGGAGTCCACCAAGGCTGGCCTTTAAGGTAATAATCCAGGGCTGGTCTTTATGTTTATGAGGGCAAAAGCAAAGCCCACCGAATCCCCTGTATCATAATGTTATGACAGTGCATACTGAAAAAATGACTGGCATTGGGGAGGTGGAGTGACAGCCATTATAGGAGTAATTGCTCAGAAAAAAATCTTGTACATTGATCAACCTGATACACACATGGTACAAGACATGTTTGCTTTGGTCATTTCTTTTAAAAATCCAGAGTTGATCCCAATGTTTTTGGCCCTGTTCAGGGCTCTGCTCTCTCCAAAACCACCCACATACCTCATCCAGTAGCTCCTTTAGATCACATTATTAAATGCTGAAAGTGATGCTGAGGCTGACGTTACAGTTTTAACTTTTTACACGACCAATAGAGATTTCCAACTCTAAATTAACCCTTTAAAAATTAAAGGATACATCTTATTTGTAGAAGAGTAAATCAGTTTCCTTCTGGAATAATAAAGGATACTATATTTCCTTCAATGTGAATGGAGTAGACAAAGAAGGAAGAGGAAGGAAGGAAGCTTCTGGAGGAGTTCAGGGCAAGAATACACAGGTGGATCCTCTGCAGAAATTTTGTAACCAACATGATTGGTTGTGGAGGTGTGGCTTTCCAGTAATGCCACACCCCCACAGCGCTCATTGGTCAACACACAGTTTATTCTGACAGTAATGATCTGCATAAAATATTCCAGTTAAACACAGTGATGATGAAGTACATTGATGCTCTTCACAGCTTTAGACAAGATGATATTGTTTCAGATTATTTTGACATCACATGAGTGACATTTGATGACAATTTTTTTGTATTGTTTATATTTTGTTAACAATAAAAGTAATATAAGCATATGTTGTTGTGGGGTGGAAAATTGTGCCGATAAGTGAAGTAGAAAGCCTCAGTTATCCTAAAAACATAGATCTGTATAAACATGACAAGGTTCACAGGGAGGTTAAACTGAGCAATCTAATTAGGGCAGGACTGGTAATCTGGCATACATGGCAATTTGGGGCCAGTATGATTATATCTTTTGATGTTATTTTTTTTACAATGTCTTACTTTAAATGTAGATCAACTTGTAACTGTATTGTGTCCATAATATTCTACTCTGACAACAAAAGAATCAGTGAAAACAGAGGAATAAACATCCCTTTATTTAACTCAAGCATTTGTTTCTAAGCTTTATACAAATTTAGGGGAAAAATTTGGTGGAACTATTAAAGGGGATGAAGAGTGTAATACTGCAGTTCAACCAGGAGTAAAGGGCCAGTTCGCAAAAAAATGCCAGGGCCAAATTTTCTTCCCAGTCCAGCAGTGAATCAAAGTACTATCACTAATAATCAGCACTGTTAGATAAATAAGGCCATTAAACTTTTTTTTTGTATAAGGCATTTTGTGATTAAGATAGCACACAGTCTTTATGTGGAGCAGTTCTTAAATAGTGTTTACTTAAAGTGGTTCTCTGAATGTTTCTACAGGGACTGACAGGTGAGTCAGATGTGCAGCTCATCATCAGTACCTGACATTGCTCAGACTTATGCTGTGAAGTAAGGCTATTCTCATTCTTCCCTCCTCTGTCCTCACCTATTCGCCCCATCTCAACACATTAATAGATTTAGAAACAATGACAGACTCAGCGAATAGCCATAGAACAGATCAGGTCCTGCTCAGGGTTTCTGCCTGTCAGAAGGATTTCTTTTACTTAGGGCAGTCAAATCGTTGAAATTATTAATAGTTATTAATCTCAGGGTTTCTGTGGTTAATTGCAGTTAATGTCACTACTCTGCATTAAAAAATGTGGGTGTACTTTTGGGATTTTTCTTCTGTCCTAAGGGTAACTGAATTCCTACTTTATTGGTAGATTGAAGATCATGACATGGACTTAACTAAAGAAAAAAAGAACTTGCTATGGAATGAAAAGTTAAGGGAGAGAAAAAAATGTTTAATAACACAAGGATCATATATAAATACATATACATATATACATACAAACATACATACATGTGTGTATATAAATATATATATATATATATAGTGCTTAACAAATTTATTAGACCACCTGTCATAAAAATGAGAAAACAAATATTTTGAATAGGTGCTTTAATGCAGACTTTTTCATTTTCAGTCAGCTCTCCACGTTTTACCATTTTGAACAGGAATGAGGAATTTCAAACTGAATCCACCTTTTATACCCAAATTTGGGCCGGCTCACTGGGCTTCTCTGAGAAGTCAGAAATTAATCAAGCATGACATTCAACCACTAAAACGAATTCTTTCTGTTCAGGAATGCAAGTAAATAACTCTAATTTGACATATTAATCAAGAAGTATTAATGTGCTTTACTTTTTTTGTAGTTTTTTTGTAACTCAGTAAATTTGAAAATTCATAGATAACAATAATAATTCTATTTTAGCATTAAAAATATCATTTTAGTTAAAGAGCTTCTATATATTGGTGTATTAACCATTGCAGAAACATCAAAAATGATTTTGGTAATTACCAATGCTGTTAATTTAGGGAGCTGTGGCATAAACCTTACTTTGGATAGGGTTAGGGTGGTCTAATAAATTTGTTAAGCACTGTATATAATAGTATATATACATTACATTCCATATTATTATGCAAATTGGATTTTAGTGTCATAAACATTCAATTTTTTGCTTTTTCAGTTAAACTCGTGGATGGTATTGTGTCTCAGGGCTCTGTGGATCAATGAAATCAATCTCAGACACCTGTGATAATTCGTTTTCAAGGTAAGCCCAATTACAGTTTTTCTCAGATGCTTTGGTACATTTCTCAGATCAGAATTGAAATTCTCAAAACTACTCGTTCATCTCTCACATCATTGTGTCACTAGTGCACATCAAAAAAGAAGTCTCTCATTTCTTTGAACAAATTGCAAATGCTTTTGTACATCCATGCAAATGATTATGTATAATTCTCTGCTGTTTCCCACATTATCAACTGCTTCTGTCCTGTTGATCAAAATATATTATAATGGGTCTCTGCTGAATAGTCTCACCCCCCACAACATTTAGGCATTAGTTCATCGCATAAGTCTTTACATGCAAAATGGTTGAACATGTTGTCATGATATGTCAAACATGTTTCTATACATTTCCATTAGACTTTTTTTCCCTAAATCTGTCCTGAATTGGTAAATTGCTCCCTGGTGAATCTTGACTTTCTCTAACAAAGGGACATGTGTGAAGCATTTGATCAACCAATGATCAAGGAATTTGATTGAGGAGAATTTGATGATCGAGGAATTTTCTCAGCATGGAGATGGAAAGTGTATGATCACCAGCCACATACACAGATGACCCTTCTGGCTGCCATGGATGCAGCGTGTGATGACATCACAGCAGATACCAGCAGAGGCTGGATAAAACACTCTAAAAGATTCTTTCCATGCTGCATCGCAAGAGAAGATATTCATTGTGATGTGGATGAGAACTTGTGGCCCAACAGACAGAGACGTCAGGAGGTGTAGAAAGACTGCACTCTAATTCCTACAGCACTACATGTACAGTTTTCCCTAAGAAGATTGTCCTGTGTTCACATTTCTACTTTTGATTTTTTTGGTTCTTTTCTTTGTGCTATGCAGTGCTGTCTTTTCCTTTCTATATCGCAACATCATCTGTCAACAAATTACAGTACAAACAGTAAAAGCGTAAATGTGAATCTTGTCCAGTCCCTTGCAATCAATCTCCCACATACACTAAGGTATAACTTACAATTTACAATAATTGTCATCAAAACTTTTGCCAAAGTTTACATCAGAACGTTCCTCCAGAGTACACTGTTATATTGACAACATGGCTAAGCAATTTGACTGTCTTATCCGTACACAGTGACACAAGGACCTGTCATTCTGATGGCACTGACGTGTTCATTGACACAGATATTTACTTTTGAGAGATGAACTAAGGATTTTGAGCAAGAGACTGGCTTTTGCAGGTAATCCATGGTGTTTTGCTATTTGTACGAATTGTTTGAGAAATGCAATTACTGTTTTGCAAATGTCGAGGATGATTCGAGAAATGTACCAAAGCGACTGAGAAAAACTGTAAAGGAAAACTACTTAAGAAGGATTTTCCACATTATTAAGCAGGCCACAGGTTTTAAGCAATATAGGAAAGAAAAAGGATCTTTCTGCTGCTGAAGCGTCAAATAGTGCAATGCTTTGGACAAGGTATGAAAGCATTAGATATTTCATGAAAACTTAAGTGTGATCATTGTACTGTGAAGAAATTTGTGGCTGATTTAGAGCACAGACGGGTTCATGCAGATAAAAGCATAATGAGGAAGGTTTCTGCCAGACGAATTCATCAGCAGCTGCTAAAATGCCATTGCAAAGCAGCAAACAGGTATTTGAAGCTGCTGGTGCCTCTGGAGTCCCACCAACCTCAAGGTGTAGGATCCTCCAGAGGCTTGCAGTCGTGCATAAACCTACTATTCAGCCACCCCTAACCAATGCTCACAACAAGCAGAAACGGTTACAGTGGGCCCAGAAATACATGAAGACTCATTTTCAAACAGTCTTGTTTACTGATGAGTGCCGTGCAACCTGGGATGGTCCAGGTGGAGGAGTAGTGGATGGTTGGTGGATGGCCACCATGTCCCAATGAGGCTGTGACGTCAGCAAGGAGGTGGTGGAGTCATGTTGGGCCAGAATCATGGGAAGAGAGCTGGTAGGCCCCTTTAGGATCCCTGAAGGTGTGAAAATGACCTCAGCAAAGTATATTGAGTTTCTGACTGACCACTTTCTCCCATGGTACAAAAAGAGAACCGTGCCCTCCGTAACAAAATTATCTTCATGCATGACAATGCTCCATCTCATGCTGTAAAGAATACCTCTGTGTTATTGGCTGCTATGGGCATAAAAGGAGAGGAACTCATGGTGTGGCCCTCATCCTCCCCTGACTTCAACCCTGTTGAGAACCTCTGGACTATCCTCCAGCTAAAGATCTATGAGGGTAGGAGGCAGTTCACATCAAAACAGCAGCTCTGGGAGGCTGTTCTGACATCTTGCAAAGAAATTCAAACAGAAACTCTCCAAAAATACACAAGTTCAATGGATGCAAGAATAGTGAAGGTGATATCAAAGAAGGGGTCCTATGTTAACATGGAACTTGGCCTGTTAAGATGTTTTTGATTCAAATAGCTTTTGATTTCCGTTAATATGACCTCCTAATGCTGCAAATTCAACATATTACCATTTTCAGTTCTTTTCAACCTATAAAATGTTTTGAAACTCTGTATTGTGTAATAATGTGGAACAGTGCATTTAGAGTTTGTTTGTTTTGTTTTTTTTTAATAATGGTTATGATTGGGAGGTTTGTTTAATCGAATTTGAATTATGACAGTTAATGACTTGAAAATTATACTGACTGTCATTTGCATTATCTATTTAGGAAAAGCAGAGAAAAATGTCATTTGCATAATAATTTGGAACGTGGTGTATATATATATATATATATATATATAAATCTATATAAGATTAATCGAGTTATTCGCTATTACTCAATGTCCACAATCGGTGCATACCGTCCCCTTTGACACACTTGGGTTAATCCACATTAGTGTCTCCCTGTAGCCACAGTGATGTAAATCTAGTCCACCACTGCTCCTTTATGTCTCATTTTAATTTAATGCCATAATCTTCTATCTACCTTTAAAGGTATGGATCCAAACAGGAAGTCAATTAACTTTAGGTTTAGACGGCAGACAATTCCAAAATGACAAATACAAAACAGGTTAAAATGCAAAATAGTGGAACTTCAAATTTGATAAAAGTGTGCAATTAATCATGATTAACTTCAGAAATTCTGTGATTAATTGTAATTAAAAATTCTAATCTTTTGACAGCCCTAAGATAGATAGAGACAGAGAGGCAGACAGACAGATAGACAGATAGACAGATAGACAGACAGATAGATACTTAGATAACCAGACAGATAGACAGACAGACAGGCAGGCAGACAGACAGATAGACAGATAGACAGACAGATAGATACTTAGATAACCACACAGACAGACAGACAGACAGGCAGACAGACAGACAGACAGGCAGACAAATAGATACTTAGATAACCAGACAGACAGACAGACAGATAGATACTTAGATAACCAGACAGGCAGACAGACAGACAGACAGACAGACAGACAGACAGACAGACAGACACTTAGATAACCAGACAGGCAGACAGACAGACAGACAGACAGACAGACAGACAGACACTTAGATAACCAGACAGGCAGACAGACAGACAGACAGACAGACAGACACTTAGATAACCAGACAGGCAGACAGACAGACAGACAGACAGACAGACAGACAGACAGACAGATAGACAGATAGATAGATAGATAGATAGATAGATAGATAGATAGATAGATAGATGGATAGAAAGACAGATGATTTTCCTTCTAACAAGATCACTGTAAGGGGCTCTACAGAGCTAGACCTTTTAGTTAATGAAGAAAATGAATTTTTATAGCACAAACAGCTGTTACAGTACTGCTGCAGCACTAAAAGTGCTGGTTTACCTCTGTCTCATTTATCAAATAGTAAGTAAGCATCCAAACACAAAAAGACAATGAGGAAGGAGTCAAAAAACAAGAATCCTGCTTTTTTCCCAAATGAAGGCTCCAATGACAGCGTATGGGCCTGCTTTAAGAGAAAAGAAACACACTTTTACCAGTAGAGTACTTCAGTATGTGAAAGTGTCAACTTAGAAATGTAAACCTCAACATAGTGTTGGAAAACACTCACATGTCTGGCATATTAATTCTTTTTCAGTGGTACTTTCCCACAAATTAATAACAATCTGAAGTATGTAAAGATGATCAAGGTTTCAGCTTTTATTTTCAGTGTCCACTGTTGGTCTACTTGCTATGTGAGAGGCTTTCTGCACAGTAAGTACACATTTACATCACATTTATCAATGCAAATCATCAAATGCAAACTGTATTTATACACAATTTTATATTATACACGATTTACGCTATTTATATTATACACTCTTTACATACTGCTTATAAGGAGCATCCTACAGAAATCTATGGGAATCAGCTCTGAAATCTCCACATTATCGTTATCTGCCTCTAAGATGTCCCCATACAGAACTATTAGCCAGTTGTTAAAATCTTATGCACTGCTCTCTCCCTGACATGAATGCAGATTTCTCTCAACATGCCGCAAAGAGTTAACGAGATTTACAATACCGCTCAAAACACAGAGCTTCCCTGTCATATTTTCCCCTCATGCTAAATAGAAATCTTAAGAAGTAATTGGAATTTACTGCATACCTGAATAACTGCATATAAATAAGCACACATTTCATCGGGGGGTTCACTGACACTGTTTGGTCGCATAAAAACGGCTGCATACATTATAATACACAGCAAATAATCTTATTTTGCCGCAGCCTTTGCTACATGCTTGGGATTCCGTCCAAATTACCGAGGATTCAAACAAGCGTTTTCAATTTATTAAACCTATATGGGCAACATTTCATTTTAATGGGACAATTTATTTCTGGGAAGGGATTATCAGGGGTTGGTTGAAACCATGGCAGTGTATAAATCTGACAGTGTTCATCTCATTTAAAGACAGGCAGATCTCCTTTACTCAGGCCTTTTTCAGTGGACGCAGGAGGAGGAGGAGAGGGAGGGAGAGGGTTCAGGTGTCTTGTAAGGCCTCGACCCTCTCCACTTTTCCTGCTGCTGAAAGACAAAACTAGCTCATTGACTTTGGCCATGTCTCCCAGACAAATTCCTCAATTCTCAACACCTTTATGAGCCTGCATGCGCTTACTGAATTTGGTGGAGGAGGACACAAATCCTCCGGATGGGATTGGCAGTCATGCCCCCGGTCTCTCGGCCCGACACGCTCGGGATGTAAAGTGGCCGTCTAACGCTGCGACCCCCGGTCGAGAGGGCTCAGCGGATTTGGAGATAATGACACTGCCGCCTCTATTAAGATTCACATTAACCATTTCACCACACGACCCTATTTCCCTTTGTCCTAGCCCCCATGTCAAAAGCCTCGCAGTCTAAGCCTGCTGCTGGTAATATTCAAAGCTGGCCAAACAACCTGCATGAGCACAACCTCTATTCCAGCAAAGGACAAAAGAAAGGCTGTCTATATGCAAAGGGTACAGTGGAAATTTATCCCACTTGTTGAAAGAGAACCCCCTTAACATTCATGGAACAAACTGTTTGCCTGCAAATAGATCCCCTCTGCCTGTATCTGACATTTTCCATATTGGACCCCACACTCAGAAATATGTCTTTTCTTTCTCTCTGACTGACACAAACACAAAGTTGCCTCTTACTCCCTCTTTGTCACACACACACACACCCCCCCACACACACCAACCCCTGGCTGCCTCCCCTGCTGGCTCCCTGAGCTGAGACTGTGGGAGGGAGGCCAAATTGTTTGTCTCTCCCCGTGTCAAGGCTCTGCAGCGGGGATGAGACCATGAGAACAACTGCTCTGTGTCTGGCTTCTGGCTGATGGCTCCATCAGGTTGGAGCAACAGGGAGTCTGACGCTGGATGGAGTTCAATGTATGTGTGTAAAGCGTTTTTATGTGCATTTGAGTAGATGTTAGGTTATCTTTCCAGGAGTCAACAGTGATGCTGTGAACAAACAAAGGGGAGCAGTTATGGGGGAGTCTGGAGAGGGATTGTTGGAAAGCAGAGGGAAAGGTGTTAGCACCAAAACATGCTATGGGCAAAAATCATCATGAGGATTGCAATGGAGTGTTTTCAAGACGTGCATGCAAGGAGCTTCTTTCCTTGTTTACTTATCTTTCCTGAACTTCATACACTCTTCATGCACTTCAAAAGGCCATGACAGGGGATTGTTTCCTGCTGAGAGGTGCTTACATGAACCAGAAAACATCTGTGGCCCGCTGCACCGATATGAGTAAGTTCTGTCATAAATTCATAAAGGTAGCATGTATGAAAAGGGCTCAAGCTATTCCATCATTCAAAATGATCCCCATGATGACCCTAGTTTACGAAGAACTAACTTCTGCCTAAATTGGGACCAGCTCAGCTGGTGCTGACCTGAAATGTTAGTAGCGCATAAACTCGCTCAGTAAGAATTCGTGCTCAGAGGCCGTTTGAGCTGGCACATATTTGGTGCTACCCTGTGCTTAACCGTAGTATACTGTACAACCCTCGTCCTATGGATCAAACATGACCTGCACCAACTAAACTGACTAATTAGGGTGTCAAGATAAGGTAGAAAAGTGGCAACATTCACATTTAAAGGAGACATTTTATACCTTTTTTTCCATCTTTTATTACAGTTCCCCTGCTCTAAACTAAACATTTGTGCTGTGCTTTGGGAAAAATATGATATGATTTAAGAGAGTGTTATTTTCTAATCTATCAGCTGGAAATATTTATCTAAGAACAACATCTCCTCAGCATCTCCCACAGGTTGCCAGAACCCATCAGTGAAAGGTTGAACATGTTATGACAACCCCACAACAAGACCTGAAAAATCTGTCCCCAGCCACTCATTCTTATAAAATAGGCAGTTTTAAAAATCCCTCAAAACATCAAAGTTCCCATGTAAACAAGTTTTGTGTATGTGCCTGGGAGTTGGTTGAACCTCTCTTTTAACCCTTTGATGCACAAAATGGGTCAAAAGTGACCTGGCTGAGTTTTTATGGTATATCTCTGCAACAAATTAATTTCATCATTCAGGATTCCACGAATTCCTCAATTGACTTGTTTTTAATCATCATACATCCTTCTTTTATTGTTTCCTTTCTTAATTTCTGAGCAAAAGCTCTTTTTGTATCACTACCCCTCTAATGCACAACATGGGTCTGAAATAGTTGTCCGAGTGTTTATATGATACACCTTTGAAATTAATGTATTTTATCATGTAGTATTCCAAGTATTCTGAAAATGTCTTCTTTTTGGTTAGCAAATATAAACATTTTTATTTTTCATTTCTTGCTTTATGAACAAGCACAGCTTTTGTATTTCTATGTCAAGTTTACACACATGGGTCAGAAAAAACCCACATGCATTCACTAGAGAATTTGGAGGGAAACTGTGAAGTTTGTTTGTAGGAACATATTAACTTCAGACAGTTTTTCACCTGTCAGACATTTCAGAGATCTGCACAGCTCCCTTTGCACATCTGATACCTGTAAGTCTTGTTTTACAACTGTTGAACGTTACAAGAAAATATCTGATGACAATTGTGAAAGATAACCAAACATATTATTTGATTAGGTTTAAGTTACACCGAGAGTGAGTACTGTCAGATAAATTGCTATTAGCAAGAAAGAGAAAGGCTGCTGTCCTCCTGAGCACATGCATGATGACAGTGGATGACAGCAGTCAGAAAAAGAAACCAGAAGTGATCCAGTACTAACAAAACAAGAGGAGGAGAGCACAATGGATCAGAGGGTTAGCAACTTCTCATGTAAGAACACAGAGGTGGCTCACTGTGCAATATGCTGGATGTTGCCATCCTCAGTGCCTACACCAATTTCACTGCACAACATCCTGATTACATGGGTGGTGTGAACAATACACGACAATACTTGCTATTTATCATGGAGCTGGGCAAAGAGCTTGTCATTCCACATATGATGAGGGGCATGGAGGGCACACCGAGACTCTACTCCTAAACTTTTCTATGTAGCATCCCTAAAAGTGGCAAAAAAAAAAAAAGTTTAAAATGGGTGTAAAGCAGCTAAAATGGGATAAAAGTGCCAACAACAAGTGGCAAAAATTGGGATAAAATGGCAAAAAAGTGTGAAAAACAGAACAAATGAGTAAAAAGTGGTTCAAAAAAGTGGCAAGGAGTGGTATAAATGGCCATAGAGTGGCAAAACTGGTCAAAACAGGCAAAAAATGCCAAGAGGGTGAATAACAGAAAAGAATGGGTTGAACTGGCAAAAAAGACGTGGCAAAACGGCATAAGAAATTATTGTAGTGGGGGCACAGAGTATTGTCAAAAACTGGTTTAAAGTGAAAAAACAATGGCAAAAAAAATTGTGTTTAGAGCAAAACATAGGCAAGATAGGCAAAGAAGTTATAAAACAGGATGAAAAACAAAAATGATGGGATAAAACATGGCAAAAAGAAGTTGCAAAAATGGGAGTAGGATATTAGTGTATGGGACACAGAGTAGTGGCAAAAATGGGGCAAAAAGGTCAAAGGACAGCAAAAATTGGTCAAAAGTTGTTACATAAGGACCAAAAGCAGCAAAAACAGGTTCAAAGTGGTTAAATACAG
Source organism: Cheilinus undulatus (assembly GCF_018320785.1). Lineage (NCBI taxonomy): Eukaryota > Metazoa > Chordata > Actinopteri > Labriformes > Labridae > Cheilinus > Cheilinus undulatus. The sequence goes on from NC_054866.1 coordinate 20,920,096, forward strand.
GCAAAAACAGCAGAAATCAATTGAAAGCAGCAACAGTGAAAAAATGAGTTAAAGGTGTCTAAAATTGGTTAAAGAGTCAAAAGGAAATTGCATGTCGAAAGGTATTAAAAATTAGCACTAAAAACATTCTAATACCAGAACCCAGTCATAGTTTGATACACATTTTAGCTCCAAAATGAACTGTCAGGATGCTAGCGCCAATGCTACTGAACCAATATACAGTGCTTGACAAATTTATTAGACCACCTGTCATATTTGTCTCAAAGACCATCCAGCATCATGAAGTGCTTTAATGCGGGCTCTTTCATTTTCAGTGAACTCTCCACTTTTTACCATTTTGAACAGGAATGAGTAATTTCAAACTGAATTCACCCAAATTTGAGTCAGCTCACTGGGCTTCTCTGAGAAGTCGGAAATTAATCAAGCATAACATTCAACCACTAAAACTCATTTTTCTGTTCAGGAATGCAAGTAAATAACTATAATTTGACATATTAATCAAGGAATAATAATGTGATTTACTATTTTTTCAGTTTTTTGTAAATCAGTTGATGTGAAAATTCATGGATAACGATAATAATTTTATTTTAGCATTAAAAATATCATTTTGGTTAAAGAGCTTCTACATATTTGTGTATTAACCATTGCAGAAACATAAAAAATGATTTTGGTAATTACCAATGCTTAATTAAGGGCAGCTGTGGCATAAACCTTACTTTGGATAGGGTTAGGGTGGTCTAATAAATTTGTTAAGCACTGTACATGCACTGATATCATTAATAGATCACACTGGGAAGGGCCCATTCTGTGGGTTTGTCAGGGGCCCAGCCAATTATGTGGACAGGCCTGCTAAAGCTATGAAGAATATTTTGCACTGAAATGTCTATATTAAGCCAAAAATGACTACTAAAATGTTATTGTTCTATTGTGCTCTAACATTGCCTCAAATATTTCAAACAGTTTAAAAACCAGATACATTGTTAATTGTTGTTACTGTTATGGATGTGTCTTCTGCCAATGAAATTTGTTATGCAATCAAATTAAGGACTTCTCGTCAACATTTGGGTTTTACTGAACAAATATGCCTTGACAATACAACGCTGGAAGCAACACCTTTGAAACAAAATGTGGGACAATCTAATCTGTCCACTTTTAAGAATTCATTTTTTAAGAAGACAAACAGAAACATCTCCTGGGTGTTAGATCTCAACTTGATCTCTAGGTCTTCTATTTGATCAATCAATCAATCAATGATGAGCTCTTTGATCCCCTTACCAGGATGTAAGCACTGTGCATAAGAGCAAGAGTTTCATGTACGTGTGCCTATTTTTTCTATCCCTTCCCATGAATTTACCTAAGTGTGTCTCTTCTGTAGTTACCTGATTGTCTTGTGATAATGTGGATGAGGTAGTTATGCTGCTGCATGGAGGACCCTCCTCCTCTCCTGACTTGCTATGCCTGCAGATGAGTTGAAAGGGTGAGGAGGTCGCAACCTTCCTGGGGGATGTTTTACGATGACACGGCCGGGAAGGTCTGATTTGTCTCCACTGGAGCGTGCTGCCGGCGTCTTCACACCCAGCCTGAAACAGAGAGAGAGAGAGAGGAAGATAAATAGAGAGAGGGCAGAGAGAAAGAGAGAGTGTGCATACAGAGGAAGAGTGTTGGTGAAGGTTGGGGAAGGGGGAGGTTGTCAGAGGTTGGACGTCACAGGATTGAGGAGGAGGAGGGTGAGCTGTAAATTAGCCAGTTTGGCAGACTGATGGTCAGCAGCGGTTTCAGAGGACAGCACCCACCTTGACCCCCGCTTAGGACATCCAGCTGAGCCCCGAGGGAGGAGGAGGAGGAGGCAATGCTTTTCAGATGTGACCATGTCAGCTCACATAGCATACTGAGTCTGGTCATTCATTTCTGTGATCACTGTCTACTATGGCTTTGATACTTAATATGGTGTATTGTGCACTTTTTCCCTAAGGAACCGTTATGTTTTTTGGAATAATATTAGTCCCCATGCCTGACTCTGTCAAATACACAGTTTTATTACAGCATGTGCATTGTCAGAAAGCTCAACCTTAATTATTCAAAGCAAAGGCTCCATTATTTATGGATGCCTAGATGTCACAGAGAGGAAATATTATATATGAGTTGTGCATCATTTTATCCATCCATTAACCAAAATATTTAACAGATTTAGTGTCTGAAACAGGGGCAGAGTCAGGAGAGTTAAATATCCAGGGATTAGCCAGATTTAATCTGGAGATATTTTACCTTAAAATTGCCTTCAAGGCAGTTATATGCTTTATTTTAAGCCATTTTAAATACAAGTGTAGACTCAGAATGCCAACAAGTCCACATCATTTGGTAAAAAATAACAGTTCCACCCTGATAAAAAGATATCCTTTAGAGTCAACATCATTTTTAACATACAAATGTTCTCAAAGTGTCCTAACCCTTTTGAAACCAACACAATGATTATCAGTAATTTCAACATCTGCTCCTAAAAAAGGCAGAAACTGTTTTTTAAAGTAATATAACTAAAATGGAGGAATTAAGTATACAAGTTTAAAACTAACACTTGATGATGAAAATACAAAACTAGTCTCATGGTCCAGAAATAGATTTATATATGAAAATGCTGAAAAAGTTCAAACTTAGAACAATATTAAGCAGCTACTCTTCACTCTGCAGCACATATACTGTTGGTGTTATGAGTTATGGTCAATTCGGCAACAAGAATGAGATTTTGATGTTGTGACTAACAGGGTTCATTTGCCTGTTTATCATCTATTTCTCTTTGCAACTATCCATCATAACACTCAGCACATTTTTACCAACCTAAGAGAGTCGGCGCTTCAGAGAAAACATTCAGGGCTAAAGCCCTGTAGGCCCCCTATGATTTGAACCCTGGAAATCACAAGAATAGCAAAGGGCACCAGTTCTGAAAAGTTCTCAGCTGTGGCTAAACAACAGACATGCAGAGGTGGAAAATACACATGACTATTCAAGTAAAAATAAAGTTACCCTGGTCAGAATTTAAAGTTAAAGTAAGTACTAAGCTGCTGCTGTCGAGTTGCACAGTGAAATATGATCTTTCCTTGTTGGCAAGAATAACAAGAGAACAGATCTCCAACCAGGCTGTTCAGGCAAGTGACACCGCTATAATAAAGTAAAAAAAACAAAGCATAATTGACAGTGATAATTAAATTCATACAAAGTTGAATTAAAACTTTAAAAGTGTCTGTATTAGCCCAAACTACATACAGTTGAACTACATCTTTGAGAATTTTACGATATGATAGAGCTGTAGTAACTCTTGCCAAGGTGGGTCTCCTCTGGCAAGAACAAAGCAGAGTCAAGTTCACAGCAAGGCAATGATGAAAAATACGCTCAATGCGTCCTTTAAGAACACGTAAAGTCACAGGTGGGAACTTGAACTCAGTTGATAAGTTCACTCGTGGTGCAAATGTGTGTGGCACATCAAAACAACAATCCACCAGAAACATGAGCAAAAGAACCCAGCAGAGATCACTGTACATCAGGAAACATCCAATAACAACTACACACATAAAAAAACACAGGTCATGACACTTATGTCTGACCTTGCCTTTAACCCATTTTAAATCTACTGGCACTATATTTACGAAGCTTTTATGCCAAAGTTAAAAAACATTGCTTCAACTACAATCACATCATAGATTTGCATCCATGAACGGCACAATGTATGCACCACAGTGAAGGACACTAGAAAACGTAGTATTTCATAAAAAATTCAATGTTCCTTTTGATATATTCAAGTCTAGCTATCAACTAATTCATCATGCCAAAGAAAGAGAGGCCTAAATGTGCAAATGTAGGGAACAGGTTTGACTGGAGTCTTCTTTTGTTTGAACTGGGTATATTTGGCCATCAGGCAGCTGGGGGCTCCAGGTTTTTATGTTTACATTTTGGTTTGAGGTTTATAAAACAAACAAACAGGAAGAAAGTAGTACATGAACTTCATTCACACAGCTGCTTGACTGTGCCTAACATGAACATACATCCAAAAACATCAAAATAAAACAAAGAAAACTTACATGAGGGAATTCCCCAGCAGAAACACAAACGGAGATGTTCTTCTTTTTCTTCTTTGGGGTTTACTGGCGGTTGGCAAACCAACTTATTGGTGCATTACAAACAGAGATGTTAGCATCAAACAATAGTTTGATGCTGGTCAAACCACATGGCTACAAAGGGGTCAAATTAAACAGACTAGTGTAGCAGTTTAGTAAATCAGTACCATACATCTTCTCTACTCACACATCATTATGAATAAGAACCATACAATCAAGTCTTCATGCTAAAGTTTGTTTTACTACGGCTGGTTGAGATAAAATAAAAAAAAAACCTAACAAATGGCATTTTCCCCCACCCTAAAGAGCCCATTTGGTACAGTCCACACTGAAAACACCTACCAAGGTGCATTCAGGTGAGCTTGTTCATTTGAGCATTCAGGAGGTGGAAAGAAGGAAAACAATCAAAGCATAAAGTCACGAATAAAACAAATTCTTCTGACAACAACGAAGCAAATTTAAATCTAAATTACATCCCCTTATGAAAACATAAGCTTTAGAATGCCATTAAAGCTCAAACCTTGATTGAAAAACAACAAAAACCATGTCACTTTTATTGAGTTTTCTGGAATTCCCTCATAGATGGGAGAGTTAGCACTCTGTTGCACCCATCCCCAACTCACTCTTATAAATCATGTAATCCCTGATACTGGAAGACAAACATGGGAGCAGATCTAATCAGGACTCTGCAGAATCCTTTTATCTGGGCCCATCTCTGCCTGGTCACACATAGTACACAGTCCCACGCTCCTCTATGACAAACACTGAATGCTTGATAGTCACTGATGGGTAGAGACTGGGGGCTTTTAAGGGTTTTGGCAGAGTTCTCAGCCCAGAATTGCATGATGTCCAGGGATCATATTCATCTGAACATTTACATACCAAAATAGGTTAGCAACTTTCAGTGTCACTGAGGAATGAAACAACTTAGTAGAACCAGGAGTTCTGTGATATTCTTGGGAAAAGGAATGCATATGCTTTAATTCAGGTAGAACATGGGATGTGTTTATGGTTGTAGATGAAACACCACTGTAAGGATTAATTATTAATTTCATTTTCATGGGAATTATTCAATTCCCATGAAAATGTCGCTCTGTTTGTTTGAATTAACAAAAATACCAGAGTGTCACAGTTTAATAGCTGTTGAATTAAGATGGGGTTAGCAGTAGTTTCAGATGTTTTGGCAGTCTTTGTACCATCAGAAGTTAGATGAGTATGTCACTACAGTTGGTCACAGCTGTACTAACCTGTAACTTGTACACAATAAGAACAAATGAGGACAAATGAACACTTGTGTGGACACTTGTGAACACTTTGTATGATAAAATGAGCTCAGAAATCTCCGTTTGCAGCCATTATGAACATAGCAGCACATCATAAGTAAATCCATGCTATGATGTTTGATCTAGGAGTTTACTTTTCAAACATCAGGAAAGACAAGTGAACAAATATTTATTGCATATTCCCTTGAATGATCACAGATACACCACATTAGTTCTCAGGTGTCCTAAAACACAAAATGAGAGCTCCTCGTGGCTTTTCTACCAATCATGGGCGTAGCAGAGGGTACTGATTATCCAGGCCCACAGTTGGGAAGGGCCCTTGAGAAGCCTGCAATGAAAAATGTGTTTTTATTTATTTTCTCCTTATTACTTATTAGTGTCATTATTTGATCAAAAGTGAATCAGTCGACAGACTGATACTTATGTTGTAGTCCAGCGCTGCAAAATAATCTGAGTAAATTTAATTTAACAACAGTAAAAATATTGCTCATAAATGGGGAAATTATGAGTTAAAAATACATTAAAATGCATGGATATTGGTAAAAATGACACATTTGTCTTGACTAACCAGCTAAGAGGGGTGCTGTGAAATATTCTCTCTGGGGGCCCAAAATCCCTAGCTACACCCCTGCTACCAATACATGTACTGAGTTTTCAAGCCAGCTGCAGATTGCAGATCTCAGATGCTTTATCTTGCAGACTACCGTGAGAAACCACAGCTGTCAGAATAAAAATACAAGCTAAAACTTTCAAAATAAAATCAGATTAAAGTCCCAGTTAGGGTTATTGTAAGTGTTAAGGTAAGGGTAATGATACCAAAAACCTGACCTGTATCTGAGATGTGTGGTCTCCACATTTTACACAAGGTAAACACACTTATGTAGACATGTCAGGTTAAACTGGTTAAAGAAACAGTGTAATTTGATTTTACATACTTTTTAAAATCACATAAAGCTTCCAGAGAGTAAAGCTGAAACATTTAGAGCTCAACCTACTGACTGGTAGCAGTACACGTCATAAGGTCTATAGTGTTAACAAATCTGTCATAGGGCAAACAAGAAAATCAAATAAATGGCAAATATTTTATTCTCCACTAAGGGGGTTTTTGTTTTTAAATCATGCTGATTTATATCTAAGTGTCCACCCTTAACATTACGTCAAAATGAACAGCAGTAAATGGGAAAGGGTGGATCACAGCGATCTAAAAGCATCAAATACATAAAACTTACAGTTAAATGGTTATTGAGAGCTCAAATCCAGTGACCAGTGAGTTATGCTTAAAAAAATAATAAAATATTATTGTACAGAGTTAAAGGTGTATCTGAGTGTCTGTTCAGACTCTCTTAATCAAACGAGGGGTATGAGGGAAATTAAACCGTGTTGGTTGAACTGAATCTTAACCTTAAAAACATCAGTGAAGGTGTGAAGAATCTATAACAAGGTGGGCAGACTACGTCACAGAGCGATGAAGCATTGCACAGATCCCACATTTGACCACTTCCAGAGCTCTCCTTTAACTCTCTTTTGTCATTTGGGTTTAAAAAAAAAAACATGTTGGAAATTATGGCTTTAATTATATGAAGAACAAAACACAATGCAATAGCATTTAAATGCTAATTGCCATTCAGTCTTGGGGCTTGTTTTCACTCAGAATGTGGGCTTGGGAAAGCAATGATGGACTGCTACTATCAAGAAAAAAAAGTGAGCATTGTGAGTACTACCGACAAATGTGCCTCTTACAGTGCTGTGTACAGGAATAGTTACAGGAAATAAAAGACAAAAAAGTCACTTTCCAAAATCATGAGTGCGTGCTTCAAAACTGCCACAAAAACCTGTTCTGCTGTGGACTGTACCCACCTCAGGGAGCTCTAACATTCAGGAAGTTTAATGTCTGTTTTGGATAGAGGCCACAACAGATCCACCAGCTGATCCTTTCTGTGAATGTGTAATATGTCAGCACCTGCAAGTATTTTGGCTTCGCTTTTGTACAACAGAAGCAGGTGGAGATGAGTAATTTATCTTTCTACATGGTATAAAGCATAAATATGATACAAATCTCAAATGATTTCCATTCTAGAAATCTTTGCGTGACATCACAGACGTACATACGTGTTTATCTGGTTGAATATAAACCTCATACATGAGTCAAATGAGCAGTCTGATCTCACTTTGCACAAGTAGATAAACTGTGCAAATAAACACGTATGAAATATATCCATACCCAGCAGCGTTCAATAAACTATGAGATATTAATCTGACAGTCCAGTGTGTGCAAATGTAACAACAAAAGTGACCTCAGCAATCATCCGTGCATCTTTACCTTAGGGAATTCAATAACCCTATATCATGGATACCACCTTTATGGTCTTGGTTTCAAAGCTGATTTAACATGTATTCAGTTGAACTGAGCGTCCTCCTGTAAATATTCACCGTGTCAGTTACAGGTAGATGACTGCCACCCCCTGCTTTCTGAAACACTGTGGCCCACCATGAATCAAACACGCAGCCAATTCACTGGGGAGCCATCATTGGGAATATATAGCAGCTCCTGGGTTACTTTGTATTGTAATAGATGCATTGTGCGCTGCTAAAGAATATCCCAGCTTGTATTCAAGCAGAATGAACAAAAAGGGAAGCAGAAGAAAGAGTAGGGTGCAGATTCAGGGAAAAGTAGCGTAATTAGAAAGAGATGGGATCGGGGGGAGGTTCAGTAGCTCGAGATGTGAAATCTAATTTCTATATAATGTCATTTAAATCCTGTGATCCAGGAATTGTATTTGAACTCAGATTATCGGAATCATCAGCCCGTGAATGCCTAAGATCCCCGACAATGTTTGTGCGTGTGTGTGTGTGTGTGGGAGGGGAGGGGGGATTTAGTGTTCCTCAAGTTCACAAGTTGCAAGCTTTTTTGGGATGATTATAGTGGTGGAAAGAAAAGATGAAATCCATTTAAAGTTGAATAAAAAGATGGAGCAGAGGGGAATAAAGGGAGGTTTTATAGACGGCACAGAGAGGGAAACAAAATGAGAATGAGTGGGAACTCATTTAAGCTGCAAACTTTTATCTTTAATTGCAATCAGCAAGAGTTTAGAAGCAACAACAAAGTAAAAGTCTCATTTTATTTGCTGGTATTATTAACACCGTGCAGGTGTGAAGCCTCTAATAGCGAGAGCAAAAGTTGCATTACTCTCACAGCTGGAAAATTGCATGTTGTGACAGTTAATGAAAGATTCGGCAGCATAAATCAATACAATACATCCCATACTGCTTCACACTAACCATGTTTATAAATTATTCCGCATGTCTGTGGAGAACAATAAAGTTTTTTCTTAGCTCTTTAGGGAAAAAAGAGAAATTTATGGAAATCAAATTTATGATCAAAAGAGAAGCTTTATCATTCAGGAATGAAAAAAATAAGATGCAACACTTTTTATGAATCCCTCCAGAGAGGTTGGAAACTACAGCTGAGAATAATAAATTTATGAATAATTTCTGTAGCCAGCTATAATGCCTCCAAACAGGATGTATCCACATGGCTGGATAAGTGTCAGCATGGGTGAAATACAGATTTATTGATGTAAAATTGTTGATGTGAGGGCATTTTGGACTTGTGCATGGGAGGATAACTGGAGAGATGGGGCATGGGGCTGGCACAGGCCTGGATGATAGCCATCAGGAGGCCAGAGCAGTACAAGATGAGGGTTAGCGGACTGACATATGCCCCCATACCCATCCTGGACCTGTTTGTTACATTGTTGCATAATTACCTAATAATGCTATCTGTCTTGGTCAGAGTTACAAAGTCATCTTAAACTTGAGCGTTGCGTTGGTTTAGGAGATTTCAAAACCAGAGTGTGCACATGTTTTTCTGCTGAAAGCTGCTGATTTGTTGATTGATATAAACTTTGTTCTACAGTATGTCCTGTTTAATGCCCTATGTGAAACTTATGCTGCTGTTTTGGCCAGGACTCCCTTGTAAAAGAGATTTTTTGTATCTCAATAGGATCAAATCCTGGTTAAATAAAGGTTAAATAAATAAATAAATAATTACCTCAAGGTTGGTCCACAGGTGGACATTTACAGGTGAACATAATGTATGATGCATGAGGAAAAGAGTATCCAATTGGTCAGAATTATGGAAGTAAACAAAGACTATCAGATTCCTGTCTGACCAGGGCTGCTCCAAAAACACTTTCAAAATGGACAGATGTGTGCATGGATTTATGATGGCTCTGATCATCAGTTTTTTATTATTTGCATTTATCATTGAAAGCCGTGAAACAGTCTGAAAGCATCTGCTGAAAATATTTCCAAAGATCTGTCAAGTATATCTGTGGACTTAAACACATGCAGCAATGATGAATAGATAGGGCCCAGTGGGGCCCTTTTCTTCCTGGCTGAAGATATAGGCTTGATACAGTTCTAGGTTGATTCTGCTTTTCCTGAGCTGGGTTCCCCCAGTATATCATCATATAATTACAAACTGCTTCCTGCAGGCAGGTTACCTCAAGCTCAGTCCACACTCTTACTACAAATGAACTGAAACAGAGTCTGAACAGAAGCAGGGCAAAGAGACACTTTTATAAACTGTCTTGATAAGGTTTTTGCATGTCAAACCATGGTCTGCAGTTGTGTTTGATTAACAGCTTTTAAAGGACAAATGACCCACACTAACTTTTCCAATAGTCTCAAATTCATTGTGACCAAATCAAACTGGTTGGATGAAAACACCCTAAATATATTGAAGTGTAACTTAAATTTAGGTTAACTTTGCAAAGCCCAGATATCATGTGCCTGATAACAGTCCAGGCTAGAACACATTCATATTTCAAATTTTGAAAAAAATGTGCAGCGCCAAGAGAAAGTCACTTCTTCTGAATTTCACATTCCAGTACCTACATGGTTGGCCAAATCATGCTTAAATTTACCCAGGCAGTTCCCAAGGAGTTGACATTACGCATATGCAAGGGTCAAAAGTTTGATGTATAAAGGCGTGGCCCTGGGTTTTTTTTTTTTTTTTTTTTTGCTCACCATGAAACAAGAAGCAGAATTTTCAGGGGCTTGGATACGTGTGAAGCAATGAAACTTGGCAAAACAATTCTCATTAGCATGCTGAGATAACTGATATGATGTTTGTTTTTGGGTGTGGTCTATTGGTTCAATGGCGCCCCCAACAAATTTTCAAAAATTCAGCCCCCCAGCAGGTTCAGCCTAGGATTTCCAACAGTTGTGGGCATGTGTGCCATATGGACCCATATGGTAAATCAAAAAGGCAGTCGGCCATTTTGATTTTTTTTTTTTTTTTGGCAAAAACAAGGTATATTTTAGGGGTTGTATTTGAACAAAATTGTCCGAGGGGACTTATCTGTTTCACCTCACAATGGTTTTTCCTCACACTAGATAAGTTGGAGATATTAGCTTGTGTTTGTGCTTGTGAGTTTTTGCCAGGGGATGGAGCAGTTATAAGGGCCCAAACTTTGCTAACCACTTTTTTCACACATTTCTCCATAAAAAGGGTGTAAAACCCACCATAATTGGCAGTAAATTGTCAGTGCACCAAACATCACACAGATGACCACACATGGCGCCTCTTTCAAATCATGCACTACATCATAAATCCATAACAGATCTCCCTTCTGCCAAACCAAAATTTAATTTGTCTCTTTTCCCTCTTTTCTGAGTTTAAAAATTCAGCCCCCTAACACCTTTGAACTCAAGAAGATGATCTTTGGTTTGCACATGCATCATGACCACACTTACAAAACAGCCTCTTGGACCTATGCCAAAATCCCACAGAAAGTCCGCCCGCTTTACCAGAATTTCAAAATAAGATTTCTTTTTAGACAATTAATCACTGAAAACTGATGCAACTGTGAAGGACATTGTTCTGTGGTCTTCAGAGTTTTATGGCAACACAACAGCATCACACTGAACACGCCCACATGAAAACAGCTCATCATAGCGCCCTCTACTGCCAACAGGAAGTAATGCAAATGGGTCATTTCTGTATTCCTCTTAGTGTGTTGACCCTATAATGCTCTGAATTTGACTCTGATGCTCTGACTGAGTCCTCAATATTTGTCCCAAAATTGACATGTTTCATTAACAGATACCCCAGTGGCCATGACAGCCATTTTGATCCTCCGCCAACAGACAGGAAGTGGGTCATTTCTGTATTCCTCTTACTGTGTTGAACCTATAGTGCTCTGATTTTGACCTGACGTCCTCAAATCTGTCCCAACATTGACATGTTTTGTTCACAGATGTCCCAGTGGCCAAGGCAGCCATTTTGATCCATCGCCATCAGACAGGAAGTGGGTGTAATTCTCATGTGAAACATCTGTTTGCCATCAAATTTCACATGTTTCATCAAGGTCTGCCTCTCTACAGACTTCAGTGTTAATTTCATGTTTTTTTTTTAATGCCACCAGTAGCACCTTGAAAGTTAAATGTCCAATCTTTATATTATTTTACATGATAAATTGTCCTGCTCTGATCCCATCTGCTTATCAGCAGCTTACTTTGTCACACAACCACCTACTGTTGAGGGGCAGTACTACCTCATATACAAAGTGCACCATGTTGCTTTTTTTAATGTGACACATAAGTGGCCTGCGCACCCCGGCCCTTCGGTGCTTCTTGCAGCCATAGTTTTTCTATTGATGTTTTTAAACAAAATATGCAGAGAAAAATCTAGCTGTGTCACAAATCCCTGGAAAGCAGCATAACTAGTCAGAGGTTGAGGCCTGAGTGAGACCTGGAGTTGAATCATCAACAACCAACTCATCTGCCAGTCAAAATTAGTATAATGTGCAGAACAAGTGAGGGGGACTCTTGTAACATTATGTTTTAAATAGAATGCACTTTGTAAATGTACAGTTTTTGACATTTATGTTGGCTTTCTTGTGACCATTCAGTACCTGATATGCTATCTAAAAGTAATACAGGCTCAGATTTGAACAAGAGGCTGTAACAGGAACATCCTGTTATCCCATAAACAGGTCCAATCATTCACGTGTTCACGTTGTGCCTCCTTTTTCATATTTTATGTAATTTTCAGCTATCAGAGCAGCTGTGCAAAGACACTGTTGTGATGTAAAAATATTTGGACTCAATAAAGCAAATTAAAAATAAGACGTCTACAGACACAAGCTACTAATCATTTATTTTTAGTTTATTTTTTGATCATCCTGAGATTTCTTTATGCTGTTTTCATAATGAAAAAAGTATTTACTTTATTAACATTTGACGGATTACATCAGTCATCCATGGTCACTTTAAATGCAGGTTTCTGCATAACCTGAAGACTAATTGTAGTACCACTAAAATGACCAGAGCAAGGCTAATTAAAAGGTTTAGTTTTAGAAATGCACAGCTACTTTGTCATATCACACAATGGTTTAAGCCAATTAAAGTAGTAATAAGCTCTCAAAATCTTTGCATTCAACTAGTTTAATGATTTTGAGTTGCATTCAACTTTAGAAGCTACACCGTTCCATGGATAAATTGGACCTTAACAAGAAAATTCTTTTAATGCAGACTGCTCACCTCAGGGGCATCACAGTGTAGACATGCAACAACACACAGGCTGCCCTGCTCATGTCTAAGGAATCCCCAGCAGAGGGCGCTTGTGTTACAAAAGCAACAATCTCTTTGGAAACGTATACTTTATGAATGCTATTTACTCTATCAAAGTTGTAGATAAGAGCAAATGATGGCAAATGTAATCACCATTGCTAGATTTGAAAACATCCCTGCACAGCAGCAGAACTTTTTTTTTGCATGATTGCATCAAACACGTCGACAGGTTAGCAGTGGCCTTCCTGAGAGACATTCTTCAGTCTTTTCTGTGCAATGTGAGAGAGCAGCAGCTCACGCCTCAGTCCCAGCGCGCTGAGCTGACAATAAAACAGAGGAAGCTCTCAGTGGAGCCTACAGGTGTGCTGCATTGTCTTTCCTGTGTGACAGCCCTGAAAGGAGAACATGCTACTCACTGTGGCGAGCCTGATTGTAGTGGCGTTATCGACCAGCTCCCTGGTGTAATTCCCAGATACAGAGCGGCGGAGACAAACGCAGGTAAAAACACTCGGAATCTTTTATCTCCAGCTAGCAGCCGACGGCAGGGTGAGAGTTCTCCTTTCCCTCAAGCCAAAACACTGAGCACTGGAAGGGATGCAGCTGTTATGTACTTCTTCCTGCTAGTCCAAAGACATGCTTTAAACTCACTTGTCACTTGTTGTGGACCAGATCTGTAGAGAAGAATATCAAGTCGGTTCTCAGACCAGCTTCAAAGCAGATCAGAGTCGAGACAGCAGACACAAACATGCAGATTAAAGACTCCTTGGTGCTCAGAGAAGTACCTCCATCTCAAAATTCACTCTGTATTCTTTCAAACATCAATCTCATAGTAAAAAGATAAAAGATAACATGGGAATAAATCTGCTGGTTAACATCAATGTAATCACATCATTTTAAAGCTTTGTTGTCCCTACAACCATATAACCCATGAATAAAGATTCCCTTTAGATAAGTTTAATCTTTACTCAGACCTGCTAAATGAGCCAAACACAAAGTTCCTGCACAGTTCACTCTGTAATTCATTATTGAATTGCAGACGCACTCTTAAGGCCTTTGCACACTGAGTCAGTTTTTCATCTGAAATTTTTGCTAAAAAAAAAAAAAAAAAGATGCTGACACAGAGACTTTCATCTGTTATTGTTTCCAGAGCAGGTTTGTATATTTTTCATTTTTTTTACATCAGTCTGAGTCATTTAAATCAGTGGTTGACTACTCAGAATAACGGGCAATCCAGGCAATCCTGGTCTATTGTACAGTTAATCTGTGATAACCATATTTTATATTAGGATGGAAGAGTAGCACTTATCACAGCAACAAAAATGAATTTTAGTTACTTATGCTGTAGTGCAATAAAACCTTTTCAAAATGTAACCCCATTTGCTTAAAACAGAATTGCCTTTTTATTTGTAATGCTGACAATGTAGATGGGCACAAGGACAAAACCGTTTGAAAAGCAATGTCAGACTTCATAGCTGAGCCATGATGTACAAAAATATCAGGATACCAGAGACTAAAATAAACGAAACCGAAACAACTTTAAGGGGAAAATAATCGAATCAAAACAGCTGGCAAAAAGGGTTAAAAGTGGCAAGACGTGGCAGAAGCTAAGCGGTGGTTAAAGAGTGGCAAAAGAAGCAAAAAGTGGATGAAAGTGGCAAAAATGGATTTAGGAAGGTGAAAAGGGGCAAAAATGGGCAGAACATGGTGAAAAAATGGGTTGTAGGTGGCAAAAAAGGGCTGAAAGGAGCAAAATTGGGCATACATTTGGTCAAAAGATGCAAAAGTGGGTTTGATAGGCAAAAACATACTGTGAAATAGGTGGAAACAGTGATGACAAGGGATTTAGGGAACTCTGGATGGGGAGTGATGCAGGCTGCTCACTAAAATCATGGAGGCTAACGTCACCACATTTTTTACAATTTTGATGTAAAAAAAAACATGTTATGCTTAAAGTTTGCAAATAAGGTCTTATTACTTTTCATAAAAGTAATAAATCTCTTGAAAAAATCTTAGTATTTCCCTTAAAATATTGTGGCAGTCTTTGCCATTCTATTTCTTTCTTACTTCTGGTTAGGTTTCTGCACACAGGTACAGCTGTGTCAGTGTGTATTAGCAGCCACATGTCAAAGAGGATGGCTATAGCTTCCTCTGTTATGTTGAAATTCTGGGAGACAGGGACAAGAACAACATTAAAATAAAACACAATTTTAACTGTCCATGTTGTATTATTTTCACTGACACAGCCAGGTATTAACCTGTATTCCCCTCCCTGTTCAAGAGCTATGAAGGTTATAAGATGCCTGGGACTTTGGGATGTAAACTAGGCTGTAGAATGATGGTAGAGTCAGGTCTGTCCACAGAACTGGTGAGGCCCCTGATAAACCAAGAGAATGGGCCCTTACCAATTTGATTTATTGATGATATCAGTGCATGTGTGTTAGATCAATGGCACCGGTGATAGCATCCTGGCTAACAGTTACTTCATTTTGGAGCTGAAAGGCTTGTCAAGATCATATTGGGTTCTGATGTTCAAAATACTTCTACAGCCACCTTTCAGACCTTTTTTCATCACTGTTTCTGACCATTTATGCAACACTCAATCCATTTTTACCTCTTACAATGTATTTCTGCAACTTTTAACCTATTTTTGCAGCATTTTAAGACATTTCACAACTTTAGACACCCATTTTTGCTTCTATTTCATCACTTTTAACCCATTTTTCCCTTTTTTTTTGCTGCCATAACCCATTGTTGCCATTAAGACCCCATTTTTGCCTCTTTTAAATCCAGTTCTGCCACTTCTAACTGCTTTTCACAGTTTTTTCTGCCCAATTTTTACCTTTTTGCCTTCCTTACCCATTTGTTGCCACTGTTATTTAATTTTTGTGGCAATGCACCCATTTTTGCTACTCTGCAACAAGTTTTTTAAAACCAATTTTTACCATTTTCTTCCATCTTTAATCCAATTTTGACTGAAGTTACAATTACAAGTTGCAGTGAGTTATATGACAGTAATCTTGTAATGAAGTGAGTTACATTATGCAGCACAGCTTCTCATGATGTGAATGCAGCATGATCACAACTGCTTTTTGACAACAGCTGAACCTAGAGGTCAAAACATTGAGCCTGATGACTGGAGTCATCAGAATAGTGACACCATGTTGGTCAGGAGGTGAGTGAAAGACTAATGAAGGGAGCTAAATGAAACTTTCATTATGTCGTCACTGTGTTGTCTCTCTTTTCTTTTCTCTCACCTCTCACATTCTTGTCTCTGTTTTCTTTCCCTTTCTTTCATACTGTCTGTCTCATTCCATCTCTCCACTCACCCCACCTCCATTTGTGCCTCGCTCTCCAGACTTCTGAAAAAAAGGAAAATGGGAAAACGGCAAATCCTGCTGCCTCTTATGGCATCCGTGTTTACCAAGCCATAATGCCGTTCTCAGATTTGTTCAGCTCCCAAGATCTCTCCTTGTGTGCATGTATCCCTCCACCTCCCCACCCTCCACCTTTCCCTTATCGCCCAACAAAGGCAGCGGATGCTGCATTTTCAACTGCAAAACCTCCTGCAGTGTTACCCCCATATCCACCACCCCTGATTGTTATAGTGGTAAGTACACTGAGGGGAGTCTGCCAAAAGGTACATACATACAGAGAGAGAGAGAGATAGAGAGAGAGAGAGAGACGTCTGTCAATGCTGCATCCACAACCACTAACTCAAGATTAAGCAGGGCTCTGAGCAGGGAGGGATTTCAACAAGACACCTTCTTTTACCTTGATGGGTGGTGGGGGTTTAGGTGAGGGTGACGGGATAGAAGAAATGACACAAAAAGAAATATAATCTGCATCTATTCATCATTAAAGAACAGCAGTGAAAGTTGGGGATGTCACTGCTGGGTTCTTCATTGATACTGAGCCAATGCGGGATGGATAATTGAAGTCTGGGGTTTTTGAAAGGGACGCACATAGGGGGGAAGTTATAATACCCAGGTGCAATGAAAGGATGTCTGTTGTGTCTGCCAAAACACTCTAGCCAGTGCTTTAGGTCTCTTTAGGAGCTGAGCACAGAAAGCAGACAATGCTGTTTTGCAGTTCTTTGAAAACTCCAGTCACCCACACAGACCTGCTATCCAGATACAAGAGACATGAGAAAAAAGACAACACAGGTAATATAGTGGAAATCTGCAGAGCATCGTCAAACTGCTTTGCAGAACAACATGTGTGCTATATGTTGCCCAATACGTACCAAAATATAATAGCAAATATTTATAGATTCTGTTTTTAGTTGGTTTTCGTGTTTTTTTGTAGACATTGTATTAACACTTCTTAGGTACCTCTTTAAAGCACACCTGCACATGTGCGTCACATTTACAGA
This sequence comes from Cheilinus undulatus, assembly GCF_018320785.1. NCBI lineage: Eukaryota > Metazoa > Chordata > Actinopteri > Labriformes > Labridae > Cheilinus > Cheilinus undulatus. The sequence goes on from NC_054866.1 coordinate 20,937,435, forward strand.
GTGACATATGAATGATCTGGAAGAAATTAGATAAAGATAAGTGCTCAGGAAAATGTATGCTGCACAGGATTTTATGGTATATGCCATGCAATAATGTAATCCAGGAGACTGGAACAGGCTGTCCTGGACATTCAGAAGAGAAGTTTTCTTTGGTACAAAAAAGCCTCAAGATTTATTTGGTACAGTGCCTGGTAAATGTGCCATATTGAACACAAACTAGGGCATTTATTATGCAGAGGTAGTTTGGTATTACAAGCCGGTTTCAGGTGTAATCCATAACTGAAATATTTATGATAATGCCAGTATTTTTCTGTTGTAGTTTGTGAGGAATCGTCATTTAATTGAAGTCAGAACCATCTGTATGAAAGGTAAGGTGGTACAGGAGTCTGTTTACACGCGTGCTAATCAGCCTTCATGATCAGTGCTGCCTATTGTGGATGGAAACTGCTGTTCAAAACAACCAAACTCTTAAAAATGTATTATAAATGGGAATGTGGGGATGTGAACAGACATCATTCCTATAAATAAGAATGATGTCTGTTCACAGTCCAAAAATAGAATAAGTTAGTGTTCACACCAAATTCATAATGATCACTGTATGTTATTGGTATTATTAGATGCTTAATGTGATGTTCAAAGAGAATGGAGAGGATGCAAACATCAGCAACTCATGGAAATCCAATAATAGTAATTAGTCTAGTGGATGTCGCTGAACATTTTACTTTCTTAAGTGCAACACAAGTTTCATTCAAATTAAACAGTGGCAGTACGCTACCTGTAAGAAGAAAATAAATATTGGGCATATTTACTTGATTAGTCCTCATTACCCTGTTACAGCCTGCTTTTTATGTAAAGGTTGAAAAGTTTGCATAAAGTATAGTTTAAGGAGCCAGTGCAATGTGTGATGGTAGCTACATCTGCAAGAATAAATCATGCATTTTTGATTAACAGTACCTTTGTCTGTCAGAGGACACAAACAGATTTTCATTAAGCCTGTAAATCCAATGCTGTCGAGGGGGTCTGGCTGCAGACCCTGCATCTCTGCTGGTAACTTCTTGCAGACGCCTTCTGTGTCAGAACAAAAACAGAGGTTAAAGCTTTCAAAATAAAATCTGATTAAACTTTCATTTAAGGTTATCCATCCATTGATCTTCTATAACACCTATCTGTTGGGGGTTGCAGGGGGGGTGCCTATCTCAGCTGTCATTGGGCGAGAGGCGGGGTATACCCTGGGCTGACATATTGGGACAGACAACCAGGCACGCTTACAATCACACCTATGGCCAGTTTAGAGTGATCAATCAACCTAACAAGCATGTCTTTGATGGTGGGAGGAAGCTGGAGTACCCGGAGAGAACCCACGCATGCAAGGGGAGAACATGCAAGCTCCACACAGAAAGGGCCTGGCTGGGAAGCGAACCAGCAGCCTTCTTGCGGCAACAGTGCTAACCCCTGCGCCGCTGTAACCCATTTAGGGTTATGGTAAGGGTTAATGTAAAGGTTAGGATGCCAATAGTAAAAAGTTAAACATCTTTTAAATCTGATTAAGTCAAGTAAACAGTCTGCTTACAGGACAAAATCTCATCCTCAATGAAACCATTCTATTGCAGCTTATATCACTCTGTTAGCTGCATAAGCTATGTAGATAATAAAGCTACTTAGTTAACATGGCTGAAGTTAAGCTCAGAAAGCGGCTACATAATCTACACAGATATTTTACCTACATAACTTTGTTAGCTTTACTTACGTTTGCTAAAGCTCACATTGTGAAAGCTAACTTAGCCACACTGGCTGATTTGATAAGGTTAATTACATAGCCAGTGTAGCTATGTTAGCTTTAGCTAAAACACAGCTGGCATCTCAAATAAAAAGTCTGTGAGAGATGTGAAGTCTGCAGCCAGACTGTCTTGTTGTTGTCATATACACCAAGAAGTGACAAGGGTTATAAGAAGTTAAATAACTTTTAAACCAGAAATCATAGCCAATTTTTTTCTTCTTAAGGGTAGCCATTGTGCCGTTCCAATGATGATGCATGCCTTTGAATCCCTTACAGAGGCTTTTCTAGTGAGCCTGGAACATGGGGGATTTTCCATGGTCTTTAAAGATTACATCCACACCAGTAAATACAATATTTAACATGTTTTTAATCATTTTTTTAAATACATTTTTGATAATTCTGCTTCAGTCGACTAATGCTCAATGCCATTTTGTATCCCACAATACTTTGTGATGAGCTGTGACAACCAATGGCAGGCCAATCTGTCATCACATCATCAAACTGTGTTACTCTAACTGTGCAGATCATGGTGGAGATGGCCTAGTTAGCTCATAATGGAAAGAAAGAGAGACAAAGAGCCTGTGATGTGGCCCTCTGTGTCACTGCAGACAAAACTGTTTTTGATTATAGCACAAATAGAGCCAATACAAAGATGTACAAGGATTTTTTTTTTTTTTTTTTTTTTTAAATATGTCATTAATTTGAAGTCTTTTTTTTTTGTCACTGAAAGATTATTTTCTTTTACTTTTTGGTACCAAAGAGATGGGAGAGCAAGTTTGTGCAAAAAGATTTAGTCATACATAAAAATCTATGTTTGAGTTTTTTAATTTTGTCTTTATAGTTCCATTACTTTTTTCTTTAATTCAGATGACATTACTGCAGCACACATGTTAAACACATGAAGCCCTATTTGTCCTGTAAAACAGGGGATGTTTAGAGCTTGACTGTGCACCACAGGGTTGTTTTACAAGCTTTTTAAGGCAATACAGTAAGTCCAGGTGAGACCAAATTGCTAAAAAAATAGCATAGAACTCAGAGGGTTAAAGTGTATGCAAACATCGAAATCAGTCATTTTACATGAATCTTGTATGGTCCCGATTCTGACTTAAAGCTAAGTATCCATTCAAAAGCATTTTTCATTTTGATTTTTGTGCCCTAACACCTGTCAGTCAAACAAACAGTCACACTAAAAGACTTGGTGTCTACTGAAACATCTCTAAAGTATCTAAAACCTTTTGTCTTCCTTAATAAATAACTGAAAAATCCCCTCCCTACCTTATCGGACTGTAGAATGGATGACTTTTGATTCCAGCCTTTAAGAAAGTATCCACTTTGTAAAAGTAACAGTGTATCTGCTAAAATCTAAACTAAAACAGGCAGCACACTTTTAATAGAGTATGGTGAGATGCTATGGATGCTTGAATGACTTCTGTTTATTTTCTACCTTGTTTACATCTTCTCATTTCCTGGCAATTTTCCCTGTGTGAGATTACTCTCCACACTCAGCACGGCTGGTGGTTTCTTAGACCAAAACAAGATGTGCCGTCGACTGAATTTCAATTAATACACCTCCGGGATTTTCTTCACTTGATAGGAAGGTCTGTAAAACAAATTGGTTTGGCAGTATGCTCTAAAAATAGGAGAGACGATGAGGATGTGAGTGGGAAAACTGGGAGCAGAGAGGTCCTGGATGGTTATTTGTTTGAGCTAGAATGACTTTTTGCTTCATCTGGTTTGCTTTAGCACACATAACCATCATGACTGTATTGTGACTGTACAGACAGGACAGAAAACATGCTCAGTATATGTTCAGCTACACCGGGGAAGCTGGGCAGCAGCCTGCATATACACACTGTTTGTTTTGGACTCAGTGCCGTCTCATTTACACGTGTTAATTGCAGCTAATTGGTTCTAATTAGATGAACAGGAAACCCTCTGGGACCACTCATACCTTTAATTTGAAGTAAATATCATTAATTAACATATGCTAATTCCAAGCCAATTAACATTGATTAAGAGATGCCAGCAACAAGGGGGGAAAAGCTACCAACTCTCAAAAATTACAAATGACTCAGCACGAGGGGAGAGAGGAAACGTCATGGCCGATGTCAGGGAGAGTGGGCGGGAGTCCAGGCACGACTGGCAACCTTGGCCCCCGGTCCCGCCACCCTGCACAGGGGGTCACACTGTGCCTACTGTACCCAAAGTGTCTGCCATGTTTGGTACTGACTGCATCCACCATCTGCTAGTCCCACTGTTCCCACCACGCCCGCCGGACTCTCCATGGTTTTCATGCACACCCTGCTCAGCATACTTATAACCCACAAACCCCTATGAACTTTATGCCCCCCATACCTGCTGCATCCGCCATACCTGCCATGTTTACTCTCCATTCCCATAAGCATCCTCAGCATACTTATCATGCAACCTGCCCTGCTCGTTGCACCAAAGCCACCACGCTCCCCATGCTTTGCGTACCTATTGTGCATGCTCTGTGGTACACCTGCACAGGAAACATCCCCGCTGGCTTTGCAGACAGAGGGCATGTGTCTGCCAGGCGATTGAACAGGAGAGATTAGAGGGCTTACTGCTGAGAGAAGGAGCAGAGAGACAGAGGGGGAGAGAGAGTGAGGGAGTGGAGGGAGACAGAGGGAGGGAGAGAGTGACAGCAAGGGCGAGAGTGGAATAAGAATTAGAGAGGGGAGCGATGTACAAGCAAACATGATACTGTACATCAACATCATGTACAGAGGTGAATGTTTTTATGAGTGCTGTGATTGGAAAAAAAACCACAGAAACTTGTAGAAACTTGATATAAGGCACTAAAATGCTTTGTTGGCTAATGCCATTTGTTCCCTAAATTTCTGCTTTATCTCACAATTTAAAACCTGTCTTGTTTATTTTACTGCATTTATGAAGCACTTTGTAACTTGGTTTTTGAAAGTGCTAGAAATTTTGACTAGTGTATCATAATAACAGTCATTTTTTCCCCTGCTTATCAAATATAAATGATCCTTTTGTTGTAATTTTCCTGTGTTGTTAGTAGATTATCTGGAAACAACTTTCAATGAGGTTCACAAAAATAACTAGAAAATTGATAAATAACTAACTGATGAGTAAAATGGCCTGAAGGTCTCAGACAGTTATGCAAACATGTAGCATTAACAGAAAACACAAATGCAAACAGCTATAAACAAAATCCAAGGAGCAACATCAGTGCAAACAAGTGCAAGACAACTGCAAGTTGCTGCAACACAACTGCAAAAACGGCAACGGAAATAACCCGACAACGGAAGTCCAACAGACACAGGGCTGATTAAATGCTAAATTAATATACGACAACCAGCTTAAACCAATGAATTAATAAATTTAAAGATAAATACATCATAGGATGTTGTGTTTTACTTATTTTATCAACATGTCCATGGACAATAACAATCTGTGAACAATAATCTAACCATACTTGTCCAGAAAACACTGCAACAGTTGGTTGGTTGGGTTGCAGCAACCTGCAGTTGAGTTGCAGGGACTTGCAGTTGTCTTTCATTTGTTTGCATTGATGTTTCAGCTACTTGGATTTCAGTCATATCCATTGCATAGTTGCTTGCGTTTTTTCTGTTTCAAAGCGTGGTTATGCATTCAGTGAGACCTTCTTGCCACTGTAACTTAGTTTGAGGAACAAATATGTACCAAGTGTATAGACATCTTTAAAAAATGAATAAATATTGAGTCACTACCTAGCATAATGATCAGTTTAAAGTAAAGGTTGATAAGCAAACAATTACCCATTTTTTATTGTAAAGAAGACTGTAAACAAACATACTGTATTTTACTCATCTACAATGTATTTGTCCATTTATTGTGATGAATGACGAGTTAGATTTATGCTAATGCTAATGGCAGTTACTGACCAGTTTAATGAAGTACATCTGAAATTTTCTGGTACAGAGAGTTCTATGAAGTGTGGTAGCTTCACCTCTGACTTCTTTCCAGTTGATTCTGGGTTGAGGCAGGGGCACATGTTAGCCCCTATGCTCTTCAGTACCTGTAAGAACTTGGATAATGGGGCAACAAACTGTGGAGTGTCGTTTGGCGATGTCCAGATCCCTGATCTAGACTTTGCTGATGATGCTGTGATCCTTGTGGAGACTGTAGATATCTTTGTGGGGGCTCGAAACTTCCTGAGTGGGGAAGCTTAAGTGTTTGGAATGCCAGGCTGAAACAATGATCCAGGCATTTGGGGATGCCTTGAGGGCTGTCATCAAATCTATGTCTGTGAACGGTGAGAGTGTAGAGGTTGCAGAGCAGTTCACCTACCTTGGCAGCGAAATCCATCGAACTGCTGACTGCTGGGCTGAGATCAATCATAGATTTGGAACTGTGCATGGGGAGATGGGTTTGCTGAGCAAGACAGAGTGGCATTCCTGGTATTGGAGCATGCAGACGAAAATCAGTCTTTTGGTCCTTGGTGGTTCCTGTCCTACTATAATCTTGTGAGGCCTGGATGTTGACTGATGACGAGGCACCAGCTGCAATCCGTTGTGACATCTTCTGTGCACATTTTTGGATATGACTGACAAGATTGTGTATCTAATGCTGATGTGCTCAGGAGTGCAAGGATGGGAAGGGTCAGCTACTTGATACGGCACCGGCGTGTTTCCCCGGGCCTGATCCAGCTCACCGCCTACTGGGTGCTGGACCCAATGGGCTGGTCTAGGTGCCAGGGGTGGTCACATGTGTCATGGAGGGGGGAGCTGGGAGGATACCTTAAGAGATGGGGCATGGGCCTGGCCTGGATATTTGAATATATCCTATTTTCCCCCTTTTTATCATGTATAGACCAAACAATAAGGGATAAACAATCATTTAATTGTTCTTGATGAACTCTATGTATTAGTTGCACTCATATGCAGATGATGTAAACATATTCATTGACGCTGAGGTGTTCTTGTGATTATGCAGGAGAAAGCGGCATGACCTGCTTGTATACAACTGGACATAAATAAACAGTGAAATGTTAATAAAAAGACATGTGGAGAAGGAACAATTAAATGCATTGATGCCTGGAGAGAATATTAATGACTGATATGAGATGAATGACATACCAATGGATAGCAGAAATTATGGTTAATTAGTCGTGTTTAAAATCCAACAATATGAATTACGTTTTTAAAGCTTATAGAATCTAAGAGAAAATATGGGGAAAATTCATGTCATTAGTAAAGCTAGAAATAATTTGGTATTTCTGCTGTAGACTCACAAAGAAATGTTCTACTTGGTTGAGGGAGTGTGGATACTGTTGACACTCTCTTCCATTCACCACCATCAGCACACTGGTCATCTCAATTCAAGGTGACACTGACTGAACCGAATCAGTTAAATCAGAATCAGTAGAGCAGCTAATCAGGTGTATAACTCCAGCACATGTGTATGTGTTTATATCTATGTATTCATGCAAGAATTATTTCTAGGTCGAGCAAGCAGGAGCCTGTGTGAGTGTGTCTGTGTGAGTGTGAGGGTTAGAGGCTTGTGTGCTCCCTGTGGGTGTGGGCACAGCCACATCACTGGCTGCCAGGATGCCCCACTGAACCATCTGACACACATTCACACCTCGGCCACCATGCCCATGAGCACATGCAGACAGTACTGGCAGCCTGTTTACCCTGTCTGTGCATGTGTCTGTGTAGGAGCAATTGAAAAGTGTGTTTGTCTTTGAGTTACATTGATATCAACATCTATTCACCCAGTGTATGATTGGCAAAAAGTAGTTCGAATAATTATTTAAAGACTAGCAGCTAATCTTTGACACTGTGACCTCTCTATCATTTATTTACAAAATTATTGCATATATAAATGCATGTCTCATAATAGAAAAAGTAGAAAAAAATCTAGATCCAAACACTAAACCAAAACCCAACCTCAGACTTCTAGCAGTGCCCTGAAGTAACAACCGTTAAAGATCTAAGACAAATACACATTTCTAGAAATTCATCAACCACTACTTTAGATTTAGAAAAAAACTACTACATAACATTTTTCAATAAAGAAAATAGTCTTGTTAATGATAAATTAAAGAAAAAAAAAAAACACAGTTTATTGGATTTTTGTTCCTGAATAGAGAATTGGTGCCTGTTTTAACTGATGAAATTTAAAAAGCTGAATTCCACAACTTGTATGAAAAATCTTACAGAGCCTGGCATTTAAGGTCAAATAATGTTTTAAAAGGCAAATATATCAGACAAATCTGAAATAACAAGTTCCAAAGGTCAAAATATGAGCTAAAATTCTAAATTTTAAGTTTTACAGGTAAAAATAAGAGTTAACGCTCAAAATCATGAGTTTTAAAGGTCAAAATATGAGATAACAGTCAAAGTGAGGAGTTAAAAAGGTCTAAATGTAAGATACAATTTCAATCATGAATTTTAAAGGTCAAAATAAAACATAAAAGTCAAAGTCAAAATTTGAGATAAAATTTGAAAGTCATATCCACCATACCCCTAATAATGCACAGCCCATATCCTTCATAAAATCAGCACAGATAGGTTTTTAAGCTCATTCCCTGCAAAATGTGTACCAATAAAGACAGGAGCTATTCAGACCAAAATCATCATTTGCACTGACCCTGCAAAGCCAGATTCCCCAGATTCAATATCTGTCATCAGGCAGATCCACCTTGTAAAGCTCAAATTTAAAATTATTTCTCCCTATCAGAGAACAGACCTGAGCATATTCATCAGATCAGGACATTTCTTTGTTGCAAGAAGAGCACCGTGCTTTAAATGCTCATATGATCATTTTTACTTATTTTACTGTTGTATCTTATATTTTGTTCTACGATTCTTGTTAACATCTGGCAAAGGGACTACTGATGAAAATTAGCCTCTTGGCTAACTCGGGTACATTTACATTTGTTTGAATGTTGATTAATATAGAGTGTCCCTTTTCAAATAATGTAAATAAATAAAAAAAAGGCCAAAAATGTTTTTCTACCGACTGGCTTTGGCAGGAATTTGATTCACCAACTGGCTCTACTAATAGTTCGCAACAATAGCAGCTACCATGTGGAGATCATTCGTCATTTGTTCAAATTGCCCTGAAATTGGCCTGTAATGAATAAGACAGACGGAACATTCACCAAATTATCTTCCAAGATCTTTCTCAAAGGTTTGCCCTACTATGGACGGTTGCTTAGATGCATGTGAGACATATGAAATGTTTAATCTGGCGCAACAGGTTACTTTTGTACGAGGCTGCAAACAGGATTATTTCTGTGCCTGCCTTTTTGAATTGGTATTTTGAATGGGGCTTTTGCAGTAAGCCTCAAGTGGACACTCAAGGAACTGCTGTTGTTTTACCCTCTCTATTAGGTTCAGTTTTTTAATTCTTGAGGTTGCTACTTGATGCAGTCTGGATGTGATAGCAGGAGTTTTGCATTGCATTCAAGTGTTGCCTCTCAGAAACAACACTCTTATTTCAGTGGTCAACATGCACAGGTGCTTTGACTTTTAGCTGCTGCAGCTACATTGTCTTGTTCACTGGCCAACAGAAAACAGCATAAGTCTAAAAAGACTACTTTTTCATTCATTCATTCTTTACCAAAGTATAAAAAATGGGGTCAAAAAAGTGCACAAAGTCTTCACTTTTCTCCCTTAGTTCTTTTAAAAACAAACAATAAAGGCTACCTTTTCAACCTAACTTTGAATTAATACATGAAATAGAAATAAAGGACATTCCCTCTGCTTGTTGTATTTAACACAAACTATTTAATTTAGGGATAGTCATAGCCTATTGATTGGTCAATACAGCCTGGACTATGATTATGCTACAAACATAAATAAGAAAACTTCATATGCTGAAAACCCAGACTCCTGTCTACATTCAACATTTCTACGTAGAATCTGTACAAAGAGATTAATCAGAGGAGTGTGACACACAGTTGCTTAAAAATTAACCCTTCAAGGAGCTCTGATGTCTCTCATGCACACACACGAAACAGACACACAGAAGCTACATGGACAGGAAACTAAGACAAAGACCACCAGAGAGAGAGAAAGAGAGAGCGAGGGACAGCTTGAAACAGACGTTTAGAGAGGACACTGTTTTTGTCAGGCTTCATGAATATTTAGCAGGAGTTGTTGGAGCTAAGATTGAGGTCTGGTGGGTTTGTGTATGTGTGCACATGTTGAAGCACAGGAGCAGTGACTTGTTGTCTGCTTTGTCTTTGTTTGTTTAGTCATTGTGTGTGTGCGTATACATACTAAAACACAGATACATGTGTGTGTTTTTATCATCAGAGTCAGACTACACGGTCTTTTTGTCTGTTAAGCCCAGTTCACACCAGGACCAGTTGAAACTCACAACTACTTGCAATTGGCCACCCTGCAACATTCTCAAATTCTGTCAGTTTACCCTACTGCAACTGGTGATGATGCATCATTTCAATAGCAACAACTCTCACAGTCAATCATTGGTCAAGTGATTTTTAAATTTTTTTTTTACCATGGTAAATGGAATTGAGCTAGTATAGCTTTTTTCTAGTCGTCTGACTATTCAAAGTGCTTTTACACCGCAGGTCACACCTTCACACCCTTACACTCCATTCACTCATACATACACTGATGGCAGAGGTTGCTATGGAGAACTTTCCGTTCATATGCATCAACCCATTTACACACCAACGACAAAGCAAATTGTGATTAAGTGTCTTGCCCAAGGACACTAGCATGTGACTAAAGGACCCTGGAGATCAAACCCACAACTTTCCAATTTCACGACAACTAAGGGCACACTCACACTAGGCCATCCGAACCGTGCCTGGGCCCATTTCAGCCTAAAGTCCAGGACGTTTGGCCAATGTGAGTGCAATCGTTACGTGCTCCGCGTTCGTGGCAGGCCGCGAACAAAAGGACCCGACTCAGAGTACAGAGAGCATATCAGGCAGCAGCTGCATGCTAGAGACAGCAGGATTTTTTCTAGAAAGATAGACAACTATATATTTTGTCTCATTGTATTTCAACAATTTACAAAGATTTTATAAGAGCTGAAGAATTTAACTTTGCACAGCTCCATTACAACCTCGTTCCAATGGATCCCAGTCCAGTCAACATTCCCAGTTTCTAGCAAAGTCAGGCTTAACCACTGAGGGTTTAATTGGATTGTGAAATAAAGCTTCTTCCCTTGATTGAGCCACAAACATCTCACAAGATAACAAACACCTTTCACCCTCCGTGCATAAAGGAGAGTGCCAAATACACGGACAAGTGTGTACAGTGGTTAATCACACAGCTGATTTAACCTCTCTTATTATAAAATGATGATGCCAAACTATCATCCACTGAATTAACTTACCTTTAACTCTATTTCATGTTATCAAGAAGTGGAATTGTGGTCTTGGTCGCTGATGTTCGAATGCAACATCCAGCTCTCATCAGAGGGTTAAAATTGCTCTTGTTGCAGTAAGAAAATCTTTTAACTGAACATTTAATCTTGCTCTGAACACAGGTTGTCCTATGATATGAGAGTTTGTCTGGTGCAGCACTGAAAGGCATCCAAAATTATGCTGAGAGATGGCACAGATCATGGCACATAAAGGAGTGCAAGGGGGATTCAGATAATACACAAACACAAAGAAATGACTGTAGGGGCTCATATGAGTTAAAAAGTCCAGGTTTCATTCAGCAGAAGTGCTTGGAACTCTGATCAGGCTCCAGATTATATATTGTGAGCGATAACTCTTTGCTATGAACTGCTTTATCTCTCTCTTCACTGGGCTCTGTATAGTTAACGCAGCCTACAGATCCCAGGTCTGGTGAATAACTCCGGTGTCAGATCAGATATCGTATAAATCTGTTGCTATTTTACAACCAAAAAACAACCCCTATGTATACTGAGTCATCAACACGTATACGTTCATCAATGGTGGAGGCTTCGTGAGATAATGTCGGTGCATGACGTATCCGTGCCCAGACCTGGATGTGCTGAGCAGTGTGAGTGTGGGCCAAAGGGGGTCAGGGGAGGGGGCCAAATGAGCTTTTGCAAGATTAGAATATGGCACGGTACGAATTGCCTAGAGTGAGTCCTCCCTAGCTCTACCTACTGAGCCACAGTCACCCCTGCACATCACGTCTGCCTCTACAAGAAGGACAGACCTGCGCATTCATTGTTTTTTTTTTTCTGTTATTAGTCTCATGACATGGCACAACATTAAGCTGCTAGACAGGGATTTATCCCTAATTGCTCCTTTTTATCTCCATTCTAGCTTGCAGATCAATGTCATGGCACACATAAACACATAATGCTTTGCTAGCTCAGTCTTATTCTATTTGTTATATATGCAGGCTGGTTGGGAAAAACACAAAAATATCTTCTTAGCCAAGAAATGCTTTCAGTGTGGCTCTTTGTTCTTGTTTTAATAAAGAGATGCGGTCCAGTTCTGATAAAACTGATGCTATACTATAGCTACATACGAGCTTAATGCTACACCAATGGCAGTTTACAATGCAACTACACTAACTCAGAACTATCACAGACTCATGCTGATGCAGGGTTGGGAGATAAGCAAAAACATGTCCATCGTGCTGTTCTTTGCTCTTTTATAATGTGGCATAGTTCTGATAAAACTGTCACTACACTATAGCTACATTTGAGCTAAATGCTACACTGGTGGCAGCCATTGCTATCAGTTTCCGATATAACTAAACTCTGCCCATAGTTACTGCCTTGTTTTAGAATTACACTGATTGGTCAGTTCTGTTTTTAGGCCTGGCAAAATAATTCAGATTGCAGCTTTGCAAGATGAATCTGCCTGATGACAGATATGGAATCTGGCCAATTTGTCTGCTTTGTAAGGTTAAACAGCTGTAACTGTTGCCAGCGATGTTCTAAATAGACTTATTGCATTAGGAATCTTTGGTCTGAACTGGGTTTTGTGGTAGATTGTGTCAGATTAAACAGTGTCAGAGCCAAAAATTCATGCTGGGATTTCATCAACAAAAATGAAAGATGATGACATGATGGTACCTGACCAGTCATCACAATGATGTAATGATGTTGGGTTGGGGCTAGACAACACCCAAAAAGAAGACTCTACACCAATATAATGCACGCAATGTACGATGCTTTATTTGCCTTTCCAAATGTTTTGGTGAACAATGCACTAGCTTGTTGCTAATGCTAAGGAGTTAATCATCAGGTTGTGTAAGTATGTCTGATACTTCTCACCAATAATTCTCTTTTTCAGGCTGTTGTGTTACTCCATCTTTAACATATCATTACTGCAGGGATGCTGTCAGAGCTGGATAAACCTTTCCTGTCTCATTGTACCATATCATGGAATCATCTATTTTCTTGAGCATTGCTTTATGGGTTGTTTACACCTGTGACTTTTGCACATGCAGAGTTAGCCAAATCAAACATGCTAGACCTTCTGTCTGGGGTCTTGAGACAACCCAGATGTAGTCTTGATTATCAAATTGATTGTCATAGAGCTGACCAGTTCTGAAACCCTAACCCTACAACATGAAGTCTTTGGCATATGTGTGCATAGTGGAGGTCATAAAGACAGCTGTTGTCATGGCAACAGCGATGTGTCAGGTTCTGTGGACACTTGTGAGAGCCTAAGTCTTACATGCAAGTCTTTGTGTTTATGCAAAGATGACTAGCAGGTCAAACAAGCAGCTCTCTCACCTGCATGTGCTTGTCTATGCCTGTTTTTGTGCGTGTGGGGGCTGTGGGGAGGGGGAGGGGGTCATAAGGGGGGCTACCCAGCATTTTGTCATGGCACACTTGACAAAACAAAGACAACTCACTTTTCTGGTCCTGTGCCACATTTGGTATTCAGGAACAAGTCGGGGCTCTGGCTGCAAGGGCCCGATAACACCTCCTCTCTCCCTCTCTCTCCTGGGTGTTGTGGTGGTGGAGGGATGGTGTGGAGGGGCTCCCTTCACTCCAGACAGACCCTGCCATTCGAATGCAAAGCCTCAGCTGCCGCAAATCCGCCCCTCCTGCCTGCCCTCCCTCTGCCTCCATCACCACCACCACCATTCTATTATTTCGTTGGATTTCACAGCTATTTTTGGATGGGCGGGCTAAGCCGTCCAAGGATCTCCACTGGAGATATGTCATCAAAACCCGACCACCACACCATGAGGCCATTAACATAAAAATTAAAGAATTATATGCAGGGAAAATGGGCAGTGAATAAATGAATGAATGAATGAATAAATAAATGAAAAAATGCATAAATCTCACCCTAACCAGCCTTCGTCTGTTTCCCTTTTTCCTGAAAAGAAGTATTGGAATGGGGCTGGTCGTATCTTATTGGATTATTTGTTTAGCTTTGAGCCTAAACACATGCTTACAAATGACTTACAGAAAAACACAGATGGAAACAAGTATGCAAGGTTTGCACAGGATGGAGGGAACATGGATAGTGCTCACAGCGGCTTAGTTGTAATGTCCTTTTTTTGGCACATTGGTTCCAGAAATGCAATCCCCTCAAAAGCTCAGAGGAAAAGCTGGCCACATGCTGCAAAGAAGGAAGTAGCAGGGTGAAAAAAGGAAATGATGCAACACTTTGAAAAAAAGGCAAAAGGATGTGAAGTTTAGACACTCCAAAATTCAATTTCAGATTCTGAAACAGCTTTGAATGTCTCAGAAATGGAAACTCTTATGTGAAAGCTATCATCCATACTTTCCAGCACTGTCCTCTATATCCACATAGCCCTGACTTTAGAAAGCAAACTTTGAAATAAATCAATGAAAGGCAGCCTGTATTTCACCATAAAAGAGCTTTTTTGTCATCAAGGCTTCACTCTTATTTAGAAATCCATAGTTTGTAGATTTTCGTAGAAACCAAGGGTGACTGCACTTTTTAAAATATTACTATGCATTTCTAGTGGTTGTAAAGTGCAAAATAGGCTCAGCAACGAAGTGGAAGGCCATGTAAAATGACGGAGTGGGGTCAGTGGATGCTGAGGCGCATAGTGCGCAGAGGTCGCCAACTTTCTGCAGAGTCAACCGCAGACCTCCAAACTTCATGTTACCTTTAGATAAGCTTAAGAACAGTATGTAGAAAGCTTCATCGAATGGGTTCCCATGGCCGAGCATCTGCATCCAAGCCATACATCACCAAGTGCAATCCTAAGCGTCGGATGCAGTGGTGTAAAGCATGCCACCACTGGACTCTAGAGCAGTGGACACCTGTTCTCTGGAGTGACAAATTGCGCTTCTCCATCTGACAATCTGATGGACAAGTCTGGGTTTGGTGGTTGCCAGGAGAACAGTACTTGTCTGACTGCATTGTGCCAAGTGTAAAGTTTGGTGGAGGGGGGATTATGGTGTGAGGTTGTTTTTCAGGAGCTGGGCTTGGCCCCTTAGTTCCAGTGAAAGGAGCTCTGAATGCTTCAGCATACCAAACCATTTTGGACAATTCCATGCTCCCAACTTTGTGGGAACAGTTTGGGGATGGCCCCTTCCTGTTCCAACATGACTGTGCACCAGTGCACAAAGCAAAGTCCATAAAGACATGGTTGAGAGAGTTTGGTGTGGATGAACTTGACCGGTCTGCACAGAGTCCTGACCTCAACCCGATAGAATGCCTTTGGGATGAATTAGAGGGGAGACTGAGAGCCAGGCCTTCTCGTCCAACATCAGTGTGTGACCTCACAAATGTGCTTCTGGATGAATGGTCAAAAATTCCCATAAACACACTCCTAAACCTTGTGGAAAGCCTGCCCAGAAGAGTTGAAGCTGTTATAGCTGCAATGGGTGGACCAACGTCATATTAAACCCTATTGATTAAGAATGGGATGTCACTGAAGTTCATGCGTGAGTCAAGGCAGGTGATCGAATACTTTTGGCAATATAGTGTACATTACCTGTCACTAATATTCAATGAAAGCTTCTGCTTTGTCATACTCTTGATCCTTTTCCATCATGCTGTTGGGGACGGAAAAGCATGTCTTCTTGAAAAGGAAAGGGTAAGCAGCAGTGTAATGCCGGGTATACACATGAATTCAGAGTATACAAACTTATTTTTAAGTCTTAATGGAGTTTTCCCACTTCTAAGTGGCTAGTACTTGGTAGTTGCACAGTGGTGCAAGAGTAAGCACTGGTGCTGCACAGTAACAAGGTTCTTAATTCGAAACCTGGTTGGACAGGGCCTTTCTGTGTGGAGTTTGCATACTTTTCCCATGCATATGTGGGTTTTGCAGGTACTCTGGCCTTCTCCAACAGTCCAACGACATGCTGGTTTTGTTAACAGGCAACTCAACTCTAAATTGCCCGTAGGTGTGAGTGTGACAGCTGTTTGTCTCTAACTATCAGTCCTGTGATTAACCAGGCACTCCTGATTGTACCCCACCTCTCACCCAATGACATTTGGGATTGGCTCCAGCCCCACATGACCCCTAACAGGATACTTGATGTAAACAATGGATAGATGGATGGTTTAGTAATAATACTGGGCCAGCCAGTCAGAGTTAGAATAGGACTTAGTGGAAAGGGTATCCCAGTCAGCATTTTTGGCCTCAGATCCTGATTCAATTTCTCACAAATTGAGAATCTATTGATTCCAAGCCGTGATCTGATACTCACATTTTTCAGGATAAGAGTTTTAATGTTTTTTATTTTCAAAATCACTGAACAGAAGAACTTCTAGATGTCTCAGTCCTATTCTATTTAATAGGATTGAGACATCTAGAAAACCAGCATTTTGTTCACCTTTTCTCTGATTTTTTTTTTTTTTTTTTTTTTGCTTTAACGCTCACTCAAGGGTTTTTGTCTTTCTCTTAAAGTTCTGAGTTTGTTGCTTTAGTGTAGCAGCCTTCTCCTCTGGTGCTAGGATGAAGTCAACATATTCCATTGCATGTTTAGTTCAGAGATGTCAAATCAAATTGCTAGTTTTAAAAACAACCCTGTTGCTACCGCCTTGAGAAATGGTTGTGTTACAGATGCTGCAAGTTGCCGTTGTATTTCAATATCACATTTTAGCTATGGAGTTGCTAATGTTATCAGCTGCTGCTTTGTTGTCTTAACTGGGTTAATGGCCTCTATGGCAAATTGTGCTCTGATTACGACACCTGACGTAAATGATCAGCTGGGTTGATCAGACCAAATTACTGATCTCTAAAAAATTACTAAAAAATGCTTATATCGGCTGTGATCTGAAACACACGATTGGGATTGGGACACCCCTGCTTGCTGGTTCTCCAGGATATCTAGTGACATGACAAGAGCTAGCATTTCTACAAGCTTCCTCCCCTCATCATAATTTCAAAATTATCCTCACAACCTGAGGCCAAACAGCAAAAGTTGGTGGTAGGTTTGAGAATACAAGAGGCCTATTTCCATGTGTACTGAAAAAGGAAGAGCACTCTGTAACATAGGGTAATTATTATTTGCTGGATGGGTCACAAAAAATACAGGACATCAATTAAGAGCATACACACTTCTGCGTGCCAGTACACCACTGGGAGCAATTGACACCAAACACAAATTTGTACTTTGGTGTAAGGAGCAAAAAAAATTCCAAGGCTTTTTTGGGCATACTTGTGTGCTAGTTTGTGAATTTTGAACTGATTTTGATGGAACTAGAGTCATAAAATGATGCATCTGGTTATCTTAAATTACTTTACAGGATAGAAACTCATCTTTACACAGTGAGAGCTGACATCTCCATTTCACTTCATTACTTTATGTAGTATCTTATATCAAAGTGACAAGCCAGATCTGTTGCTGTTTGCCTGCCAAGTTGTAGTCATATGAAGGTCAGCATGAGAGCTCAGCATGGACACAAAAACAAAATGCAAAAAGTAGTGTCCCAGGTTTAAGGCAACTTGCTGTTAAAGTGTAAAACACAGGTAGGCAAGGCAGAAATAAGGCTGATTTACTTAAGTCTGACCAAGCATATGACAGGAAAGTTTTCATAACATAAACCCAACAGCATAATAAGGGGGCAGGTTTCCATGCAATTGGATTATCGGGTAATTGGCAAAGATGTGAAGCTTGCTGAGGGCAACTAGTGGCCAGGTTAGGAATAACAAGGACTGAGAGGGAGACAGAAGTACAGTGTTTGCTATTGGAAGCCTTGGTCAGTCATGAGTCTCACTTACTTTTGTTTTCACATTTACAATGTATTGTTAGATACAATGTAAATCTGGGTTTTAAAAATCTCAGCTATTGCTACAGAAAGGCAGAATCCTGTACTCGAAAAGGGTACAGGGTATTTTACAACAAGATGAGTTCCATGTACAGTCGGTCTACCCCTCAGTCTCTCCACCCGTGTGGTGAGCAGCGAGTGCAGACCTGCTGATGTATGGGGAGTCGTGCTGCTCACTGTGTCTGAGCCTGTGTCATCTCTGCTTCCATTTGCAAGGTGTTTATTCTGTCAGCGTCTTGAGTGTTTGCCCAGCTGGCACAGACTCGGCTTCTGGCAGCGCCAATGCACCACCTCCCCTAGGGGGCGGAGGGATCTAGGGCCTCATGAAGGGTGGAGGGCTGGGTGGTTAGGTAGGAGGAGTTATGAGAGCTAAATAGAGGGAGCAAGATGCCTGTCCTCCTCTCCTCCTCCCTCTTGTCACCCCCTCTGTGCCATCTCCATCCCTCTCTGCGATCCTCACAGAGAGCATGTGCAGTGTCTGCTGAGGTGGTGGCAACTTCAAACCGACCTGCATGAGCGTGTATCGATGCCAGTCCAAAAGCTGCCACCACCGCCATCTAGGCACCCCATCCCACCTCTCCTCCCCCAGCCTCCCCCAGCCAAAGTGGGGCGGCTTAGCCCCCACATAATCCCTATTGACTGCCTCTTGCTTTGTCTGCCAATTCCCAGCATTGGATTTGTCTCACTCGATGATGCGCTCCACTCCACTTCTCCCACATTAATCCATACTGTTATTACTTTTCAATACCAACGCTAATTATTGCCCCCCCTTACTACCTACCCCGACAACCCCACCCTGACATTGCCACACATACCGTTTTGGATGTAAAACAACAGCAAAGAACAAATGAGTTAAGAGCCATTGACGAGGGGCCAAGGATGACAGCAAAGGAGCTAATTCCATCCTTTAGCTGCTGACAAATCATCTCCCGGCTGCAAAACGAGTGTGAAACGCAATGTGGGATACTGTGCTGGCCGAGGCAGCATGATAGGCCACGTTGCTATACTGCCACCAAAGACATGCCAGCTCTTAGAGGCAACCTATGTGTGTGTCAGTCAGACATGCAGGCTTCTTAAATTTCCGATGGAATTAATAAAGTATCAATCTATCTATCTATCTAGTCTGAGATTCTTTGGGAGGTGTTTTTTATGGTGTCAGTTTTTGGTGGTTACACTTATTAAAATGTAATTCTTATTTGTGAATAAATGATGCATGTTTCCTTCTTTTAATACTAGACTGACAGGAACAGCTTGATGCACTTACCTTTCAGGCATGCCTTTGAAAAAAAAAAAAAACAAAAAAAAACTACTTTTTTTTTTTTTTTTTTACATTTTTAGCATTTAGTTAAGATAAGTGCAGATAAATTGCAACAGACCTATTGTGTGATCATATCTAACAATAAAAGAAAAATACATGAAGTGAATATAAAAAGCATGTATTACGGGACACTGAATACTTACTAATAATGCATCTGAATTCCCTTTATAGTGCCTATATCAAGTATTCATCCCTTTTGATGTTTCACCCTTTTTTGAGTTAATAAATTGATCATGGTTAATATATATATATATATATATATATATATATATACAGTTTTATTTATTAGACCACCACCCAAAGTAAGGTTTATGCCACAGCTGCCCTAAATTAACAGCATTGGTAATTACCAAAATCATTTTTTATGTTTCTGCAATGGTTAATACACCATAAGTTGAAGCTCTTTAACCCAAATGATATTTTTAATGCTAAAATATAATTATTATTGTTATCTATGGGTTTTCAAATTTACTAATTTACAAAAAAAACTGAAAAAATAGTAAAGCACATTATTATTTCTTGATTAATATGTCAAATTATAGTTATTTACTTGCATTCCTGAAAAGAAAAGTTAGTTTTAGTGGTTGAATGTTATGCTTGATTCATTTCTGACTTCTCAGAGAAGCCCAGTGAGCCGGCTCAAATTTGTATATAAAAAGGTGAATTCAGTTTGAAATTCCTCATTCCTGTTCAAAATGGTAAAATGTGGAGAGCTCACTGAAAATGAAAGAGTCTGCATTAAAGCACTTCCTTTAGCTGGATGGTCTCTGAGACAAATATGACAGGTGGCCTAACAAATTTGTTAAGAACTGTATATATATATATATATATATATTTTTTTTTTTTTTCCAAAAAAAGAAAACGACAGTTTTCTACATAGTAATGTCAATTAAACAAAAATATGTAAGGTCAAACAAGAGCAGTTATTATTATTGAGTGAAAGGCGGGGTACACCCTGGACTGTTGCCAGTCAATCACAGGGCTGACATAGGCTACGTTCACACTACAGGCCTTAATGCTCACTTCTGATTTTTTCACAGATCTGATTTTTTTCAGGAAAAAAATCAGATATGAGTCACATGTGAGCAGAATCAGATTCAGGTCACTTTAAACTGCTGTGTGAACGTAGCCTTATAGAGACAGACAACCAGGCACACTCACATTCACACCTACAGCCAATTTTAGAGTCACCAATTAACCTAATGAGCGTGTCTTTCGTGGTGGGAGGAAGCAAGAGTATCTGGAGAAAACCCACACGTGCATGGGGAGAACATGCAAACTCCACACAGAAAGGCCTTGACCAGGAGGCGAACCAGGGACCTCCTTGCTGTGAGGCAACAGCGCTAACCCCTGCACCGCTGTGAAGCCCTTCATGAAACCAATAAAAGGGTAAAACATCCAAGGGGGTAAATACCTTTCAGAGGCACTCTAATTTACATGCATAACACAAGTACATAGTGAGAAGTATGAAGCATCACTTGAGTCTTGTTTTCCATGTTAATAGTCTGACAAATATAAAATATCAAATTTATGACAAATTTTGCAAAGGAATTGCAAATAAGGTGCCAAGAGTATATAAAATAACATGAAAAAAGACTTTAATTATCCAAAATGTGCCTAGGGAGGAAGGAAGGAAGCTTTAGACATATCGAAACAATGGCATGGCAAATTATTGTGTAGTTATCCGGCATGTTTAAAAATAAAATGTATGAATTTTGTCAGAAGAACAGAAAATGCACCAATAGTGAGCAACTATTTTGATTTTCCTACATTCCCCCTGGCCTAGAGACATGTTAGAATATTACAGCCTGGTGAGTTTGAGTCATGATGCTCTTCTAAGAGCTGATGAAGTACTGTTGGGTATTTTGGGTATTTATATTTCAGATTTGGGTTTGTCCTGTTGTTTTGTACACACCTTGATTGCTGTTTGCTAAACTGGGATGAGCCTCATGCTGGCCTTTGCCTCCATATTACTAAAGCTGACTCTGTATGTGTTTGTCTAGGAGTTTAGACCAGTGTTGGGCAAGGCGATCTTTAAGATAACTTCTTAAATTACTATTTTACTGCTATTTAAAATTTACTCACAATGTTACTGGTTAAGTGTCACCAAAAATTAAAACCTGTTTCTGGCTCATGACATGTTGGTGATATTGTCAGATGGCACAAAGCTGATAAGTCAGTCTTTCCTTTTGGCTGTATATAGGTGATACTGGTGGAAGGTGAAATACTAAACATTTTTTATAGTTTTAATTCCATTCAATTACATTTTACCAAAGCTTGACTAAATGTCTCATCTTAAAACACCCATGAGGTTCCAGACCAGAGTTTGATAACCACAGTTACTTGTCTTCGTGGATGTGAAGGGTTTCTTTTCACACATTTGTTTGCAGCTGAGTGTTTGGGTTTGTGTTTAGTGTGTATGTGTGTGTGAATCCACCTCTACTGTTAAATCTTGCGATTACACTGTAAGCATCCTCGGGGCTCCACGGGGCTCTGACCAGGTTTACCTGTCTCCAGGAGCTCTGGTGGTGCCCAGGCCTCCAGGACAGGTTGTCCATCTGTCACTGATCCCAGATGAGTCCTGTTAAGCAGCTTTGCATTGGACCCAACTAGAAACAGCCGCAGTTGCTCAGGCTACAAAAGAAGCTGCTGCCAATGGCCAAGCTCTCTGCTGCCTGTGTGTGTGTAGGTGTGTATATATGTAGGTGTGTGTGTGGTTAAGAGTTTAGTTCTGGTCAGTAAAAGCCTGGATTCTGCTGTCTGCAGGAACTCTATGTGCCCTCACATTGCTGCAGGCTCAGCTTTGGTTCAAGTGATACTTGGAAAGGTCCACATGGTGGTGTGTGATATTTTTTACTTACCGAGAAAAAGAAACGCAGTCTCTTTTGATCTAAGTAAGCGTAGACTGTTACTCAATGCACTTTAATTTCCTCTGCAATGTAAGTTTCTTTAATCTTCATGTTACTTGTTCTTCTTGAAAACATGGCAAAAAACTTTATACAAATGATGAAAATCAGAATGAAAAATACTTACAGATGTCACATCACAAAAAAAAAAAAAAAAAGACCTCTCAGGCCTGTGCTCACAGTGTTCCTAGCCCAACTGAGCCTAGGCATGACAAATGCATGGTCTCACAAATTTACAATGGAGAAATGCAAAGAAAAAATTTTGTGGCTTATTTTGAGTTGTTTTGGTTAGATACGATTCTCTAACACTGCCATTGTTTGAGATGATTATCAAAAGGAACAGCTGCATCTATAATATGTTGCATGCACATTGTGCATCTGTGCTTGTGTGCATTTGCACTGTGTCGAAGCCAGCTCTCTCTAAACATGCCAGGGCCAAGGAAGTTTACTGTGCGTCAGTTTGGAGCACTCACAGCAGTAAAACAAACTGGACATTGGGGCAAAGCAAGCGTAGGCATGGTATTGATTTAAAAAACTGAAAGTTGTGTTTTTAATGATATCAAGCATCAGAAGAGTTCAGGGATAGAGTCATACACTTGGTGGAGAAAACTATTTGGATGCCTGACCATTACATACTGAGGCTGTAATAACATTGCATTCAAGTACGGTTTATGGAGTTGGCTCCTTTTTGCAGCTATGAAAGCTTCCACTCCTCTTGGAAGGCTGTCCACAAGATTTTGGAGTCTTTTGTGGGAATTTGTGCCCATTCATTCTGTAGAGCATTCATGAGGTCAGGCACTGATGTTGGCCAGGAAGGCCTAGCTTACAATCTCCACTCCAGTTCATCTCAAAGCTGCTTGATGGCATTGAGGTCAGGGCTCTGTGTGGGCCAGTCAAGTTCTTCCACACCAAACTCATCAAACCATGTCTTTATAGTCCTTTCTTTGTGCACTGGAGCACAGTTAAGGTAGGATCGAAGAGGGCCTTCCCCAAATTGTTGCTACAAAGTTGGAAGCATAGCACTGGCCAGACTGGCTCTGAAAAAATGTCCTTCACTGGAGATAAGGGGCCCAGCCCAAACCCTGAAAAACAGCCCCATACCATTATCCCTCCCCCACCAAACTTCACAGCTGGCACAATACAGTCAGGCAGAAACGTTCTCTCATCATCTGCCATACCCACACTCACCCGTCTTGGACTGGGTGATGTGAGGCTTGCCTGCAAGCTGCTCAGGCATGAAAACCCATTCCATGAAGCTTTTGCCGCACAGTCTTTGTGCTTATAGTAATGCCAGTGGAAGTTCAGAACTCTTCAGCTATGGAATCAGCCAAGTGTTGACAACTGATACTGATATAGACCATGCACTTTAGCAGTCATTGACCCCACTCTTGGATTTTACGTGGTGTTCTGCTTCATGGCTGAGTTCCACTTTCACTTTCTAATAGTTTCAAAGCTGACTGTGGAATATTCAGCACGGATGAAATTTCACTAATCATCTTATGGCAAAGGTGTCATCCAACACAATACCACACCTGAAGTCACTGAGCTCTTAAGAACAATCCATTTTGTGTCACAAATGTTTGCTAATGGAGACGTTGTATTGGATTTTTTAAAATGTTTGCTAAGAGAAAACAGGCAGTTTCCAATCAAATACAGAAAAAGAAGGGGATACATTAAAGCACTGTTACCAATAATTGATAATGTTGCTGCTTAATGTGATTTATCAAAATAGCTGAAGAGAAGGCAATTGCCACCCTACACTCATTCAGATATGGTCACTTCTGGCTTCTAAAAATATGAGATTATACCCACCAATATGCTGAAGCTTCAAACTGGTTGTCCAAGAACCAATTGGTGATGCTGCAGTTGCTGCATCTTATATGAAAGCCAGGTGTATGCCATCAAGAGAACAACTTTTGATGGAGATTCTGGTCCTGAAGTTGGAGTTTACCTTCCATCTTACCAAACGCACTTTTCAAATAACATGCTTTGAATTTTAAACAAATGTGAAGACAGATTTCAAACCAGCATGGATTGCAACGTATACACAACCAACCATCAGCATGATTGAATAACTAGCTGGAGTGCTCTTTTTTTTTTGCATTGGTTAATATATTTTCAGGACTGAATGCTGAGCGCAGACATGTTGTGGCTGCAGCAGTCATGAAGAGAGACACTTGACCAGCCAGCACCAAAACAACACACGTACACACTCACTAGGAGCAAAACAAAGCAATTCCACTGGAGGATATCTGAGGCTCCACTCCACTACTGAACATGTTCCACACAGTTATAAAGTCTGGATGAGCACAGAGACATACCATGTATTTACAGGTTCAAGGACTGGAGATGGGAGCAGACGGCAGACGCACACACACACAAGCAGACAAAGTGTGTCCAGTCATACAGGCGGTGTCCAGCCTGGCCTCCATCAGATAGCAGGTTACCTTTAATGGCCAGGCGGCACAGAAAGAGACAGCAAACAACCTGCCTTTGTCTTATCACAGGCTGCTGGCTGCTCTGGTGACTGCTGCCCTCCCCCAGCACACACACTGACACAAACACACAACCCCAAGCAACACATCACTCCACCTGACAGTACCAATTTTGCAGCAGTGTTTGGGCCTGACCCATTCCCACCACAGAATGATCATGATTTAGATAGTTAAATGAAAATAAATACATAAAGGACTTTAATTCATGAAAAAATGCATCCTAAATATTTAGCATTGCGTGTTCAAAACATGATTGCCTTCTTGTATTTTCTGTAAAAGACAGAACATGGGACTGATTGTGGTGAAGGTCTGGTCTTCAAACCAACCCAGCTTTTTTATTTAACAAGGGGCCAAGGTGATTGTTTCAGCAAAGACAGAGACACACCTTTGTGTTGATCATGGCACAACTACAGTCTTGCATAACTGAACTGGATTCTGTGAACTAATCCATCACAGGATGTATTTTTAAGAAGAAGGTTCATTTCGCTCTTCACAGCTCTAAGCTGCCACAGAAACCATCTGCAGGGATGCACTGGTAGCGAAACTAACCCTACAGTCTGTAGACCTCATTACAACAGCAGCTGTTAAAATCAGTTAAAACAATTAGTTAAAATTGCTCAAAATACTTAAGCAAAACACATGAAATCCTATACAACTGGAAATTTTTGCAGCCATGTAGAAGCCCTGACAACAACAGTGTCACAATCTTATAATTAACAAGAAACTTGGAGGAAAAATCACTACTTTCCTAATTCTTGTGCCATCTTTCAGCACCATGGACAGAGAACAGAGCTCAGTTTCAGCCCCTCTGACTCAACTCCAGAGATCCTGTGTGGAGATGGGACAAAGTTCCAGAAGGATAACCATCACTGCTGCCCTCCTCTGATCTGGACTTTATGGTTGAGTGGCTGGACAGAAACCTCTCCTCAGTGGAAAACATGAAAGCATGTTTGGAGTTTGTGAAAAAGCACCTGAATGACTCTCAGACTGTGAGAAACATGATTCTCTGGTCTGAATAGTGCAGTGGTTTACATAATTGACTTTCTTACAGGATGAAGGGGTTCAAATCCTGGTCAGGCTCCAATGAGTATCCAGTGGCCAAGGTTCTTAATGCCATGACCACCTGTACCACATGTGCGTTGCTTTGGACAAAAGCATCTGCTAAAATAACATTGTTACACTGATGGAACCAAGATTGAACTGTTTGGCCTCAATTCTAAACAATATGTCTGTAAGAAACCAGGCACCACACATCACATGTCCAATGCCATCCCAACAGTGAAGCACAGTGGTGGCAGCATCATGCTGTGGGGGGTGTTTTTCAGCAGCAGGGACTCATGCCATTTGTTTGAATATCTCTGTAAACAAACATAAAGCACCTGATTAAATATTTATTTTCATTGACTTACCAATGAGTGCTCAGACTCTCTAAAAACAGAAGAAAAAACAAAAATATCTCACAGGGCAGGCAGAAAAACTACAGACTTGACACATTTACATACTAGCACCTACCATAAGTGCAACCAACCAGCTGAAGACACTGCAAAAGGCAGACTATGATGCCCTACGACAGCCCTAAGCAGAGACACATCCAAATGTTTTAGTTAAACCTAGTTTTGCTGTGATAATAAGTTTATTTTGGTCATTTTCTTAAAAATGCAACCTTTCATGCATTTTTCTTGAGATAACAAAGCTGGTTTTCCTATCTGGCTTTGGTAATTTAAGAAATCACACAAATTGTTCATTATTTTAGT
This sequence comes from Cheilinus undulatus, assembly GCF_018320785.1. Taxonomy (NCBI): domain Eukaryota; kingdom Metazoa; phylum Chordata; class Actinopteri; order Labriformes; family Labridae; genus Cheilinus; species Cheilinus undulatus. The sequence continues at coordinate 20,963,844 of NC_054866.1, forward strand.
CAAATGGAGTAAAATTAAAATGTTCAATAGGGTGACCTCAACTGTAGGGTGGAAGGTGGCATTACCCAAGCTAGAACCAGAATGACGTACTGAACTACATATATTTTGTATATTTTTGTAAATTTTGAAAATTGAGTGGAATAGTGGGATAACCCAAACCCTAAAGGCTGTGTTGTGCCTGAACAAGTTCATTGAACGATCATTCATGAACTCGTTCATATTTGGGCAAACATGAACTGAACGTACTGTGTTTTTGCCTGATGAACGTAATTGTGAGCGCACTCATTCTGGTGTTTGTGAACGGCGCTCTCTCACAGTTTAACTTTGTTCAAGAGAGGGCCAGATTTCCATAGAGCCTTTCAGGCAAAAAAAAAAACACTGGTTAAAACACACCGTAAACGGGCCTTAATCTGTAGGGGGAAAAACACCCAATCTGGCAACACCAACCACCACAGAGTCGCATCGCTTCTTGCGTCATCAAAATGCGAAGCATAGAGGCAAAAACTAATAAAGGCAGCAGCACTATCTCAGACTCTGCCTCCACGATTAATACGGCATCTTCGTATGGTTACTTACAAGAATTTTATGAAAAGGTCAGTGATGAACCAGGTGGGAAAAATCTTACCTTTTTGTGTAAACTTTGCCCACCAGGTTTCAAGAAGCATCTCCGTGCATCAACAATGTCAACAGCAAACCTGAAATGGCACATTGGACTAAAGCACCCAGCTAGCCTTTCAAGGTATGTGCAAGTGACTGAATAGGTGCGAGTGTGGACTGAATGGGTGGCAACAATGGGGAAATGCCAGTATTCTAAGGGTAATAGCTGGCAGCAACATACTGAAAAAAAAGAACTATGAACTAGTTCATTTTTGGAACTGTGAACTTAGTTAAACATTTTGAATTATGAACTATGAACTGAACTAGTTCATTTTAAAATTTGTGAACTGAACTTTGAAGTAGTTCATATAGAAACTGAACTTTCCCAACACTGCCTAAAGGTTAGGGTTAGGGTAAGGGGAGGAGGATAACATTACAAATAACTCACCAAACCTAACAAAGGTTAGAATGCCACTTCCCACCCCATGGTTAAGGTCTGCAGCCAGATGCCCCTGAAATTTCTCATTAAATAATTTTGAGAGGGTGAACGTTTTTTTTTTTTTTTTTTTTTTTTTAAGTTTCATGATGGTGACTTGTGGATTGCCCTGGAACAGTGAGTTGTGGTTTCTCATAAAGAGATGGTGAGTCCTTATGCCTGACTGCTTTAGACTACAGCTATAATGGATAACTTTGTAATGTGGTCCCTTCAACATGAAAATAAAATCATGGTTTTAGTGACAGAAATGAAAAATGGGTTTATATTATAATCTGTGACCTTCTTTCCCTGATATAATCCATAATATCATATCCTATTACACCATTATGAGCTGTATTCATTTCCTTACATCGTACAGTGGCAAACCGTGACAATAAGCACTGACCCAAGCCATCCTGTTCTTAGAAAGGTCATACACACAAAAGTTGGTGAGACACAAAGAGTGGAGTGTATGAGACAGTGCTGTAACAATAATAGTTCGGAAGCTGTCTATTAGTTTCACACATCAACAGTACAGCCCTCTGACATGTGAAAGAGCCTCTGCCACTTTACCGCCTCTGCCTGTCAGATTCTTCTCAGCAACAAAAGGTAAAATACAAGGTGTCTGAAGATCTGCTTTTGTGCTCAAGTGTCTCTCTCTCTCTCTGTGTTTTAGCTGTTATGATGGCCATGAACTACTCTCTCCAGAAACCTTAATGGTAGCAAAGGTGTGTTGGTGAATCTGTGGTGGTGAGTCTGGTGAATGCTGTGTGTGGTAGTGTGTGTGTGTTTGGGGGCGGGGGGAGTCAAGGTGCAGCAGAGCAGATAGCTCAGCTCTATGCATACTAAAACCACCATCGCCAACGGCAGCAAAGATAGAGCTGGGGGGTGGAGGAGGGAGGGTGTATGAATGGTGGTGGGGAGGGGGGTTTATGGGAGGGAGGGGAGCAAAGGAGGGAGCGACATCGCACCCCAGGGAGCCCCTTCCTTATCGCACTTCTCGGCTCAGGTTATCTGATTAGACATGACCAGAAAAACAGAGGAAGAGGAGAGGGAGGGATGAAGAGTGATGGTCAAACTTGGCAAAACAACATTTTATGACTTTACAGATTGGAGTGTTTTGTTTTGTCTTGTTGACTACGATCAAAAGATTTCAGTCTTACTGTTAAATCCTGTCTTAATGATTAAGTTTTCTATTCTTTACTTTCCAATGTTCTCTTCCGTTATATTTTTTTGGCATCATCACCCATCTACTATTTTAGGTACTTTTACTGACTTGGCCTTGACTGTATTCAACACTCAGAGTACACATGAAACACTATGGATTATACTGTTGGAGGACAAGAGGTTATACTAGTATTCTGCTAATGCATTCCTACAACATCAGAAATGATAAAAAGACAGGGCAAACATTTCTGTAGGAGGCTCATCAGCATAAATTTATCATACAAATCGTGCATGCATTGTTATCAGACGGACACAATTAGCCTTTACAGAATTGTATTTTATCTGCAAAAATGGCCCTTTGGACATACATACATACAACATAACTTTTTCCAATCATTATGGTAATTTTGCAGCCTTCTCTTCTTGGCTACTGGTGGAGTGGTCTCCCTGTCATATTTTTCAAAAGTCGTGTCTCTGCAGTATCTACTAGAAAACAACAACAACAAAAAAAGATTTTTATCGGTCAGTGACAAAAGGTAAAGTGGAAACTTGATGCTTTTCTGTTGTCAAAAAGCACCTCAAGTTCAAAGCAAGGAGACAGCAGCAGCTTTGATGATTTCATTAGAATAAAAAACAATAAAGACATTGATTTTTGACAAGCACTTTAGCTTCCACACAAGAAATGATTCCTTATTTTAAGGAACATTTCCGGTTTCTGTCCCATCCAATAAAGACAAAATTGCCAAAAAAAACCCAAACAAACAGATAATCTGGCCAAATATCAGTAAGACATTTGACCTGGTTGCTGTTCAGTGTAAATCCATGACCCATTTTGATGGCAGATTAAGCAGCCAACTACCATCTTAGAGCCACCCCACATTACAATAATGCAGCTGTCAAGTATGACATTTGTTTAAACACAATGGAAAAAAGAGGCTGGTGCATGATGGCGCAAGGACAGCCCTGTATGCGCTTTGGCCTGCTTTACAATACTGCAGTGTGAACACACAATGACAGAAGAGAAAACTGCAACAATGGATCATATTAACAGCTGAATCAGAACAAAGAAAACAAGATAAAGGCGTGAAAACACCATGATGTCCGCTCTTTGTCACATTTTATTAATGAATCAGTGGAATTTCCTTTTATTGTGAAAGGTAACAGGTAATATAGCTGTTAGATAAATAACACAAGTTCATTATACTATTCTGAACTTTAATAGTGAATATTAATGCAGGATCAAATGACATAAGTACATTCCTTAAATAAATATAATCTTTGGAATACAATCATCTGTCTCTGGAGATCCATCACGTCCCTTTTTTTTTTAGACAGGATGTCCTGCCGACTTCTTGCTTTTAATGTGAGGCGTCTTAAATGCAATAAAATATCACTGTCACGTCTGTGACGTGCTGACAAGTCTTCAAAGTCTGAGAAAAAAATTATACAGATCTCTTTGGGAATATAATTATTGCTGGGTACACTCTGAACATTTGGAAATGATCCAAATCCAATTAACAAAGAAGGTAGACGCATGAACCCAAAATGGAAATGACTGTTTGCAATGCTAATACAAATTGGCTTAGAGGAGAACATGATTGTACAAAGGATTCCAAAAAGACGAGAAAAAGAGAAAGAAAAATAAAAAATGATCTGGAAAGCAGACTTAGGTTAGGTTGCATACACAATGAAGACACTTGCTCATGTTTAGTCATGTGCTTTAGTCTGCTTATGATTAACTATAATAAAAATAAAAATACAGAGAGGGAAAGATGCTTAATTCCCACATTTTCCCTCCATTTCCCATCTGTGTTCAGTCTGGTCTCATCATCTACAGCCTGGAGGGGTTATGGGGGTGTGTTGTATTTGAGTGTGTACTTCCACAAGCATGTGTGTTTGAGAGGATGATAAGGTTTCCGAGTCTCACAAACCAGTGTCCGTATGGAGGAGCAGAGGAAAGTGTGCGTCTGTGCACGCAGGGACATCCTCGTCAGTGAGAGGGCCCAGGGGACGGCCCGGCCTCCTCAGCCTCCTCATGATGATTGATGCTGGCGGGCCCCACACGCCCCGGACGCCCAGCTAAATTAAAAGCCTATTTTGTAAAGTTGTAAAGAGAACAGAATGGTTGGAGGGTTTGTGTGTGTATGTGTGGGTGGGTGGGTCACAGCCGGGGCGCTCTCCAGTGTCTTTAGTATCATCAACCCCTCAGAGGATAGCCAGAAGGGGGTCTCCTCCATGCCTGACTCTCTCTCTCTCTCCTCTCTGTCTGATTCAGACAATACACAACCCTACACACACATAGACAAAATAAACTACTGTCAGTCTGACAGTCTTTTTCTGCATGAAATTGAAGCTGACATTTATTTGAGAACAATTAAAAACACTCAGGCCCTTTAATACTGCAATACAATCATTTTAGTGTGTTTTGTGTGTGAGAGAAAGGGACTGGAGGAAACGTCAGAGCAGAGTTAAAACTGGAACTTTCACAATAGATACTTGGCAAATTTTTCCATTTCAATAAGAAATACCAGAATACAGAAACCACAGATATGTTTTCAGTATAACTGCAAACTTTCTAAGTGCAAAAAATAGGATTAAATTGAATAAAATGTCACTAACACACATTCTCTTCTGATTTATTCTCTATTTATTTCTTATTTTGTATTATTGTATATTATGGTTTTGAGTGGTTTGACTCTTTCTAAACTGCTGATGTTTATAATCTGTTTAGTTTCACTTGTGTCCGTTTATCATCTATTTTAAGCTCCTTCTCCTCCAATATTTATCTTCCCTTATGTTGTGAAGTTTTATTGAAGTCCACTGTGCAGCAGCGTCCAATCACTGAGTGGTGTCCAACCAGGGGGTGTGTCTTTCAGTAGAAAGAGTTCTGGGAAGCGCTCACTCATGTCACTCAGTTCATCTATCCTCAGATCTCAGTCCTCTGTACTCTGACTTGTTTTGAGGCTTTGGAATGGTCTTTAAGATGACGGGTCAGAAACTGCTTCCGGTTCAACCAAGGACCGAGGACTGATGTTATAAACAGCTTGAGATGAGGCTTCTGTCTCTCCAGTCTACCTCCTTCAACTAGAGAAGCATGCACCTTTTACAACTTAAAGTTTTTCTTCTCCTTTTCTTTGTCACCCACAAACAGGTATTTCCAAACACCTTACATCTATAAAGATCTGTAAATTGATTCACAGCAACAAAAACAGAAACATAAACATCTATTGCAATTGTTCATTTTAGCAGCATTCAGAAAGTATGTAACTTAAGGCCGTTGCATACTGAGTCTGTTTTTTTCGTCCCAATTTTTGGTGTAGGTCAAGCACATTTCGTACATTTCTCCTCTTTCTCAGCCAATCAAATGGACTGGGTAAACCCAATATGCATACGCTAGAAAATGATGGTGACAGGCACTGTATTTGAAAGACATTTTTTTTAACATAATAATGTCTCTGTTAAAAATAAACTACAAAGAAAAATAATATAATGCTGAACACTGTTACTCTCAACATTTTAACCTTTTTTTCCTAAAAAGGGAACAACTTGCAAGACACATATCTTCAATAACCTTCTGTCCCATGTGTTACTTAATATAATTTCTACGTAATATCAACATCTTAATGAAACCAAAAATCTAACCCTTGTTTGAAATACTCTTGGCAGCTGCCACACTGACTGATGGCCAAACTGGCTATTTCTTCCTTCAGTTACAGCTTTGTTCATGTTCTATGATGGTTAATACCAGTGATTCTGTTTTCAGTTAGATGCTGTTACATGATAAAGTTACCAATCACAATATGATTTGGTGCACTGACAGTATAACAACAGCTGTCAAATACTTCAATAATCTATTTTTCTTTTATCCATACTCACTGTATCCACCATTTTTTGTTCCCTAAACTTTAGTCACTAGACTTCGAGCCAGCCACTGAAGGACAGCACACTCATTTGTTTGTATATCATTTGCAAATCATTTATTCTCAATGTGAATTTAATTGACCAGGCGACTCCAGAGGGCAAGGACACACACACGCTTACAGACACACACTCTTAACAAACACACACTCACTCTCATGTCACCCTCCAGCCATCCTCCTTCTCGCCTTCAGGCCATGCCAGACCATCCCTCTTCTGTTGGCAGAAAGAGGTGAGCAGAGTGACGGCTCACCCCAAGCATGGCCACTCACACACTGACACAAACACACAACAGAGGTCAAGTCGGAGTCAAATGGGGTGTGGAGGCCAGCTGAGGAGCATGGCCTGTGTATTGTGCTAATTTGTGTCCTGTGTGTGTGTTGTTGTTGTGTGAGATGTTTTAAACATTAAAAGCAGCAGCTCAATTCAACCCATTTAATCAGTCTTTATCTGCAGGAAGATTTTGAAGGGCAATAGTTTGGAGAGCAGGTAATGCAAAATTACAAATCTAATTTACAGCAAAATACAAGCGAGGTTAGCTACAGACCTCCACTGCCAAGACCCTTGTAAAACTTGAACTTTTTTCAAAGCAATTGTTTGTTTCCTTTTTGGTTTACATTTTGATACACATATCATTTAGGGCCTGTGTCCACAGCTTTTAGCGCTGGCATTCAGAGCTAATTGATGCAAATCCAGTGTAATCCAATGATATTTAGTGCTTAGTGCCCTGAACACTAAAAATGCCCTCAGATGTCAGCTGTTTTTGTTTCTGCTCTCTCAGTTGAAATCAGTACCACTGTTGGAACAGAGCCAGGCTCCTCAATGTCACTTCTTCCTCACTGAGAATTCAAAATCAAGAAGGGGTGGGACTTAATAAACAGGTACAGAAAGAAACAGAAAAAACCACAGAGTAGAGCAGGCATCAATGGCAACAGAATGACACTGATTAAGTCAAAAGCAGAATAAAAGAGGAGCTGGGGTGGAGGAGGGTTGCAAAAAGCAGCTTGAAGAGGGAGCAGCAGAGTGTAGCCAGGCTAGAGCAGTTTAAATATGTTAGCATGAGCGCAATTAATCAAAAGTGTGCTTAAAGCAACTTAGCTGGCCATCAGCTGATGAGGGCTTGCATGAGATCAGCACACATGGGAGTGCTTGACTCCGTGGCCTGTCTAAACTGACTTTGTATGCTTGATTTACTGTAGGTCTAGCTGCAGGGGGAAAACAAGCAGCATCCATCTGCATCGATGAATTACTTTCCACATCCGCATCACAATACATCATATTCACATCACATCATATTTTCCACAATGCTAGAAATGTGTTGAGGGAGCGTAGCATAAAAGGGTATGAAAGGAGAGGGTATGACACAAGAGGTCTCCAGGTTGCAGCATTACCTGCCTTCTGGAGTGGGGCCTGACACTGGAGAGGTGGCCCATTACTGCTATCAACTTTGGTATGATGGTCTACATTCCTCTTCAGGCTTGGAGGCCTGACAGTAGAGAAATACAGCCAAATCCCTCTAAGCTGTCATGGACAGTTAATCAAAAGTGAAGCCTCTCAAATGCATGAGTACATTTTAAGCTGCTTTCCTACTAATGGCCAGCAGGGGGCAACACTAGTTGCAAAAATATGTCTGTTTTGAATGTGATGTAAATAAGCTAGCATACAGCTGTAGAGTGGACTATTGCCTGCTTCTCCATCCAACATTTATTCATGCAGACTCATTTTTGGCTTTTAGGAGTTCAGTTTCAGCCCAGGCTGATGTGTTATTCAACTCTTACCAGAATATGCCAGTGTGAAGGCAGTGTCAGACTGAAAAACAGAGGAGTAAAAAGATGACTATTCAGCCTCTTCATCTTCACCACAGTCATGATCATAATCATCATCATCCTCTACCTGCTCCTCACCTTCAGCATCCCCACACCATGACGATGTCTCTATCATGGTCGTTGGTGTTGCACCCTGTGGTTCTTCATTTTCCTTATTCATGAACATCTCAGTGCACTCGCACACACCTCACACTGATACACACACTCCTCCTCCCTGCTGTCAGGCCATTTACAGAGAGGTCGTAACCCCAGTGAATGATGGGAATGCTGAGCTGGAACCTATCAACGCTGCCAATATGACCAACAGCACCCCCACCCTATACACACCAGCACCCTCTCTCTCCCTCTCTTTCACACATGCACAGATCTGTCAGTATATATGTTAGTGGCAGTGGGGGGTTAGACAGAGAGAGTGTGTGTAGTTGTGTTTGTGTGTTTTGTATGCATACTGTCATGATCAATTTCTTCTGGAGAGGTGAAAAGCTGATTTTCTCAGTCACCTCTTGTGCTACCTGATAGTGTATTGTGCTCATGCACTTGTGTGTTTGTGTGTGGTGTTTGTGGCCTCACCCTGCCTTTGTGCAGAGTACGTGCCATATGTGCGCCTCCTTCTGAGCATATTTGTATTTGTTTGGTTGGTGTTTCTGCATCTGTGTGTTTGTCTGCATGCAAATGTGGAGATGCTCATGCATATTTTGCTAACGCCTCTCTATGTGTGTGTTCCAACATGGTGCGTGCTCTTCAAAAAACAAATCTGCCCGGGGCAGTGATGGCCCCAAAGTGTGGAAACTATTGTCCTCCTCACTTGTTCTTTCATACTTACATACTCCATAGGCATGCAGGTGCAAAAATAACTGCATGCAAAAAAAGTCTGAGAAAAAAGGAGAGATTTCAAATGAAAAAATATGACAAACCGATGTTCTAAAACCATTAAAAACAGCATTTGCAAACAACCTACATAATTAAGGACTGTGTTTTTTTTTCATTTGCTCTTGTAAAGAAAGTTTAGTTGGGAACTCGAGAAAGGTTTGCAAGTAATAAAAGGTCAAGTCAGGTATGAGATACCATGTCAACTTTGGGCATTCAATATGCAGTGAGCTGGATCAAGTTGGGAAAGTCGTCACAAAGGAGTCCAGCTGGTGCCTCTTGTCATCAGTCAGCATCCAAGCCTCACAAAAGTATCATAAGACTGGGAGGACCAAAGACCGAAAGACTCTGACTTTTCATCTGTATGCTCAGATACCGGGAACAGCAAACTGCCTGCAGTTGAAGGCTGCAGTTGATCCCAGCCTCACAGTTAGCAGATCAATGGATTACGCTGCCACGGCAGGTGAAGTCAGAATAAAAGTTTTGTGTGAAAATGTAGGTAGGGCGAGCAATGAAATGAAAAAAAGAGAACATTTTTACACTGAAAAACATAGCCCCAGAAGCATCAGTGCATACCTGGCACCATAAATCAGCTTTTGCACACAATGGTTGTCAACACTTGGTACCTTTTGAGCGTGAACTGTCATTTTCTGTCTCCAAAGTGAACTACACTCTAGTGTGACTTGAAAACTGAGGTGTTTAGTTAATCCTTTCCCCAAAAAGGTGAAATTAGCTCATTCAGGCACAACACTGGCTAACACGGTGCAAAAAAAAGTCTCTCTGAAATCCAATACAAAAGCTATTTGTTTTCAACATTTTTGATATACTGCAGAGGGGAGGAGTTTCAAAGGCACGTCAGATATGATTGGGACTCCCAGTGAATGGACTTTGGCTGGAGATCGACTTGTTCCCCACACACAAGGGAACACATGAGGCTGTAATGCCATTGATTATTTTATTTTAGTTCAAAACTTTTTTGCTGGCATAAATGAAGAAGCTGTTTAAAATGAAGTTTTAATGGATTTTATGGACATTTCTTTTTCTGATAAGCCCTGATTGGTGGAGTCCTGGGTACTTTCCCCTTGTTGATCCCTTTTCTCATATATAGGTATCTGTATCATGTTTTAAGTACAGTATAAATAGTTTTCTGTCCTTCTTATTGGTTTTAAAGTGCCATCTCTTTTGTGATTGTGAGCCATGATAGATGTCATCATATTGCTTGCTACAAAGCAAATCTGAAATGTACAAATACAGCAACCACAACCTGAAACTCATGTAAAGTATTATTATTCCTCAAAAAAACTTATAAGCCTAAACACATTTAAATGTTAGCCTTGTAAATTTATACAGTTTTCTTGGACTCTTCTTTGCAGCTTTTGCTTGTTTATTCAGGTTGATGTATGCAAGTTTAATTTTAGAACAGTATGCAAGTGTGAGTGCACTCACAGGCTTTGACAAGTTTACCATGGTAAGAGGTTTTGTACACAGAGCTTTGTGCAGAAAGTGTAAGATAGGGAGACTTCTGACTAATCTTCTTTCTCAAAGCTGCTAAAACCAAAAAAATGACACTGCTGGCAGAACCCAGCTCACTAATAGCTGCACAGAAAGAGCTAAAAATGACCCTGATTTGCTTAAGAACATCTCAACATCTCACGCATAAGTCCTAGGACAGGTGGAATTAAAAGTGGACATGCAGTGGAAACTTTAAGGTTTGGAAGTGGTGCACAGCTACGTCATAAAAATTTAATGCAACTTACAAAGTTACAGCTGTAAAGCAAAATATTACCAAAAGTTAAATTTGAGTGTTATCATATTGCATTTATTGAGGATGAAATGATTCTGAAAGTGAGTCAAACCAACAATCCATCATGGCATATGACTGCTTATTTATCAAAGTCGTTTATTTGCAGATCTTAGCTACAAATGCTCTGAGTTTTATGCCATTCGTGAAAATGAAAAACAAATGCAGTAAACCTCCAGTGCCATGGTTACAAGTCCTCACCAGTATAGTCAGATTGTTTTGTGTTTGTTTTGACAGCAGAGGCCCTGACAGACATCCAAGAAGTGTGCAGTGGGAGGTTTTGGGTTGAGGTCCATCCTGCCATTCTGTCATCTCTCCCACACCCCCACTCTGTTCCTGGGCCAGGCCCGATCTGGGGCCCTTGTGTCACCAACAGATGGGTCTCTCACAAAAGGACCCCTCGTCCCGCCAAGCCGGTCTCCTACACACCCGATTAAACCTGAATAGCAAAGTTAGAATTGATGCACTGAGTCTATGGTGATTCAATTAGAGCAGGATGGCATGAGGAAAAGCAGGGTGAAGTCACAAGAACAATGAGTGGGTAGTTAGAAAGTCATTTACCTGGTGTCAGGATTACAGCCGCACCCTTGTATGTGCAGGAATAATGTGCTCTGGGCTCCTGGCAGAGATAAATCAAAGGAGGCTGACCTGGAGACTTGCCCTCACATGAATGAATGCACACCTCATCATCTACAGCTCGACATTCATACAGACAGATTCTGTATAGATAAACTAGCCAAGATATTTACATATACAGTACAAAAGAACAAATCACTCCAAAAGGTAACAAAACCGTCAGAATCTGACACATGGGTCACATAAAGTTAAGTAACTTCAAAACCTTTAACTGTAGGCACTTCATTTTTTTCTGCAGCCTTCCTTTGTGCCAATCTAATGACACTATCCATGCCTTCATAGCCCTTTTGGGAGCTTTTTTAGGGTGGCTTGAACTTGGATGACTTTCTGGGACATTTAAAGATTAAATCCACACCAGTAACTCCAATATTGAATGTCTTTTCATTAGGGCTGTCAAAATTGACGCATTAAAGCTGATTAATCCATCATCATGATTAATCTGATTAAAAATTTTACCGCAATTAACCCATCTAGGGTGCAGAATGACTCAAAATCCCTGAAACGTCTCTGGCAACGCATTTTGGGTAGTTTGTCCAAGTAGGGTTACCGTCAAGCATGCCGCCACACGTGCACAAATGGGCCGTTGATCCATTAGTGACCGACCAACTCGATATGGAAGACGCTAAACATTACGTTGGCCCTCTCAATGGGAAATTTGAGTACAAAAAGAGAACAAGACAGAACAGTCGACCAACATAAAGTATTATGCACATTCTGCAGGAAGGAGTTTTCTTTTCACCGAAGCACTTCCAGCTTATAATACCACATTAAACATGTGTTGTGTTTTTATGCACTTTTTGATTTGCTTTTGTGATGTTGCCAAATTTAAAAGGGAGACTATGAATAAAAGTGAATATTTTTCATCAAATTGATCTGTGTTGTTTCAAAATTTGACATTATCAGCTGCTTACTGGGTGCCAAACATGTCTGGCCCAGCTACATTTCTTGAATTAAACCTTTGGCCCAGTTGAATTTGTAATTGAATAGCCCTGGCATACACATTCCCTTCTTTCTTGAGTCTGTTTGTTTATGCAAAATGAAACACGATTAATAAAGATTAAAAATGAATGATACTTAATCATGATTAATCGAAATTAATCCACAGCAACCCTGTGATTAATCTGATTTAAAATTTTAATCTTTTGACAGCACTACTTTTTATCCATTGTTTAATCCATTTTTCAATCGCTCCCTCTTGCAGCTAATGTTAGCCAATGTATTGTTTTGTCACGTGGGCTGTGACAACCAATGGCAGACTGTTCTGTCTTTACACTATGCTCTGCCAAACTACACATATTTAATCTCCAGATGGCCTGATAATGGAGTTCAAGATAGAAAGAGAGCCTTTGATGTGGCCCTCTGTGTCACTGAAGAGAGGAACTGCTTTGATTTTTTTTTTTTTCACAATTTTTCCAATACTAGATAGAAGTTTGCAGTCATTTTAGCGAAAGCATGTCTTTCTTGATTTATGCAGGCTTGTCTGAGTGTGTTTTTACATGTGTGTGAGAAAGAAAAGGGGCCGCAGTAGGCTTATTTACCGCTGCTTATCTGTGTGCACAAGTGTGCAAATACCAGGGAATGTGCAGTAGACTTCCACCCTTGTTATTAAGACACTGAGTGTGCAGCAGCTCAAAAACAAAGCACTTTTAATAAGAGTAAGCAGCAGTATGTACACATTGTGTTTAATCACAAGTTAGGTTGTGATCAATTATTCGGATGCAAGTAAAAAATAGGGAAAGCTGTGGGAAATGGGTTCTGAGGTTCTACAGGTGCGGGCCCTCACAGGACTCTGCCCTGATATATCAGAGTGAAGTAGGATATTTCTTACACAGTTCTAGACAAAGGGTAGACAGAGCTTTGTATCCTCCCATATCTTTTTGTTCGTTTTGACGGCTTTGTCAGTGACACTGAACATTATACTGTAATTAGACGAGGATGCACTGTTGATGGAGTAAAAAGTAAAATGCAAGGTAAAATACAGCTGTGAGAAAAAGAAATATGATGAGTGTATTGTAATTAAAATTTGACACATTTTCCCCAAAGGTTGCTCTTTAAAATGATGGATCATGTGACAAAAATGTCATTTAAAATTGGTGTCAGTAGATTAAATGGGTTGATAAGTGTTTTATTCTAAACTTTAATTGAACATGTTTTAATCTCTTGAGACATTATTTGATAATACAACAATGCTAAGTTAGATGAAATAACTTCAAAAATCACGTGAGGCTCATTGATCACATAGAATAAAATGCAATAATGTAACATCTTATTGGTATTAAAAGTGATTGTTAAAGTTGAGCTCTAATCTGATATCTTCTATGTCTATGTCTGGACTGCCTTTTTTTCAATAACAAACCATTACAAAAAGTGATTCTTGTAACAGACTGGAACTATTAAGCCTTGCAGCTTGATGCCGTAGTGCAAAGAGGGCTCACAGGTTGAGGTTTGGCAATTATCATGATGAACGATTAATAGAATACACCATCCGAAAAGGGGGGAAAGAGCTGCAGTCTACTGTGTTATGTCAACTGATGAATAAAGTAATTTAAACTGACCAACTGTCCAATTGACTGACAGATGAAATCAATGACTGACTGACAGATGGATCCATCGACTGATCGACCGGCTGACCTACAGGGAAACCAACGCACAGACAGACAGACAGACAGACAGACAGAGCGGCGGACTAACCAATAGACTGTTAAACTCATTCACTGGATGACTGGCACTCACAAACTTACTGCCTGGCCCAGTGAGAGATTGCCAGGGGCATCCAGGAAGAGGGTTCAGCTGTGCATTTAATAGTGAGTGTGTGTTTGTGTGTGTGGGACAGTCAAGCGGCTGTCTGTGATTAAGAATAAATAAGCCAATAAATATTCAATCAGGACAAAAAGAGGCATGATTGAAAGGACCGGGGGGCTGTGATGGGACGAGGTCAGCCTCAGCCTAGTTTGGAGGTGCGTGTAAGGCAGAAATCACACACGCAAATCTCTTTTTGATGTTCTCATTTGATAATAATACACCACATAATGATGTAAGAATGACAGGCAAACATTGTCTCATTCACACGCTATAATGGATTAAAGATCTGATCATTCTCAGAGCCTTTTAGAACAAATGGAAACATTATTACCTTTAACAAATGGACTTCATGCAGGAAGGGCTCGCATTTGCACACTCTGATACACACAAGTACATACACAAAAAAAAAAAGCAGGGAGGCCGCAGCCTAGAAACAAACAGAGATTTAAAAGAACTCTATTTTACCCTCCTAGGCTTGGTCGTTTTGCCACAATTAGTGGAATTAAATAATTTTCCTTTAATCCAATGAAAGCAGAAATCAGTGTGTCTATGTGAAATATACACAGAATGATTTCTGATGGCAGAGCAATCTACAGTTTTTTTTCTTTCACCTCTTCAGCTTTAACCAACACCAGAAAATGTTTAATCAATCGCTAAGTCAATCAACTAATTTGGACTACGGCCATGTATTTTTTGCAGACTATCTATGTCCATATAACGGTGACATTACAGTCTACTCCTTGCTGCAGCTCTGCTGCTGTTGCACATGCAGACAGGTGAGTATGAATTCACCTGCTGGGGAACTTGTCGCTGTCAATTTCATCAATTTAAGTTTTGGCTAAAAATATTCGTCGACAACCGTTTCTCCATTGGAAAGAGAAAACCAAGTCTAGCCTTTAACTTATTTTTGATGATAAAAATTCTGCTGATAGTAATTTTTGTTTTCTTGTAGGAGACTAAATGAGAATATAATTTTAGTGCTTGTCTCTTTAACACTAATTCACAATATTTCTTCACTGCACATTTGAGCCATTAAAAAATATTTGCAGAAAGCATTAGTAAGAGAGCTTAAAAGTATAATACATTTTACAGTTTGGCTACTTAAGTGATTTTTAAAAGAATAAATATTTTGATTAAAAGTAAAGTAAAAAATGTAGGGATTTTTTTTTAAATTCTGCTTAGAATTGGACTGAGATGTTTTCAAATTACCATTGACTAAAACTGTAAAGTGTAAAAATGATTCAAATGTAACCAGTAAAGATTTTAATATAAAGACTAATTGCCGAGTTCTACATACAACTGTGCCACGATCCGCCAGTGAAACCCACTGCAGAGGAAATTGTTCCACCCCAGTCACTTGATACAGTTCAACCCTCCACATTCTGGTGCAGCTCTGGCATGTCACAGAAGCTCTACTCTGCGCCACTGTGTTGTAAGTACGCAGCAGGTCAATTAGTATTGTGTTATTCGTGTAACCTGGCAAAGCAGATGGATACGCCCATATCCTTGTTTTTCACTGGCTCCCATCTGAACTGTTTGGGCCTAGTTAGAAAGCAACAGGACCAATCAGCGACAAGGGGCAGTACTTTCAGGCATGGCAGAGTTGTGACATAAACAAGCAGGAGCAAGAGGCCAGCGTGAATGCTGCTAAAGCACCAGATTTATCCAAAAATTGACAAAATTTCTTTGGTAAAAGAAGAACAATGAACAGCAGTGAGTTGTTTTCTTTTCAAAAACAACAACAGTCGAGTACTTCCATGTCTATCGTTGCCATGTTTCACGTTATTCCTCCGTAGCTGCGCATGTGCAGCTCGATAGCTGCTACGTCATGTATTTTGTTGCTCTGATTGGCCTGTAGAGATGTGACAGACAGAACATTCATCCAGTCACACTCCAAGTTTTTTTCAAAGCCTCTGCCCTTTCTCAAATGTTTCCTATTGAAGCTTTCCCAGATGGATGTGTGAAACACATCCATCTGGCATGACATGTTATCATTTGTGAACAAGCCAGTTCAAAAATAGAGTTTTGCATGAATTATAAGATCCGGATCCTATTTGAGAGCCGTTTTATATCATTATTACTTTTATCATTTTAAATTTTTTTTTAGGTCTGTCTTTGTGTTATGTGCTTGATAAGAACAGATCATTTCTCCACACTACCATAGGCACAGCAGGCATTAAGGTCTCATTCTTGATGGTGTAACATTAATGTTTTATATTAGGTTTGTCTTACAGCCCATTATCTGACCCACAAAGTGTTCTAGGGAGACAGTATATTTCCCAAAATAATTACATGATAATTTCATTATTTTAAAAAATTAAGCTCAATAGGAGTAAAATACCAGCACAACTATCAATCATATGTTATGACATTGCTAAATTTGGCGGGTCACTTGAAGCCATAGTGGTACTGAGTGAAGGGCCATTTGGGAGCTGAAAGAGCTAGCTCTTATCAGCTCAGCTAAGTCAAATGACCTGGATCACAGGAGGCCAGTTTTGCTAAAAGAGTGAAAGTGACATGGAGGATGAGATTTGTTGTTCTAAGCACCCAGGTATGTGAAAAGTGATGTTTTCAGAGTGAGAGGAGGCCAGTTCTGGTAAATGAGTGACAGTGACATGTCATGGACTATATCTTTCAAGTGCAAAGTATCTGGTCAACTTCAAAGTACAACACAATGCATTGACTCACAGTAAATCAACATTATATCGACAATACATCTCATTCTACAGCACAAGCAGAAGTTCATCAGGGAATGAGTGGGTCACAGAGCAACAACAGCCCCATAGATGAGGAAAAGACTTTTAAAGTGGAAAACCTCAGAATTTTACATGAAACGACACATCCCTGCTAAAAAAAAAAAACATCAACCTTTTGACTTCAAAATGTACTCACCCATAATGGAAGCAATAAAATCATGGAACCATGCCAAAATGAATGGCAATCACAACCCCTAAAGGGCTAAATAATCTGGTGATGACAACTGTTGACAAATTGTTTTGTACTCTGAAGAAAATCAGATAGTCAAGATAATTTTGTGGTTCCTTCACTTCCTGAAAAAAGAATACACTAGGTCCATCAGTCCTGACAGATCCCTTCATATTGTTGATTGCACAAGCTTGTGCATCTACAGTGCCAAATTATCTTGTTACATGGCCACATCCTCGATGGTTGAAATCCACAGAGTGAAACAGCTTGCCCAACAACAGGTAGCTACTAATACAATGTCTAATGAACAGCATTGTTTAACAGCAGAACATGGAATATATTTTTGTACACATGTGGGAGCATAAACATAATCTACCCAGTACTGTTTTCTGCTTTTTCTATTGTTAAACTTGAGCACATATAAATCATGATCAGCATTTGCTGCCATAAAGCCTACTGATATCTGAGCTGTCTATAAAGAATTACCTTTGACCTCCAGTGTCCCTGTGGCACTGTGATCATATACATGTCATCATGTAGGATTCTCTATCTTGCAGTGGATGGTGCAACTGATGCAGAAGCAGACTCCTGCAGGAAGCAGGACCCTTCCTCAGTGTGTTGTTGTGCTTGTGTGCGTCTGGAGGATCTATGCTCTTGGCCGACATGCATTAGTCAAATATACTCTCCACAGTGGGAGTATTGGCAGGGCCGAGCCAATAGGACACAGCAGCAGACAGTAAGATGTATGTACTACAGCAGCACACAAACACTCTGTAATGGATTGCAGTGTGTCTGTATCGGGTAGTTCAGCAAATGTTCCGTTATGTATTGTGAAGACGGATATTTAGCTGACTGTGTGTGAGCGTGTTTTTGCATGTCAGCTAAAAGCCACAGATGAAGTTTTTCACACTCCAAACCTTTTTGCATGCGCACTACAACTGCAACAGAGTGTGTGTGCACGTTGGACTGTGCAATGAATGATATGTGTGACATGTGCTGTCTGTCTGGTATGCCAAGCACGTCAGGCCTGCTTAGCATTGGCCCAGCCCCTATAGAGATGGCTTATCAGTGAAGGTACATATGGAAGAACAGTTTGCCTACGCAGTGTCTCCTACCACCCCCTGCCAGAGAGTGAGAGAGAAAGAAATCCTTATCACGTCGCCCTCGTCTTCCCCACCATTCTCTTGCTCCCTCCCTCGCCGCTCCTTCCGCTCTCTATCTCTGTCTAGTCTTGGAGATATGCTAATCGCTGTGTAAGTATATCCTGTCAAATAATTACCATATATTAAGCTCTACTCATCTTGGCATAATTTCCCCTTCCGCGTAATCGTATTTGGGCTCCTTCCTTCGGAAAAGCAGCGGACAGAAGGGACTTACCTTAGGCAAGTTAAGCAAGTTAATCTTCATTGATTGAATATCAGGATCATCAGTGTGGTATCAAAATGTACATTTGTGTGATGGAGTGTATAAGGGAGAAAGATGATGCATTCATGTCTATCCATGTGTGGTTATCAGAAGTTTGATAGTACAATGACTGAACACTACATTATAAGTCAATGCAGCAACTCAATATTGAACACTGTAAACAGTACCATACATTCAAATTTGCATGTGATTGTAATGTTCATATGATTTAAAAACGCCAGATTATGAGAGATATCAACTCATATGCAATCTCCATCTCGTTCTCTGCCTCAATCTCGTCAATGTATGTCAGTTTGAATATAAAAAACATCTTTCTACAAAGGTGCAATGACTCACACCCAAATAACTAAATCCGGTCCTGAACAGATAAGACAGCCTGTAAAATTAAAAATGAGGAATACTTTGGTATGGAGAGTACCCAAGCTTTTGAAAATAAACTTTTTGTAATTTTCAGAATTATCAAAAGATGTAATATGTTTCATTGATGGTAAAACTTAATATTACTTTTTAACTTTGTATTTAAATCCATTTTAGTGCCTTTACTTTTTTACTTTTACTTCAGTAAAGGAGTTGAATCAATACTTCTTCTTTGCCAGAGTATCTCCTCATTTAAGTATCTGTGCTTCTACTTGAGTAGAATGTGAGTTGTCACCTCTGGAAAGCACCCATAACCTGTTTGGGAAGGGCAGCACTTTTTTAAAAATTCTCGCAAGGTGATTGGCTGAATGTTCTGTCACATCATTATTGACTAGAATGAGATGAAATGAGTTAGTAGGCATGTGTAGCTCCAGTAGTAACCAGATAGCTGCTGCTTCGGCTTCAACTTGTTTTTGTTGGATAAAACTATGCCACGGCCGGTTGGTATAGTGCAAAAAACATCTTCTCCACCAAGTAAAGTTTTCAGTGTGGCTCATATTCTAATAGAGAAATATGGCCCAGTTATGATAACTGACTCTCTCGTCAAATGACACTAATTGGTCAGGTCTGTTCTCAAACCAGGCACTATGTTTCAGATTGGAGCTTTGTGAGATGGATCTGCCTGATAACAGACATGGAATCGGGACAATCCATCTGCTTTGCAAGGTTAGGGTATACCACGATGGACTGAAAAAAGAGAGAAATATTGGTGAACTGGTGAGTCATGGACAAATACAGTATAATACAGTCAATATAGGCTAATATGTTTGTTTACGGTCTTCTTACTGGATGCAGTGTCATCACATCAGTCGCAATGGCTGATCATCTGACTCTGGCTGATGGTCAAGTTTATGGTTCTGGGATTTCATAATCAAGCAGTGACCACTGAAACACAAAAATGTGTGCCTGAATAGCCACATCTGTCGGTGGGTTTTTAAGCAATAAAATATGTCAAAAAGATGCTGACTATGCAATGTTAAATTATTTGAAAAACAGTGTTTATCTTTCATACCCTAAAAAATGTTTTTTTGTTTATGATTTTTTAAGTTTAGTAATTATACCTGTAATGATAATTCCAACATTAATAGAAATCTGTGTGTGTCTGAAGTGTGTGCATCAGTATGTTGAATGCATGGTTCGCTCTGCTCGGATCTGTCCTCCAGATGACACTCAAGTGACATTGTAATCTACATGGCTGATAAATGCTTGGTGTCATTAAAGCCAGGAGAGGCTCTCCATCGCTCTCAGTGTGGCTTTACATCACAGAGCGCTGAACCCGTCTGTGGATGACACAACTGGGGCTTTATTCAAGACTGACACAGGACAGCTTTTTTTGGGCTGAAGCTTTTGATACATCTTATAATTTGACTTTCTGTGTCTAAGTCCACAAATATGGCCATTTTTTCCAGTTTTATTCACCTCTAAAGTCAAAATGTATAATTCAGTCCAGGAGTTTCTGGAGATGTACCTGCATGTGCTGATGTCTGCTTGTGTGAATGTGTATGTCTGAAAACCTTTGAGGGAGCCAGTGTTCTCCTAAGAGGCATCCATCTCTGGGGTCTTTGTGTTGGGAGGAGCAGCCAAGGTCAGCAGCTGAAAGAGCTCTCTTTGTGTTTGTGCGTGTGTGTTGGCTGGGGTGTGTGCGCGTGTGTTTGTCGCCTCCGTCTAGTGACTCAGTAACAGGATCCTTGGCCTATTAATTGGCCTGACAGTGATAAAGGAAATGGAAGTGGATGCTATTTGTCTCTAATGCAGCCACGCTCATATTAACCCAAAGACAAATGGACACTGTTTTCCCACTTGAGCTACTCTAATTTTTTAAAACCCCTCTGAGGGTGTGTGTGGACAGTGTGTGTATACATGTGTGTGCTTTATGTGTTGTTGTAAAACTGTGTCATATGTAGAGTCTGTGAATGCATGTGTTGGGTGCATTCTTTGCAAAGCATGAATCTTACTATTATTTGCATTTAGGTCCCTTCTGTGTAGTAAACAGGACTATGATGTAGTGATGATGTCAGCACTGGGGTGTTTGTTTACGTTGTGTGTTTGTGTGCATGCTTTTAAATGTTTAAATATGCATGTATGTGTGTGAATGTACGCAGGTCTGGTGTGTACTTATGCTAATAGATCTGTCTCTGAGCTTCTAAGGTAAACAGGAGTACGCCTGAACCTGTTTGTGTGTTCGTCTTTGTGTGTTCAGGCAGAAATTTGGGGGTGGGGGTTGTTGAGGGGAGGTTAACACCTGGCTGTACCTGAGGTCAAAGGTCAAGGGGAGATTTAAGCCAGAAGCAGACTGCTGGTTGATGAGAATGAGGGTGTTAAAGGGGAAAAGCCTTTATTGTTGTCCAAAATTGACTATTGTTCATATGATCTGACACATGAAAAAGAATTTAAAAACATGGGAGGCCACAGATGTAAGGACAGCATCAAACAATTTTATATTTCATAATCCTCCCCAGTAAGAAAACTAGGCCAGACCGTGAGATCACAAGCTTTCCGTCTGCAGTGACGACTTCGCATGTGAGAATTTCCCAGACGAGGTCTTACAGAATCTCACTAGATCAAACGTGACTTCAGAGGAATAACAAACATGGAGGATGACTGAAATCCTCAGCCTGCTGTCCCTCCACAGTAGGCTGTCCTGGCATGCATAAAAAAAAATTAAAAACAAGGAAAAGAACATTGAGGATATTCTGGCTGAATGAAGGTGAAGTTGTATTCATGTTTATGAACTTCAGGGGGGCATATTCAACCTAAAGTCAGGCATAAAATTGTGTAGTGCTAGTGACAGAAAACAATATTAATTCAGCATACAAATGTTGGCTTTAAAAATGAAAACCACACTGCCCATAATCCCCTAGAGTTGTTTTATTGCTCTTGCTAAATGATGAAGCTCCATGCTTCGACAAAAGCTCTTCCATCTTGTAGAAACTGTGGCCCCCTCCTTTCCACCTCTTATATTTGAATGTGAGCAATGTGTCCAGAAATGGGTATCCGTGTTTAAGTGTGTGTAAAGCGTGATAAGGAAGAATGGGATCTGATAGGGCATGATAAAATACCTGGGTAATGTCTGGGTGGATTTTTATGTTTCTCCCATGGTGCCTGTGCAGGGATGTTATCTCCAGACTGAGAAGCCATGTTTCCCCCTCCAGGGAATCCCCCCACCAACAACACCACCCTGCAGCACTGGTAATACTGGGCATATGTCCACTCCCTCTCCCCCCCAACACCCCGTTCTCATTTGTACTATCTGTTTTTTTTATATATATTGTCCAGATCTCTCCCAAACCATTTTTCAACCAGCTGCTTTTGTCAGTCAACAACTTTATCTCCAGGGATATGGGTTATTCTCTGTAGCATTATCTATATTACGTTATCTCCTTTCATTATCTTTTGGCTCAGAACCATATGGCACATGATAGTGGATCCCGTGCAAGTATTAGAAACCACATTTCCATGTCTTGGATCAAATTAGAAAATATTTTCTTATTTCTCACTAGTGTTAAAAAAAAAAAAATCAAAGTAGTAGCCTCACCTGCAGGGAACTCATTTATTCAAGATAAGTGAAGTAGATTATCAGTCATTATTAATAATATGTGCAAAACTAGTTTAATTTACGTCCTATATCTGCCATACATACATGTCTCATTTGTATACATTTCAACTAGACATTAAGGCTTCTATATGCACAATAAATGTTAAATTTAAGCTACCAACATATAAAGGGGCCCTTAAAAATAGCTAATTATAGCAGGACTAGAAGTCTGCCAAAGAATATATTTGGATTGGTCATGTTGATGGTTGTTCACAAGCAACTTTTTTTCGGGATTACAGAGTTACTGGGCCATTAAAACCTGCAAATGCTGAGGGTCGCCCAAACCCCTGATTATCCAGTGCACAAGGTTTGTCCAGTGGACTTTCACTGGACTACAGTCCAGTCCAGTGAAATTCATTTACACACTCACTAAGGATCAGCTGCAAGAAAGACAAAATGCACTGATACAGAATATGCCTTTAGCCTTTCTTAAATATGAGAAGGAGGATCCTAACGAAAAAAACGTTGGGAACCAGTGACCTAGCTGATAACAAAGGCTTCTTGCAGCTTCTGCTAGTAATGCTGTCATATTTTCCACTAGACCTGAATTTAAGTGTTTTAAGTTTTATGATCCTCAAATCTATATATTTACTGTTATCATATGTTGTACGGAATTCTGTGTTGGCCATGTTTGTGATCCAAAACAAATGTGTATCGCAATATCTATCGTATCATGGCTCCTGTATCATGATATGTACTGTATCGTGATGTTATGAAATATATTTTCAGCCCTGATCTATACCAAAATAGGCAATGAGTCATGATGGGATTGGCAGTTACACAAGGCTTTTTTGGGTAAATCATCAGATAGTCAACAGTTTGGGCTCATCCATAGCAATATCATTCATTTCCTGGAACACAGTAATACCACCGGTAAAAAAAATTTGGCAGCCATTTTGAAATTGAGTCTTGGTTTTAGTCTTTAGATTCAGTACTATTTAGTATTAGTTGAATTCTAGTTATTGTTATCTTTATATTTTTAGTATACTGTAGTTTTAGTCAAAGAAAACCCCAGAACATTTGAATCAAGTTTTGGTCAACAAAGCAACCTTAAAGTTTAGTCTTTACTTTTATTTATTTTCTGTGAACTTATTTGATTAGCTGTACGGTAAAATTATTATACATATAAAAATTCTCATATTAATGCTCAATCAATACTTTAACTGATTTAAAATATACTGATTAAAATACTGACATACCATCTGAACGTTGATGGACTTGTAAACTTGGCAGTGATGGGGAGGTGGAGAGTCATTAGAACCACACCATGAATGAACTGATGGAAGAGAAAGCCACATTTAAAAGGGGCAGCAGTGATTTGATAGGCTAACAATAAGGTAGTGGAGCAGTGCTATTTGATAGGTGTGACCAGGTGATGTGAACAGCTGATTATGATGTGACAGAGAGCATGAATGAGGGAGTGCATGAAATAGTGCAGGCATGAACTTCTAAACCCGCATGGAGAATATGGTCTTCCTGACTGAACTTTCGCTAAGCTTAATTTGGAAAAATCAACACTGAGCACCACTTTGACTTTTACACATATGGTGCATTCATAAAGCATTCAGCCTCCCCTTACTTTTAACAATTTTGTTATTTTGCAGCCTGCTACAATCATTTAAATTTATTTTTTCTCACTTAGTATCACATCATGATAAAGTGAAAACATAATATGATGGACCAAGCTCAGTCAGGTTTGATGGGGACTGTCGGTGGACAGCCATTTTCACGTCTCTCCAGAGATGTTTGATAGGGTTCAAGTCAGGGCTCTGGTTGGGCCACATTCACAAGTTGTCTCCTAGCCACTCCTGTTTTATCTTGGCATGTGCTTAGGGTCATTGCCATGTTGGAAGGTGAACCTTCGGCCTGGTCTGATGCCCTGAGCACTGAAGAACAGGTTTTCATTGAGGGTACCTCTGCATTTTGCTCCATTCATATTTCCCTCAATTCTGACCAGTCTCCTAGTTCTGGTGCTGAAAATACCCCCACAGCATGATGCTGCCACCACTATGCTTCACTGGTGGGATGGTATTGGGAAGGTGATGGGTGATGTTTCCTCAACACATAACATTTAGAATTGAGGCCAAACATTTCAATCTTGGTTTCATCAGACTGTAGAGTCTTGTTTCTCACTGTCTGAAAGTCCTCCAGGACTCTCAGGACAGGTGGAGAACTGCAGAGATGGTTGTCCTTCAGGCTCCATCTCCACACAGGATCTCTGGAGTTCAGTCAGAGTGATCATAGGGTTCTTGGTTACCTCTCTTACTAAGGCCCTTCTCACTCCAATGACTCAGTTTAGCTGAGTGACTAGCTCAACCAGAGCGATTTGAGAGTTATAAAGAGCACTGTGCTCTTGGGAGCTTTCAGTGCACAAGATTTTTTTTTTTTTTTTTCAGATCTATGCTTTGATATGCATTTTCAGCTGTTAGGCTTTCTATATAGAAGTGTGTGCATTTTTAAAAAACATGTCCAATCACTTCAATTTACCACAAGTGGACTCCAGTCAAGATGTAGCAACATTTCAACAATGATCAAGAGAAATGGAAGGTGAATTTCAACTGTTGTTGCAAAGGGTCTGAATGCTGAAGTCAATGTGGCATTTCAGTTTTTTGTTTTCAATAGTTTGCTGAAACATTCAAAAATTCAGTTTTCACTTTGTTTTCACCTCCACGTTATATTCTGACATTTGCTTTAACAAATTTAAATTAAAAAACGGATTTCAAGTTCAAACAAAATATTTTACTAAACTGCTTACATTCCACTTTGACATTAAATATTCTTCTTGTAAGTGTACATAATTCTGCAAAAAACATTCAGACTCACATACTCATGAATAGATATGAATTCTCATTTATATCTATTCAGATTCTAAATTATGTTGCATTTAATTTTTTTAAATTTTTTTTTTTTACCACAGTGACATGTAAATGTGTCCAGGTCTGAGGTTGCATCTTTGCTGTGTGGTCTAGTCATGACCTGAGGTGTTTCACCCCCCCCCCCCATCTCCCCCACCACCCCCAGCTCTCTGCTCAATGCTCATTGCTAGACTCGGTGTCTCATTTAAATATATTGATTGGGCCATCTGTAAGCCATTTATCTCCTTCAAAAGACCGTTAAAGTAGGCCTCCCCACCCCTCAGCCCGCCCACCACTGTTTCCCTGACAGAGTGAATATACACACATACAAAGCATGACACACACGAACGCACAGGCACAGACAATCCTATTGGCCAAAGAAATGGACCAAATATCCTCAAAATATTGAATTCTTTTACTGAAACACCACCTTTAAACAAATAAAAGCAGCAGCAGAAGCAGCGGCACTCGCTGTGATTTGAGATAAGAGCCTGAAAACACATCATGTAAACACAGGCCCGTGGTGGGCGAGCCGAGCACACAAACTCCAGCCTGCTTTGGGGAACCAAACACTATCTAATGCTTCATTTAGTGGTGCTGAAATTCCCACCAAATAATGAAACCAATTATTGCATTCACACAGTGAATAATGCCTCCTTCAAATAATCTGCTTATCTGGCCTTGCCTCCATGGCTTTACGTGTGTGCGTGCGTGTCTGTGGATGTGTGCGTGTATCTGCCTATCATCATAAACTGCACCCTGATGTCGGCAAAGCGGGGTTCTGGCACATCTGCAAGCCCCAGATATTCTTTGAACACGTGTATGTGTCGTCAGCAGAGTGCATGCATCATCATGATTGACTTATTCCTGACATTCCCAGTGGTAAAGCCGAGGTAAAGGATTACCCTCCTGTCTTGGACGGCTGCCCACTGTACAGTAAAGACCCTTGAACACACAGGCAACGCTCACATACAAACTCGTCTCAAACAGGCACACGTCTCTTTGTGTGTAGCGCCTTTTACAGCCTCTTTGTTCCCTCTTTTGTCTCCATTCTTCATTTAAATCTGTTTTCTCTGCAGACAAACCGTTGGCGGGCAGCCATTTGCAAGACCGAGCAAGAGGGGAAGCACAGAGCGAGAGAGAAGTGGAGATGAAGAGAGGGAGACGGGGAAAGAAAAAGAAAAAAAGGAGGAGAAGCAAGGAAGCACTGAAGAGAAGAAACTGGGGGCTGAGAAGGGGATAAAAAAAGGAAACAAAATGAAATGAGAGATGTGAATTCGCTCTCCACCCCCCAACATGAGCACATTCTGCCGGTTCCTCAGCATGGCGGTTGCGGATCACTCTCTACTCCTGCGGGCTGTGAGTTAACATTTGAAATTTCTGCGCTCAGACAAGGTGAAGGGTGGCGGTCGCTATCCAGAGGAGACCTTGCCTCTGTGTGTAAGTACAGGGCATGGGCAGATGGTGGAAAATTGGCGTTGGTGCTTGAACCATACGGAGCATATGCACATGGGGGAGTTTGCAAAGACCCGGGGCATGGGGTGTAAGCACAGGACCGGCGCCTGCTGAGGCTGGCAAGAGACACAAGGCACTGACATTGGCACTGGTGAGGGATAACAGTGGGCCTGAACTTCTCTCGGAAGGCCCCAGAACCGGAGCTCCACTTTTTAACTACTACTGAATCATACACTATATTGCCAAAAGTATTCACTCACCCATCCAAATAATTGAAATCAGGTGTTCCAATCACTTCCATGGCCACAGGTGTATAAAATCAAGCACCTAGGCATGCAGACTGTTTCTACAAACATTTGTGACAGAATGGGTTGCTTTCAGGAGCTCAGTGAATTCCAGCGTGGTACTGTGATAGGATGCCACCTGTGCAACAAGTCCAGTGGTGAAATTTCCTCGCTCCTAAATATTCCACCGTCAACTGTCAGTGGTATTATAACAAAGTGGAAGCGATTGGGAACGACAGCAACTCAGCCACAAAGTGGTAGGCCACATAAAATGACAGAGTGGGGTCAGTGGATGCTGAGGCGCATAGTGCGCAGAGGTCACCAACTGTCTGCAGAGTCAATCATTACAGACCTCCAAACTTCATGTGGCTTTCAGATTAGCTCAAGAAAAGTGCATAGAGAGCTTCATGGAATCGGTTTCCATGGCTGAGCTGCTGCATCTAAGTCATGCATCATCAAGTGCAATGCAAAGTGTCGGATGCAGTGGTATAAAGCACGCCGCCACTAGACTCTAGAGCAGTGGACACCTGTTCTCTGGAGTGACGAATCACACTTCTCCATCTGGCAATCTGATGGACAAGTCTGGGTTTGGCGGTTGCCAGGAGAACAGTTCTTGTCTGACTGCATTGTGCCAAGTGTAAAGTTTGGTGGAGGGGGGATTATGGTGTGGGGTTGTTTTTCAGGAGCTGGGCTTGGCCCCTTAGTTCCAGTGAAAGGAACTCTGAATGCTTCAGCATACCAAAACATTTTGGACAATTCCATGCTCCCAACTTTGTGGGAACAGTTTGGGGATGACCGCCTCCTGTTCCAACAAGACTGTGCACCAGTGCACAAAGCAAGCTCCATAAAGACATGGGTGAGAGAGTTTGGTGTGGATGAACTTGACTGGCCTGCACAGAGTCCTGACCTCAACCTGACAGAACACCTTTGGGATGATTTAGAGTGGAGACTGAGAGCCAGGCCTTCTCGTCCAACATCAGTGTGTGACCTCACAAATGCGCTTCTGGATGAATGGTCAAAAATTTCCATAAAGACACTCCTAAACCTTGTGGAAAGCCTTCCCAGAAGAGTTGAAGCTGTTATAGCTGCAACGGGTGGACTGACGTCATATTAAACCCTATAGATTAAGAATGGAACGTCACTTAGGTACATATGCAAGTCAAGGCAGGTGAGCGAATACTTTTGGCAATATAGTGTATCTACCATTAATAGCTGCAAAACTTTTTTTCAAACAGTTTCTTTGGGTTGCATCGGATAGAAATGTCCAGCTGAATGTGAGTTCCAACACACTGTACTCTTCAAATGATATTTGCCAGATTGTCATACACCATGTTAGGCCTGAGTTATAAAGCACTATACAGAACTTTTAGGCATGTTAGGGTCATAAACTGAGGCTGAATTAAGGCATTGATAGAGAAGGAGTGACAGATTGCTCTGGATTGCTTTGCATATCACCAGGGCCATGGGAAAATGATCTGTTGAAAAAAATCGCAAAGTCCATCTTTAGGTTGGAGTACGGGGTAGATGTGCTGAATAAGCACGACCAAGGGTACTGTCCAGGCCGGTAGTAGGGTTGCCATGAGCCCCTGGTCATGCTATGGATGTTCCAAAGGTCCAAAAACTGTCTCTGGGCTTATTAACAGAAGATGCCAAAAAGGCATGCCATCAAGCTTGACCTTGACTGCCAGGCAACACATGTATTAATGTCAATGTCAGGTGCTGGACTTAACTCTGCCCACTTCACTTGCACACTGTCATGTGGTGTAGTCCAGTCACTTAATAAATTTATATTTCCATTCTGGCAGTCTATTAAAGCTGCCAAGTTTTTTTAGATGCCATTACAGGCAAACAACTGTTCTGCACTCATTCTTGGTATCCACTTACAGATTAAGACTGGGCGCTTAAGAAATTATCTCATTATCCCTCATATTACTGCTTGTTAAACATTTTTGCAAAGATAAAGTCATAACCTTGACACTAAACTCCTAACAATTTTTTCCTGCCACAGTAAATATTTCAAACTGGGTTGTCTGACTAAATCAACAAACCCAGATCATGTAAGTCAAAGAGTCTAAAGTTACCTAGTTACCTTAGGGTTTATGCTCCTGGCACTGTACCATGTAAAAGTGTTAAAAATGTGAATTTATACCTGAAGGTAGCACTGGAAGGGAAAACAGGTTGGTTTATATCAGGAAATCCAAGACATTCATCTGTTTCATGTAGACACAAAGCAGTACAGGAGCAGTTCTGGCATTATATAGATGGTTGGAGAGCAAAAAAGGATTCAACTTGATGGGACCATCAAAGCCCACTGAAAATATAAGCAAAGAGTTGGTCAATGAAATAATTAAAGCCTGAAATATTTACTGCAAATCTAAATGGTTTATCTTGGGATGATCATGACAACAGATGGACAAAGTTAAGAAGACATTAGAAATGTCTCCCTCTGGAGTGTAATGTTGGATGTATGGATAGACTTTTTTCAAAAAAGACTATTTTTAGGATCCACATATTGAAACATTTCCGCTTAGGAAACAAGTCAATCCTCAGGAAGATGGACAGAAAGGTTGAACCTCTTCAGTGCCCCCAAAACACACTAAGAAGACATTTAATTTACCAGTGTCTCACAGGATTTCTTGGTGCAGACCACAGGTTTTCTCTCACAGCTAATTGAGGCTGTCAGGGTGTAAACTTGTTTGTGTGCAGCATAAAACCACTGAATGATACACTTAGACAGGCCTACATGAAAGACGACAGGTGTTTACATGGGATGTTCCTTCTCAGATCATACCAGACTAGCCTCTACTCATGATATGCCATAGTACTGTTGATAATATCCTATTACATCTAAGGCCATCATGCTATCCAGGCTGATAATAGTCAAGGATTTGTATGGGCCTCTTACACTGGAGCAGCAACTATAGGATGAACCATTAAGAGATTCACAGAGCATGCCCAGTATCTGGAAAAACAGGCTTATCACTGTACCAATACATATATTTATTGTTAAGTATAGTGAACAGTGCAAATTGAATATGCTTTTCAATGTAAAAAAGTCAAAGATGTAGACTCAATAAGAGCCATATCAGCGTAATGTGCTATTTATAGACACTAAGGATGCTTCAAATATCGATTTCAGTTCTTGTGTTGGCTAACATGATATTTTGAAGATAGATTAGACAATATGGTCAACCTCATTTATTTTAAGTAGATTCTATTTAAACTGCTCTCAAATAAAATGTGTAACATCTGGAATAGCATTTGAAATCAAAAATTGTTCTGCTTTAAGTATGACCTCAGTGATTTACTTTAGGTATACACTCTAACATTACTGACCTATTGGAAGTTCAAACTGCTGTGAGTGATTATTTGTGGCTAATGTTGGAGCATTACTTCCTGTTGAGGCTTCAGATTAAAAGTCAAATGATCACAGCAGAGGAAGGCTTTACTGTGATCACAAATTATCATTTTACAAACTTTCTTAAGACGCTGAGATTCCTGTTTTGACTTGTGGTGTGCAGGTAAAAAATGATACAACATAAGGAAAAAACAAATACTGACTTTTAATTTGAAATACAAGCAAAAAAATACACATTGTGGAAGCTCTAGCCTTGGACTAGCCAGTGGACTGGAAAGATTTAATGTGGGTCATCAGGAAGATTAATCTTTAAAGCTCCAATCTGAAATGATTGTACCAGGTCTGAAAACAGATCCAACCAATCAGCATCATTTGGAGAGAGTGAGGTGGTAACGGGGTTTAGTCGTACCGGAAGATGGTAGCAATGGCTGCTGCTTGTGTAGCGACTGACTTGGACATAGTTATAGTATAGCAGCAGTTTTATCAGAACTGGACCATATCTATATTTAAAAGAGAGCAAAGAACCACAACGAAACAACCTGCTTTAGTATGAGTTTGTGATAGAAATGGGAGTGCTTTAGTTACAGTGTAGGTATGCTAGTACAGTATAAGTATAGTAGTATTTACAATGGCAGCTGGTGGAGCAATAAGCTTGGATGTAGCTACAGCAGCAGTTTTATACAGACTGGACCACATTTCTTTTGTAGAACAACAGCACATAACTGCCCTGAAAGCCTTTCTAAGCAGAAAAGATGTTTCCATTAAGTTTATTATTGTAGGCTGACTAAGCTTTTAGCTTGAATGCAGTTTTAGCTACATTTTTTAAAATTAGATCTGGCCAGCATTTCTTTATTGAAAGAGGAGCAAAGAACCACCAAAAGCATTTGTGGTGGACAGGATGTTTTTGTACTTCTCCCAACTGGCCTAGGCATGAGTTTTTTCCACCCACAAGCCCTACTGTTTACAATCTACAACAGCGCTTGCTTGCTAAGCTCACATTATTTGCAGGAGCTGCGCATGCCTACGATCTCATTTTATGTTTTTGCTCTGATTGGCCTGTGATGAATGAGACGGACAGAATGTTCATCTAATCACCTTCTGAGATTTTTTTTAAAGTCCTGCTCAGGACATAACTGTAACTTACTGCTTTTTACCTTTACTATATTTTGTGGTATTTTACAGTAAAAATTATAGCAATGAAAAATGACTAATGAATGGTAATTAAACCCTTATTTAAAAATTATTGTGCAATAACAGTTTTATGTTAAGCAGTGGATGTTTTTAGAAATTTACAAAAGTTACATAATTATTTGAATTAGCTGTATAAATTTCTTTGGAACTGGAAGCCATGTTTTAATATCTTCCTTCCTTGGTGCATCTAAATATGAGAATGAATTTTTTATTTTCCAAATGATTACATGAGATGGTTTCTAAAATTAGCCTAAAAAATACAGAAATCTTTGCCTTAGTGTAATTCGGCTTCTGATATAACTCCTCCCTGAAAATCAGGACAATGATGTACAAGTGTATCTCAGCCAAGTGTGTATGTTTACCAATCGATCTACTCTAGGCTGACACGCTCAGAGTCCGTGTGTCATTATGGCCACTGTTTGGTGCTATAAAACAGAGTTGGACAGTGCTGATAGCACTGAGGGATATGGATGGGCCTGTTCAGAGTTAGACAGCAGCACGGCCATACATCTTCCAGGGTAGAGGCCTGTCATCGCCATGCTGCTACAGAGGGGTTTGTCATAGAAGTCTGCACACGAGCATGTCCGGCATCCATGCACAACAATGACGTGTAGCAGCTAGCTAGCTGTAAGCACACAGGCAGACATACACATGAATTTTGGGGGATGAAAGCTTATTCTGCTTTGTCCTGTCTTCATATCTTCAGTCTATCACACCTTCCTAAAACACACACACTCACACACACACCAACACCCCCCTCCACACACACACGCACACACACATACATACAGTCCTTTCTTTCTTAGATGTGTCTGTACACGACTCCCTGGCCGCAAATCCTTCAGTGGGATGGATGAGTGTCTCCAGCCCATTCATCATCCGCCTTATCCGCCACCCTCGCCACTGTTTTTATATCAGCCAGCAGTCACACTGACAACTGATGGCCCTCTCTCTCCCTTCCTTTCTTCTCTCCCCCACAAGTCTTTCTCGTGCCATTTTTCTTTTTTTCTCACTCCCCTGTGCCCTGCTTGCTTTTGCTTGTACGTCTGACAGTGTGCATGTTTGTGGGCGTTCATGCACATTTTCTCACCTCCTCCTTCTCCCCCCCCCCCCCATACAGATCTCCTTCCTACACCTCCCGCCCTTCCCTATCATCTTCTCCTTTCCACGTCCCTCTCCATCTATCTATCTCTCTCCTGTGCACCGTTGGGACCAGAGTGGCACCTTCAGAGCGGGCCGTAAAAAGGCCCTATAAAAAGCCCCAACACGGGGAAGAAAGGGTAATGATGAAATTTAACTGCTCCTCTTGGTGCACCTGGGGTCTGGCTGTGTATGTGTGTGCGTGTGTGTAGATATATGAGTGTGTCGCGTATGTGTTTGTGTGTGCGTCAGAGCGAGCGTGAGGCCTGGGCACTGAACCGGAACTGCCCTGCTAGGGGGGTCAATGTCACGGTACCGCCATGAGAGTTATCGCTTTTTAAAGACGCACTATAGATTTTGTGGGGGAACTCATTTACACCGGCATAAAATGGAAGGTGGCAGGGGAAGTTTAAAATCTAAAAAGGACGGGGGACTGGGACAACGGGAGGAAAATAGGTTCGATGACTTGAGTGGCCTCACAGGTGTGATACTGAGTTAACCCTTTGTGTAGGATGGACACTGCTTTTTCTCCCTTGGCTCTAAAGGACTAAAAACAAAGCATTACAGGTCTTTGAGGGCCTGAACGGAGAGACCTGAACCTGTAAAGAGTTTGGAAATTTGTTCTGAGATCTGATTTCCTTCTACAGATAATAAAGTAACTTTTGCCTGGGATACAACAGACTTGTGTAAAAAGCAGAAACAGGAAAGTGTTGAGGTCACAAATAGACTCCATGTCTGGAAATTCACAAAATCCGCAGGGCAACTGGCAAAAATGAAGTTCTTATCAATTTTACTTAATGAGATGTCCAACCATGTCTTTAATTTAATCTTTTTTTAGTTATACTTTGAAAATGTAGTTTTGCATGTAATGCAAGAAAATGCCATGCTTTTCTCTTTGAAGGGTTACCCTCAAATTCCACATGCCCTGTAAAAATGATCGGGGTGGTTCAATGTAAAAACTGACGTTCAATAGCTGCCTTAAAAACAAGTAAACTGAAAGTCAAGAAAAGCATTATTTCAACACAGGAGGGAAAGTTATATGACTTATTTAATAAACTGTCATTTACTATTAAACTTCATACTCTACATTGAAACAACTATCTTACATTAAACATTCAAGAAAACATGTAGTTATTACCCTATTTCAGTTCACAAAATTGGGTATAATAGGCATTTTTAATACTTGATAAGATGGCTGCCTTGCATTGAGCAATTGTGGCATATTCAGAAGTCTTATTAGCATATGATGGAGCAAAGAGTTGGTTGCACAGCTGAATTATACCCTGAAGTAAGAGTCTGCAGCTCACCTATTATTTCTGGCCAATCCCTGCAACAGGCAGTAAAGTGACCAATCAGTGGATAGCTACAATTGAGTATGCCTAAATGGCTAGTTCAGTCAGGAAACACACATGACTTGTGACTAAAAATATTAATGTGGCTGTTCTGGGATCCTCCTGCCCTTCCATGAGCCTACATGGAAAGTACCAAGCAGGAACAGCACATGCTCCTGCTCTCCCTATGCTGATAAGGAAAGCCTAAGCCAGGGAGAGAAGTGGCAAAAACACCAGAGCAGAGCAGGCATTAATGACAGCTTAATGACACTGATTAAGTCAGAAGCAGTATGAAAGAGGAGCTGGGGTGGGGGAGGGCTGCAGAAGCAGCTTGTAGAGAAAGCGGCAGAGCATAACCAGGCAAAAGCAGTCTAAATTAGGCAGCATGAGAGAAACTGGCCAATAATGTTCTTGGAGCAAATCAGCTGCCCATCAACTGATGAGGGCTTGCATTAGATCAGCTGATCTGAGCAGAGCTTGACTCTATGGTCTATCTGAAGTAACGCTAAACACATGATCTAATGGCTGACGAGGCAAATCAACAAACATTTACAGGTTTTTGGGAATGCCATTCAGATTTCAGGGGGCCCTATTTGGCCCTAACTGCCACTAGCTCAGGCCCTGAAATATTATTGGTACTTCTATTTGCTGCTGAAACTCATCAGGGAGTTAGAAAATAAGATAGTATTATTTTGATTTCCAATATTTTTACCATGTACAGTGTTGTCTCAGTTTAGTGACGAAAAGCACATCAATAAATTCCTCTTGATTGTTTACAGAATTAGCATGGTGGCACCGTCTTGTACTGGAACGAGAACGTACCATACAGTCAAGCATGAGCTCCATATTCAAATGTGGGCTATTTTTTTATTTTATGTCTAGAATTTGCTGCAGGCCTATGGACCACGGGCCACATTTGGCCCCTGGGCCATAGTTTAGACACCCCTGCTCTATAACAAGAAACAGTCGTGATATCCAGAGGAAATAGAACGGAACCTGACCTGCACCAAAGTGCCCATTAAAAATAAAACTGAACAGGTCTGAATCCCTGGCCAAATCTTAGATCCACAGGGACCTGTGAAGACCCTGAAAAAATCACATCCAGAACAGACTCAATTCAGCAGTGTTATGGGCTGAAGTTATATGCCTTTGCCTGTTCAGATGTAGCTCGCACTTTATTGCTGTATTCTGTGTACAGTATATGTCTATAAAATCCATACGGAGTTATGTCCACTTCAGGTGCCGAAATAGCGTGTTGTTAAACTGATTTATGGAGTGTGTCGCCTCAACATTTTTTAATGTTTTATTGATGCAGGAGAGCCATAACGTCAATGAATAGATCCCATTAAAATCTAATGGCCTTGTGCTGCTTGTGTTTGTTGGTGCAAGGTAAATTCTGCGACTCAGTGTATGTGTTTGGAGCACCTTCAGGCCTGCGTGTCAGGGCAGGACTATTTTCAGTTCAGTTACTGGCTGGAGCCCAGCACCCTCCCCGGGCTCAGATGCTGGCTCACCGGCCTCCTCAGCCTCCCCCCTGCCTCCCCTGCCTCCCACCTGTCCCTGGCTACTCGCCTCCTCGGCTGGCCCGCCGGCGTGGAAAATCAGCCTTTGATGGCCCTGTGGGGACTGGAGGAGGGGATGGCTGGGGTTTTGGAGAGGATGAAAGCCCTGGGAGGAGCAGCATGCACTGACTGACAGGGCTTGACACTGAGAGGGCCCACAGCCCAGGCCTGGCACCTTTTCCTCCAGCAGCCACCAGGCCTCATTGACTAGGCTGCTCAGCCAGGGCCCATACCCCAGTGTCTACCAGGCCTCAATGTAAAAAGCACGTTCTTTCTTAATAATGTTGTTCTCTGCTTAAAGAGTAACCAAACCACAGAGTAACCAAACCTCAGGGTTCTGGTGAAGTAGATTTATCCTGGAATTTTCAAAAGAGGCCTTACATTCTGAGAAACATGGATCATTCACTTCATATTTCCCCTTAGTGAGCAAAGAAAAAACGGTGGTGGACGTCTCCTATTTCTGCGCTGCAGGACAGAAAGATTTAGAAAATCTTTCATACCATCAGCTATTAGACTTTATATTTCTACAGTAAACAGATGAGAATCCCAGACGATTGAATTTCCCTTCGGAGATAAATAAAGATCTTGTATTGTATTGTACTGTACAACATCAATGTATCAACACTGACAGGGGCAGAGGGTGTGCGCACATGCCCACTCACTCCTTTGTGCCGACAACCACCACATCATAGTCTGTACACAAACACGCAAGCTGTTTAGCTAGGTTTCATAGCTAGGAGTTGTAACTCAAGAAACAGCCATGACACTATTGCAACAGAAAAGTCATTTAAAGTATGTCAAGTTTATATGCTATCAAACCTGGCTTTACAAAAAAAAAAAAAAAGAAAAAAGAAAAAAACAACAACAACAACAACAACAACAACAAAGAAACTGATTAATTTGCAATCTCTAGGAAAAGAACTACAGCGCCCACAATCCTCTGGTGTCACAGTAGCATCTGTGATTGGTGGAGCCTCGTATCATTAAGAAATGTTTACTACTCCTGTGAATTGGGGATGTCAACTGCTACTTCAGGATTTAAGGGTCCTTACTTTTTTTTTTTTTTTTTTTTTTTTTTTTACTATGCAAGATTTAAATGCCCAAAGTTACCTCTGAAACAGAGAACATAGCTGCTGGAGAAGTGAGCGATCACTTTTGAGCTTTATGGTGACAAAAACTGGCACCAAATATGAGATTTGGACCCGGATTGATCAACAACACTACTAAATACCTGCATAGATTTTCAGCTGATAAAAAAACAGATATACATATAAACACATATAATGCTACTATTCAGGATTGTTTCTGTCTCAGTTGTGCTATCTGATAAATGAATCTGTGAGCCATAGTTACATGCTGCAAACCCCTTTCAGACTCGGAGCAGACACTTAACCATATTGAGAAATGCACACTTAGTTAGTTCTGCGTTTTGATTCTTATTCTTGATTTTTTAAGAGGAACAATACAATAAGTGCCTGTTTTGAAGCTGAAATCTTAGCAAAATCTATGGGAGTTTATTTAGTCTGGTTACCATGAATATTTTCCTAGTTGAGAATACATTGCCATTCACAATCAATTATTAGATGATCTCTCCTCTGTTAATCCTCCTGAAGGTGATGTTAGTCTTTATCCAAGGAAGGGTCTACTCAAGATGAAACTTCTTGATGACAGACTTCCTGTGAATGACTGCAACCTCTCCTGTTTAATGCAGTTATCCTGTTGTTTATTTTGACTATCGTATTGATATATTTTTCTGACTGGGTAACAAAATGACATGAACAGACAAATAGCACATCTTTCTGTGAGTCTTTACCCCCCAGACTGGACTTATTGTATGCATGAGAACTAACCTTGCAAAGCAGAAGGATATGCCTGTTTCCTTTGTT
This sequence comes from Cheilinus undulatus, assembly GCF_018320785.1. Classification (NCBI taxonomy): domain Eukaryota; kingdom Metazoa; phylum Chordata; class Actinopteri; order Labriformes; family Labridae; genus Cheilinus; species Cheilinus undulatus. The sequence continues at coordinate 21,001,357 of NC_054866.1, forward strand.
TCTCACTGGTGAATCCATCTTGCAAAGCTTCCATCTGAACCGTTTGGGCCCGGTTAGAAAGTGATGGGACCAATCAGCGACAAGGGGCAGTACTTTCAGGCGCAGCACAGTCGTGACGTAAACAAGCAGCAGCAAGAGCTAATGCAGTTATGGAGGAAGAGATTAGCATGGATGCTGCTAAAGCGCCAGTTTTATCAGAACTTTACAATATTTCTTTGTTATAAGAAGAAAAAAATGGGCAGAAAGTAGCTACAAATGGGTACAAAGTGGCAGAAATGGGTTTCAAGTATAGATACTGGCAAAACTTGGCACAAATGGGTTTAAAGTGGCAAAAAAAAGTGGCAAAAATGGTGAAAACAAGGTAGGAAGAAGGGGCAAAATTAGATGGAGAGTGATGAAACAGGTTAAACGCCACAAAAAAATCTATGATTTTTTTAGAACCCAAAAACAATTTGACACACTTTTTAGGTAAAAAGAGGCAAACATGACTTTCAAGTAGAATAAACTGTCAAAAAGACACAAATGTATTTAAAGTGGCAACAAAAAAGTGCCAGAAATGGGCAAAATATTGTGTAAATGGTTGGCAACAAAAGAAACTTTATAAGGTAAGACCTGATAAAAATGGGCAAAAAGTGGAGAAAAGGAATGGCAAGAATGGGTGAAAGCTGCAAAAAATTGGTTAAAGTGGTATAACAGAAGGGTAAAAAGTGCAAAGAAGGGGAAAATGGGCAAAAAGTGGCAACAAGAAGCAGCAAAAATAGGTGGAGAAAGGTGACAGGTAAAAATCTACAAAAATAAATAATTACTTCAGAACCCAACAATAGTTTGACACACTTTCCAGCTTCAAAATGAGTTAACTGTTGGCCAGGACACTACAGTGTCCAGGTGCTACAGCACTAGTGCTACTGATCCAACACACAAGCATTGTTATCATCAATAAATCACACCTAGGGGGCGTCAATTCTCCAGGTGTTTCAGGGGTCCAGCCAATTCTGTTGGCAGGCCTGACTTTATGAAATAGACAACAGTAGTGGCTCACTTTTAGAAGACGAAAGCAAAATTGCAGCGTACGCTTGTACATTTCTTGAGCCATAAAATAAGCTCAGAAAAGTGCATGATTTGAGTGTAAATTCACAGTACATTTATAAGCAAAAACCTGCAAATGCATCTTTAGCAGTACAGACACTTTTGCTAGAGTATGTAATGCATTTTATCAGAAAATGAACTCACTATCACAGTAGTGTGATACCTGCACTTTAAGCCACACACCTGGATCTTATAGAGGGCATAGCTCCCCTCTTAATTATGTGAAAGCACACAAGAAACACTGATACATTTTGATGAAGTTATTATAAACCCCAGGGTTCTTTGTCTTTAACCATAAACGTTCAAATGACCAATCATGTTGCTCAGTCTTTTCCCCAGTGTGTCAGCAATCACAGATATGACACATTTTCTCAATCTACAAGAATACCAAATCCTCTCCCATTAGCCTTGCTCTTCAAACATTGCATTGACTTTACCTACTGATACTGATGGCTATTTTTGGATTACAAGAATGTTTCCAGCTACACTTTTTTTCAACATGGAGCAAATATACACCTGAGTGCTCTGACATTTCTTGGTTGTTAGGTTACTCCCACTTGCGTGTGTTTAAAGACTCATGAGAACTCCGTGCTCTCATGGGTCTAGCCTTGCATTGCTCTAAAAGGGACAGCGCTAGCTCAATAACCGCTCTTACGGGAAAAGTGGCTAAAGTTTAACATATAAAGCTTTCAAAACACAATATAAAGGTTCTCTAGCTCACCTGGCTACATTTTAAATACACTAATATGCCCCCCACTCTAGTTGCAGTTACATAGTCATTCTGTAAGAGACCCTGATGGATGCAGCAGCATTTTGACTGGCTGGCATATAACTGCAAGGCCTTGTTTCAATTTTTTCTTCTTAATTCTGGCTTCACATCATACGCCAAGCCTTTACCTCTGTGGCTACACTGAGCCCACCTCCAGAGACCACTTGTTGTACCAATTAGCGGCAGCTATTGGACATTTATTTGTATGTTGTTGGTTATTAACTGATGGGATCTTTAGTTGTCAAACATCATCCTGCAGCAGTCTGTGTGGATGTCCATCCTGCCAACGTACAATCCAATGAAGCATGTGCCATGCATAAATTACTCCTACTTCCTGCAAAACAGCTTATTGCTAAAAGGATTATGGTGACACACATATAAACAACACAAACATGCTAATCCTCATTAGCACTGCTGAAAGCCCCTCTGATGCAGTGGTGGAGCGGTTAGGAGGGGGCATGAAGCCAGGCAGGATGGTGGGAGGCAAAAAGTCAGTTAGCTGCTAATGCAAATGGAGCAGGAGTGTGTTAGTGTATACACACACAAAGTACACACAGAAAGCCAGGCTGTGTGGTTTCCTCACGTCAGATTGAAGTTGATCGATAGACGGAGTGAGTGTGAATGAAGGAGGGGTCGAAGAGGAGACACACGGACCTGCAGCCAACAGTGCTGGCACACACAGCGGGCTCCCTCTTGGTTTTTGGATCTGACAATTCCAATGTAATAACAGATAAATAGAGAGGGCTCGTCAGGCCACAAAAGCAAACAGCTTGAGCTTGCCAAAGGGAACAGAGGGAGTCAATGTTGGAGGGCGTGCGTATGTATTTGTGCATGTAGAGAGAGCAGAGAAAGAGAAAAAGAGCTAATGGCTGACATCTGGCATAGGTCGCCCCCATCTGAGTCCTGCGCTCCAGCCCCATACTGTCACGGTGAATGATAAAGCAGAGAGATTGCCTCTGAATCGGCACACTCGTAGATCCCCCGGCCAGCCCTGGAGCTACGGGCAGCAGAGCCTCTTCCAGCCATTCACTGGTTAATGTGCCAATTTGTTTTCCTGGAAGTGCTGGAAGGAAGAATTTATCGGCATGTTCTGCAGCTGTGGGCAAATACTAATAAAATGCTCTTTTGCTGAAATTCATTTAATTGGCCACAGTAGGGACGGAGAGCATGAGGAGGAAGAGGAGGGTCTGCCTCTGCCAAGGCAGTTTGCAGATGGTAACTGGGACCCGACTGCCCTGTTATTTACAATCCCACCAACCAACCAAATAACCAAACACGTTTTATTATGTACAATCCCATCATGTACCTCCATCTGATCAGCCAACAATCACACCAATGAGACATTCTCCTCGGACTTGTTACCTTTAAAAGGACAACTTAATGTTTTTACACCTGTTCTTTTTGGGTTTTCTTTTGACCCCTGAGTCTTAAAGAGTGTTTCCAACATTGTGAGCATCTTTAAGACCTGCAAGTACCACTAGTTCAACCAATGGTGTAGTTTAAATCTATTATTTAGTATTTTTTTTTCCAAGAACGACATTTAATACTTGGAGATACTCCAAACATAACTGATTTAGAAGCGCAAAAGCAGAAAAAAGTTAAACTCAAACACCTGTCAACATTTGTCACCATTTGTCAACATTTAAATATTGGAGCAAGAGCCATATTGGATTTTTGTGAGTGACTATTTTAGTGCTATATGGTCTTTAAGCATTAAGGTTATACAGTGCCATAACAAGCTGTTTTATCTTTTTTTTATTGATATTATATATATCAATCATTGTTAATACAATCTGGCTTTTTGCAAAAAAACTATGTTATTTTAAAATGAAAACGGATTTCAAAGTAATGTCAGTTAAACAAAAATATGTGATGTATACATGGTTGCATGAATATTCACCCTGTTAAAGTGACTGACCTCATTCAACAGAAGTCCAGCCAGTTGGGGCTAGTAGTCTTATAGTTAGTGAAATAGAGATCACCTGAGTGTGGTGAATGTGTCTCATGATTTGTAGTATGACAACACCTGTGTTTGGTCCAGTCACTGGTTAATCAGTATTCCTTACACCATGAAGACAAAATAACACTCCAAGAAACTCAGAGAAAAAGTTATTGAAAAATATGTTAGGGGATAGATACAAAGAAAAAAACAAGACACTGAACATTCCTCACAGAAATCCATCATCAAGAAATGGAAGGAATTTGGCATGTGTAAATCTGCCTGGATCAGGCCACCCTCGCAAACTGACTGTGACAGAAGGATACTAGTGGGAAAAGGCCACCAAGCAGCTGAGATGGGAGAGACTCTGCATACAACAACTGTTGCTTCATCAGTCAAAGCTTTATGGAAGAGTGGCAAAGAGAAAACTATTGTTGAAGAAAGCTCATATTAAATCTCAGCTAGAGTTCTCCAAAAGGCATGTGGGAGACTCCATGGCCAAGTGGAAGAAAGTTCTTTGGTCTGATTAGACCAAATTGGTGTTTTTGGCCATCAGACAAGATGCTATGTTTGGCAATCACCAAATACTGCACATCACAAACACACCATCCCTTCTGTGAAGCATGGTGTTAGCGGCATCATACTGTGGGGATGCTTCTTACCAGCCGGGCCTGGAAGGCTCTTAAAGGTAGAGGATAAAATGAATGAGGCAAAATATAGAGAAAGGCTGGAGGGACAATCTTATGGTAGAGTCAAAGCCCAGACCTCAATCTAATAGAAGATTTGTTGCTGGACTCGAAAAGGGCTGTTCATGCCTGGTTCCCGTGCAACCTGACAGAGCTTGAGCAGTTTTGCAAATAAGAATGGAGTGAAATTGTAGTGTCCAGATGTACAAGCCTGATGGAGTCCTATCCACATAGACTCAGTGCTGTGACTTAAGCTAAAAATGCATCTACAAAATACTGACTTGAAGGGGGTGAATATTTATGCAGTCATTTCATTTGCATTACATATTTTTATTTAATTGACATTACTTTGTCAAAATCTGTTTTCACTTTGATGGTAAATAAGGGTTTTTTTTTTTGCCTAAAAAGCCAATTATATTGACCATGAATGATTCATAAAATCAATAAAAGGGTAACACATGAGGTGAATACTTTTTATAGGCACTGTAGATTTGCATTTTAATCATGGCAACTTTGTATTCCATTTCTGTTTATTTTTGCATCCCTGGATCATCATTTCACATGGATCTGCTGTCCAGGCAATACACAATTTTAAGACTTGGGTTGTGAGTAGATGGTTTGCAGAGAGATAGTTTAAAAAAAACTGATCAAAGTTTTTAGTATATGCAAGTAAGATGGTTCAGGTTTTCTTCAATGGTTCCTTTTACTTTTATTATATCAAAGCAGCAGAAGAAATGTTAAAAGTAAGTTTGTTTCCAACATCCTAGACAAAAACAACCTTTATTAGATGAAAGCAGAGGTTAATAAGTGAAATTTGATTTTTTTTCTTCCTTCCTTTACACCAGGTTGAACAGCTTAATTATGAGCATATCTGCCAGTCTTTATTCTGACTTCATGTCTTTCCATCATGTCGTGTCCCTTTTAAAACAGTGTATCTTGCTCCACCTTTAATGATTCAAAGACACATTGCTGTCAGCCTGCAGGCAAGGAATGTATTATTTGCAAATTAAATACTGCATCCGCCTCACAAATATTTAAACAGCAAGTTGGCAGACATCACTCACTAGCTGGGAGGATATGAGACAAAAGGAAATGACAAAAAGAAGGAGGGGTGAGGATGATGAGGAGGTGAAGAAGGATCTTAAGAAGAGAAGGATGGGATAAAAGTAGCTCTTCCTGTTCCTGTGCCAGCCCTGAGCCAAAGCCAGCATAGTTGTACCAGGGGATGCTCTCCAGAATCTGGCCACACACTAATTACTGGAGGTTTTGTTCAGGAAATTATCTCCATGTCCATTGCTGCATTTCACAGCAAATTAGCCGTGGAAATCCCAAAAACCAATAAATAAGGCTGAAATTGTTCATCGGGGTCTCCGCTGATTGTCTCGCTCACTTTCTTTGTCCTCCTCCCTAAAGCTGCGGAAACTAAGAGCCCATTTCCTTTATTTAGGAATTCTTTCTGCCCTCAAAAAAGAGACAAATAAAGGCTTTGTTTAGGTCGCGCTGTGAGGTAGCGATAAGCTGTCAGTATTGATGCCAGAGTGTGTAAAAATCGTTCTTAGCGCTGTCATACACACATACCTACTGAGCTATTCTTACCAAGTAGGAGCACACAGGGATTGGCTTGGTGAAAATGGGGTGATTCAATGTATACACGAAACTCCAGTTTCTTTCTTTTCTATTCTTTTTTTTTTTTTTTTTTTAGAAAAGGAAATTTTAATGTATCAAAATTGGGAAAAATGTACGCGTAAAAAAAAAAAAAACAGAAAAAAAGAAGACACAACACTGAGGGATGTGTGGGAAATTATTTACAGTAAAAGTGAAGTCAGAGTGAAATAGTGACCATAGTGATATTGTTAAAATATTATAAACAAAACATGCAAAAAGCATTAACACTGTCACCCTGTTGCATGTTATGTCCAGTGTCAATATGATAAAGAGGATAATGTAGATTTTTATTGAGCAGGTAGTGATTTTAGTGTCTTATCTATCTGTTTTTCTATCTATCTATCTATCTATCTTGTTTGACAGCCCGTTTTATCACACAACATGATGTGTTACCTTTAGTTAATTTCTTGCTTTCTTGCACATTTTTAAAGTTAATTTTTAGACCAAAACAAACACTTTCTTTGGACAGACCTCCTTTCTCTCCCCATGCTTCCCTTTCAGAAATTCAGTTCAGTTCAACATATTACTTGAAGTGTGTCATAAGACTAAAGCAGAGACAGCAACCCAACCTTGTACTAGTAAAAAAACAAACAAACAAAACAAAAACGGGTGGATATTGCAAGTGAATGGTGCAAGACATAAAACAATTAGGCCAATTTTGGTTCTCTCTTCGGACAATCAAATACAAGGTCATGATTTTAATTAGATTGTAAAGATTATCATATCAATAAATCATTCTTTATCAAATCCAAATCAATGTTCAATATTTGCAATCATTATGAAAAGTAGGACTGAACATCTTTGAATATCGAACTGCAATGAATCTGATGTGGTAATATTGTTGCTTTCCACACGCTCTCGGAACAAAACTGTTTAATCATCAACATTTATTCATCTTATTTATTCATCACATTTTTAACATCTGTTAACATGTTTTACAAATATTTTAGCGAGAGCCAGGCTTTTTTTTCCATGTGTTGTCTCGAGACAATAAATAAAACAGTCACTAATGTATAAAAACACTGTCATTTAAGCATGATAATTAAAGAAAACACCAAAGTTCATGCCATTCTAGTCCTCACATAGCTGGATAAAGATGACATATTTTCCTGTCTTCTTCATGAACACATCAGCAAGCGTGAACATCTAAAGCCTGAGGGAGGGGTCATCCGTTAGTGACAGTAAGTGGGTCAGTCCATTCAGCAGGGTGCACGAATGGTCTGGATGCCCACCCATGCACCCTGACACACCCAGAGGACGAGCAGGGGGAAGTGTTGGTGTGTGTGAGTGTCTGTGAGTGGGTGGGGCTTAGGAGATGTATAGAGGTGCTATACCCAAATGACAAGCCCACTGGTCTCATGGCAAGGCACAATTAATGACCCGTGCCAACATTACAGGATGAAAAATCCCCACTGTCCGAGCAGCGCCCGCCCAGCCTGGCAACTGGAATTCTTCATTAGGTCTGCAGTCAAAGAAGGAGTGTGTGGGACCGTGTGGGGATCATGTTTGGGCCAATTCATGGAGAAAATAGACAGCATGTTGTACCATGTAATAATAAAAATGCATGTCATGTAACTCTAAATTACCATATATAGACAGTTTATCCTTTAACAAAAGTAAACTGTTGAGGAAGGGCATTTTTATGTTTACTGGAATGGCCATGATAGATTTTTTTTTCTTCCAAGGACAGTACTGAATTATATCAGACCTAATTCCAGTCCAGTAAAAATAAAATAAATGGAGAAATGAAAAAAACACACCCATACCTAAAATGTTTCTTACCTCATGGAAAGCCTAGTTCATTTACTCTGGTCTGAATGCTGGACTAATGTTAAATTGTTGTATAATTACCTCAAAGCTGCTGTTCTAAAGGTGCATTTCATTTCATGTTTGACCTGTTGTGAGTCAAGGATGATTAACAGAAGTGGACTCATTAAAAGTATGGCTGTAAACACTGTATGCCCAGTAGTGTTAGCAAAAATCAATTCTAATTGTAAATATATACTATTGTAATAAATCAGTGTTAAAGCACAGTTAATTTGATGATAAAAACTTTATTTACTATAAGTTATTGACAAAAAGCACCTTGTAATTATATAGTTGACATAAGGACGTACAGATTTTTGAGTGTTTCTGTTTGCACCCATTCATTCTGTAGAGCTTTTATGAGGTCATGCACTGATGTTGGGCAAGAAGGCCTGGCTCACAATCACTGTTCAAGTTCATCTCAGGGTGCAGTCATGTTGGAATAGAAAACGGCCTTCCCAAAACTGTTGCCACAAAGTTGGAAGCATTGTCAAAGCATTGTCCAAAATGTCTTTGTATCCCATAAAGATTGGCCTTTACTGGAGAAAAGCGCCCTAGCCCATATGCTGAAAAACAGCCCCATATCATTAACTCTCCCTCACCAAACTTCACAGTTGGCACAATGCAGTCAGGCAGGTAATGTTCTCCCAGCATCCGCCAAACCCAGACTTGCCCATCATTTATCACTCCATAGAACATGCTTCCTCTGCTCCACAGTCAGGTGTCAGTGTTCTTTGCATCACTCCATCAAACATTTGGCACTGGACCGGATGTAAGGCTTGCATGCAGATGCTCAGCCATAGAAACCCATTCCATTAAGCTCCCTCTGCACAGTTTTGTACTTACACTAATGCAAGTGATAGTTCAGAACTCCGTAGAATCAGCAGAGTGTTGGTGACTTTAACGCACTATGTGCCTTGGTGCCGCTGACCCCGCTCTGAATGTTACGTGTAGAGGTGTAACGATTCATCAATGTATATCGATATATCGATTGGTTGATTGATGATCCAATCAGATCAATGGAAAGTCAAAACATTGATCCTAAATCGATCCTTCAAGCTACGCTTTTATTTTGAAATTCCCCCCGCATGCCTGTTGACAGTTTCCACCCCAGGAAGCGTGTTCTACAAGCTAGCTGCAGGCTAACTAACTAGCAGCAATGGCTTTTGCGGCTGAGGGGAAAGAGGATTTCCTCTCCTCTCTCAGCTGTGTCTCTCCCCTTAGTTTGCCGACTACATCTACATCTTTATCTGTATATAACCGCCGTATAAGATCATTGACAGATAAAAAACTCCACTCATTATGGCTGAGGTAGCGCGATTGCTGTCTGCAGCAGACCACAGATACTCAGACAGGGAAAGGTCCGCTGCTGCATGTCTCCTTTGATACCCTGAATTTATTTCGCCGTCTCACGTGAGATTTATGATGAAAATATAAGCTGTCCAAACTTAACCTGGTTCAAACAGGACAGCTGTTCTCTTCATACCCCCGCCCCCTTACTCTTATTATAAGGCTGCTCACCACAAGAGCATCTTTTATAACAGGGGTTTTCAAAGTGTCTGAGAGTGAGCCTCCCCTAAAAGAAATTATTCATTCGGTGGACCCCCACCCACAAAAATGATTCAAATTGGAAAAAAAAAAAAACAATTAAACAACAACATTTCAAATATTTATGTCTAATCTTTAAACGTTTTTAACATTAGAAATTTTTGGGATATTTTTGTTTGCAAATGTCCTTAAACATCTGCCTTTAGCTCTTATTCAGTTATAATGCCATTAAATACCCCTGTTTCATATTTTTTGGGCCATTTTCCAACTTCTATTGGCCTCTTTTTTCCCCATTTTTCCACTTTTATCCCAATTTTGCCCTTTTCACCTTTTGCCCATTTAAGATATATTAAATATCCTTTTTTTCTCCTTTTTTCCCCCCAATGTCTTTTTGTCACTTTTATCAAATTTTTTGGCATTTTTTTTTTTTTTTTTTTTTTTTTACCATTTTTTGCTAGTTTTTGTCCATTTAGGTGACCTTTTGCCATTACATACCATTTGTTTTCTTTTTCCCCAATTTTTGCCTCTTCTTTTGGCCATTTTTGCCCTTTTTCACAATTTTTTTGCAACTTTTTGCCCATTTAAACTACCCTTTGCCATTACATACCACTTGTTTCCTCTTTTTTTGCCCATTTTTGCCACTCTTGACTGCTTTTTGCCCATTTAAGTAACTTTCCACTCATTTTTTTTCACTTCTCACAAATTTTTGCTACTTTCTGACCATTTTTCCACTTTCTCTCCCCATTTTCACCCCTTTTTTGCTGATTTTAGACCATTTTTGCCAACTTTACCTTTTTTTAGTGCTACTTCAAGCTGTTTTTGCCTCTCTTTACCTGTTAGATTGTGGCTCTTGCAAAGGTATTTCCAATAATTTGGCTCTTTGGTTGAGTAACACTGCTCTATAGCATAATCCCTATATAGTAACTATAAGTCTGTCCACAATCTGCCACATTAATAGGCCCCTGTGTAAAGTATGAAGGGCTGATATAGAGCAGAAATTTATTTTGAAGTCCACATGCATGTAAATAAGTTCAAGAAAAAAAGTCTAAAATGGGAACACTGGCCAAAAATTTTGATTATGATTATAAAGGTTTGCAGAAAAAGTCCGTATTGGTGCTTTAGCATGATCCGAGGATTTGAGGAAATAAAAATGTTTGGCACTGAAAATGTTTGCTGTTTTAAATCAACATGTTTTAACACGTTCCTACTTTAAAGGTAAACAGGTCTTTGTTGTTTTTGTTAAAGAGATATTTTTATTAAATACAGATACCTGTCTATATTTTAATTGCAGAAATGCTTTTTTTCTGTAACTATGTGAAATTTTTGCATAAAATTGCCTGATATAGATCCAGCCGCTGCGTGTCATCCTGGCCCCATATGGAATTGAATCGAAATTGTATCATGGCAGATTTTGTGATACTGGAAAATATCATATCGTTGTTGATTTCGTATCGTATCGGGATGAAACTGGAGATTTACACCAGTTACATGGTCTTCCACATTGTAGCTGAGTTGCAATTGTTCCTAAACGCTTCCACTTTCTAATAAGATCACTTATAGTTGACTTCAAAATATCCAGCAGGGATAAAATTTCACAATCTGCTTTACTGCAAAGGTAGCATCCATCATAGCACCATGCTTGAAGTCACTGAGCTCTGCAAACGATCCATTTTGCACCTTAAATTTTTGTAAATGGAGACTGCATGGGTTGTTCCTTGATTTTATACACCTGTAGCAACAGGTCTGACTGAAAAACCTGAAGAAATAGACCTTTTAAGCTAGTTGGAAGCTACAATGTAAAAAGGATAAAGGTGATTAAAAAAACATCAAAAGGAGTATTTGACGTTGAGTATGAATAACTGCTGGATGGCAATTTCACCAACAACAAATGGATAGAACTGTGACACTTACAAGCTACTGTTCCTGCCTCTATTTTTTCAATGTATTAATATTTTTAAAATCAAGGGATTCATTGCTGTTGGTTTTAATTTTTTGTACATTTTTGTTAGCTCAATTTTTACTATACTACAGGCTGCACTTACAATCACAGGTAGATCGACACAAGATCGATTAAACTGAAGCATGTGCTTCTGTTGTTTCAAAATGAATGAGAAACTGAGAATGACGCATCTGGAACTTTGCCTTGAACAACGTTAAACTAAAACATGATGTGTTTTTCTAGATGTCTGACTACTGCTTTGTAGGAAGTAGTCTGATTGCTACATATAAACCAGTCACATTCACTTGCATCCATCACTCACATGCCTCTGACACATCACTGGGAGCAATATGGAGTTAAGTGTCTTTCTAAGGTTGCACCAACATAAGACTGCAGGAGCCCCTTGACCTTCCAGTTAAGGGAGGAGGGACTGAGCCACAGCCTCCTTTTCATTATGATCCTTAAAGATATGTTTGCAGAACTTTCTCAGAAAATATCCCTTCTAAAGAATGGGTGAAAAGGCAGAGTGTCTTGTGATCATTTCTTTATTTCTTTAATATTTTTAGTTCAGATTCAAACCACATTGTTTTGCAACTAACTTTAAGTTAATAACAGACTGCAGAAATGTGCACACTGGCTGTCTGTTTTTCTTCAATATCAGCTAAATCAAAATTATTAAACAAGGATAAAATAGTGTAACACATATACACAATTACTTACATTGTTTAAGGATAGCCCATACTGAGTCAAGAGTTGACCAACCGACCAACCAGCCGCTGCGTGTCATCCAAATTCTCACCTCGTCATTTTACAAGCCACAGAGCCAGGATAAACAAATCAAACCAATCTCAAGCATGGAAATCGTTCTCAAAATAACAACTAGGAATGTAGAAATGTATTATCTTCACCCTCCAAATCCAATTTATTTCATGCATATCTCACCATCTAAATTGAATACAGCACGTAGCTTGTGTGGGAAATCACTTTGAAAAGACTTGCCTTATCTTATCGGAGGGCCCTATCTTATCACGGGCATCTGGCTTTCTAAGCGTGCGGAGCGTCACAGTGTGGAGGGCTCTGCTGAGGCCTGTCTCATTGTGTTTTCATTGGTCTCCTCACACAAGATCCACCTAAACCACCATGAAGTTTTAAAGGCGCCTCCCCTCAGTGTTAATTGACACATTTAAAGTTGAAACATTTTTAATTAAGAGCAATTATCAGATTAGAGAGGACTTTTTAATTATTTGTTAAATATATTGGGAAAATTGCTGGAAAGTGACTGCTGAGAAACTATCATTTTACATCAGGACAAGATGATTTAACAAATGAATTATTTCAGTGTGGATAGTACTCCATAAAAGCCAATAAGTGCTCTCTTTCAAAATGAAAGTCATAATTAAATTAAGGGGATTGTTGTTAATTGAATTTCATTGATGTAAAGAGAGTGGTTCTGGATATGCACTGGTTCAGTTTGGTTTTTCCAGTCATTCCAGTTCAGCAGGATTAACACTTTACATGACTCTGCATACAACATTTGTTCATGAAAACTCCAGAAAGGTTTATACTTGAAAACACAGTTTCAAGGACTATGACCCAACTTAGTTTGATCAAACCTTTCTTTATTAATAGCTCGTTCCATTTTCAGTATATCCACTTAACTCTTTTTGGGCTGCATTGCAGTGTAAGTAATTGCTGCCAATGCCAATTGAGTATTTTTTTCTGCAGAATTCCATTTTGTCAAATCCCTCACTCCCAATCTCCAACCATAAGATCAAGCTCACAGCCTTTCCATTCAACTGTAACAGCACTCTGTCTGAGCTAATGCAGAGAATGGGTGTAAATAAGTGTTAATTGATAGCCAGTTGCAGCTTATGCATATGCTGAAGGGAATGTGATGGTGTTTAACACTGGATGAACATCTATAAAATGAACATTTAAAGAATAAGTATATAAAATGATCTGGAGTCTAATTTGGAAAACAGTACGTAGAATCCACTAAAATAGCATGATAATGCAGATAATAAGGCAGATTTATAAAATGTTGCACATGCACATCTTCACACTATGTTCTCTTTATAATTCACAATCAGCCTGAAAAAGTGCATATGAAGCTCTGCCTCCTTATCCGCCCTTTACAGACCTGCATTCAACCTAAAACTGTCAATGCTCTTCATGAGTGAGAATGCATAAAAATGAGTAGATCAAAGGATTTTGGTGGTGACCCACAACAGCAACTGGATGGAAGTCAAAGAAACTTTCTGAAACTGAGGTGCTTGTAAATAAAAGGGTGACTACACAACACTGATTGTTTATTTGCAACAGCAGGAACAGCCAGGGTTGCCAGATCCGTGTGACAAAACCAGCCCAGTGGACGATAAAAACTAGCCCAAAATCCAGCCCAATGCTGAAATACAAAATAAGCCAGTAAAACATCTGCCAAAGTACTGATAAATCGGCTGCTGGGATATTTATCTACCTAAATTGTTCAATATTAGACCATGAGTGCTGTATGTTAAATCACAAAACTGTAAAATTTAGAAAGAGGATTAACCTGCAAGAAACTTAAACAAGTCAGAGAAAAAAATAATACTGTCCTTGTATTGTATGACTTTTTTCAGATTTAAACATTTTTACTAACCACTGATGCTGAATTTACAAGACTGAGATATTCATTCTGATATACATTCAGTATGACTGTTCATGGCTGTAAAACAACAACTGTTGTTCCCAATATCTGATCTGAGACCGACATTATTTCATCTGACCTGGGATCAGTTCACCAGAGTCTATAGAGAGTAGAAAAAGAGAGAGAGAGAGAGAGGATCCTATTGAGATTGATCTCTCACTGGTGTGCCAAAATGCTACTAAAAGAGTTCCAAATATTTCTCCTAAATGGAAACTGGACTTTTAAGCACATGCCTGAGCCTCAACATTATTCTTCATGTCTATTCTATCGGAGTCCCCCTGTCATTCCTGCATGCGCCATGAACTGGGGCATCTCTGTGCAAAATTTTGGATGCATTTTAGTGCTGCACCAAGACCAAACATGCAGACCTCTCTTGCCATAGAACACCCTTTTTTGATGAGACCTGGAGTCAAATATACCACAGGATTTATAAACGATGTCCTGTTCAAATGTAAGCGATCAAGACTAAAATATCACTACTTGTTGACATGAAATTAAATTGTTTATAAATAATTTCAGCTGATATTAGTCTGGGATTATGATTTTATTAAAATGAGGAGTTAAATAAGTCGGGAGATTGGAGTCACTCACCAAAGCAAGATACGAAGACCGCGTTTCCAGCAGACAGTCAGCTACACAGGGAGGTATTTGTTATCCTGACAGCAGCTGTTTTTAGCCACTCAGAGGAGGAAGTTTTGTTTTACAAGGCATAAAATGTTTTACATTCGTTAAGGCCCGACATGCAGGAAACTGGTCAGAGGTGCACACAGGACTGGACTCCATCAGGATGAGAGAGTGGAGTCCAGCTGTGCACGGTGGTTAAATTCTTCATCTTTTATACAATCTTTGCAACTTATTGAAGCAAAATTAGACAAAATAAATACTTCGCCTTCAGTGATGAAAAGCATATAGTCAGTATCAGCTTCTCTTATGGGCAGTATAATTGCTGATCTGAGGTGATGCTGTAGTTGTGCTGGTGTGCGCTCATCTGTGCATCTTTTTTACAGTGTTTCTCCCTGCTGTAAAGAGAGTTCAATGTGCCATATTTAACTAATTAAAATGGCATCATATTAAGTTTTTCCTTTGCTATAATTCTAGGTAGTTCATAATAAATGGGTGAAAATGTGTATTTTAAATATTTAGATAAAAAAATATTGAAAATAAATATTTTTCAAAAATGTCCCTCTATTTTACCAATTGTCTCGTGGGCCGGATGACACCTGTGACACCTGAAGTGGCCCCCAGGCCGTCAATTTGACACCCCAAACTTACACACTTAGCTCAATTATATGGTTAAATACACGCAGGTGATAAAGATTTGCTCAGTGACAAAAGCATGTGGAACAGACGCTGTCGTGTTTCCCTTTCTGTGCGTCTTGCAGCTCTGTAAATTGAATTTGAACTAGAAATCACTCTCTGAGATAACAAAGGGCATTATTTAATTAAATACTGATGCTGGTCTGCAGTGTTTCAAGCTTCCTGGTGTTTGGATTTCTACATCAATGATGAAGTAGGATTCATCCACCTACGGTCAGAGTGAATGAATGTGAGGTATAAGGAAATGTATGGCAGGTTATTTAAAAATGAAATATGAACACATTTTCCTGTTGGAAAGTAAAATTTAGATCACTTGGCATGTGTAAAAATGAAACTGTTTGTTTATGATGAAGTTGATAGTGGAATAAAGTTTTGCATTAGTAAAATTAATTCTTTCAGGAGCATTCAAGTACAAACTGGTTTCAGTTCACCTAAAAAGTGTTGCCAGTTTCCCTCTGCCTGCAAAATGCTTGTCACATGGGTCAGAGTTTTCTTGCAGGTTCACACATTTTGCCATTAGGTCTGTTTTCTTTTATAGATCACATCCTTGACATGTGATGTGGCATATGCCAACTTCAGGCCTGATTTGTTCATACACAGTGTTTATAAATGTGACCCCTGGACTTTACCCAAGTTTCCTGTTGCAAGCAAGATTTTAAAAATATCTGAAAACAGCACCAACTGGTTATTTTAGCTACGAGGGTGTTTGGTATTGCTCCAAATTGACTTTTTTTTCCTTCGCCAATACAAAAATTAATGAGTTTGATCTAATTCATTTGGATATGAAGAGAAGCTTTTAGTGCATGACAATGAATAAAGCAGTAAGTTGTCTACTTTTGTAATGCGACTTTGAAAAAGTAGATGTTAAGCAATTAAAATCAGGATATCAGGTATCTCAGTAATGTCAAGTTATAAAATCTTTAAAAATATATATTATATTCATAGTTTTAAGAGGATGATAACTAATAATATTCCCATTTAATTCTTGCTAATTATACTAAAATATCAACATTAAATTCAGTTATTGCTCCACAGAGTCTTGTTCTCCAACCTCAGATAAATTTATTTTGATAAAACTCCAGCTCTCAGGTGGATAAACAGTGTTACATATTTGTTAATAAATGACCAGTATGATTGGTTCATCTAACACTTTGATTTGTGGGAATAAACAGTTCCCAGGACTCAGCCCACACATGCTGCTCAGTGGTGGTTCACTGGGTGGGGGTCACCATGCGGGGGTCTTTCTGTTTTGGCATGTTTCAGATCATTCCCACAGTAAACGCTCCACAGCCCACCTATCTGTCAGGCTGCTTACTGATCAACCTAAACACTTCCTCTCTCACACTCCTGCCCCATCTTTCCTCCCACTCCCACACTTTCCAGCCCACTGTGATTCTCCATCAGTCACACACACAGACAGAGCCCATGTGAACAAACACCCATCACTATGAACATGTATATTTATCTACAATATTAATTTCATTCAATGTAGAAGCATGACTGATGTGAAGTGTAAATTTTATGCTGACAATACAGTGATATATGTTTCTTTATCTTCTTTTGAACATGTTATAATAAACTACAAGGAGTATTAAATGATGTCCAAACATCAATGTACTGAGACTCGCATTTAATGCCAACACTATAATTATATAATCTAATAATCATATATCTTTTTAATTTATAATTTTTGCTCCATCATCTTGGTCTAAGCTACAAAGTCTCCTTAAACATAAAAGTTATATAAGTTTAGAAGATCTAGAAATAAGGCTTATTTGACCAGTTTCTTCAGATAGTTTACTGCTTAATGCTGGAGACTTGTTATATCCAGGTAACCCCTGAATTGTTTTTCAATACCAGAAAGACTGAAGAAACTTTTCACTAAAGGTTATGTGGTATTATTTCTCACTCTGTGTTGGTTTATTTGCAGGGTTTCCATATTACAAACCTCAGCTGTCTCAAAAACCTCTGCTCAAGCCAGGGGCCAAAGGAAACTCACAAGTTAAAAAGCAGATAGCAAGACAAAATAGACAAGAAGCAGTATAAACTAGAAGTACAGACAAAGCAGAGTTAATTAAGCCAGGTTTAGACATCATTCAAAATCAGGGAAAGAATTTTGAATTCATTTGAATGAATAGCAGAAAAAGAGATACAGCATTAGAAGCATGTTTCGACACTTGCTACACAACTGTAGACAACTGTAACTTGAACTGGAAATAAAACGTTTCCATCTCAAGTCCTGCTTTGCCCAGAAAGATTAGGTTTTCTCTACAGAAATTGCATGTTCATAGTTAGTAGAAAGGCCTGTAAGTATCTGATGTGCCTGTATAACTTCAACTTTAGTCTTATCCTGAAAGAAATTAGATCAGCAGCAGCATCAAGACACAACAGATACACAGGACAAAACAGCTTAAAAAATGTAAATATAGTTCTGAGTGTTGACAAAAACATAGGTAGACAGAGACAGCGCTAAAGCAGAACAAGAGGAAACATTGCACAGTCAACCAAAGTTCCTCCTGTCAGTCCATTAAACATGAGCGTCCTGTTTGAGTCCTCCCCAATTTCCCCCTCTCCTCCTACATTTCCTACCTTACCCCCTCCCCCCCAAACACACACACACATACACACACACTCCTCCACAAATCCTTCAGGCCAAACTCACTCAAGATTAAGCATGTGTGAAATTACGGACTTTCTAATACACATGCCCCCTCTGCTCACCACAAACACAAACACACTCCAGTCCTTCCCGGGAATAAAAACAGAAGAGCAACCGTGCATGCACATGCTCCATGTTGGGGAGTTGCTCTCCCATCTTTAGCATGTGCACTAACATTAACGTGGAAACGGCATGGACAGGGCATGTAAAATATGATATACTTTACTGTTTAGAAGTAATGAAAGGCATTTTTTTACTGGAGATAACAAATGGTTGTAACTGTATACCTTAAAATTAATGACAATATGGGAAATGTTTTCCAACAGGGAGGACCTGAGGGGACATCAGGATAAGTTTTCAAGTCAAACTCTTATTTTTTTTTTTTTTATGACAGTATAAAAGGGTTAGGGTTAGCATTAAAAAAGATGCAACTTGAGTTAGGTTGTCTTCATAATTCTTAAAGTTGTGGGGAAAAATATATTTAGGAATCACACGTCCATTTTCAGAATCAACTGAAACTGTAAAATAAATCATAAAAAAGTACTTTTATTCTAAGTAAAGGCTTAGTAGCTGTAGTAGTTTGGAAAAGAAACCCACTACTTGCATTTTCTTCTCTCTTTCATTTTAAAGACTGCATTCCTGTACAAAAGTTTCTTATGTAGTTCTGGGAATTTTTTTTTTTTTTTTTAAACAGTCACATTTATGTTGCAAATGTATTCATCACTAGCATAAAGATGCAAAAACAGCTGTATACAGAGAAGAGTCTATCATAAAATGGATGGTCTAATTATACAAAATATGAACCACAACCTAATGTTTAGAATTGTAAACTAACTGTGTACAAATCATCTCAATGCTTAATTACATTTTATTTTATTTCATTTTAATGTTTATTTTGTTTGTTTCTTGTTTTAATTTTTGCTTTGTTCAGCAATCTTTTAACCTTGCGAAGCTCCCATCTGAACCGTTTGGGCCCGGTGACAGAAAGTGACAGGATCAATCAGCTATGAGGGGCAGTACTTTCAGGCGCAGCAGAGTCGTGACGTTAACAAGCAGCAGCAAGAGCTGGTGCAGTTATAGAGGAAGAGATTGGCGTGGATGCTGCTAAAGCGCCAGTTTTATCAGAACTTGACAACATTTCTTCATTAAAAGAAGAACAAAGAACAGCAGTGAGTTGTTTTCTTTTCAAAAACGACAAAAGTCGAGTACTTACATGTCTATAGTCACCATGTTTCGAGTTATTCCTCAGTAGCTGCGCACGCGCAGCTTGCCAGCAGCCACGTCACATGTTTTGTTGCTCTGATTGGCCCATAGAGATGTGACAGACAGAACGTTTGCCCAATCATACTCCGAGTTTTTTCAAAGCCTCTGCCTTTTCTCAAACATGGTGTGAGAACATGGGTAGTCTCATCACTGAAAACAAAACAAAAATAAAGAAAAAATAAAATAAATGAACAGATCAGGCTTTTACTTTTTTACTTTTTACATTATGCCCAGGGAAATACTGACAGGCAGGATGAAACTGAACATATAGCGTTCGTTCAGGCAGGCCACAGAGCTCTGCCATCTAATCAAAATCAGCTGATCTTACACAAGCCCTCATTAGCTGACGGCTAGCTGATTCCCTTTAAAATCTTATTGACAAATTGCGCTGAAGCTAGCCTGACTATGCCTTGTTGCTCCCTCTGCAAGCTCTGTTTTGAAACCCTCTTCCACCCCAGCTCCTCCTTTTTTCAGTCTGTTGTCACTGATGCCTGCTCTGCTCTGGGGTGTTACTACTTCTGTCCTTGCCTCAGGCTCTCCTTGTAGGCATAGGAAGAGCAGGAACATTTGCTCTGAATTAATAACAAATAAGAGCAAATTAAAAACAGCTTATAAAGAGAAATTTATAACTGCAAATCAGGAGTGTTTCTTGACAAACTGGTCCTAACTGAAATGGACGATAACCATAGTTGTCAAGTTTTGGTAGCTTTCTGAGTGCAAATCGTTCTCTGGCTCATGTTCTTGTTCTTAAAAACTAAACTGTTCAGAACACCGTTCACCATGTTGAATTAGCACATTCAGACACAGCACTACAGGTAAGCCAGTGGTTGCTGGGTTGGACTTTCTGCTTCTTGCTCACCTATTTAAAACTCTAACACTGAAACCAAACTCTCAAGTTCTAATCAAACTGTTGAAACAAGCTTAAAAAATGCACAAAATGGTCTATTGGCTAGCATGAGGACTTTTTTGCCGCTGTGAATTTAATGAAGTCTGCATTGAAAATTCCAGATCCTATTCATGAGTTTTGCATTAAAATGTGAGTACATCAACAAAACTGCCTGTGTAAATGTCATGTGTGAGTAACACAGAGGGAGTTAACAGGTCAGAGTGGACAGCTCCTGGTGCTGGAATTAGTTCAGGCAAACATTTTGATCTTTAAAGGCCATGCATTTCATCTAAACTATTGCACAATGGTCTTGTTTCATGGGAAGAAGTATTAATATGGGGATAAATCCAGCCTGTACGTCTGTTATATAAAAAATCAGGGAGCAAGAACAAGCAGCAAATGTAGAAAAAGACAGTTCTACACAAAAAATTTTTGTTTTTAACATAAAAGTTTCAAGATACACAAAAAATATCTAAGAGGGTAAAACTCCTCAATGTGAATTTTGAACCCATTTTCCATCACTGCGAGTCATGCAGGTTATGCAAAAGCAGAACAACACTCCAACTGTGCCTGCTATCACATTCAGGTATTTCAGATTTTAAGAGCCTCATTCTCTCTCTGCCCATGGCGTGTTTCAGGGTCCAGAAATCATGAGAACTCTTTGACATTATCTCTGCTTTTGTTTTTCCCCAAACACACTCTCTGTGCATGTGATTTGGCTAAGTTGAGAGCAGACATTTGCTCGGTGTGAGGGCCATCGCCGTTGTTTTCCTTTGTTTGCTGCACATGACACACTCCCTCTCCCACTGTGCCGTAATATGGCTATTTTCTCACTCAATTTGCCACTCTCAGCATCCGAGCACATGCAAATATGGAAGATGATACCGATTGGGGAGCAGAGCGGGGCTGTAAAATGTGTACCAACTGTTTAAGTCTGGGTTATTGTTGGGCGGGGAGGCTAGAGCTGTTTTGAATTTACATCCTGCTTTGAGGGGGGAAAGATTTTTATGAACGTGTGCCAACAAAGAACAAAGGATGATTGTTTGAATATAACCCTGTAGGTATTTATCCTTTTTTCATTTATTCTTCAACCATTTGAAAATATAAAAGCAGTGAATGATTAAAACTTTGAAAGTGTTTTCTTTAACTGAGAAGTCTGACAGTATGTGTCAGCAGGGCAAGTATTAAAAGTCCCAATGAACATCCTGTAAAATGGATGAGCAGCTGAGGATATTAGAAGTTGATTTATTTGGTCTGAACCATGAAATAACAGGCTTGATCTCCAGATTTTTACTGTTAAAATAATCAACTAAAAATAACCAGCATAAGATGGAAGAGGATTCCTCTTATATTGACATTGCACAACCTACACTATCATGAATCAGGTATTTGTTACTGATTTTAAACAGAGAGAAGACATTTTGACAGCAGGCTACATAATCTGCTGCCTACAGTGTTTATCATTAAATTTGACTGTATGGACAACAAACAAATCACCAGATTTACCTCAATCATCTGTAGTCACTAATAAAATATTCAAAATTTTAAATTGACCTGCTTGATGGAAAATGCATAATAAAATTAAATGTACCTGTAGTTGCTTACAATTTGAGACTGTAAATTATTGATTTTAGCATTTAATTCTTTTCTAATCATCATTATCAATTTTTTCCCCCTCATCTTATCATTTTATCATTTTATAATTTTGTAGAAATGAGAATGTTTAATTATTTTTTGGCAAGTTTTAAAATGATTTTTTATTGACATTTTATCTTTTGTATCTTAATTTTGTTTGCTTATTTACTGGTCTTTAGTTTCTTGTCTCTTTTTTTTACATCATCTATGAAATTATCTTCAATTTTATTGTTATTTTATTTAATTCAAATTGGTGTGCTAGCTCAATCGTTAGAGTCCGTCGTCTCTCCACCAGAAGGTCATTGGTTTGATCTTCATCTCCTACTGTCAGGTTTTTGTGTCCTTAAGGGTGAGACACTTAACAATTTCCTTCGATGTGTATGGATTCATATACATGGATTTAGATAAAATCGCAACTCAGAAAAGTAGTAGGAGTTTAAATCAACAGTTTCATCACAATATGATATCAATTCTTTGGACAACAGTAAGATATTTTTCAGTATCAAAATCTGCCACTATACTATTTCAGTTCGATCTAATATGAGACTTATTTTATGCACTAATTTCACAGTTGCAGAAAAAAGAAGTAGTTTTGATAATTAGATCATTGAAAGTTTTCTGTATTTAATAATAATAAACAATCTTTTTCGATAAAAAGAGCAAAGACAAATGTTTCACTGTACATTTTTTTTAAATATCTCAAATGTTTTTAAGTACATAAAATTGCGGGCACCTGATTACATTTAAATTAGAAACATAATATGGACTTTTGTGTTGACATGCATTGACTTTAAAACATTAAATATTTTAAGTAGAAAATATTTTAATTTAATTTTTCTTAGGTCTTTTGTCCTTTTTTCCTATTTTAGATTTTTTTTTTTTTTTTTTTACACATGGACTTGAATAGTTATTTCTACACTATATCTTCCCCTCAAATTTTACATATTAAAGTGGTATATAGGTTATGTGTAGACCTTTTGAGATTTTAATGAGAATAAAGTAGTGACATGTGATCTTTCAATAGTGAATTTACATTATTTTTTTATTTACTGTAGTCATGGTTTTGATAAATAGAGGGGTTAGAACTAAGACGATTTGTTTTGTTATGAGTAGCCTCATAATAAGAGACAAGCAGGAGGTAGAAAAGGAGCAGCTTGAATCACCTTGGGTTGGACAGTTTATATCTTTATCTATATTATATGTTCACCGCGAGAGAAGAATGCTGCTAACTGTTAGCAACTGCCGTTAGCACTTATCATGGCTGGACAGACACTTTCAACAGGTGTGCTTGGATTTTTTTTCAAAGCATAGAGGTGACATGTATAATAATGTTTTGACTCTATGAATCTGATTGGATAATTTATCAATTGATATACCGACATACATATTTATATGATGCATACTATATGTCAAGTACTTTGTGAATTCAGATGACTAGTCCTGTATAACCATTTACCAGTCACTTTTCTGCTTCATGACAAGGTGCTTAAAACTACAGTTAAGCCAGGACAAACTTCTTTTTTTTAGGAAACAACAAATGTGCAATGTCTTTGGCAATTAGACTTCATTGTGTTTTCTCTGTGACTTCAGAGACAGCTGACAACTCAACAAACCCCACTTTGTAACATCTAAACACTTGTGGTGGTGAAGAAGGATGCAGGACAGGATGCATGGTGGCCGTCTGAAGAGCTGGATCCAAACACTGAAGAGCTGGACAGGTGGTGACTGGAGTGGAGGAGGGTCTCACAGACACAAGATGAAGACAAGCTGACAGCAGCAGAGACGAGAATCAATTTAAAGTTTCACAGCAGTAAGATGATTGGTTCATCGAGACGATGTATAGATATAGTTTGGTATTCAGAGAGTAAACACTCATTATCAGCTGATCATCAGAGAGGGAAGGAACAAAGAGAAAAAGAGTGAGCATATGAATAAGTAAAGAACAGTCTTCTTCTTGAATTTATGCCGAGCTTCTATATGTTTGTATGAAAAGTGCTGTATGGATAAAGTTTGATTGATTAATTGGTCACTCTGCTCTCCACACTTTAGGCAACTTGCTTATTAAGCTTTATTAAAAGAAAATTGTTATCTTAAACTGTTACGTTTAAAGCTTTTCAGCAGGATCCTCCACCAACCCCCCCCTCCCCATTTAGCATTGTGTGAACTCCAAGAAGTGGGTTTTCTATTTTACATTGACTGTGTTTATGAAGGTGAGTCTCCAAAGCGATAAAATAACTTTTATTAACTTCACATTAACTAGAAATACCATGATTCAGGCTGTTGGTTTGTTAGTGATTGCTGCTCTATGAAAAGGTGTCACAGTTGCTGTTTTTATAACTGATGTTGAATGATGGAATTACATTTTAATGGGTGTTTCTACTTCTGTAAACAACCACAGCAATAAAAGTGAAACATATCCTCAATGCAATGACACATCCAAATGCATTTGTCATATATTTCATCTGTATTTATTTCTGTGATCAACATTTAAACTAGCTCAGCAGAGGAGCTGGTTAACTCTTTAACTGTTACACACTCTCCCAAAGGTAAACATCAACATGGATTAATGTTTGATGCAGTTATTTATTGACATACAAGTGTAAAGACTGTAAATTACTAGTAGTACAGCTGAGACTCTCCACTACATCTACAAAAACACCACTCTCTGTGCCAACATGGCCACACTGCAGGGAGATTGTGCATGAACAGGTGAAAGTCAGAAGAAACACAAAACCACTGAATACAAACACAGTGGATCAAGTCCACATCCTGCATACACACTAAATGATGCACACCCTGAGTATCAGCTCATCTGACAGGGAGCTCTGCGAGAGGATGGCTGAAGTGGTGCCCTTCTGACCTCAGGTTACTTTATCTGTCTGACCTGGATAGGAAGGGAGCTTTGACTGAGTGTTATCCTTTTCTGCCGCTGTTTTCCTTTTAAGTTGCCTTAAACACCTCCTGTGTTTGCAGATGTCGCACAGTCAAGAAACAAACTGATGCACTTTGGTTTTCTTTTCAATCTCTTGGTGCACAAAGGAATATCATGATAAAACATGAAAATAGATCAGTATAATCATTCAGTAAAAGTTTGTCATTCAAAATGTACACTAATAAGAGAGAAATTCTGTTAAGGAATTCAATTCCCATGTTCAATTCTGTGTTTTGGTGTGCATCTTGGTGTAACCCTCAGTTTCCACCTAGTCCATCTGTGCAGTACTCTGTCTGTGCCATCAACCACAGCATCTTTTCTGAAGCAGAGTGCAGCTAAACCCAGCTCAGCGTAACTCAGTGCAAAGCAGATGGGTCAAAAGATCGTAAATTCGCAGAGGAAAAAAGAGAAAAGCATACAATCAAAACATGATTGCCTCTCAGAGCTTGATCTGCTGTTCATTTTGACAGCAGTATGCAAGCTGTGTTTTATTTTGAACTTGGCTGGATGCTCTATGTTCCTATTTGAACTTCCTAGATTTGGGCTGAACTGCTCTGCACAGAGTCATACATGCTGAAAGTGCCCCCTGTTGAAAGTAGACTGCACATGTTTTCCAGTAGAGTTGCACTTCTGGCACGTAGCAGAGAGGGACTGCAACACCATCCATCCACTTATCTGAGGACCGGGTAGTGATGGCAGCAGGTGAAGTGAGTCAACCCAGATAACCCTCTCCCCATCAACATTTTTCAGCTTTTCTTGAGGGATTTCAAGGTGCTCCAAGGCCAGATGAGATATATTATCCTTCCAGCGAGTTCTAGGTGCTTCAAGTTGGATATGCCTGGAAGACCTCCACAGGGAGGCAACAAGGAGGCACCCAATGCTGAGCCATCTCAATTTGCTCCTTTCAACATGACGGAGCAGTGGCTCTACTTCAAGGTCCCTCCAAATGTCCGAAAGCTGAGCCCAGCCACCCTCCGGAGGAATCTCATTTCAACAGCTTGTATCCATGATCGCATTCATTCAGTCATTATACAGAGCTCATGACCATGAGGGTTGGAACGAAGATGGACCAGTAAATCAAAAGCTTAGCCCCCCCTTTCTTTGTCATACCTTAAACAGATGCATTTTCCCCAAAGATTTTTAGTCAGGATGAATCCCCTTTACCTTAAATAAATATAAAATACAAACTTTGAAAAACACTGTCTACTTTTAAAAGGTCCTCGCTGCAAATCGCATTTTAAATCTTGAGCAAAATGAATTTTCTCCTTTTTTACAATATTTATCTTAATTTATTATAGTACTTTTTAATTGTACATTGGAGAGAATTCAAAGTAGAAATATGCGCATAGCTGTAGAACTTCTTGTCTGTTGCCTATAATGTGCAGTTATTAATAAATGTCCATCAGCAAACTTAAACATATGTACACAAAACACACACAAACACCCACTCCCTCCCCACACCGCCCCCTACTGCTCAGGTGCACCCTCCTGGCTCCAATCCCCCCCAGTTGCTAGGCAACATGTTCCTTGTGCGGACACCCACCTGCCTTCAGGCTTCAGCGCTCTAAATTTGGTCTTAATTGCAAATTGAGTGGGAGAACAGGCCGACGCCGGCTGAATGAGAAGCAGGCAGCACAGGCTCCGGCTGTGGCTCAAGCTCAAGGCGACTCAGCGGATGTGAAGTGACAGAGACGGTGAGGAGAGACACAACAGAGTTCAGGACAGTTCACCGAGGCTCACATGTAAACAGAGGCAGGGATGGAAATGCATCAGCTAAAGAAGGGGCACTGATAGGGAGGGAAAAGCTGTTACATGACAAGAGTTTCAGGTATAATGTTGACGCAGAAAAAAAGTGATTCTGGAAAAAAAAGCAAAAAAAAAAAAGCAGTTGTCCTAAATGCTCAAACTAAGACAATATGAGAAAAAGACAGCTTTTGCTAGATTTCATGAAAAGTCTGGTGTATAGACGTCACTAAACAAGATTTATTTTGAGATTGGTTATCATATACTTTACATTTTAACCCATGTTGAATTGATATAAAGCCACAACTGGCCTTCCTAAACCAATATTTACCTTTAAAAAAAGAGATCAGCTGGAGTAATGACTCTGATGGAAGGGGATCTTTTAAAATCTTTACATATTACATAACAGTTAAAGCAATGGAACTGTGATGGATTTTTTTTAAACAAATATGGTGTCCTCCACGAAGATCAAAATGTTAAACTGCAGTGTTTTTATTTTATTAAAATAATTATTTAAAATTTTCAGAATCAGCTTTATTGGCTAAGTACTGAGCATAAGTATACTTATGCAACAAGGAATTTAACTTCAGTTAGCTTTGCAGGAGTTAAACATTCGATCCAGAAATAAAAAAAAAACTGCAAAATGTCTACAAAAATTAGGATGTAAATATGTACAAGCTATTGTTGAGTATTTTTAAGTTTGTGTGCATTGATAGTGGTTACAAGGTGTGCTAATGGTGCAAGAATGCTTACTATATAAAAAAGCTAAAATATGCAAGGATGTGGGCAGATTTATATGAGGTAGATAAGATCATTTCAGATAGCTAATATGTATATGAGGTGAGGCATTTTACTACAATGAGCTTTCTTATAGTATTTGAGACACAGTAAAGGAGTAAAGAGACAGAGTAGGATATTTTACAGCAGGGCTAAGGTGCTTGTTCAGTGAAAGTTATTTTCTCTGATGCACTGCTACTAAGCGTTAATCAGCGTGACAGCTGAGGGGAAGAAACTCGTTCTATGTTGGGTTGTTTTGGTGTGCAATGTCCTGTAATGTCTACAAGAGACAGTGGGGCCAGCAGATGACAATCCAATGTACACACAATTATCATGACACCAATGAGAGAGAGTGAGAAGGAGCAGAGCTGCATGTACTGAACCGAAGCTCAGAAAAACCACATAACTAGACAGCTGACCCTTTAACAGACAGCTGCTAAATACTGAAAGCAATACACAGGGCCTGTTATGAAGCTACACGAGAGAAATGTGAAGTAAAAGTTTGGGGCTAAACAGGCAATTGGTTCAACATTTGGCAACATTATTTTAAGAAATGCATAAAAAGAGAAAATTGACCAAGAAAGAAAATTGCATCAGCTAGACAAAACTTATCCGTACTAACAATAACGAGCCAGACCAGGAAACAGCATCACAAACTTAAACTGTGAAGTTGCTTCATCATCTCCTGGCAAACTCTCAGAGTGGCGTCCTTATCTATTTCAATATCCTTGTGAATGGTCATTAGTGCCACTCAACTCATATGTTTGTAATCATACTCTTTCATCAAAAGAGTATCATCAAAAGAACCTTATTCAGTGTTTCTGAAGAAAATCTCAAAATCTGGCACTATTGGCAGTTTTATTTGTGGGCTATTCTGACAATTCCAGAGTTAAACATCCCCACCTGTGATGACATTGGGCATCAAATCCTCGCACTCCTCCTGTATGTAACTCAGAGTAGAGTAAAGCTTCTCATTCAAAAAAAAAAAGTCCTTTCACGTTTTTTTTTTTCCCCAACAAACAGTTCAGCATCAGAAATGTTTCTTAAAATAACCTCTGACCTGTTACCGCTACAAGGTATGTTGCACCAATCATAAGCCTTCAAATGTATGGATTTGGGCCATGACGTTTGTGATTAGACGTAAGTAAAGACTGCAACTCAGGAACAGAAAATGGAAAGGAACTGAAAAAATAAACCCTTATACACATGATCTACTGTTGTCATGGTTTTATTTTCATTCAAACATATTTTCAAAAATTGTACACACAGTGCATATAGGTTTACAGATGGTGGCACAACAGACCAGAGAGGAGGAGTTTAAACGGGTTGTCCGCTGTGATGTTACTTGCCTGGTTCCTGACCCTGGACCAGTATAAGTCCCGCATAGAGAGGAGGTCAGTCCTGGTAATTCCCTTTTTTAAATTTTGAAAAGATAATTTCAGCTATTCAAGAGAGTGTGGTTTTATTTCTTTTTATGCAATCATTAAGGAGGACAGAAAAACTGAGTGAAAGAGAGGGAGATGAAAGGGAGTGAAGGTCAGAGGTGAACGTTGTCCATCTAAGGACACAGACCGGAAAACCCAACTGCACCTTTGTGATTGTTGACTTTTCTCTCCGCTTCTGTTCAGTAAATTAAAAGAATCAGAATCGTGTCATTGAAAACACAGCGACTATGAAGAGGATAATAATACTCTGCTGTTAATAAACAGAAAGTGCAACTGGCTGTTAGTGGGCTCCTTAATAGGTCCAGTGACCCACCATCAGAGTGCCCCCTCTGAAAGCAACCACTGCAGCATTATTTCCACCTAGACAAACTTTTGCCTTAATCGTCTTTTCAGAGCATTGTGGTGAACTTGTAACCTTGGTATTGTAACTACAGTATAGCTATATGTGGCTGGGTTATCTGCAAAAGCAACTAACCGTTGTAACCCAGGGGTGTTTTTTCATCTCATTTTGTAACATGAACATTAATTATGAAAAATGCAAATATTTAAAAAATTGCAGCTATATCCAAAGTCACTCATCTTTCAAACTTGTTTGATTCAACCTGGAGCATTTCTGTTCACCCACACTCACTAACATTACCTCTGCAGAAAATAAACTGTACTTTGACTCCTGAATAATTTATTTTCCTGCACAGTTCCATGAAAAGTTGCCAAAAGCAAACACACGTAAAAAGAATCAATTTGCAATCAAATCTAGCTTGAATCTAATTTTCTTTTTGCATTTAGTTGACTTCAGATACAGACTAATCTTCATTTTAATGTAGCAATTATTCTGAGTATGTCTTCTTATTTCAGGCACAGCAGATTGAAACACAGCAGCACGTCATCTGCAAATGTGGTTACATGAGATTGTATTTGAGCCATTTTAAAATAGCTTTAAATCAACATGTCTGTTATTTATTATAATAGACAGACACAAAGCTGGATATGTTTGCATAAATGTTAGATTACATAAAATCCTACTGGTTTAGCACAGCAATAAAACAATTACATAAAACTGAGAGCTAGTTTTTTCTCTGTAATGAGAGTTATCTGCCTCATCGTGAGCGTAAACTCCTTTAAAATCTCTCTCAGAAAACTTTCTCTGGTTTTGAGGTCTCCTCCAGCAGAAATATTACAGGGAAACATTGACAGGCCAAAAACTCTTAAGAGAGCACATATCGAAGAAGGGCGCTGTTCGCTCAATTCAATTACCACAGCCCTATACACAATCCACAGGAGACAACGGAGCACCGGATGCTCATTTCAACTCCTCTTTCCCCAAATCCCCACAGAAATCTCCTTCGGTCGGACAATGCACTTTTTCCCATTTGAAAAAAAAGAAAGAAAATCAATATCTGGTTTCAATACATGTGGAAGCCGATCAATAGCAGCCCCAGTTCTCTTTTTCTCTGCCACGCTCTTCCTCCAGTTTTCCCTCCATCTCTGGCAAACGGTAAATAGAAACAATGGTGTATGGTTATTGGGAGGTCAGGGTGCAGCGGGAGGAGAGAATAAGGCGGCTGATGAGAGTGCTTGAGCTGGAATCACACAGGCATCGATGGCGTTAACCCCTCTATAGAGCGGCAAGCACAAAAGAGCTCACACACACATCCACTCACACAGGAAAACACACATGCATCCTGAGAGAGAAAATCACATGTTTAGACTTCTGCATGATATGGATATTTTCTGGATGATGAAGACTTCATTTGATTGGAGGACTGGATGAATTCTAACACAGATGTTAGACTGACATAACTCTGAAATCTTTAGGATCATGAATGTAGACAACATTAAATGTTTGAATAAGTTAAGTCAGAAATGTAGAATTGGATAATGTTACATGATCTAAAAATGAAATGGATAATTCTATTATGCCGAGGTTGGACATCATTCTGTTTTTGTATATCATAATGGTCACTCAGATTAGGTGATTGTGAAGCCATGAGTTGTGCCATGATTGACATGCTTTGACCGACAGAACGATGTTTGAAAAAAGAGGGGCTCAACAGAGGTATAGCTACATAATTGGTGCGAGAAGCCTCACAATTAGTAAAATGGGGATCATCTGAATGCAGTGAATGTGTCTCAAGTGATTGTAGTATAAAGACACCTGTGTCTGGAAGGTCTGTCACTGGTTAGTCAGTATTCCTGGCTGCCATTACACCATGAAGACAAAAGAACAATCCAAGCAACTCAGAGAAAAGATTATTGAAAAGTATAAGTCAGTGGATGGATACAAAAAATAATTCCAAGGCAATGAACATCCCCCGGAGTTCAGTTAAATCCATCATCAAGAAATAATGGAATATGGCACCTATTCACAAACCTGCCTAAATAAGGCTGTCCTCAGAGAGGCCACAAGACCCCTATGACTACTCTGAAGGAGTTACAAGCTTCAGCAACTGAGATGGGAGAGACTGCATACAACGACTGTTGCCTGGGTTCTTACCAGTCAAAGCTTTATGGGAGAGGGGCCACTGTTGAAGAAAAACCACTAAATCTTGACTAGAGTTCACCAACAGGTGTGGGAGACTCCACGGTCAAGTGGAAGAAGGTTCTTTGGTCTGATGAGACAAAAATTGTGCATTTTGGCCATCAGACAAAACGCTAAATTTGGCGGACACCAGATACAGCACATCACCACAAACACACCATCCCCACTGTGAAGCGTGGTGGGGGCAGCATCATGCTGTTGGGATGCTTCTCAGCAGCCAGCCCTGGAAGGCTTGTAAAGGTAGAGCATAAACTAAATGCTGCAAAATATAGGAAAATCCTGGAGGGACAATCTTATTCAGTCTGCCAAAGAACTGCGGCTTCGGAGAAGATTCATTTTCCAGCAAGACAACAACATAGGCATACAGCATACAGCATACATAAAATAATATGCTTAAAACTTTTCTTACCTGACGTTTTCATCTTTATACATTAATCATGGTTGAATGGGTGTGAGTGGTATATGTAGGGAAATATTGATCCATTCATTCAAATTTTTTTCTAAGTTGTATTTTATAAAATAATTAAACATCGGTGTAGATTTCTTTTTTGTTTAATAACAGTAAATTCAATATAAATCTGAGCTGAGTTGTTTGTTATCTATGTCATCATTCTGTAAGGGTTAATCTTTGTAATGACACCTTGTCTCCTGTACTTCATTTTCTAAATGTGTACCTTATAAAAACTGTGTCAGTACCATCTCTGTCTCTCACAGACGGATATAAAATCTGAACAGATGATTGTCTTTTTAAGGGTTTTCTCATTCGTCTTTAGAGAGCAGCAGGATGGGTGCCTGCCAGCTTGGGCATCATGTGGTCCCCCTCTCATCCCAACAAGGACCCCTCTTATCCTGCCTGTCGGTGCAGTAAAACGAGGGTTTGTTGGGGGGGGGGGCACAGTGGGGGCCCTGGGAAGATCTATGGGACCCTATGGTGCTGTTGTCTCACCAAAAAGGAATTACAAACAAATTGCTGAGGGCCAGCACATAATTTCAAGACTTGTGGCAAGTTTATGACTTGCTAATGTTCCTAATTACATGGCCGTGAAAGACTTAATTAATTGAGGGGTGCATGGGGTACACAGTGAGGGTGGGGGTTGTTAAGGAGAAGGGTGCAGAGGAAAAGTAAGCATTGGAGAAAAAAGGCCCCAAAGTAAGAGAAAGAAAATCAGGGAGTGATGAGAAAGAAAGTGGTTGCCTGTGTTTGTTATCATGGTTCCAGTGCATTGGTTTTTACTGCCTGAGGAGAATTTAGTGGCTCTCACTATTGCGTGCAAAAGAAAATGTGAGTCTCCGGGAAACGCGACCATTACGATCAACCCCTTGCTGATACCTAATATGCCCCGCGTTCCCCCCATGACTTTGCCAAAGTGTCTGTAATCATATTATTGTAAATGTTGGCGCAGTTAATTGCATGGAGAGGAAAATGGGCTACGCTTGGCAGGTTATGGGGAATTTTTTGAAAGTTTGTTTGCCCTCTGGAGTATTGGAGGCACTAATAATGGTGGATTGGAAGCGAGAGTGCGAGAGAGAGGAAGATGGAGAGGGGAGGGAAGCAGGAGGAGGGCGACACTTAACCGGGAGTGTTTCTTCTCTCACTGCAGAGTCTGATATGATTTCAACAAATAAAATAAGGAACACGGAGCTGCTGATGTAGGTTACAACTCCTGAGTGTTTTAGAGAAATTTGCAACTCACATGGAATTGACAGAAAGTGATGTGGAGAGTGTGGATGCCGTATATCCCTATTTAAAGCCTTACAACATTTAAAGGGTGTTAGAGAGGAATCATATATTAATAGTTTTAAACACCTGATTTGATCAATTAGTCATCTAACATCCAAATACTACAGCCTAAAATATGTTGAACCTTTTTAAGTTTGTTTATTATATGGAAAAGTATTTAAAAAAAGCACTGCACATAGAACATTTTAGAAAGTTATGTGCATTTTTTTAACAAAGGGGTTCATAATATTCAACTAAAATTTCAGGGCATTAGATCGCTGAGTTTCTGCAGGAGAGCTTGCACAATGGAGTTGGAAAAAGCAAGCAAATGACTCAATATCACAGCAAAAGTGATGTTAATTTTAGGATTAGGGTTAAAATACAACTATAAAATTCACAAATTCTCACAGTTTGAGGTAATGCAGTACAAAGCAATATGTTGGCAAACTAAACATCTGCAGTGTTGTTGATAAAGGTGAAATCATGAGCTATTTGACTATTTATCTCATAATTTTGACTATTTATCTCATAATTTTGACTATTTATCTCATAATTTTGACTTTTTTTGTCATAATTCTGACTTAGGATTCTTTTTAAAAATTGGCTTACTTCCACTTTTTCTTTTTTAAGTGGCAGAAAAAGGCTTCCATTTATATCTTAAAAAAAATATTATGAAAAAGCGTTTTTTTCTCCTGTGACTTAATCCAAGAAGTTATACTTCCATATACAGTAGATTCATCATTACAGAGTAAAATATTTCGATACTTTTTGTTTTAATGTTGATGATAACGGCTTACAGCCCATGAAAATAAAAAAAAATCCACTATCTCAAAGAACTATAATTTCACAAAACACCGATAACAAGGATTTATAATACCGAAATGTTGAACTTCTGGAAAATTATGCTCATTTATGCACTCAGTAATTGCTTGGAGCTCCGTTTGCACAAATAACTGGTAGCAAAACCCAGCTTGCTGAGACAAGACACTTGTAGCCCATTTCCTGGATCTGTGTTTGCGTGGTGGCTCTTGATACTCTGACTCCAGCCTCCGTCCAATTGTTTGTCTCTATATGTCAGCCCTGCAATTGACTGGTGACCAATCCAGTCCCAATGACAGCTGAGATAGGCCCCAGCCCCCTGCGACTCCAAAACAGGATAAGAAAGAAAATGAAAGGATGGATGGACTTTTGCATTTTTGTGGCTTTTCAGCACAGTTAACCTAAACAGTTACTTTTAAAGTACAACATTACCCACCAACACAAATTTTAATCCCACATGATCGATCATCTGTCCCAGTCTTTATGGATCATATAGATGACAAACAAAAATGCACTCCAGGACTGAACCTAGTTTTAGGGGAAAAATAAACCACTGTTTCCATCTCTATGGCAAGAGTTCCTGGTATGAAGCTGCAAGAGACATCTGTAGGCTGAGAATGTGCTTTAATAAAGACGATACCAGGGGTCTGTTAATCCATTCTTATCACATCTGACTGATTCCAAATCTTACTGATTGTGGTTATTCTAGAGAGGAAATAATTTAATACATGCTTCCACACATTACTTTTAAGCTTAAATCTATGTTGAGCTCACAGAGTGTATTTTCCTATGTGGGAATATTTCAGCTGCTATTCCAAAAACATTACACCGCTGATGCAAATATGGAGCATGAATAGTGCACATGAGCACTCACACATGGACTGGTACATGCCCATTCTCCCTCTCTGTTCTGAAAAAGTGGACAGGGCCAGCAGTACAGAGGCACACTCTGGGCTCACCCTGGGAACATTAGTCATTTTCCAGCTCATTGCTAGGGCTCATTTAGCAAAGCTTCGTCCCGACCGTCATCAATATCTCTCCTAAAGAGGCCTACGAGCTGGGAAGGACCGGGCTGCCCTAACCTGCTGTGGGTCACGCTTCACCATGCTGCGCCGGATAGTGCTGGGGACTAATGAGAAACGACAAGAGCCCATTCAGACTTCTTCTTTCATCTGTTTGAACCTGTTGCATCAATCTTGTACATGGATGTTTTCGTTCGGAACGAGAGGAAGGAGAAATTATGCCTGTAGTCAACAGATGCGGACTACTCTTGGATTTGTCATTGAAACACACAATTTGTGGAATTATGTAGGACCAGACGAGACAAATATTGTGACAAGCCTGTCCTCAGACGTTAGTTTGACCCCATTAGATAACTTCTCTGAGGGTTTGGGTCCCATTGGCTTAATACATATCTAAAGAGAAAAGTGTTTATTGGGAGGAGATCATATGCTGCAATTTTTGGACAGGGAGTGACCATGAGTGGGGCCATACATGGTGGGTGTCGACTCAACATTTTTGTGATACAGGGTTACACAAGGTACAAACCCTCGAGGGTGGCACTTTACTTTATTGGGACTAGTAATTTATAGTACTATTTACCAACAAGTGATTCCTTGTAATATTGTGGCAATTCTCTGGTAATTAGGTAGCATTTAACATTAACCTTATACAACTACTGTGTTGTCAGGCATCATGGGGATGTCAGTGATTTCCTACCCCTACCCTAACCCTAACCCCAATCCTAAAAATGATCTCATCATTATTCAGGAAGGACTTACTTTACTTTAGCGGGCAAAAAAGAGAAAATACCTGGGAATTATCAAGCGACCTGTATAGAAAGTTATAATTTTACTTCTCAGAAATTAAATTGTAGGCAGTTTCCAGAGAATTGTGACAATATGACAAGGGCTAGGGTTAGGTTAGGACTAAGATTATTGGGTTAGGGTGAAAAACCACCTAATTACCCGAGAATTGCCACAATATTGCAGGGACTAAGGGTAGGGTAAGGGTTAAGGTATAGGGCTAAGATTATTGGGTTTAGGTTAGGGGGAAATACCACCTTATTGCCAGAGAATTGCCACAATATTACAAGGGTTAGGGTTAGGTTAGGGTAGGACTAAGATTATTGGGTTAGTATTAGGGTGAAAAACCACCTAATTACCAGAGAATTGCCAAAATATTACAGGGATATACTCAATAATTCATATGCTCTTACTAGGCTAATACTTTAGTGTAAGTTATTACTAGTAAGTGCCAGCTTATTACGTTGTAATTATCATCTTATTCTTGAGAAATTACTCAATAATTACACTTACTATAGAACTATGAGGTAATTAGGGCCCATTAAAATAAAATGCTACACCCACTAGCATTGAGGGGCAATAGAACAGACCCTACAGTGTCAGAGTTTGGGGCTACATCTGCTATTTTTTATATATTGTCACTATTATTGTAACTTTGAATTGATTGTGCATACTTTATTGAAATTTCAAGAAGCTTTCAGGGGTGCACGTGTGAAAAGAGCTGTAGCTGATTTTGCTTTAGTCACAACAGAACAGCCCAAAAATTGCCTCACTCGTCTCAAAATGAAAAATTAGAGACTTTCTTCAGTTTTATTAAAAGGTGGTGAAGATTAAAAAGAAAGAACCAAAAGTGGCTGTATTTTAGAAATATATTTCCTTTCCCACTATTTCTAATACAAATTGTTCTTTATTTGACCTATTTTTATGGATTGGGTGGAGTGAGAGCTCCAGGGTCACCATTTTTATGAGCCCCCGCTAACAATGGCAGACCTCATGTTCATGCCTTGCTTTTCAGTCTATTATTGTGATCATAGTATCTACTTTGAGGAACTTTCTTTAAACTTTGTTATCGTCCTCTCTCAAGGATGAACTGATTAGATTTTCGAGGTCACATGTAAAATATCATGGGGCTTGTGTACATCTTTGCTTATGAATGCAATATCTCAAGAATCCTTTGAAGGGTTTTCTTCAAACTTGCCAGAAAATACCACCACCATCTTTCATCACTACATGACCAGATGCTTAACTGTGAAATAATATAACTTAATTAACTTTGCAGCTATTTTTGGCAATTTCTGAACATAATCTGGACCACTCACTGTTGATGTACATTCAACTTAAAAGTTGTTTAAAAGCCTTAGGTCAAAAAATTCAGTGTAAAAATGAACCTCAGAGCGTAGCTTTGTTTTATAAAAATCAACCTGTTTCATTATCTAACACCATCAGTGTTAATCAGGAAGAGCAGCCACACATGTTGTAGATGCCTCACAGCAAGACTGATGCTACTCAGGATTCATTTTTAATCCTGTCTTATTTATCACAGATATTCACTGGAGAGAGAGAAGAGAGATAAACGAAAAGCAGAGCAAATGAGAAGGAAATGGGGGAAGGAGTGATTAGACTGCAGACAAAGCTCTCAGGTGAAAACGAAGAAATGCCTGAATGGTCCATTCTGAACAAAACGTCAGGGAGAAAAGCTTCCATGTTTGTTTCATATTCCCTGTCTTCATATAAAAAAGTAAAGGTTTTAGAGACAGGACAAAGACATCAAATGCTCACTTTTGGCTCAGTAAACTACCATCAAAAGAACTGATGATTAACAGTTGGACTATCAAAGAGGCTGATGCATATAAAAAAAGGTCTGTGACCACAGGTTGGAGGACAAGAGGTTAAGGTGCAGCATCCTGCTGTGATAAAATGCTGACTTCAGTGAGGTTTGATTGGCATCTTCACCTCTGACTAAGCTCTGATGTCTGTTTGTCAAGGTTGATGAGGATATTGTGAAGCTACACCTGCAGCTTTGGATATTTTGCCCGTCATCACTATTTTTATCACTAATTTTTCATGCAAAAACAGCCAATATGCTTTGAGTCACTCTAGAAGAAATTTAAAAGTTGGTAAAAGTCAGAGGAAGTATTCTTTCTCACACAGCGTTTCAGCAACAGCACATCAATCAAGTGCCATCATGACAGTGTGATACATTCATATTAATTCTCAGTGATTTTTTTTATTGTATTTTCTCTGGCAGCAGTTTTAAATTTGTTTCATTGTGATGAGTTGTTTTTATCTTTGAAATGCTAAATCCCCCATCTTTATACCAAATGTTCCTTTTAAGGTGCTAATAAAAACACCTTTGACCTATTTCAGACCAAAAAAAAGAGATTTTGATACTTATCATTATAACTAGAGCCCATTGTGGGACGCTTTTCTTTATCCCACCCCTCCCGCTGGATTTCTAATCATTACAGTGCTGTTCAGTTCTGCCTGAACTGTAACAGGTCTGCCCGCATCCTGCACATATTCTGACAAACCGTGTTAAATATTCAGAAGTTGTTTCCTGTTATCTGGAAAGTTTGTGCATCATAAAAACTCTAGTTCTATCAGCTCACACAGACAATAGGCTAATCTTCACTCAGCTTTGCTGTGACCATCCTTGTCATTAGATCCTCAATGCAATAAGGCCAATTTGCATGGAAATGTTTTATTTCCCCTAAAATTACTGCATAATGGCTCAGCATCTCTGTGAACCTGTGCGTATTTGCGATGATTGGCTAACAATATAATAAGGAGAGCATTAAAGCTGTGCCTTTTCACTTATTTGCAAAGTTTTAGAGGGAGCACTTTATAGTGGAGCTTTAACAAAGCATCACAAAATTTTGCTACATGGAGACAGGCACATATTCAAACATCTTTAACCAGCACTGCCTACTACAATCAACAAATAACAGCAAATAAACTGTGATTCCTAACACCACTGTGTGACACATTTGTGTTATCTTGTTTAATATGAGCATGAAGACGTGCTTTATAGAGAGCTCACTTTAATCAGGGATTGTGGAGCAGGTGTATCATCACAACCAAAGCATTTCCAAGTTTCAACAAAGTCCAGCTGTTTTCCAGCTCTGTCACTTTCTCTCTCAGTTGTAGAAAAAAAAAAACAACAACTCTTGGGCCCACTGTAGTTTCCATCTTTTAGTGAACGTGTTTGAGAGCAAAGGCTGCCTCCTCTTTGGCCTGTGTGTTATACAGGGGAAGTGACGGGGGCAAGCTGAATGAAAATATGCAACAATTTTGGATTTTATAAAAAATCTATTAATATTTATACATTTTTATGGCACCATTTTCAAACAAGTACACCCAAGAAATCTTCTAAGAGGTATCAAGAAGAATTGGAGCAACAGGTGGCGTGCAAATCGAGACAGACAGAAATGTTTAATTTTATAGTACTAAGATGAGTACGATTTAAAAAAAAAAAAAAAGGCATAGCAATGTAAATCATGTTAAATGGTTAGGGATGAGGTTCTTGAACATTTCAGCCAGCAACCCCCAAAGTAATTGTACCAGAGACTTGTAATAAATCTCCAATAACACTGACACATTTAACACAACGTTTACTAAACCTAGCATTTCAGAGTGCTTAAGATATAAGTTAAAGCAACAGTAAAATGCAAATACAACATGGAAAACAGGACACAGAAATAGAAGACAGACCACTAATAATGATGGTCAACTAGTAATAAACAAATCAATAAACACACAAAGGAAAACCTCTCACAAGAAAGCCTTCAAACAAAAAATGACTACAAAAGAGAATTTAGGGGTTAAGGATGTGTTTGGTTATTTGATTGTGATGTATGAATAAAGGTCTAAGGTCTCCAGCTTTTATTCTGCCAATGCCTAAACTGACATCTCCACAAGCAGGACGTTTAAAGATTTAGTTGCATTAGCAGTGTAGTTGATTTTACACAATGTGATTGTGTAGAAACGTAAATGTAGATTTTGTTGTGATTCTGATGGCTGCTGAGTGCCTCTAGCTGAAAAAGCATGGAAATGAAGTGGAAAATGCATATGATTAGAGAAATGCAATCTCCTTAGAACCTGTGAGTGTCTGTATTCACAAATGTGTGTGTGAGCGAGAAGCAGATAGAGATAGAGAGAGCGACGCACTCTAAACACACGATTACATCTGCATTTCCACATCCAACATTTGTTTTCATTAAATTGCCATTCTGGCGTATTTGCTTTCGCATTCCTACATTTCACAGTATTTGCATCAAATTATGTGGTAAATGATGCACAAACATTTTACTAGACTTAACTTATATAGAGATGCAGCACATTCACCACTTATAACTGCTTCAGGCCTCAAAAGTATGATCACACTGCTTTCCACAGTCAGATTTCAGGGATGAATTATCTCATTTTCCTTGAGATTTTGTTTATAACACCATTTTTAACCACCTTAAAAGCCACATTTTGATTATTATGCTCTTTTAAGCAGAAAGAGTTAAGTCATGGTATTGTGTCCGGCTATCTTCCAAACATTTAATCTCTTTCTTGCTCTTCTGAGGAGAAGTAAACATGTTCTTAAGCACTATTCATGCTTCTTTTGCTTGTTTTGCTAAAACCAAGTTAAAATTCCTGTTATTTGATAAAAACAAAACACAAACAATCTACTTGGACTCAAAAACATGATTGGATTTGTGCATCGAATAAACAAAATTTCTCATCCCAAAGGCAATTTTGCACAAAGGCAATTTTCTGTGCTTGCAGGCGACCTGCACACATCTGTTTGTCTATTATGGTGGGGAGTAGGGGGGAGGCAGGGGAGATGGGTGGGGGGCTGGCCCTGGTATTTTTTGATCATATCAACAACAACAGGGACACAGGGCATCCATCATGACCTGACCACCTCGCTCGCTTGCATGTACTTGAACAGGCCCCACAAGTGGTAGCAATTTTCCATTTTCATTTGTTGACCACTTGACCATGTGCTTTCACCGGCTCCAGCGGATGAGCTCTCATTCATGGACGACTTCTGGTCTGAACACACCTGCAAGCTCTGCTCTGCTGCTCTGAGGTTGCTGAGCAGAGAGAGCAGGCAGCGTATCGCCTCGGAAATGAACAACAACGCAGAGATCCAGGGAGGTGAAAAGACGGGAAAAAGGACACAAGTACATGAAGTTGCCTCCATACCTGGGGGGTTTGGACTGATTTGGTCAGCACTGAAATACGAGCATTATAAAGTATGAGCATTAATCTTGTATTACTCAGCCTTCCCCACTCTTTCCATGATTTCCTAAGCCAGTCACTGCCCTGTCTCCAAATAAAGTCAAAAGCCTCAAAATACACCTTTTAATCTTTTTTGCACTCTTTCACATCGTTCCCTGCACTACAGTGTGTCCTAACAGCATGAGGCTGTCAGATATCACTCTGCAGCATCAGATGCTTCCTTTCCACACCACGCCCATTAAATAGGAAATTCTCTGAATTTCAGTTTTCCCTTAAAACAGTGTGACATCCATTGTCTTTATTTTAAACATGGAAAAACTGAGGTTTGGAGCTTTGGCACACAGAGTTTAGCTTCTGTGTTAACACAGGTCTGAGTATGATGTAATAAAATGGATTAATGCACCACAGTTCCCTCTTTGTAAAAGAAATCCAGCATTGTCTCTCGAGTAAGCACAGTGAAAGTAAACTAAGAGAACCTTCCTGTTGGACCAGTGCCTCGTCAATCTCCCCAGATCCTTTTACTTGTAAATGCAAGACACAGAAAACAGAAGGTTTCTGACAGTCCACTCCCTAAAGAAGAATCACGGTCAGAATAAAACATAAATCCAATATGTACTAAAACAGTGTGCTTTATAATGGTTGGAGTGTGTTACATCACACCTACACCTAATAAAGACAGATTATCAAAATAGCATATCAAATTTTGTTATATTAAAGACAATAAAAAAGGTCTTAGTTGTTGTAACATGAAATGCAATATGAGAAAAAAACAGATTGCCTATTTTCATTCCTGTAACAGTAAGGTTCTCCAATGATTGAGAGCTTTGTTTAGTTTTTGGCTTTTTTGTTTAGTACAGAAATGCCTGTTCCTTTACAAGAAATCACACAGCAACAACTGTAACTATTTCTACACTCTAAAAGGTGTATTTTGT
This sequence comes from Cheilinus undulatus, assembly GCF_018320785.1. NCBI lineage: Eukaryota > Metazoa > Chordata > Actinopteri > Labriformes > Labridae > Cheilinus > Cheilinus undulatus. The sequence goes on from NC_054866.1 coordinate 21,043,185, forward strand.
GGATGTTTTGTATGAATCTAATCCAGATTTGTGCTTTAGTATATTTTTGTGGGCTATTTCAACTTGAAATTGGGGGTTGTTCCTTTAAGATAGAAGTATGACCTTATGTAAAGTTCATCAGTAAAGTTTCTCCTGCTTTTTGTTTCTTTGAATCTGACATCATGATGTACATTTATTTTCAACCTTTTGTCTGTTGGAGCTGAACTGCCATTTTCTAGTCGCTGGCCTGACTGAAACGAACTGCAAATTGTGTAAGGAAATAAAAAATTAGGAGTCAAAATTGTATTTTTTGATTAAAAAATGTTTTACAGTTGATGTGTGTGTATTGCAGCCATATCAGCCATCTGAATTTGAAGGCCATGCAAATGTACTCTGATTATTCATCAACCATGTCCAGAATGCCTTTGGGCATTAGACACCTTAGCACCATGAGTGAAGTTACTGACTCAGTCAAAAAGCTGTGGGGAGCAACCACAATAAGCAATGGTTGGTATACTGAACATGACAGAAGAGGACTGCCTGGGCCAACATGCACCTCTCAGTTACTGTCAGTTGTAATCATTTCAATCAGCCTACCTTAAGTGGCATAAATGTTCATGATGAAAGTATTTTATAGAAATTAGGAAAAATAATTTTCAAGATCTTTTTTTTACTCATTTTTTTAAATAAAATAAATAATTGAGTAGGAATAACTGTGAACTTGAATTTTACTTGCATTAAATATAAGTTTTTCCAAAGAGTATTTCTTATTTGAAAGAAATCAAACTAATAACTACATTAGACCCAAATGAACTGTATTAATACAACGTGATAATTTGAGTTTAAATGTGTGTTACCACAATCCTCTATTTTCAGTGTATCATGTTAAGTAAAGACCTTTGTGAGCCCATGCAGCTCACACACAAAAAAGAAAATTGGATCAAACTTAAAAAATGGACTCACGTGATAACAAGCAATTGAATTAAGTTCATTCAACTCAAGTTAAGACGTTGTAAAAGGTAACTTAAGTGGCAACTCATTAACTTGCATAAAATAAACTTAATCCAATTGCTTGTTTCCATTTGAAGCATTTTTTTTTTTAAAGTTATTCCACAATTTTCTTTTTTAAGATTAAGTGTGAATTTAATATGGGTACTGTGACACAGAGTCCCTTATCTAAAACAAAGCATTGTTTTAAAGTCATCACAAAGTTAGAAAGGTGCCTCCTCCTGTGCCTTTGTAGTTGTATTTGAAAGATGGTAAACAGCCAAGTATCTCATAAACGAAGAAGTTTAAATGAAATTGTTCTCATGTTTGTCTCTTAAAGTGTTTTTTCTTTCTCAAACTTAGAAAAAGTTCCTGAAGCAGTCACTGTAGTCTGAGGCTTATTTTGTGCTTATAAAGCTGCATAAACACAGAGGTAAGATTCCAAGACCAGCTTTGTACATTAGTGTTTACACTTGGTATGAGTTTGTGGATTCCTCGTAGGCCCTCGGTGTGCGACAGCATGCTTCTCGCTCTTCTTTCTCTACATGTTGGCCCCGCTCCCTGGAACCACTTGCTGCTCTCCCTCTGGCCTCCTCCTACTCCTCTGCTTCCTCCTCCTCTCTGTCTTCCTCTTGTTTTCCTTGCATTCATCCAGCATTCCCCCCTCTCCAGCGGCCCAGACAATGGGACCCCGGCTGCAGCCAGCCGCGGGGCCCCTCGAGCCGACTGAGTCTTTTCAGAGCGAAGCCCAAGGGCTCCAGGGTAAATCCTACAACTTGGCATGCTAGCGTGCCAGCTAAAGGGATGCCAATGTCCGCCAGCATTGCTGCACTCTTCATTTGCAGCCTCCTCTCTTTGTTTTACAGTGTCTGTCTCTATGACTGTATGTTTCTATCCCCAGCTTTGTCTCTCGCATTTCTTGGCTACCCCGTCCTCTTTAGTTTCTCTTTGTCTCTATTTTGGCACACAGTGGAGCGTTGAATGTCTCGTCTTCACCAGGTGTCCCCATCTAGTTTTAAACAGGCTCATTCCCACAGTACTGCTTTTAAAAGGGCTGACATTTAAAAACAACTGCCAACACAAATACAACCTCAACAGATGTAATTACTAATAGGTAAATGTCAGTGCATGGTTTTATTCAGCAGCCAACAAAAAGCCAGCAACAGACTACCTGGGATTGTTGAGACATATCAGTATGACAGTTAACCAAGAATTCAGCTCCAATCAATCTTTGACACGTGGTGCAAATGCTTATTTCTTCCTTTCCCCCAAAATATGTGTTATGAGTCATTAGTTTAAAGCAAAACCAGCATCTCATCTGACATTGGTATCTCCAGAACAAAAATAATGCTTCTATTTTGTAAAATCTCCGAAGTATGGATACATTTTGAGAGATTTGATCGTTTAAGGGGGGGATTTTGGTTGTAATTGTGTTAATTTTTATAGCGCAGTCACACATAAGAATGCCAAATAATGAGAAAAGCCATATTAATACATCACTGAAAAGTCAAAGTTCTAGAGAAGGGGTTGCTGGGAGAATAACTGAACAACAGGTCAGACTAAGCTTAGAGATGTTACTATTTGATTCATTTAGCAACTTTTTCAAATAAAGGGAACTGAGATGCTCTTCTGATCATCATTTTAGTCCAATTTTGCTTGCCTGCCCTGTATCTTCATCTCTTTGTTTTCTCGTTTCTGGTCCTTGTCATTCGTGCTCATCTTAGCTGGGACACTAACCATCAACACACCATCCATGCTTTTCATGTGATGTCACTCACTCTTAGAACGGTGCCCTTCACCTCCCAAACAGCAGCATTATAAACCCAGCCACATTTAACTAAAAAGCCCATGTAGCAGCTTCACAGAGTGTTACATGGAGGCCACTTTGCTAAGCTCTTTTTGCCCTCCAGGTTTCCAAGACAATCACTAAAAACTGTAAATGAAAAAGAACAAATCCCCTGCCACTAGGTAAACATTTCTCTTATGACTATTATAACCATCAGCTTCCTGTGGAATCAGTTTCTGATGAGTAAACTTTGTATCATGTAGTGCCAACCATGGAGAACACAGAAAGAAAGTCTGTAAAGGATTTTCAAACTTCCTGCCACTATGTGGTGCCAGTGTGCTGGTCATCATGGCATTTGAGAACTTCAGTCTGAAATTTAAAAAAATGTGATGTGTTTTGTTGTTTTCTGATTTAGCTTGTTCAGTTAAAGGGACATTTGGGGATTTTTGAAGTTGGGTCATATGAGGCACTTGGCAACAGTAGTGACATTAGCCACCTGTGATTTCAGCTCAGTCTTCCACTGCAACAGCTGACACAATGTTTTTATAAGGTAAACACATTGCACCGACTGTAGCTTGCCTAATTATCAGCCATTAGAAGAAAAAAACAGCCATAAACTTACTTGGATGACAAATTTCCATTCAGCTCTTCCATTCAGTTGTCCCAATCTATCTTCAGAAAGTTGGAGAAGGTGCAAACAACACTGGCGTTCAGTAGGGCAGGAAACACTGTATGGAGAGTGATGCAAACTGCAGGTGACTGTGAGCCGCTGTCCTCAATCAGAAATGTCCTGAAGAAGTGTTGTGAGGTCCCACTCTTAAAAACAGTTTATTTCTGAGTTCGTAGGCATGGGCTCACAGTTTGCACACCTACAGCACCAGGTAACTCAGGATCTATCCTCCTAACCAGTTTCCCAGAAGTTTCTCCCCCTTCCCTGTCCTCTCCATCTGTATCTGTTGTTCCTCTGTGTAATAAAAGCATCTCAAGTATCCACAGTAAATGGTACATCATTGCCACTCTAGTCAAAATCACTCATTTTAGTTATGTTTTAGCTAAGATTGTTGTTGTTGTCTCTGCTGAGGTTGCAGACCCAAACAGCCAATCAGGAGATGATATGCTTTTGCAGAAGACCACATAGCCAAATGTTAGCATTGCAAAATAGAGTCAAACACAGAGGCTCTCTACTTAAAAAATGAAACACTTCAAAAATTTTCAATAGAGAGTGCATTTGAGCCATCATGTTTTTTTTTTTTTTTTTTTTTTTTTTGTTTTGTTTTGTTTTTTTTTTTTTGCCCACTTTAAAGTATGCAGAGTAACTGTACCCATCAGCTTCACTGTATAGCCTAGGTGGGGGCAACACTCACTGAAATTACCGGAGACTAATTCAAAAATACCAAAATATCCCTTTAAATGTTATTGAAATAACCTGATTAACTTCTACTAGAGTTAAGATCTGTATGTGATTAACTGTGCTCACCTATGTCATAATAGACAGAGTAGGAAGCAGTTTTCTACATGGAACAAGCTATGAGGTCTTTCTTTCCTTAAAGAGTTGATCTTTTAACTCTTCAGCATGGGCCAGTTGGTTGTGCATCGTCATTGTTATTTTGGGCCTGGGCCACCTAGCATGCTAGCAAGCAGGAAGTGGTAGTTATTTATTTCTTTACCTGTCTGTTCTGTCGCAGATGATCCCAATGATCTTTCAAAAAGTAGAATTGAACAAAAATGTAGTTATGAATTTACCCAAGGATTAAAAAGCAAAATAATTGATATTTGATAAATAATCAGTTAGGCACAAAATTATCAGTTAAGTAAATCAGAAAAAACCTGCCTTAATTCAACCTGTTAAAAGACCAAATAACTATATCACTGTGGCAGATAAACTTGCTTATCAAACACTAACATTGGTAGTCCTAATTATGACTCCTGCCAATCTTTAAAGTCTTCACAGCTATAGAAAGACTGCATGGTAACACACACAGACACACACATAGCAATGCCCTTTGCGTTATTAGAGAGTCAAAGGAGCACCAAGGGGAGGGGGAGCACGTGGCGAGTTGCTGGACAGCTACATAAAGGCGGCTGGCATTAAGAGTGATGACCGGTCCATTCTTTCAGCTACTCGGCCTTCATTTGCTTCATGTGACCCCCACCCTCACTCACCCAGCTGATCACCCACCTCCCCTTTCATTTACTCCTTTATGGAAACATTTGCATATGGCATTGGCTGCTCTGTTTTTTATTGAGGTCATTTTTATCGCCACTGCATGGCAGCCAAGACAACAATAAATCCAGTTTACTCCTGGACAAGGATGACCTTTTTTCTCTCTAATCAAGCCGTTACAGGTGGAGTCAGTATTCAGAGAACAGTCCTCTCTCCTCTTCTGTTTATTTGTGTTTATCAACTGAATGAATGAGGGATTGCTGGTTGTGTGAGACAACTATGGAGCCAGGAAAGAATACCAATTCACTCTCCCAACACACAAACACCTGTATGCAAGCTTTACAAGTGAACCAAAGTTTGCAATATGAGCTGTCAAAAGTTTGTGTTCCCGAAAAGAAAAACATTTTCAACTTTGAAACTGATTCCATGATGTGCTATGCTTGCTATGGCAACAGACTTACAAGTCATTTAAAGGGGACATATTTTACCCCTTTAAGACAAGTTTATTGGTCTCAGAGATCCCCAAAACATGCCTGTGAAGTTTATTGCCGAAAAAACACTCCAGTATTGGACTTTTGCATCTCTAAAAACCCCTCTGTTTCAGCCCTTCTCAGAACGAGCCGTTTCCGTGTCTGTGGCTTTGAATGGTAATTAGCTGTCTGACTCCGCCCCTAACCACACCCCCTCTCAGGAAATGGATGTAGCATGTGTGATATTACAAACACTTGTTTTTCCAAAGTTTAGGCTGGGATTTGAACCATCAATCTCCCAGACCATAGGCTGCAGGGTAACCCACTAAGCTATCCAGCATCTCAGCTGGTAGCTGAGAAGACCAGTAGATGAGCGCGGAACTTTCCTCCAAGTGGGGGAGGGCCAACCAAACCTGGGGGAGGGAGCCTAGGCCCCTGGTGAGGTCACTAGGTGTAAAATCTGAGAACAGCTTGTTTCAGCACACATTTTTCCCCTTTAAACGTTGTGTGTAAGCTGTGATGCAGCCACCGGCCACTAGCTGGGGCTTTAGCTCTGGTATAGGCCTTGTCTTTACTACCACTTTGCTGTAAACAAATATATATATTGTTTGCTGGAATGGCCAAGTGTTGTTACTACATAGCATAAACTGGAGTGTTGAATTCTCAGTTTTAAACATTTCTGAGTTGATTCTAACTCCCACAGTGTAATTTTAACTCCATTCTGAGTTGAATTCCCTTCAGTGTTGGAGTTAACAGCAGAGTTGACCCATTCATAGTGTTCTTTAGAGCGTCAAGTCATCTAATCTCCACCCACTGCTATTTCAAATCTGGGGGAAGAATTTTTCCCATGATGCTGTTGGACATAGAGTTAAGATGTGTTTTAGATGTCTGTTATAGTGATAGCAGTTGGGATTTCTTATTTCTGGTAAATTATTGTTGTTTTTGATGTTAAACCCTTCTGCACCATGAGTGAAGCTGTTCACTTAGTTGGTCACTTCCTGCCTGTGGTAGGAGATGGTCTGTAAAATTGGGTGGAGTGCACACTTTCAACCCAGGGTGTATTCTAGCTATGCATGTGCCTCTTTTCGCCATCCTTGCCATAAAACACCTGACTTTGCAACTATTGATGAATGCAAGGTGTTAATCTTTCTTCTAATTATGGCCAGTGCTTTGCTCTGTGTATTTAGTTACAATGTTAAATCCTTCAAAATAACACCCATAGTAAAAGGAAATAGCATAATATTGAGTCAAAAGTACTCTTTAATGTGTAAAAAAAAAAAACAAAACAAAAAAAAAAAACAATGTGAGTGTTAAATTTATGCTACAAAAGCGTTAAGAAACAATCCAGAGTGTATATTTAGCTTAGAACCCACAAAAATTATACAAACTTGTAGAAAGTGTGAGATTTAACACTATGGGAGTTGAAATAACACTAATGATTTTGCTTTGTACATGCATATTGGACACTAGATGGTCCCTATAAAATCTGTTGGCTCAATGGTTGGTGGCACTAGTAATATTAAAGGTTCATAAAAATCTGCCCACCAAAGCGCTGTGGGTTTGCTCCGACTGAGGGAGAGCGACCTCGCCCACTGGAATCGAGTCCGTAGCGCAGCGCTGATCAGCGGGCAGAGATCATGGGAGAACTGCAAGTTCATGCAGGAATAGTATGTCAACAGCAGACTATTTTGCCTTTAGGGCTTAAATTATCATCCATTCCAGTATCAGGCTATGATATTATTGCTTCCGGCATTTCGTGAGTACATTAGGAAGTTTAAAGGTTAATGCTTACTGAAAGGATCTGTGGTTTTATGTAAAATTCTTTGGCTAAATGTCCTCAAAAGTTAACTTTTCCTCATCAATGGCAAAGTTGTAGCTCTGTGACCCACTGACCTCTTGGTGACCTTCGCTCTCACTGCAGGATGAGACGTAATATTGATATAGTGATGATTTGCGACCGGGAGTCCGTGCATTGTGTTGTATTTTGAACGAAACAGATATTCTACGCTTGTGACTTCCTCTTCTAGAGCTTTCTGAACGACGGATATTGATGCGACTGGCGCTGAAAATAGAGCTGCAGCGTATCTCGAACAAAGCGGAGCGAAGTAGCACTCCAGGCATGCTCCGCTGTCCGTCTGAAGCGCCGACTGTGGAAATGCTCTGATAGACAAGAGAGGGAGCAATGTGCTCCACAGTACGATTCCCTGGCGGATCGCGGTACGGTCGCTGTATGTGGAAATTGGAGGTTAGTCAAAGTAAGCCTCTAGTGTGTGGTGTAATTATGATTATTTAAGCGGACAGCCACCTGACAACATCAATTGTTATGTGTTTGTCTTGTCAACACTGTAGAATCCTTATTACAGAAGACAGGTGGGTGCTGTGCTTAGGCCGGATTATATGTATGTATGTTTGGAAGATTATAATAATGTTATGTTAATGATAATGTTAAAAACTGGTTGAAGCACCCCTTTTGCCTGTGACCTCTTATTTTTTAAAATTGAGATTGGCAAATGGTCGAGCCATGTTTACATTCTTCACACCTGACTATTTTTCCTTTGAGTGTCTCCACACTTTCTGTGATCTCTACATCAGCTCAGTCTGCACCTGCAGCCCTCTGTGCCCCCCCACCACATGCACACATGCACATTGCCTCCCTTAGCGCTCAATTGTGACCTGATCTGAGACAGCTGCTGCGGAGGATTAAGTCTGCTTTTTAAACAAACACAGTTCTGTGGCGCTTTGCAGGGGCCAGGGGCAGGGGTCCAGCTCCAGGGCCCACTGAGAGTGAGCCATCCCTGGGGAGAAGTAGAGAGAAGGGCCTCTGTGTAATCTGACCAGCCCCTGAAGCTCTTTATCAGGGTCAGAAAGAGCTGTTTTGACTTCTCGTCCATATGAATCTCACATAAAGAGGACAGTACAGTTTATCAGCTGAATAGCTGGAGTGAGGCTGTTATTTTGACTGCTGATGGCCTTTCAGCCTCTGACGAGAAAAGGACTAATCACAGCTCCATCACTGAGAAAGGTGAAGTGTCTTCCTCCTCTACCTTTTGCTACCTTTGTCATCTTCTTTCTACCTGCATTCCTCACTTCAGACAGGGGTCATCTCTGCAGATTAACTCTGAAAACCAGCTCCAAACACCACAGGGAACATCTATCACTTGCTGATGCAATCATGCTAAATGTGTCTATTTGCATCCCCCTCTTTTTTTCCCCAAAAGAAGAAGGGAAGGGGGAAGAAGGGGGGTATCCATCTCTCTTGTAGTTGACAGTCCCCATTAAAACGCCAAGCATGCTGAGGACTGAGCCAGCGAGACGGCCGCAACTTGTTTCTCACACTGTTGTGACAGCGAATGCAAATAGCCCGACTTTCCCCCTCGAGAGAGGCAGAGAGTGGCAGGCGGGAAAATGCAGAAAAAAAGAGGAGTGTTAAAAAAAGGAGGGATGAGTAGGACTGCTGGTGGCAAAGCAAAATGAAGAAAAAAAGTCAGCCCTCCCTCCTTTGGTCTATTTTAATGACTTCTCTTTCCTCGGCTCTGCCATCAAAATATTATATCAATAATTGCTGGCGAAAAATTAAACAAGTAAAACAATGAGACGGCCCTGGGGGCTGCCTTCCCCTTCCAAATTAGTCTGTGCATTTTAGAAGAAGGTCACTTCCTCCTCCTCCTCCCTCTCCCACCCTCACAGCCCCCTCCCCCCTGCTTCCATCGGATCAGTGACACATTCTTCGGCGTGATAGCGCTGACCTGAGTTTGAATTTAGAGTGTTCATTAATAGGATATTATGCCATATGCTCACTGCACTGTCTTATTGTAATGTCTGGCTCTGGTTTAAGAATTTGTAATTAGTGCTGAAATAATGAAAGCACTGGAGGGGCTAATGCTAACTGTGGTGCAAGAAAAAAGATTTGCACTTTAGATTGTAAGCATGTTGGATCGGTCTTCTGCTGACCCACTGGCTCACCAAGTTGCACTCTGGGAAAAGACCTCAATGTGGTGATCTATTTAACAAGCATGTCAGAGGAAGAAATCAGTAAAAACCAGCCACAAATTCTCAGCTCTTGGTGCTAGTTCCAGGCTCGGGGGGGAAATAATTTTATAGATACGCTTAATCTAGGAAATTGCTCCTGTCTGTACCTATATTTAGGAGAGTTTCAGAGGGAGGCTTAACTAAAACAACCTCGTCTCAGACAGTTCACGAAATAGTGACTTAAATGTAATATAAATCATCTCTGGTTACATGGACGTTAATTTTTCTTCTTTTGTCAGTCACTACGAGTCAGCAGTTAATATGAAGTTTAGAAGTTTATTTAGAGCCTGAGACATTCTTAAAGAGCATGGTGGTTGTTTGTAGAACATCAGAAATAGTTCTTGTCTTACCAAAAAGTCTCATTTCCTTCATGTTTGTTGGTGGACATTCTAAGCATAGCATCCAAGACCAGAAGACAACTTTATACATTTCTTTGAACTAAACACCCTGTAAAACAGAGAAATAAGATAAATAGTAAACTCCTATGCAGCAGTCTTATTGTAAACCAACAGTAGGACATATAGGAGAGAGATGGAGGATTGACAAAATGAGTGGAACTGACCAAACCGTGGGGTCCCTGGTCCCCAGCAGCTTTATTTTGGGGGTCGCGGGTTAAAAAGTTTGAGAACCCTCGCTCTAAATGCAGAGAGGTTAACAGGCTAGGCTGGCAGCTGCTTGGAGTCCCAGGTCAGCAGAGAGCTCCCAAGGCCTAACAAAATGTATGGTATTGGCATAACGTGCAAAAATTGCAATGCCAGTAAGAAAACTAGTTTTTCCAGGCCCTAGCAGCCTGTGATTTTCAACCATAGTCACATTAGATTTCATAAAGTGTGCCTTAGGAATTTGTTATTATTCCCATAGTAAGTCCAGGCAAAAAAAAAAAAACTCTCATTATCCAAAACTATGTCAGCTTATCATTAAGCCTTACTGCTTTACAGACTGAAAATAGAGAAAGACTGATCATTCAAGGAGAAGATTTGTATCATCAGTTTTTACTGTGATATCATCGTACTGTCCATCAAACCAGACCCAGGTGTCTCACTTACTGAGAATAAACAAATAAGAGGCTGACATGTACTGTAACAGTCTACTTTGTGCCATTTTATAACATTTTTGGTCGCTGGTGTGCCCTGGAAATCTTTTTGTGTGAAAAATGTGCTGTGGCTGAAAAAAGTTGAAAACACTGGTTTAGTGTTAAAGGTAGAACGTAACTATTTACATTTACTCAAATTACTTTAACTGAGTAGTTTTTTGGGGTACTTTCACTTCTCTGCATACATTTTGAAATCAGGAATTTTACTCCTACTTAAGTTTTAACTAGAGTAACTACTTTTGAAACTACATGAGTATAATACATGTGTGCTTTTTTCAGCTCTGTTGACTACAAAGTAGCACATGAGAGAATGAGTCCACATCAAATCTCAACACTGCTGTTGTATTTTACTTTATTGCAGAGATGTGACTTTACCTGGAAAAAAAGAAGCACTTAAGATTCATATTCTCATGTCATTATTGCCAATAAGGAAAGTTCTTATTTTACTTTACAACTCTGCAAAAGATCCTAAGACTGGGGCATTCATTCACATTTAGATTAAATTGCATTAAAAGTTGCAATACTTTCTTTTAACCTGAAATGTGTGACAAACAATAGTTTTGTACATTTTTATGCAGCAGGGGCGTTATGCTCTACAAATTATGCAAATATTGTAGCATTGATTTTTCTTGAGTGGTTTGCAAAAAAAATCATAATTTTCCTTTTTGAAAGCAGAATGACATCTCAGTACAATTCAGATTACATCTGCAATATGAGTCAAAATAATTGCAGTTAAATATTCTTTTCAAAATGAATTTGCTGTAGTTTTCTTGATAATTGCTACAAAGTTTTAGATTAAACAAACAAGTAATTTTATTGATATGATTGAAGTAGATAAAACATGTATTTATATTGAGTGATACTTTACATAATTCTATCTTAACATATAGGCTGTTCCACAGAAAAGAACCATTTATGTTTAACCTATCTAATAATGTGTTGGATATATTATAGAATGATTTGTTGCTTGTGTTTGTTGAAATATATGCAATATTGCAATATTGGAGGAAAAAAAAAAGTTATTTTTCCAAATCATTCAGCCCTAGTAGCTACTCAGTACTCAAAATGAACTTTGAATGATATACTTTTCACTTTTACTTGAGCAGATTTACAGACTGGTACTTTTACTTCTTCTTAAGTAAATTTTAACCAGAGTAACTGTCTGTTTTACTTGAGTTTAATAGTCGAGCACTTTTTCCACTCCTGCTTAGTGGTTACATTTATGCTCCCCTTGTGAAAAGACTGTAGTCTTTGGAGTGGGTTTAAATGTGACCTGTGGCTTCTTTCCTGCATATCATTCCTGCATCTCTTTCACCCAAGTTTCTGGCTCTATCTACAGTCCTTTCTCTGCAATAAAAAAAATAAAGAGACCAAAAATAAATCTTACAAAAAGAGAGAAAATTCTGAAGTTTGTCAATGGAAGTTGGTGAATGAAAATAAACAGAAATTTCCTATCTAGGCGTGGAGGAATATATGAAGCTGATGATTGACTACAAAATCAAGTGTCTAAATGCCATTGGTCTCAAAAAAAGACACAAGTTGAAATCTACTAATAAATAGTTATAATAAACTAATAAAAGTTAACATTTGGTGGCATAGAGAGAAAGGCAGAAAGGGAACAAAAACCTGTTCCAACATAAGGTATTTCACTCATTGTATTACAGGAAAAAGAAAAACAATTTACTGACTATAATTAGGGGTGCAAATGTGTTTCTATTTTTGTGTCTATTTTTGTATGCGTTTATAGGAGCACAACATCCTTGGTCAATTTATCACATAGAAATAGAAACTCTTGTTCTACCGCTTATTTATCTTCATGTCTTCTTTCATTTTTGTTTTCATAAATAGATGTGTCCCGTGTCCTGACCACTGTTATCTTTTCTTGAAATTCTCTGATATAAACTTCAGCTGGTTACTGCACTCATCACTGAGGTCTTGAATCTGTTAACACCGTGTTTAAGAAATACATGTCTGACTGCATCCTGACACTTAACTTTCCACTCTTAATATTATTTGTTTCGTCCTGGTCTGCAGGGTTGCTGCGCTCCCAACATGCTGCCGTGGTGTTTTTCTCACACGCTGCCACTGCAGCGTCCCACCAGCACTAATTTTCATTCATAATGATCTTCATGGGCGGCGTTGAAGGATGAGGGTTTGAGCGGCTTTTGCCTTGGCGCTGTCCCAGCACTTTCAGCCCTGATGTGCTGTCATAATTATGCTGTCCGTGCTAAATGCCTATTGTGTAAATGTGCACACAGCTGCCAACAAAAGCAGAAAATTGAGGGATTTTTTTCCATCAGCAGACAGTAAATAATTGCATACAATGTGGGTTATGCTAAAAATCTATCTTCACAGAAGGCATTATTCAGGGGGCAATGTATGGAATAAGACAATGACACAGGGAGTCATATGTTGGCAGCTGCAAACCCACAGACTCACACACAGATTAGGGAGGGGCAATCTGTATAATTCATATTCATTGGAGGAGAAAAGCTGCTTCTATTCGGCCACATAGATTCAGCATTTTTAACTGCATGGTGGAAAGTTGGTTTGTGTTTGAAGGAATCATTTATTAAAGACTGGGCAATCTTTTTAAACCTGAAGCAAATTAATGGGGGCATTAAATGAGGGATAAAAAATATAAATTGACTCGTCTGTTCAGTTTTCATCTGATATATTTTCATTTTAAAAGATCAGGGCACTGCCAAAAATGACATGGAGCAATTCCTGAATCAAAAGGAATGCTTTACTGCTCTTTAAAAATCTGTTGAGCAAAAATGACCCCCGCAACTCTGACAGCCTTAAACTGTATCAAATATGACACTTTTCTGATCTTGCCACATTCAAAGCTTTATTGATTTTTAAATGTATTATTATTATTATTTTAAAGTACAACCCTGATTGCAAAGAAGTTAGAAGGCTGTGTGACTATAATTTCAAACAAAGATGAAAACAAGTTTAAACATTTAATGGAAAATATCTGAAGATCACACATTTAATACATTACATAAAATGTACATAAACATATGTACATCTTCTTGACATCATGGCATGCAGAGGCCAAAACTGTTAACTTGCAGTTGTAATGTGGTCTGTCTACATGTACACATTAGACATGATGAGATAATGCTTCAAAACGGAGGCATTAAATATCTTAAACTGCATTAATCAAATACTATTATCACCGTTTAGGGGTTCTGCAGTTAAACTACTGTCATTGGGAGCAGCTGGATACTCCTCACAGCTGCATCTTCCTGCTCTCAAAGTGATGGAAAATAAGGACACCAGTTTTTCTTTTTTTTTTTTTTTTTAAGTCTTATTTAACTTCATTAAACTCCCAGATATCCCAGTTGACAGGTCAGATCTGCATTGTGTGATGGTAAACATATCACTTATATTACAGGCCCTTTTAAGTATTTTCATTTAATTTTCTGTCAGTAGCAAGTTCTTTTTGTCCATGGTGTAGCTGGCTTTACTGCTGATCTGCCAGAAGTTACTCATTTTCTTTTTACATTTAAAGGGATTCTTCAACATTTTGGCAAATTTGCCCATTGCCATAATTCCTATAGTCTTAGAAATACGTTTGCTACCTTTAGTTGTTCGTGCAAGCTATTTTTAGGCTGGATTGTGTGTTTGATGAGGGAAAGCCGAGATACCATAAGACTATCTAGTATCTCATCCCCGCTGATCTAAAAATAGCTTGCATGGACAACTAAAGGTAACGAACCTATTACTCAGACAACAGGAGTTATGGCAATGGGTGAATTTGCCAACATGTTTAAGTATCCCTTTAAGGGCATTAAAACTACAAAGTAAACGCATTGTAAAAGTTTATTTAAAAAGATCCCTAAGCTTAATTTTCATACGATAAGGGTTTTCGCAACTGACTCACCTTTACAGCTACTCTGCCCTTCACCATATGAGTCTGCAGCATGGCTCTCTCCTCTCTGCAGGGGTGTCCTCCTCCCTGAGCCAAGTGTAGGGTTGGCCACATACCTCAACTGGGCATGAGTTGGGTGGCTACAGCAGGTCATCAGACATACATTACATAAAATAATCTCCAGAGCACCCCCTTCCTTGTTGTAAATTAAGCACACAATACCACAAGGGGGCTTGACTGCAGAACCAGCATCCTGCTTACCACCACCCATCTCTGCTGCTGTTGGTCCTTCAACAGGATGGCTCTTCCATCGTAACTCTCGCTGTATCCAGATACAGTGAGATGCTGTCTCTGCCTGTTCGATGATGTTGCCATCTGCTCTTTACTTAAAGAAATAGCCACTACTGAAAACTGTAAATGCTACATTAACCAGGGATCATAGGACAACTGAGTCATTGTGTACAAGTACTCAAACTGACAAACTTCAAAACATAAGTTATATTATTTGAGTAACATTAATACAATTTCAATTTTCTTAGCTGCTTTTAGATTTAGTATTAGTTTTGGTCTTTCAACAAAAATATTTTAAGATTAATCATGTTATAGTCCTAACTACCCTTGATAAAGTTCGTCTAGTTTTAGTTGAAGTAAACTTGAGCGTGGGTTGAGCATGAACTGCCCGTTTAAGGTCACACCACAGAATCTCAGTTGGATTTAAGTCTGGACTTGGACTTGGCTACTCCAAAACCTTAATTTTGTTTTTCTTGTGCCATTCAGAGGTGGACTTGCTGGTGTGTTTTGGGTCATTGTCTTGCTGCATAACCCAAGAGCGCTTGAGGGCATGACCTGATGGCCGAATGTTCACCTTCAGTTTTCTTGTAGACAGCAGAATTCATTGTTCCATCAATCACAGCAAGTGGTCCAGGTCCTGAAGCAGCATAGCAGCCCCAGACCATCACAGTACCTTCACCATGTTTGACTGTTGGCATGATGTTCTTTTTATTAAATGCTGTGTTATTTTTATGCCAGATGTAACGGGACACATACCGTCCGAAAAGTTCAACTTTCATCTCTTCAGTCGTTTCTCCAAAAGTCTTGGAGATCATCAAGATGTTTCTTGGCAAATACAAGATGAGCCTTTGTGTTCTTTTTTGTCAGCAGTGGTTTTGGCCTTGGAACTCTCCCATGATGCCATTTTTGCCCAGTGTCTTTCTTATGGTTGAGTCATGAACTCTGACCTTAACTGAGGCCAGTGTGGCCTACAGTTCTTTGGATGTGGTTCTGGGTTCTTTTATGACCTCCTGGATGAGTCGTCGTTACAGACGGAGTAATTTTGGTTGGCCGACCACTCCTGGGAAGGTTTACCACTGATCCCAGTTTTCTCCATTTGTGGATAATGGCTCTGACCGTGGTTTGATGGAGCCTTGGAAATGGCTTTGTAACCTTTTCCAGGCTGAGAGATTTCAATCACTTTTTTTTACCTCCGCCAAGGAGGTTATGTGATCGGCAGGGTTTGTTAGTGTGTTATTTTGTTAGCAACATAACTCAAAAAGTTACAGACGGATTCTGATCAAATTTTCAGGAAATGTCAGAAATGGCATTAGGAAAAACTGATTCGATTTTGGGAGTGATCCAGATCACTGTCTGGATACAAGAATTTTTAAAGGATTCTTCAATATTGGGAGATAGGGCTAATCGCGGAGGTCTGCCCTCTCTGAGTGCTTTTCTAGTTTCTCATTTGTTCTTGAATTTCTTTGGATCATGGCATGATGTGTTTCTTTTTGACATCTTGTAACTTACTTCACTTTGTCTGACAGTTTCTATTTAAGTGATTTCTTCATTCAACAAATCTGGTGGTAATCAGGCCTGGATGTGGCTAATGAAACTGCACTCAGATTTCCAAAAACTGTGGTTATCACGGTTAACTCATGATTTAACAAGGGGGGCAATTACTTTTTTACATAGTGCCAGATAGGCTTGGATTTTTTTTTCCCTTAATAAAAAAAATCCCCATTTAGAAACTGCATTTTGTATTCACTTGTGTTGTCTTTGTGAGAAATTGAAATTGGTTTGATGATCCAAAACATTTAAGTGAGATAAATACGCAAGAAAAAAGACAGGAACTCCAGATAGTCATTTTCCAAGTTCCCAAGCTGTGAAATGGAACATATAAGTCAAACAGTAAGGAGACTAGTTCACAGATATTACAATAAATGTGAATGCACTTGTTTTTATGTGTCTCTTGTGCATATGAAGAGAGCAGTGGTTGGCTGACACACATTTGGACACTGGAGTTTGAACAAGTTAAGTAAAATAAAGCCATTTTTACATGCTGAAACTAAAAGAGAAGCACTTTCTATAACCTATATGTGTCAAAACGTTGCAAACAATGTCCTTTGAATCTTCCATTTTTTAAAAATCACATAAAGGGGCATTAAAGGCACATGGGCCATTAAAAACATAACTACCCTAAATTACAGAGATGCCTATTCGTACAGAATTAGAACTACCCATGGACCTCTGTGTGAGCTGTTATATAGCAGGTGATTTGCCCTGGAATTTCTATATTGCAAATTACAGACATGGTTGATTCACATGGATTTAAAACAGACTTCCTATGAGATTATTACAAGTTCCCAGAGGTCCTTAGGTAATACTAGTCCGTGCAAATAGGGCACAAGACAAGAACAAATTCTGTGTTTAAAAGACCCAAAATATTTGATAAGAGAACTTGAATATGATACAGCGCAACGATATCCAGGTTTGCCTGCAAAGTTTGCACGCTGACACACACATGGAGCAGTGAGCTTAGTGCGTTTATGTGTTCAGCCTGCTGGTGATTCCTCACAGATAGTATTGATCTGATCAGAGGCCTCGTTCATTACAGGCTGACTAGCAGCAGATGAACTGAGGCTTATTGCTGAGCGGGGCCTTTCTTTCTGTCGTCTGAAAACCACCACAGTGAAATGTAGGAGCCGTGCATAAGTTAATGTGAAGCTGGGCTGTACGTCTCCCTCTGCTGAGTTACATAACAAGCTACATTCAGCCAGAGTCAGGGATGAGCTCAGCTCAAAACAATAATGTGATTAGATAAAATGGTTAAAGCATTGCAAAGAATTTTGATTTCTTTTCTGTGCATGTGGCATAGACTCGCTGATGGTGTTTGTGGCGTTCACGTTGGTTGATGTTGATTTCTGAATGTTGTTTTTTAATATTCCATGGCACATTCATCTCAGATGAAACAGACAGGTTCAGTTCTCCCTTCATGACATTTTCTATGCAATCATGCAACATTAAAGTTAATTGAGGATCAATTTTTACTTTGAACCTTGTATCGTTCACTCTTTGACTTTAATCTCTGAATCATTACCCCTTTTTACACGTCATTCTCAGAATTATTCTGTAAATCCAGGCTCTGACACTTTAGTCCCCCTGAAACATCTTAAATGACTCACACTGCTCAATGATTTGTCACGAATATATTCCAGTAGAATCCTTGTATTCAGAGGAATGCAGACTGTCTAATCACATTAACATTGGCTGTGACAGTTCTGACAGTTCTGTAAGTGATCTGAGAAGTGATTCTGGCCATCTGTGATCGAAGCGCCTCGAAAATCCTCATCGAGACTCTGACAGACAATCCCTTCCCTCTGTCCTGACCCAGCAGCCTCCGCCGCGTACATGCATCTGTATTTCCCCAGAGAGTCCGTCACATTCCTGGCTCCACAGCGCAGCACTCTACCATTTTCACCAGGGGCCACAGGTCGCACAGCAAAGAGCTCCAATTGGCACCGTGAAACCTGTCCGAGCTGTGATTTGGCCTTTCCGTGCCTCATTTTCTCCCCTTTTTCCTTTTCTTTTAGTTCCCAGACTGCAAGAAAAGAATGACTCCTGCTTAACGATAAAATAATGAATGTCATTTTGAGGCGGGAGCAAGAGGGAGGGGGGAGACAAGAGGAGGGAGGGAAAAGGGGGGGAGGCGAGTGTATTACAGAGCTGGCAAATGTGCCCTCATGCCAGGGAGTCAATTTGAGTGAAGCCGTGCAATGTGACATCATTTACTCAGAAATCCCTAATTTGTCAGCATTAATATTTCAGCTCCAGCATTGCCTGTCACAGTGTGCCAGACATGACTGATCAATCTATAAAACGGCCACAGCTAATTTATTGAATATTTATGTGCAATGTCATGTGCAGGAGAGCAGCAGAAATTATTCCACATGCTCTGCTCATATTACACGGGAACTTTCCTAAAAGTCAGATTTTAGTCTTAGAGGATGTGAGAAATGTTAACTGATATTTTACAACAGGTAAAACTTGAAACACAGTCTGGCTTTGTCCACACTGTAAGTAGAGACAACAGAGTAAAGCCCTACATATAGTGGATTAACATTACCTGTGGACCTCAGGAAATTTTATATTATATTGCAGGATTGCTTTTATTTAATCCTGTGCAAATGAGCCATGTATGTAATTTGTGTAGTAAAAAGTCAAAGGATGGTCAACATACAATATTTCAGCACACACTCTAATCATAGTAATCCAGTCCAACTTAGTAACTTGCAGTGGTGATTTTGTTTATTTGAAGGTCTTTGGGCTTTTTGACATTTTTTCCAGCTGACATAAAAATGGAGGCTGTGTATGTCAATGTAAGATTAAGTTTAATACATAAAGACTGTCTATTGTAATTTTTCTCCAACTTATTTCACTCTTTGGTCTCCCATGCCTTCATTTTTGTTGGCTTGCTGTATCTGCATCAAACCCCCTCCCCAGAAATCCATGACATTGCAGTGTGATCTGGATTTTTCCAGCAAACTGAACAGAGGTGGTGCTGTATGGTGCATGACCTGTACGTGGTGTGCTATGTCACTGTAGGCAAAAGAATAAACTCTTTAAAAGTTCCACAAAACAGTCCAAAGATGAACAAGACAGACTTTCAGAGGGTGAGTAATTTACCTTAATAAGGTAAATTACATTATAATATAATGTTTGCATCTAAAAACACACATCATGAAGTCAAAACTATAAAATTAATTTAATCACATACGTAAGTTATCATAACATTAAAGCATGTTTGACAAATTTGTCAAGCCGGTACAAAAAGCCAGCTATTTGATGTGAACGATAAAATCCAGATCCTGTTTGAGGGCTATTTTATATTATAATTATTATTATCAATACCATTATATTTACAGGAGGCACAGTGGTGCAGGGGTTAGTGCTGTTGCCTCACAGCAGAAAGGTTCCTGGTTTGCTTCCCACTTCGGTACACTCGGGTGTACCCCGCCTTTCGCCCAATGACAAGTGATGTAGAAAATGGATGGATGATTATATATTCTGTTTATGATTATTGAGTAGGGATGATCTTTTCTAGAGGTGTCTTCGACAAAGGATTTTCATAGTCGAATCTGATTCGTGAGATTTTGCCTTTAGTCGACTACTAGTTGAACAGCATTTCCGCTAGACTTTTTGTCCCCGGTCAAAATGACCTGCAGTCCTCAAGAATTCTGGCCATTTAGAGCAACTACCAGTCATTTGCTTTAACATTATTTTGCTGCATTAACAGCAGCAAAATGCATAAATCTCTCTCTTATTTTTCTTTGTGTAAGTGGTTTAAAGTATCATAATGAAAGCTGCGCGCTTTTCCTTACACACGCAGTCAGATACACAATATACGCCCACATTAAACTCATAAACAACAACAGTTAGCTTCACATTAGCACCATTAGCCTGTTAGCACTTTGGCTGCTATCATACCTTTGCAGCTTACAACAGCTAAATCCCCAGTACTCTGTTAACTTGACACTGCGTTAGAACTCTACATTTCAAATGAAAAATGAGTCTTACCATCAGTTGCTAATATCAGTCCTCATGATGATATAACTGTAACCTCTGCCAAAGCTGGAAATCCAACCATCCTGGTTTATTTGGACTAGTCCTGAAAAGACAAAAGCTCCACAGCAGATAGTCTGGTTCAGTCCTCCTCTCATTAACGGCGTATCGAAGACTACTTCTGCTAATTAGCCAGGACATCCCGAGCATTAACAACCAGCTACGTTGAAGAGAGACAGAGCCCTCGTTATCAGCTCCAAGCAGTCCATGCCATTCTGCACGATGTGATTCTGCGTTGACTACAATCCAACTTTATCTGAGGATTGGTCATAGGTAGTTTATTGAAGTCCACTACAACTCTGCCTGGCGTAGGCCTCTCTCTTTCAGCTGCTGCATCGGTGTTTACAACACTCAGCTATACAATTCCCTTTGTTCCAGCCTCTTTATTACTCGCAGCGATGACACAAAATCCCGCTGATGATATTAAGCCTTTGGTTAACCAGGAAAACCTCACTTAGATTAAAATTCTGCTTTACGAGAAAGGTCTGGTCAAACTTTCCCTGCATAGTCCCCAGCAGTACTGAGCAAGCACAGAGAGATTTGATTTGACGTCATTGTGCATACATAATTAACCATGTGCTTGCAGTCTGAGGAGATAAACAACCCCAGCACCAGGACAGTAGATGTAGTAAGATTAGGCAATTTTTAGTTTATATTAACGCATTCTCGCAACATATCTTCTAGGTTACAAAAAATATAATATGCAAGTATTCAGTATTTACTTATCTGGTCATTTGCATGTTTTCTGCTGGACATTTTGATCGGTTATGTCTTTATCTGCCGGACTTCCGCCCTTTTTACCGGCCAATGACCGACAAATGCTGGCAAACAGAAACACAGGCTTGTACCCCCATGTAGTCAGAATGGGACGATCTTGGTTACATAACATTCGACTGAGGTTCATAGTCGAATCAGACTCCTCTGAATCAAATCGTCAAATCGCTGACTATTCCGGGTCACCCCTAATCTTTTCTCCACACTACCAAGGGCACACCATGCATCAGGGACACAAGCTTGATGGTGTAATGTTAATGTTTATATATAGCCCAGCCACTGGGCAGATTTTACCTGACCCACAATGTGTTCTTTACAGAAAGTATATTTTTTAAAAAATTACATCTTTTATTCAACTAAAAACTTGAGCATTGTTGGAGCTGACAAGGTTTAAATCTGGCCTGTGGCTCCCGCAAGTCACCCACTATGGCTACATTCACACCGCAGTTAGAAGTGTCCTGAATCTGATTTTTTTGGCCATATGTGACTCGTATCTGACTTTTTTTTCTGACAGTGTGAACAGCGCAGATCACATTGAATCTGACCTTTCTGAATCAGATTCAGACCACTTTCGTATGTGGTTCTGAATCAGATATGTATCTGATCTTTTGGAAGTTGACTGCAGTGCAAACAGGCAAACAAAATTGAGCATAAAGGCCTCCAGTGTGAATGTAGCCTTTGCCTCTCCCTCTAATTTTAACTCTAGCTACTGTCCTATCCAAATAAAGACATGAAAGCTTACAAAAACCTATCTTTAAAAAGAAAGACACTGACTTATCATAAATGATGTTTAAACTGCAGCAGTTACATTTTTTAAACAAATATTTACTCATATCAATTCATCAATGTCTTTATTTTAGTGGGTTTATTCTCATTTAAGCCAAGACTAATGAATATATGTTTGTATCTCAGGGTAATTAATAATTTATCCTTGTATTGTAGAAGAAAAGCAACCATTAATGCTGCATTGGTTGGGGTTTTACTTCTCTTTAAGCGATCCTCAATAATAAATTAAATTCTTGCAGTAATATAGAAGTTGTAGGAAGAGAGAGAATTTTTCTTGTATTTTGTATCTGGAACGTGTCCTCTGACCTCACTCTGGCTTCTGCAGATGACTTCTACCACAAAAATGTCAGAGGAAAGCAAAAAAAGAAAAAGGAAAGTGTCTGTGGCTGTCTATCAGCCGTGGTGATGAATAGAAATGGAACACCCTCCTTTCTCACATCCATCCCTCAACACTCTCCTCTCCTTCTTTCCTCGCTGTTCTTAATGCAATCACCTGGCCTCACCACCATCGTCACGCAGCCTTTTTTTTTTTTTTTTTTTGATGCCAGCCCGTTTTTGTAAGCAAATTACCCCGTCAGAACCCGGCGGCGCCTGTCCATCACGCTGAAGGAGGAGCCGAGATGTCGCTCAGACAGCTGACTGACACGCACGGGGGGAAAAACAAGATGAGGTGGAGGATGGATGGAGCAAGGGATGCAGATAGATAGAAGCGAGGGAGGAAAAAAGAGGGGGAGGAGAGGATAAGAAATGGAAGGACACATGATGTAGAGGGCAAGAGCAGAGCAGAGAGATAGGAAACAGGTTGAAGTGAAAGGGGGGAAAGAGGAGAAAAGAAGTGGGTCTGTCTCTTTTTTGTGGAGTGTCCCCTGGGTGTGGCAGTATCAAGTCAATCTGGGGGGCTAATTCGTGTCAGGGTTTGAATCCTATCTCCTTGAGAGGCGAGCAGAAGGTTGATAAAAATTGAAGTGGAATTGAAGTTGGATGCACAAGAGGATAGGGGGCACAACAATGGGCTGGGGGAGGGGAGGGTGAGCCGTCTGCTTCCCCCGCTGATGCTCTACCTATCCACTCTCAATACCTCTGACCTTGCCCAAAGTGTCTCTGCTGCTCTACTGTAACTTTCTCACCAATCAAATACTGTTTTTCTGCAACTTTGGTCTCTTTCACTGCTTACCTTGTTTGCTGGTGTGGTTATGTAATGTGGCAATGATGCAGAATTCCTAATGAGGAGTCCAGCTGGGTAAGGACAGAAGTATCAGATTAAAGAGAAGCTAAAAAAAACAAATCTACTGTAGATACTGTATAGATATTCTGACCAGTCATACAAGATGGGAATAATCAAAACCTCGGTGAGGGTAACACATAACATAGAGATCCTTTAGCACATTCAGATTACTTTTTGTGACTTGTAATGTAACTCACTTGGTCTGTAATTCAAGTCAACTGTTATTTTTCATACAAGTAATCTGATTGTAAGAATAATACTGGTAGCTGTTAAATTTATACATTTTGTTACGATAAAAAAGCATCTGCACAGTTTCTGTTTCTCCTAAATATCTGCGCAGGTAGCTGCGTCCCGACTGAAGACAAACCTACAGCTTTATCATTGTACATGCAGAGGTAATTGAGCTGGTGATATTTTTATTACAAATGTATTGTCCTAACATTGGCATAATAATGAGCTGTAATGGCTAAATCACATCTGTTATTTTTTTTATTACACTTTTATTATAGTTATAGATTAAGGGCTCTACCGCTCATTCCCAAAGTCTGGGTCAGGGCTCCCAGTTGGGTAACGGGTCTATTTTTTTGGGGGGGGGGGGGTCACGAAGTGAGTTTTCAGAATTTCTTTCCGAATGTGACATTTATTTCTGTAATACATATTATAACAACCTTGGGGGTTTCCACACTATTACACATACTGTTTCCACCATACTGAAACACAATACAAGACTCTACCAGCCGCTGGATGGCAAAAGAGCTAAAGTCAAAGTTATTGATGCTTGGCTGATAAAAAGGGAACTAATCGTTCCAGACCAGACAGCCACTGAAGGTGCAAGGGGCCAAGCATGCAAATGAAGCCCATGTGAAGTAGCTTCTTAGAGGTGTGTAAAACAGAAAGTACCAGATTAGGACCAGATTGAGTCTGGCATTAATGTTATCCAAGCTAGCACCAGCCATCAGCTCAACCAATCAGCCCCAGATTACTGACTTGATAAGCAATAATGTACAGAAAACAAAGTCATTGGCTAGTACCTTTCAAAAAGTGGAACACCAGGAAAAAAAAAAAACAAAACAAAAAAAAAACAAAACAAACAACAACAACAACAACAAAAAAAGACATTTGGGAACCACAGCTCTATGGACTGTGCTACAACTGCAGAATAATCTCTGGAATGCATATGCACAGTAGGCTGTCTCGACAATATTAGATTCTAAATATCTGGTAACGTAAAACAAATATATTACTTTGTAACACAGTAAAGTAGTAAGTTGAGTTACTTTCAACCCATTTAGACCAGATGCAACATTTGCATACACAGACATTTAACACTGAATGAAACGCGGTTGTGCTACTACCTTTTATACCTGGGGCAACGTCTGCTTGTTTTGGGTGGTTTCCTTGCTTTTATGACATGTGACCAACAAGCTGCAAGGTGATTTGCTAAAATACAACCTAGAATGCAGATAGGATAAAAAAATAAATTGTTGGTTTTGGCCTCTTTAGCCCCCACACAATGTTACTAGTTGAGCAAAAAGCTGAGCATTGACACTGATCAATAGCTGATAACTTAAGCAAAGGAAGCGACAAAGAGGCCAACTACAGCAGTATTTTACACTAGTGGTTCTCAACTGGTACAGCATCAGGATCCACTAACACCTCGTTAAGGACAAATTTGAGCCAAATTTCTTACAATTTTTAATCATAACAGAATGTTTGTAATGATAAATGGGGCACTTTGGACTTGAAATGAAACAAAAGAAGTGATGTAACTAAGAGATGAAGACTTAGCCTTCATAAAACACCATATGGACTTTTTGACACATTTTTTTTTAGCATGACATGATTTGTAAATCAGACCTTTGGACAGGGCAGATAGCAAAGCAAAGGAATGTTTCTGGCTGTTGTAATGCTGTTGTTTCCATTAATTATGGTGTTATGAATCGATGTAGTATTATTTTAATGGTCAATATGATTTCCAATTACCCTATAGTCTTAACTAATGTAAAAAAAAAAACCTAATTCTTCATGTCAAAATGTTTGTTTAAAGAAGTAGCACAGCAGCACCTTTTAGTGTTGGAACGAACAAGTATGGTCTATGGTCAGGCAAAAGCTTCATGGTCTACTGTAGGCCATATTTAATTCTACTATACTATACTAAAATGTGCTGTGGGCCAACTAAAAATGGACTGTGGGCTGCATTTAGCCCCTGGGCCATAGTTTGTAACCCCTGGATACAAATGGAGATCGATGAGCTGGTTGATTTAGTTAACAAATTTTAGGGAAAAGGCATTTTTTTACAGGCAAAGCCAGTGTATTAAAGCTCTCTTTTATCAAATTTCATGTCTTTTTCAATATTAAATTAAGGAGAAAAGTTTCAATAAGTGTTGAAATTCTCTAAAACCTCAGATTTTTTTTTTTTCTCCAAACAAAACTTAGTTTTAAGAGGCTGTTTATGAAGGCAGCCTTAGTCTAAATGGGAACTTTCCCAAATCTAAGATCCATCTTTTTCCAGTGCTCCAACAGTCTTTGGGGATCATGTAGACGTGATTAAGAAAAGACAGTTTTCTTCTCTCTGGCATGAAGGGTTTGGATTCCAGGAAGCCATACAAATATCTTCTCAAACATATAATTAAAACAACAAATCGATAGTGTTTCATGGAGGTAAAATAAAACTAGAAAATGTTAGTAAAAATCCCCTGCTTCATTCTTAAGCTGACAAAGTAATGGCAATGTAGAGTTTTTAAATACCCCACTTACCCAGATTTAGCATTAAAACATGTATAGATCATTTTCTTTGCTGAGGATATGCTTACACTTTTGTCTCATCTGTCAGTCTTTTCTAAGTTTCGGTTGTGGACTGTTGACCCTGTGTCATATCTTCTGTGATTTCTTCACTCTTCCTCTGATTCCTCAAGCTTTACCTCATTTCCTCTTTTTGTTTGCAAACAACCCCCGCTTAGACTCCTCTCTCTTCTGATCTGTACTAATACCAGATTCCGCCTCCAAATCACCAAAAAATAGCAGAAAATTAAGCACTTGAATTTAGAATCAGACACGCACAAGACCCGTGAATGGGAACGATGGGAGGGGTGGATGGGCTCTTTTTAAGGGAATTTATGTATATTTACTTTGATGAAAGCCTGGCAGACATCTGTGGTGTCTCGCTCCCTGTGTTATGATGCCTGACCTGGATTCTCTAAAACCCTCTGGATGAGACATGTTTGAAAGCCAAAAAGACAAAAATCAGGACTTGAAGGTTGGAAGGGCACTGCTCAGACAGACCTTTCAGACCTGAATGTTTGACCTTTGGCGGCTCTTAAACATGGATCAAACTAATTAAGTTAGTCTGCCACTTTCATGAACTCAAATAGAAACCCCCCAGCCAGACATACACACTGTGATTAGCACTGTCTGATTCCTGTTCCCAATACAGAGCACACACAGACACTTTCTGAGCCTAACACCAATTTGGATCTGAGTGCCACATGAGTAGCATTCATATTGTCAAATCCCTTTTTTTAAATTACGTAATGCTAATACCTCTGTCGTGCTATTTCCTTTCCCATTCGTTTCGGTGCAGATGGGAATGTGTGTGAAAATATCAGACAGACTCATGTTTTTCTTATTAATAAGGGCAGATTAAGAGATTTGCCATCCGACGCTCAAGCCCACAACTGTCAAAACAGCAGGCAGGAAAAGCCAGTTCTTTTCTCCCCTCTGGAACAGCCCCCACTAAGAATACATGAATACAGATCTGTGTGAGTGGGCATATTTATGAGAGATAAATGTGTTTTTGGGAGGGGTGTGTGCGAGTGTGACTGCATATCTGTGTGCATTTTGGGATTAAAATGGATATCAGTCCGTGTTACAAGATTCATGCTGATTGATGTCATTTTCGTCTGATTCGCCTCCAGTTTTTGTTGATTTTTGGATGTTGTGATCAATGCATCAGCGTAAACATAAACACAAGGACATCTTTTGGAAGAATGATGATTTTCCTGACTTCATTCAAAAAAGTACAAAAAAAGAATACCCCCCAAGTTCTTTACCATCCACTTTTCTTTGACCTTGATGGAAGATGCCACAGGGTTAAAAAAAAAAAAAAAAAAAAAAAAACTCTGAATAGGATTAGGAAAAAAGAACCCTAGGTATAAGGGACGCAAAGTGCACTTAAACATGGCAGATAGTAGTGGTGTCACGTGGACAAGGCTGCCCATAAGGTGGGGGTAAAGGATAAAGCTTTCTAGGGCCCTGTCAAATTGGGGGCCCAGCAAAATCATAATCCATTGTAAAGATGAGCTATGGTAACTATATTTTATATTCAACCTAAATAAAACTCACTCTTAACAAAGCAAAAAAAGAAAATCTTTTTTCCTCAATGCTGTGGTACAACATAGCCTTTTTAAAGATGTAAACCCCTTTTCTTTAAACAGAATTACCTTTTCATAGGTAATGATAGCAATGGGGATGGGAAAATAAAACTAAAAACATTTGGAAAGTAATCAAGTCTTCTTAATGCTAGAAGAAACTGTTACAGCCTTTGTGGAAATGAAACAATTCCTCAATGATCCAAAATGGGCAATAAGTGGCACAATTGGGTTAAAAGGAGAAAAAAAGTGGCAAATGGAGTTTTAAAGAGGGAAAAATTTGTGAAAATAGATAAAAGAAGCAGAAATGGATCGAAAAGTTGCAAAAAGGGGCAAAAAGAGGTTAAGTTGGCAAAAAAGTAGTGAAAAATAAACTTGCACAAAGGTGTAAAAATGGAAAAAAAAAATGTGAAATTGGGTTTTAAGTGGCAAAAATGGGTGAAAAAAGGTTGAAAGTGAAAAGAAAACTGGGGAAAAGAGGCAAAAGTTGATGAAATGTGTTAACAGTGGCAAAAAAAAAAAAAACTGTAAAAAGTGGTGAAAAGTATTAAAAAGTGGCATGACAGAACAATTTCAACATCAGACCCAACAACAGCTTTACATACCTTTCAGCTCAGAAAAGAGGTTAACTTAGCTGCTAGCACCAATGCCACTGGTCTGGAACCTAGTGAGTGGGAGAGCCTACTCACCAGGTTTTTCAGTGGTCCAGCCAATTCTGTGCATGTCTGCATGTGGATCTGCTGTGTAAAAACTACAATCAATCAGTGATAGACTACAACATCTATTACATTTAGCCTACTGTGTTGTTTAAAGTGGCAAATAAAACCTGAGAAACCTGGTAACTGATACAGTTGCAAGAAAAAGTATGTGAACCCTTTGGGATTTCTTGAATCTATGCATAAATTGCTCATAAAATGTGTTCTGATCTTCATCTAAGTCACAGCAGTAGACGAACACAGTCCACCTAAACTAATACTGCACAGAAAATGATATGTTTTCATGTTTTTATTGAACAAACCATGTAAACATTCACAGTGCAGGGTGGAAAAAGTATGTGAACCCCTAGGCTAATGACTTCTCCAAGAGCTAATTGGAGCCAGGAGTCAGCCAACCTGGAGTCCCATCAATGTGATGAGATTGGATGTGTAGTTTAAAGCTGCCCTGCCCTATGGAAAACACATACCAGTTTGGAGTTTGCTGTTCTCAAGAAGCATTGCCTGATGTGAACCATGCCTCACACAAAAGAGCTCTCAGAAGACCTATGATCAAGAATTGTTGACTTGCATGAAGCTGGAAATGGTTACAAGAGTATCTCTAAAAGCCTTGATGTTCATGTGTCCACAGTAAGACAGACTGTCTACAAATGGAGAAAGTTCAGCACTGTTGCTAGTCTCCCTTGGCGTGGTCGTCCTGTAAAGATGACCGCAAGAGCACATTGCAGAATGCTCAATGAGGTGAAGAAGAATCCTAGAGTGTCAGCTAAAGACTTACAGGAATCTCTGGCACATGCCAACATTTGTGTTGACAAATCTACAATAAGTAAAACATTAAACAAGAATGGAGTTCATGGGAGGACACCACGGAGGAAGCCACTGCTGTCCAAAAAAAACCCCATTGCTGCACGTTTGAAGTTTGCAAAAGAGCACCTGGATGTTCCACAGCATTACTGGCAAAATATTCTGTCCATAGATGAAACCAAAATTGAGTTGTTTGGAAGGAACACACAACACTATGTGTGGAGACAAAAAGGCACAGCACACCAACATCAAAACATCATCCAAACTGTGAAATATGGTGGAGGGGCCAGCATGGTTTGGGGCTGCTTTGCTGCCTCAGGGCCTGGACGGATTGCTGTCATTGACGGAAAAATGAATTCCCCAGTTTATCAAGACATTTTGTAGGAAAACTTAAGACCATCTTTCCACCAACTGAAGCTCAGCAGAGGATGGGTGATGCAACAGGACAACGACCCAAAGCATAGAAGTAAATCAACAACAGAATGGCTTCAACCGAAGAAAATACGCCTTCTGGAGTGGCCCAGCCAGAGTCCTGACCTCAACCTGATTGAGATGCTGTGGCATAACCTCAAGAGAGCGATTCACACCAGACATCCCAACAATATTGCTGAACTGAAACAGTTCTGTAAAGAGGAATGGTCCAAAACTCCTCCTGACAGTTGTGCAGGTCTGATCTGCAACTACAGGAAACATTTGGTTGAGGTTATCGCTGCCAAAGGAGGGTCAACCAGTTATTAAATCCAAAGGTTCACATACTTTTCGCCCTGCACTGTGAATGTTTACATGGTTTGTTCAATAAAAACATAAAAGCATATCATTTTTTGTGCAGTATTAGTTTAGGTAGACTGTGTTTGTCTATTGTTGTGACTTAGATGAACATCAGAACACATTTTATGAGCAATTTATGCAGAAATTCAAGAAATCCCAAAGGGTTCACATACTTTTTCTTGCAACTGTATGTCCTCAACCTTGCCCTCTGGATGAAACAGCTTTTAGCTGCTACTACAATCTGAGCATCTGGCACTGAAAGGATTTATATCTCTGAAATTGTACTTGCCTGATATTATTAATAAGTATTCATCTGTCAGAAAACGCATGTTTAATATATCTATTATTGACTATTAATTAGAGGTGGGAATAAAAGAAATGTAAGTTAACATAAACAATATGGACATAACTATTCAGTCAACTGACCTTTAAACCAACAGGGACTATAATGACAGTGTATTCAAATTCATGTACCTTAAAGAGTTGGCCCCCCTTTTTGAAGCTATAACAGCCTACACTCTTCTTGGAAGGCTTTCCACAAGATTTTGGAGTGTTTCTGTGAGATTTTTTTGTTTCCATTCATTCTGTACAGCATTTATGAGGCCAGGCACTGATGTTGGATAAGAAGGCCTGGCTCTCAATCTCTGTTTCAGTTCCCCCCAAAAGTGCTTGATGGGGTCGAGGTCAGAGCTCTGTGCAGGCCAGTCAAGTTCTTCCGCACCAAACTCATCAAACCACGTCTTCATAGTGCTTGCTTTGTGCACTGAGGCACAGTCATGTTAGAAGAGAAAAGGGCCTTCCCAAAACTGTTGCCACAAAGTTGGAAGCAAAACTGTCTGCTGCAACTGATTAATCTTGAAAATTTTCTACTGGCTGATCTGGTGCTAAGATGCCATCTGTCGAACCATAGAACTCAACAGTTGTTGCCCACTTTCATCACAACCAACAGCCAAAATATGTGGCTCTACCAGTTAGAGATGTTTCTATCACACTGTAGGGCTTCGAGTAATGTGGTGTTGTTAAGTGAGATCATGAATAAACCATGTCTTTCTGGGTTGATAATATACTTAGTAGCGTCTTCTACATGTTTGGATGTCTTTGTTTTCTCATTCAAAGTGTCTTTTGTTGAAGGAATACCTGTAAAATTCACTAGTAGCAACAGAATCTGAAAGTTATGTGAGTAAACACTGGATCAACCAATCAGGGATGTTGCTGTGACACCTTAGGATTGTGGGTACTGTAGTAATGTCTTCCCCATGTTGTGGCTGATGAGAGACAGCAGGAAGGAGGAAGTGGTGCGTCTTACCCCCCCCCCCCCCCCCCCAGCCCATTCCATGACATTCTAATGATGTTTTTTAAAATTCCAAGGTAGATGCACCTCAACTGAAACTCTTGCTTATTTTCATTAAACTCCAAGAGATGTGTTACTTTGAAAACATACAATAAGCGAGGTGCTTGTTGACAAAAAAAAAATGAAAGGAAGCAGTGAACCTTTCTTTATCTTTCAGAGGATTCAAACAGCTTTTATCATAGCTAACACTTAAGCCCTCTCAGGTCCTTCCACTCAGTTTGGGACCTTCCTAACTAAAACGGACTATCTGAGCATACCACATGTACATATATACTTTAAGCCTATTTGTGAAGAACAGCAGCTGTCTGACTTCTGTCAACACCAGAAACAGCTAAGAACGCACAACCTGCTTGTCCCTCAGTGACCTTTGGGCCCCTCTGCGGTACAAATGCCTTCAGCTGCCAATGTCACGGCCGAGGCTGGCAGCAGCGGCTTTGTCCCGGACGTCATCCTCTCTCCGCTGCCCATGGCAAGCCCCCCCACCACCTCCACCCCCACACCACCCCAACAAAGCCAGACAAATGATTTCGATTTGTCCTCTGCAGTCCGGGGGAAGAAGTTATCGATACAATCCGCCAAATGATGTCAAGGATTTGTCAGCAAAGCTTATGAATGACAAAAACAGCCCACCTCTTTCCCCTCCCCTCCCTCCCCCTCCTAACCTAAAAACACCTCTACTGCAGGCCAAGAAGATTGAGAGCCAGGAAACTTTATTGATTTCTTCTCCCTGCATCCTCACCCTCACCTTCTTAAATAGAAGCTCAAGCTACAAAGGCCAGAGCAGCAGCTTTTGTGTGCTAAAATGTGGCTAAAAGCTTTCTGGAAGGTTGAGGGAAGGGATTGAATTGGATATTGCATCTAATGCTGCCTCCAGCAGATGGGCTTTACAGCCGACTGAAGGGACGGAGCAGTGTTTGGCTGGCAAACTGGCTGGCTGCTTGTTTGACTGGCTGGCTGACATCTCTGCATCCCCTCCTTCCTGTAGCCTGGGTTGTTTGTGAAAAAGATCAGTGGGATGCTGGGTAAATAGATCAACTTTGTGCTGCTGACAAAAGAGGGTGTTGGAAGGGTGGTGGACTGAGCTGATGCCATTGAGAAGCGGCCTTAAGGAGTGTGATGTTAGAGATGGTATGTCTGGCTGGGAGAGGCCATGCTGAATGAGAGCTGGCGATCACAACAGAAACAAAGAACAAATAAGAAGAGGGAGTAGAGGCGTAATGGGAGTGTGTGAGTGCTAAAAGTGGATATGAAATTAGAATGACTAGAAGAAGAGCAGCACTGCACAGCCTCTCCTCCAAAATGGGACACACCATTTTTAAGGAGCTTTTTCTGAAACATTAGACCTTTTAAACATGAAAAAAAAAGCTTTCAATGTTTTGCTCATTATCATCTTAGTCTGAGCTACAGGGCCACATTACACTTGAATGCTATACTGGACCAGAAGATTTTTGAAACTTGAATTAGAAATTATGTAAATTTCACTGCTGAATTGAAATTGTTGTTTCTTGTTGGTCGTTGTTGTTCATAATGAACTCATTGTGCTCCGTGTAAAAAGGTTTCATACCTCAGCAGCAATGCTCTCAATGGAAATAAAAAAGACAGAGTATAAAACAAAAACAAAACAACAACAAAAAAAACTAACCTAAACTAAGAACACACACTGTCCCCTGAAACCCTGGCTCTAATAACATTTTGTCTGACCTGTCTGAAATTAAGATATTTTCCATTTTAAAACATAACATTTCAAGTCCATAATGATAGTGTTAAACAATTCTTAATAATAATAATAATATAATAATATCTTGAATTTATATAGCGCCTTTCAAGAAACCCAAGGATGCTTTACAGGAACACATATACATGGACAAACTATGTGAGGGGTAGGATGAGTGTAAGGGGTGGTTTAGTGAAGACTGTAGGCTGTGGTGAACAGGTGGTGCTTGAGACGTTTTTTTGAAAATGTCCAGAGATGGAGCGCTACGAATGTCTGCAGGAAGAGTGTTCCAGAGGGTGGGAGCTGCAGCACTGAAGGCTCTGTCTCCATAGGTTCGGAGTTTGGTTTCAGGCATGGAAAGTAGGCCGGTGTCTGAAGATCGAAGGTTGCGGGATGGTGTGTATGGATGGAGGAGAGCTTGATTTTTGGCTATTTTGGCTATTCTCAAGGTATCAAACAATTGGGATTATGACCTTTGAGGTCTTGTCATACATGGAGCAGAATGAGTTTGTTGTGTGTTGCCATGATCAGTCTCCGAACTTGAGTGCAATGCAAAGTTACAAAAGGAAACCCATTTGGAAAGTTGCCAAAAGAGGAATAACTGTATGCAAAAATCTTAGCACTACATTTACAAATGTTGACATTTAAGTAGTAAAAGGGTAAAACTATAATTTTTTTGCAAAAGCTTAACTGCAAATCGCACTGCGGGGCAAACCACTCCAAACAGCTAGAAAAATGTATGAAGTATCCAGTCAAGTTCAAAATACAACACAATTCCTATCACAAATCATCATTAAATCAACAACACTTCTCATCCTGCAGCACAAGCAAAAGGTCATCAGGAGGTCAGTGGGTCACAGAGCTACAATGATGCCGTTGATAGGACAAGTGAACTTTTTAGGTACAAGCCACAGATTTACATAAAACCACAGATCCTTTGTACAAAACACTAACCTTTCAACTTGATGATGTACTCACCCACAGTGGAAGCATTAAAATCATAGAATCATGTCGAAATGAACAGCAAATCAACAACAATAAGGTGAAAATATCCAGTGATGACATACTAATCCTGTGTGAACTTGCAGTTCTCCCCTGATCTCTGCTCTCTTGTCTCAATCTGATGAAGGCTGTGCTGCATTGCACAGCGCTATAGACTGGAAAAATGTTGCCTTTGGTGCAAAACTGTATGTGAAAATCACAGGTATCACAAAAACAAGGCAGCAGCAGACCTTCTACTACCTTTTCATGAACAATGAAATCAATTTTGGACAAAAGAACATTATTGCTTAGAGAACAGAAATGTAATGACTGTTTACGCTTAAATAAAATAAAATAAAATTTTACTTTAAAATATTTTCTTCTCTCTAGGTCAGGGGTCATCAAGTACGTTTGCACAAGGGCCAGATTTAGTCTTGACAGAGTCTCTGGGAGCCAGACTTCAAAATACAGAAAAATTAAATCAATATATTGTTCTGATTAACATATTATTTTATTAGCATTTGCATTTTCTTTCAAAAACACAGGACATTTTTAGTCATTACCAGTGAGATCTATCCCGATATATAACGCCGTAGACCACAAGGAGATAGGCGTGACCACAGAGTTGGCTGGGCTCCTGAAAATCCCAGAGAATGGGCCCTCATATGTATGATTTAGCACCAATATGAACTCATGTTTCACTTTTTTCATTACTTCACTGCTTCATTCTGCCATTTCTACAACATTCTGTGCCACTTTGAACCCATTTTTGCCACTTTTTGCTATTTTATCTCTCTTTAACCCACTTTCATGTTTTTTCGCTACTTTGCCATTGACTATTTTTGCACCATTTTGCCACTTTTAACCCATTTTTGGTTCTTTATGCCCTTTTTTTGCCTCTTTGACATTTTTTTTTTTTTTTTACCATTTTTTAACTCCTTTAAACCATTTTACGTGCCTGTCTTATCCCTCCTTTATCTATTTTTGCTTCTTTTCATTACTTTTTTCACCATTTTTAACCCATTTTTAATAGACTTTTTGCCCCTTTTTCCTTCATTCTAATGGTTTGCCACATTTTAACTTCTTTTCACCACTTTTGCTGGGAGTTTTTGTTGCTTTGTGCCACTTCACAACCCATTTGGATGCTTATCGCCCATTTTTGCCACTCTCTAACCCATTTTCACCACTTGATCTGGCCATTTTTGCCAGTTTTAAGTATGAACTATGCAGATTGTGGTTGACTCCAACCCCCATCTCCTGTCCTGTATATCTTTCCCCACTGTCTCTACTCTGTGAACTGTCCTTTTCAACTGAAGGCACATACACCCAACAAAAACTCTAACTTAAAGATCAGCAAACAGCAGACGTTTTTGTCACTGTAAAGTAGACAAAACTTAAGCATGTTTCCAAAGAAACTGTTCAATCAGTGTTATTGATCAATACTCCCAAGAAATCATCTTTGAACTTAAATTAAAGGTGATCCAGGGCCCTGAAATTAAAGTTTAAAATATGTATTAAAGTGTACAGACGTGCCCTCGCTCACCAGCCCCGCTCCTTGCCTCGTCCTCTCTGCATGCAGGAGAACACACAAGGACTCCCATCTCCTGAGGTAAGCTCTTTGGCAAACATAGTGCTGATTAAAACAAACAGGCCGGTGCACCTCGCTGCTGGGGACGACAGGGCAAACAGGGCGGGTGCAGCAGGAGGCCCGGAGATGGAGATGGCATGAAGCAGACTGTAGTGTGAGGAGCAGAGCAAAGACAAAGCTGCCTGAGAGGGGTGTCAGCATTGAGGCAACACCAGCAACATGGCAGCCTTTAGACAGATTTATGAGCTGCTTTAGTTCATGTTGAAAGACACCATGTTAACAAATTACGCCTTCACCTATAAATGAAGGACAATGTGATTTTGTTTGTTAGGCTCAAAGCACTAAATAACCACATCTACCTTCAACTGATTCTGTACGTTTCTACTGAAAATTTCTTTTTAATCTTCAAAGCAAAACTGATTAAATTCAGTCCACTTTACTGGAATTTAGCATTAGTGATGGGTCGTATGTACTCTTTAACTTTAACGATAAGAGCTAGTTCCCGTTTTAGGGTTGTTTTATATCATTATTGTTTTGTTTTTTTTTTTAATTATTATTTGTTATATATGTTCTGTGTGTTTTGTGATCATTCAGGACTTATACTTGATGGTGTAACATGAATTTTTTATATCAGGTGCGGCATACAGCCCAGCCAGTGAGCAGATTTCATCTGACCCGCAAAGTGTTTTATGGGAGACGGTATATTTTGCAAAAATAAATGCATGATATTTTCATCAATTAAAAAAAAGCATAGTTCAATGTCAAATGTCAAAGCACAAATATCAATGTCATATCCCATGATATTGCTTAATTTGGCAGGTCAAATTAAGCCAAACTGGTACCTGATTGAAGAACCATTTGGAGTCGAAAGAGACAGCTCTTCTGGTTGAGTTGAACCAAATGTTGACTGAAAAGAGCCCAAATTCTTGTCACTTTTAGCATTCGTTAATATGCATTTACTGTTGCATTTCTATAAATACATTTTCTGTAACATCCAGATTATAAGTCACCCTGGTATATAAGCTGCAAGCTGCAGTCTGTTTTTGAAATCTCCCAAAGGGGAAGAGGGTTTAAATCCATCCTCCTTGCACATCTCACAGTTATAATATGGTAGTTGAGTTCTCAGCCTTTAGTGATGAGAGACTCACAGCCTGTGGGTTGCTCTGCCTTCCTCCCTCTGGTACCTGCTGTCCTTAAAGAGGTTGTGAACACTTTAATTTTATTTTATTTTTTCAGCTGTACACTGAGCTATGATAAAACACATCAATGCTGGTGTTATTTCTGACATTTGCAACAAAGTGATAAAAATCTGCATTTTATGGCTTTTAATTAGCTCAAACAGACATCTGCTTTGAAAGATCTTTTCAGAAAAGGTGCAGCTTATGTGACGTAGAAACAACAAACTTTATATAAAAGGTAGAATGTTACCGCCTCTAACCAACTTTACCATTCAGAGACCACTCCCATCCTCTCCTGCCTCTGCTCTGACTTTGATAACGCTGGTGCTGGAGCCAACAGCCGAAACAGGTAGTGCTCAGGACCACCACGGTCCACCACCACACTACAGCCCGCTTCAGGGGACTCTGGAGGGGAAAAATCCTCCACCTCAAAAGATTGCTCTGAGGCAGCAGTGCTGCAGGACTCTGTGTCACTTACTGGCAAGGGGATGTCACTGTCACTCCCACCTCATCTAAAACCCTGTCCATTTCCCCTCCCTCTCCTCCAAGGTGCTTTCTGCCTGGGGCCTTCATATTGTCTAGAAACACCCCTGGCTAGGATGCAAAGACACTAGGTGTTTCTCATTTCACATTTTGGTATCCTTCCTTTCTCTGTTCGCGTCGTTTCCTCACGTCTTAGCTCCAACCTGCGAGGAATTAAAAGAGAGATGCGAGGAGACAGGAGGAGAGAGGAGGCACAACTCTGTGAGTAAAAAACCCTTCACTTCACAGCGTCAG
This sequence comes from Cheilinus undulatus, assembly GCF_018320785.1. Lineage (NCBI taxonomy): Eukaryota > Metazoa > Chordata > Actinopteri > Labriformes > Labridae > Cheilinus > Cheilinus undulatus. Next base: position 21,080,491 of record NC_054866.1, read on the forward strand.
TCTGAGCGACATCAGGTACTCGTGATGGGATGATGAACTGATTCACCCTCACAGCCCAAACGTTAGCAGACCTGTATTTAAAATCCTTTCAAAAACCTTTGCAATTACTCCCCATAAAAATGGTAAAAAAAATAAAATTAAATAAATTTAGCCATAAAATGTCTTAAGAAAATCATTCTAATTTTTCATATGTGATTATCAATGGAATTACTTTCATAAATAAACTCAATCATTTAATCATGGTTTGTATCCTCATCTATGTAGCCTACAGATCCATGTTATTTGGTGATAACTATTTCAAGCAAATAAGTGTTGTAAGTGTATAAAATAACAGTCATGAACCGTGCAGAGGTGTGGCTTTTCTGGCAGGTGCCGCGCCTCCAAACCAATCACATTGTGCCTTTGGTGAAAAGGCTACAGCGCAGGATAGACTGGTGTTCCCTCCATCTGAGCTCCTCCAGGATCCTCCTCTCTCCTCCATCCTTGCCTCCTCCAAGTGTATTTTAGGACCTGGAAGATCCTTCATCATGGCAGAGGGAGAACGATTTCCGGGTCAGTCAAGGAGAGAGGAGGCGAGGATGGGAAAAACTTTATAATGAGAGGCACCCACTGTCTGTCTGAAGGAGGACATTTTGGATAACCACCACCCATTTTGATGCTTTTGATGACCAATTTTTATGCTATTAGGATACAATCAAAGCTCACAACATGAAACACAAGCTACTTTCACACTGCGTCTCTTTTCCATGTCTGTTACGCCTTCGTTCCGCAACGCCATTCTGTATGAAAGCGACCGTTCTGCAACGGGGGGTCGATCCTGCCCCACCTCTGATCCGGATCGAGAGGTAGTATCAAAGCCATAACAGACTTTTCCGCAACGAGTGTGAAAGGATGTCACGGCATTCCGCAACTGCGAGTGTGCACTGCTGTCTCCATAAACGGGAGATTTAAAAACCAGCGCGGTTTAATCGAGCAGCATTTCACCGGAGAAAACAACAGGAGATAAAACAAAGAATAATGTGGATTAACTGGAGAGACTGCGAGGTTAGAGAGCTGATCACACTCTGTACAGGAGAGGAGAGAGCAGACACATCTCTGCTCACAGCAGCGTCTGAAAAGTTCCATGATATGTTCAAGTGAGCTCGGTACTCTGAAGTTTCTGACCTCTGACGTAAACACATGTGCTGTGACACTGCTTAAAGTCGGACCTTCAACTCAGAAACATGGAGGAGAAAAAAGTCAGTTGGATCTAATCGATCAAAATGACTGTTCATATTATTTTCCCCGTATTTCATTTAGAAAATACAAAGTTTTTGAACCGAGAAATCCAGAGTTTCGAGTTTCATTGAAAGCAGCAGCTCAGGCAGCGGCTGCCATCTGATTACGGGACGCCTAGGTGTGTGTGTAAGCTCGGGTGTGCACGGCTCTGTTACACCCTTGTGTGAATTGCTCGTTGCAGAACAGAGACGGGCATTCCTTTTGCCTTTATTGCAGAATCTCTGTGTAAAAACGGCTACAAATGATATGTCATACATAATTGTTGGTTATGTGACTGAAGATTTTCCAGAATTTCAATCTTTAACTTAAAAAGACAAGACACTGATGGCCTTGGGGATATTTCACACCCCCATGTGTAGCAGCTCGTTTCTGAGAAAATGGTCCAAGTTCAAACTGCCCTGGGCATCCTTTCTGAGGGTCATTCCCTATTCTCTTTACCTGCTTCTAAACTGAAATATAAAAGCCTATACAATATGTTTTAAAGTTATAAAAAATATTTAAACTCACATAGCATAAAGTATAGAATCCCTGCTTAAATGGTGTGAACAGATAGGTATTTTTTCAATCACTGTGCTTTTCTGACAGCTGCATGATGTTTGCATGCTAGAGAGATGAACCTGGAATCCCTGGTGGAGAAACAGAATATCTGTCATTTCTCATAGTACTCAATGGTTTTAGTGTCAGCTTAAAAGAGCCATGAATTCTGCCAAGACTAAGTAACGGATCTCCAGGCATTTAGGAGGCATGTGAAATCTTCCCCCATGTTCTCATTCTGGACTAATTCAATTAGGCTTCTCTCCAAACGAGCCTGAGACTGCACATCCTTCCTTTTTTTTTTTTTTAGTTTTGAAGTGGAGCATCAGACAGCAGCCGGGGTGTCAGGACTAAACTTTCACCTCATTGCTTTGGCTTCTCTGTCTCCTCTCTGCACGCTAACACCCTGATAAGGATCAGATGCTGCAGCGGTCACTCAGGATCCCATGACATCAGTCGGTCTAAAGAGTCAGCTGAGCGGCTCTGCTGTGCTCAGGAAGAGTTGCCAGGATTGGCTTTGTCTATGCTGATGATGTCATGCTAATCACTATTTACCCTCAGGACTGGAACAGGGCCTTTGATGCCATACTAGTCCATGCTTTGCTGAGTTGTAAATGGTTATTTATACTGTTTAGTGTCTAAAACAAAACATTACAAGAGCCTACAGCAAGTATCAAAACACTTCTTTCATATAAAAAGGACAAAGTTTAGCGTAGGCTTAATCTGCTGTTGACATACTATTCCTGTGTAAACTCCCAGTTCTCCCATGATCTCGGTCCTCTGATAAGGACTGTGCACCACGGCGCAGCACTCTAGACACGCTTCCAGTGGGCCAAGTCGTTCGCCTTTGATTGAGGCAAAACCGTGGCACTGTGTGGTGTGGCGCAAATTTTGTAGGTGGAAATTATGGGTTAGTCACATTTAGGTAATTTCTAATGTTCATAACTTTAGTTTTAGTTGATGAAAACTGAAAAACATTTTAGTCTAGTTTTAGTCCCTAAAAAAAAATCTTACATTTTAGAAAAAAAATTCTTGTCAAAACATTTACGCTCCCTGCCTCAATCTGGGGTCAAATCAAAATGGAGTGTTCTCTGCAAACAAATCTAAAATCAGATTTTAGACTTGTTCTGGTCTCCTTAAGAAACTAAACATACTTTCTGTCTGAGCTTTTGTCATCAATGATCTATTTCTAGCTAGTATTGTGTCTTCCTCATGGAAAAAAGGTAGTAAACCAACATTTTTAGTCATAGGTTTAGTTTGAAATTAACAATGTCCCTACATCCTCATTACATCACAGCCTGTGGCACAAACCACAAGTCAGTCAGAGGGTCCCAGAGGCCATAGACAATAAAGGCACATTTTGAAGGTGGAAACCATGAGGTTTGACAGAAAAAAAAAAAAAAATCAATTTCCAACCTCAGTCACCCATGGGAGAATGAAAAAAGGCTTATTTTGTTATAAATAACAGCAAATCAAACAGAAAGGCAAAGTAACTTGCTGTTTACAGTTTAAAGTCAACATAAAGATCATTTCAATATTTTTTTTCAAATTATTTTTGAAGACACCATGTTTGGGTGAAGTATAAAGTATAAAGACACAATATTATTTTTTTTCCGTTAATGTCCTTGTCCTGCTTTGGGGTCAAGCATTACCTTGGACTTGGTGTCCGGTCCATCACTGCTGAGACTACACAAACTACGGCACAGAAATCTGCCATCCATCAAAACTCATCAACTACCTTTTTTTGTGTGCAGTTCAGAGCAGCACCGCTAGACTGCTGAGCCTGCGAGACCGAGGAGTTCATGTGCCGATTTCACAGTTGCACCTGTGTGAGAAGATACTACTTAAGTACTATAAAAACATAACACATGTGAAGCTACTTTTCTGAGCTGCTGGAGTGGGAGAAGGATGGACTTGCTTGGATTTGTCTGTTTTTTGTTCTTTCATTTAGATTGTTGTGCTTCTACCGTGGATGAGGAACCTGTTTATAACTAAATAGGTATTAAGTGTTTTGTTTTGAAATTAACTGGGTATTTTAATTAGGTTTCGGCAAAACTTGCTGCCTTGCTCGATCTGCTTCGACCTGAATTGATGCACTGGGCTCTGGCATCTGGCAGAAATAGAAGTCCTGCGTATCTGCTATGGATGGCTCCAGACTGACAGAGCAAAGACATACCACAGCAGAGCTGGTGGAAACGCTCTTATTGACTAAAACTGAAAGCTGTCTGATCCATTGCTGTGATGGAGAGAAGACAGACAGAACACATGGTGGAATTTAAAGTTGTGTTTTTGTTGTTGTTGTTGTTTTTTGTGTGTGTTTGTATTTTATTTTCTTTTTGTATTTGCTTTACCATTAAACTAAAATGTTACTGAAAACATGCCATATGTCCCTATACCTTGTGTCTACAGTAACGGAAAAAAGCGACAAGAACATAATGATGAAGCATACGTTTAAGAGCCTCATATTGTGTTGTTTTCATTGGAACAGCTGTATGTGTCAATGTGTTGCTCTCCTCAGACAATTAGACTGTTAACATAATGAAGAGCTTTATAAGTTGTGACGTCTGTTAATCTGCTTTCAGGCTTCAGAGTTACAAGTTAAAGCCGTAGAATGATGGTGTGTTGGCACATTCGCAAGAGTTTTATGTCTTGGTATGGCAAAAGTACTCTGACTTGTTTCTTTTTTCACAAATGTAACAAGTTACAATTTTATTGCATTAAAATTACCTACCTGTACATATGTGCTCATGAAGACATGAGCTAATAGGACACATTTCATGTTTTAAACCAGGCTTTAAACTGGTTTATTTCTAGTGTAAGAAACGGCTTTTTAACATGTGTCGTGTACGTGACTTCTAGTGCTTCTGCAGCCAGCCTCAAGAGTATAGTCGCCATGTTGCAATTTTTTGCACTTCTGCATTGGCTTCATTTTTCAGGACTGGAGGTTGCCACTTTAATGTTACCCAAAGCTCAAGACATTAAGAAGAATACAAGTCTTTCCTCAAAAAGCTGTGTCATAATATAACTTGCTCCAAATTTGGACTCATACTCGATGGTGTAACATTAATGTTTCGTATGGGGTAGTCATATGGCACAGCCAGTGAGCAGACTTCTTCTGGCTTACAAGACCATCACGGTGACATTTAAAAAAACAATGAAATATGAAATGAAATTTTCATAAACTTCAAAAACAAAACAAATAAGAGAATGAGTACTAAACATTCATGTATAGCAAGCATGAACCCTTGCTAAATTGGGTTGATATAATAAAAGAATCAACACTTAAAAGAGACAGAATTCCCATCACTATGTTCCATGGAGCTCTTTTTGAAGTTTTACTGCATGCTTTTAGAGAGGAAGACGTTATTTAGTATAATCATTCTGAATGTGCGCAAAACTGCCAAAGAAAAAACAAGTGACTCTAATGACATTCTCTCCTCTTTCTGAGATTTGATGAGTTGAATGCGATGGCTATTAGTGTGAAATGGTCTTTGCTGAGTGGAGGACTGTAGGCGGTGTGATAGTGAGTCTCAGCAGTAATCCCCAGAGAGACTGACATCCTGAGGAAAAGCTACAAAATGCTGGGAGCCCCTCTGACCTTAGCTGACACCTTGAGTTGACCTTGGTTTGACTTTAGCGTGAAGCTCCTGAGCTTTCTGCCAGCAGCCTAGCTCCATAACACACATCCTCTCATCCATCTCTCTCTGCTCTCCGCATTAAATATCCTCCCTCCTTCATATTTACAGAGGCTTACTAACGGGGCTGGGGCACATGGCTGCTGCTCCTCGGATACCCAATCTGTCTGCCACTTATCTGAGGGATTACTGCGGTGAGGGCCAGCTACTGCAGATTAGAGACAAAGGCCAAATTAAAACAGGGCCTATCAACAAACACCGGGACAACATGACAGGGAGGTGATCCAATTACACTGATAACCCAGCGATCCCTGCATGCTGCAGGAGACACTGGAACAAACAGAGGTAAACAGATACACACACGTTGATAGAGATGCAGACACATGCATGTGAACACAAATGTCAGTCAGGTGAAAAACAGCTGTATTGAAAGAGAGCTGTGATTTTGCAAGAGTGTCTTATTTTCTACCGAAAGACAGGGCTCATGATTGTCACAGTAACATAGAGAGGAGCATCCTTAATGTCATCTACAGGTTTCAAGAGGTGTTTCAGCAAAGGGAAAGAGATGTTTCTGGGTTTCAAAGGGAAGATAAATCACCACCATAGCTGGGACACCTGCCACCTTAGATATTCCTCACCTAAATTCATTTAGGATGATGATAATTTCTCTTAATCTTAGAAAAACTGCTCAAGAGATTAAATGTTGTTATTCCTTATGAATTGTTGCTTATGCATTACATAAATGTACTGCTTCTGAGAAAGAAGTCCTTTATGTATTTAAAAAAAATTCCAGTACCTGGATTGGTGAGTTTAGGAATGATTAAAATAAGTTGTCATCATATGGCATCAATGCATATTAAAACTATCTTTGAGTGAGAGTCTGACAAAGAATCTGTTTAAAACAGAAGAGGTGATTGTAGGCACCTAACCAGACATGCCAGGTGAAAAACCTGTCATATACATTTGGGAAAGGGCTAACTTTGGAAAAAAAAAAAAAAAAAAAAGCACGGAGGGTGATTGGGTGAACGTTCTGTCTGTCACATCTTTACAGGCCAATCAGAGCAACAGAACACGTGATATAGCCGCTGCCAAACTACCTAAGGAGTAAACTCCATATAGAACTGCATAACGTGAATCATAGCAACTATAGACACGTCGGTACACGACTTTTGACGTTTTTGAAATAAAACAACTCACTGCTGTTTTTTGTTCTTCTTTTAAGAAAGAAATGTTGTCAAGTTCTGATAAAACTTAAGCTTTAGCAGCATCCACGCTAACGTCTTCTGCCATTACTCCACGGCCTCTTGTTGCTGCTTACTTATGTCACGACTCTGCCACGCCGGAAAGTACAGCTCCTCGTCGCTGATTGGTCCTGTCATTTTCTAATTGGGCCCAAATGGCTCAGACAGGAGCTTTGCAAGATGGATTTGCCGGTGAGAAACAAGGAAACGGGCATATCCATCTGCTTTGCAAGGTTAACCGAAAACAGCTGAAAACTGATTTTCCATCCTTAAAGAGGAATGCAGCAGAGATGCGGCAGAAAGCATGTACGTATATCAGAGGATGAAGGAACCTACTTATTTCACTATAACAGACACCTACACAAAGTCTACATTTAACCTATATGCAGTGCCTCTAATCTATCTGGACACTGCAGTTGTACTCCATTCTTCTTTGCAAAACTGCTCAAGCTCTGTCAGGTTACAAGGAGATCAGGCATGAACAGCCACTTTAAAGTCCAGCTGTAAATTCTCTATTGGATTTAAGTCTAGGCTTTGACTCGAACACTCCAGAGTTGTCTTTAAAACCACTTCTGTGTAGCCTTGGTTACATGCTTTGGAAAAATAAATCTTCTCCAAAGCAGTAGTTCTCTTGTAGACTGAGTACAAATTGTCCTCCCGAATTTTCCTTTATTTTGTCACATTCATTTTACCCTCTACCTTTTACAAGCGCTCTAGAGATGAGAAGCATCCTCACAGCATGATGCTGCCATCACACAGTGGGGATGGTGTGTCTGTGGTGATGTACAGTGTTTGTTGTCTGCCAAACGTAGTTTTTGTCTTAAGGCCAAAAAGCACCATTTTGGTCTCATCAGACCAAAGAACTTGACCCCACTTGACCACAGAGTCTCCTACATGCTTTTTGATGAACTCTAGTCGAGATTCAAAATGAGTTTACTTCAAGAGTGGTTTTTTCTATGCCACTCTCCCATATAGTTGCTTGGATTGTTCTTCTGTCTTGTTGGTGTAATGGTAGCAATGAATACTGATTAATCAGTGACTGGACCTTCCAGACACTGTTTTTATAGTACAATCACTTGAGACACATTCACTGCACTCAGGCAATCCCCATTTCACTAATTGTGAGACTGCTAGCATCAATTGGCTAGTCACTTTAAAGGCAATGAATATTACAGTTTATTTACAGTTAGACTTACAAAATTTGGCTTCATCTCTTCTGTGTACATTTCTCCTGCTCTAAAAAAAACAGATACATCCTCAAAAAAACCTAAAGATCAAGACCTAACTTGTTCCAAAACAACATTTCTGAGAGTTTTTTTGCACCACTCAGGCTAATTTCATCATTCAACTCAAGCCCCCTCTAATGATTTGTCAAGACTGTGAAGACTGCAAATAAAGCTAAAATATTGATACTATGGGATCACTGTTTCATCCTGTTCACATTTCTTCTTTTTGAAGTCTTGTTTGATTGCAAATGTTCTTGTCACTTCCACACAGATCTGGCTGTCATATTTCTGTTTATAAAGATATCAGACATATTAAAGCTTTTTTAACAAAAAGGAGGGGGAAAAAAACAAAACAAAAACAAAAAAACACGTCACACAATGATGCATTAAACGTTAAAATATACAAAACATCAGATATTTGTTTTAAAATTATACAAATATTTACAGCACAAACTGAGGCAGGGGGTGGAATAACTGTTCATTGACCGGAATTGAGGAAGAGTTCAATTAATCGTGATCATGATTTTTGCTATAAGCGCCCAGCCCTAGTTTGGAAGGTTCGATGCCCAACACCTGCAGTCACATGTCGATATGTCCTTGGGCAAGACACACCCCCAGTTTGTTCCCACTGCTTCATCTGTGGCGTATAGATGGGTATGGATGCGTTTGAATGGTACATCATTATACAACTTCTAGCTCTTGTACTGTGAGGACATTACAGGACATATGCTTTATCTCCACTGCACAATACATCTCAACTTGCCTGTCATTGGATTTGTGCAATTTGTGCCCAAGGGGTCTGCAGAGACTAATCAAAATGTTGTCACATCAGCAGTGAGTTTCAAAGAAGACTAGAGCTGAATCAGGCAGTCTTACGATATAACGAGATGTTAATGATGGTGAAAGTAAAGGTGGCTCTGCTGATGAAGAGTCACATGATAAACACATTTAAGATTTTTAACATATTAATGTTTAAATTAAAGAATTAAATTCATTTTGTGCCAACTTTGTAAACTTTGACCTGGCACTTTTAAACCAGTATGAGACGTCAGTCTTTTCCTGTTTTCCCAAACTTCCCTTCATCTTCCCTCTAAATCTAAATGTCTGACTAAAATGTATCATGAATAAATTTTGTTTAAATGATAGAAATCAGAGCAAAGCTCTATTTTGTAAAGTGTGCTTTGCTCAGGTCTTGGATATTATGCAGCAGGACTCCTCCCGTCATCGATAACTTTATTATCTTTTAGCTTGTTGTTCTGTCGTTGTGTTTTGGGAATATTCAAAGACTAGTTTTTCATTTCTCTAAATAAATCCAAAGTGGACCAAAAACACACTCCAAGGACCTTTTATTTCTCTGCAGAATTTACTGTCTCACGAATGTTGCTTCTTGTAAAACATCTCTGTTTCTCCTGAAAATAAGTCGGACCCTCAAGCCCTTTGCAATGAAATCAAATCCTCAGGAGGCAAACATAAAGGTTTGAATTGTGCTTTGTTGGAATGTTTGTTTATTGCTGCACAATTTTAAGATGATGCAGCATGCATTTTGAATCCCAGGTGAAAAAAAGTATCAGGATTGAGAAAGAGTTCACGAAGGCCAAAAGGCAAATGTGATGTGAAGAGGTAAAAGACAGGATCGGCAGAGATGACAGATAGAAGGGAAACTAAAAATAGCTTTACCTGAGATAATAGATAATACAGTGTCAAATAAGCAAATGACAGTAATTTATAACACAGAGCTCCTTAAAAATGAAATAAATTGTCTTTGCAGGTTTTTTCTATAATGACAGTGTCATATCTTTGACTCCTGCTCTAATGGAAAAGCTACAATCCAGGAACTAACTCGGAAGTGAGTGACAAGAAAGTATGAGCTCACCGTGGCCCCAACGCTGCCCTCAGTGCCGACAGCAGACAGCCGCCAACCTCCAACTCTCCTCTCGGCCAATCGCAGGCCAGCTCATTACCGCTGCAGCTCCATTGTGTTAATTGAAGCCGCGCTAACTACATGGTGCCTCCCGCTCTATAAAAGCAGAAGACTCGTCAGCCTCTCTGGCCGCTTCTCCCTCCAGCTACACAGGTAATTGAATTGTGGCAGGTCTCTCAGTAAGCTGGCTTGTTTTAATAACTTCACTAGATTATGTTTAATAAGTGTGCCTTAAACGCTCTTTTCGGCAGGCCGGGAGGATGAGGAAGGTCAAACATGATAATAGAAATGAGGAAAAGGGCCATTTTCTTTGGCCTGCTCTAGGGGCAGATGTAATCATGGCAGCCTATCACCTTGTCTGTACAGTGTGAGGTTCAACTCAGGGCCATAGTGCCGGAGACTGTACAGTTAAGGTGAATGAGCTTTTATACAGGATAACATTACAGAGTATAATGAGGAGAAGCTGATTCGGATTCTGAAGCTTTCCATGAATGTGTGTCTACTTTCACACCAGCTGTTATATCTGCTGGGTAAACAAGCAGCTCTGACAAGTTGTGGTAGGACATCCAAAAGGAGAGAAGCTAAAGGAATCTTTGACATTAAAATAACAAGAACTGGAACATCACTTTTTACTGCCTGTAAGAACCGTCCAATTTAGAGGGATGTTTCAGTACTTCTGGAGTTGGGTTGCATATGGTACTTGATAGTAGTAGTTGCAGCTACAAGCGATTTCAGTCCGTGCTGCCCCTTTAAGGAGAATGCGCTGAGGACACCGGCAAGGATGCAAGGCTACAACAGAGACAACAACCTCAAACTGAACAAAAAATTTGCATTTTTTACTCACTCACTACTGCGAAAACCAGGGGATACTTTTATGACTTAGAGTATACAGGGGTAGAACTTGTGCAGATGGAGGCTCAGCGGGCCTGAAGAGAGAGGGGAGAAACTTCAGTGGAAACTATTAAGCTGGAGAGATCCCAAGTTACCTGCTTGGGCAGGTGTTTTAACTGTGAGCCTATGCCTAAGAACTCAAAGAGCTACACTAGTCATGAGTTAACCTTGCAAAGCAGATGGAGACACCCATTTCCTAGTTTCTCACTGGCGAATCCATCTTGCAAAGCTCCCATCTGAGCCGTTTGGGCCCAGTTAGAAAGTGACAGGACCAATCAGCGACACGGGGCAGTACTTTCAGGCACAGCAGAGTCGTGACGTAAACAAGCAGCAGCAAGAGGCTGGTGCAATTAGCATGGATGCTGCTAAAGTGTAGGTTTTATCAGAACTTCTTTAACTCTTCGTTAAAAGAAGAACAAAGAAAAGCAGTGAGTTGTTTTCTTTTCAAAAACGATAAAAGTCAAGTACTTACATGTCTATAGTCGTCATGTTTCGCGTTATTCCCTCTAGCTGCACACGCGCAGCTCGATAGCTGCTACATCACGTGTTTTGTTGCTCTTATTGGCCCAGAGCAGAACGTTCATCCAATCACACTCTCAGGTTTTTTCAAAGCCTCTGCCTTTTCTCAAACGTTTCCTATTGAAGCTTTCCCGTGTCAGGTTAGACATAAGTAGGATTTAGCTACATTTCTTCAGGGGTTTTCCAAATCAGAGAAAAGCGGCTTACCTATGCCTACAGCCTGCATCACTCATTGTCCAGGATTCCTTCCTTCCTTAACGCTGGTGTTTTATGTTCTTTTTTTAACTTTCTAAAGATAAACTGAAAAAAAAAACAGTCAGAGTAAGATAATAGAGGTTGCTGTGTTCTTCTAATGGCTGATTATTATACAAGCCACTATGGGTGGGTTTTACCTTTCAAAAACACAAAATATATAAGTACTGAAGTGGAAAACTGAGCTAAAATAACTAACCCTATAGGCCTACCTATTTCTTTACTGTGTCAGCTGTAGAATGAACTATTTAATCTTTAATATTCCTCTCCATAACCTATGCATATTAAAATTATAAGTCGTTTTACTGATGATATTCAATCTGCATTATTTGAGAACAACGTGGCAGCTAAGGGTGTACTCAAAGGTGTTTGCAATGGCTGCCTCCAGTGGAATGACTAGCTTGGATATAGCTCTGGTATAGCATCAGTTTTGTCGTTGTGACGTCTTCCTGAATGTGAATCTCTCTTTGTGTATTTGTCCCCTGTGCCATTGCGTCACATTTTAACATTCTTTCTTTTAAACTTTCGTGATTTGAGAGTTTAGTTGTTATTCTTGTTTATTTAGGTTTTTAGATGTGGTCCTTTGCATTTGGTCCTCTTTTGTTTGGTATTTTTCATAGTTGTCACAGAATGACCTGACCAAGACACAGAGAAGCAGAAACTAAATAGACTGGGAGTGATCAGACACGGGTGTGACAACAAGACACAGGTAACCCTAATGAGGTACAATCAAGGTGGAGAAAAAAAAACAAGGGCAGAAAGAACTAAACTTAACTGGGAAACACCAAATGACTTGGGAACACAGCAGGTTAAAACAAACACAAAGAGCTTAGGAAACATAAGAATCTCAAATATTAGCACAAGATAAACATAAACCATGACAACTGCATGCCACAAGTCCTGTTTGGAAAAGTGTATTAGAATTGCTGCTTGGTGTTCACAGTGGCAAAGACTTAAAAGACCCTGTAAAGTGAAAAGAAATCCGTATTTAACTTTGTTGTATGATGGATCACCGTGTTATGAACCCCCAGGTCAAATTTCGGTCAGACAAAACATCTCTAGGTTTATGAAATTAAGCTCCAAAATCGTGAAAATTGACGCAGTAAAATCTGCTCTAGGATGGTGTGAGTGTGTCTGTTGAATAAGCTGAAACCATGCCCACTCAGGAGAAATACAATCCTCTCATGTTCAAAAAATGCTACAATCTGAATGGAGGAAAGCACTCACTGCATTAGCCTGCCCCTTGACCTTACATTGACCTTATAATCAAAGTGCAGCTGCCTGGCTCTGTGCCAAAGAAGAGACAAAGTCAGTTTTCTGGCTCAAACCTCTGTTATGATGCTTTAAATGATCCAAAGGGGAATGTGGCTGATAGATTTGGCAAATTTGCATCACAATGAACCAAAAAAACAGCCTTTATCTGGCTGTTAGCTTTAAATAAAGGCAGTTGCATCAGCTAACAACGGACTGTACTGAGATGAACTGCTCTGTGATTTTATATTGTAGTGTTACAGGGGCGGGGTCATTCCCCACTGTGGGCTGGTGACATCACCATTCCACATATTTGCCCCGCCCAAATCAAACCCAGCCAGGAAAGAGGTGAAAAACTTTACAATGGTCTAAATCCAAAATTCAGTAGATCTCAGTGTTTTCACATTTACAGTAATTGTATTCCAACATATCTAGTGTGTTAAGACACAAATTTTGGATTTCACTTTACAGGTTCTTAAACTGACATTTTGGAACTTTGTAAAAAACCTGAAAAAGATCTTTAAATTGAATCTAATGGAGCATGTCACATTCTCCATAGTACTTGGAGACATTTCAGTGCACATCTGTGATTGAAAGATTTCGTTTGTCATGAGAGTGTTTTTTGCCATTGGATTTGTCCCCTTCTTTAGTTTTCAGAAAGGTTTCTGTGGCTGTGACTGTTTTGATTGCCTCTGAGCTTTTTAAGGTCATCCTAAAGTTCACAGGTTCAAAGATCAGTCTGAGGTTGAGTCTTATCAGTCTGGTCTGATGGTTTAGTTTCACTGATAACTAAATGTGTCGGCTTCAACAGCCAGCCAGACTCAGGTCAGGAGCGGCTGCTCTGATAGGTCAGATGTCACACTGCTGAACAAATGAGAGATAAGGCAGCAAAACAAGGTGTTCTGTTTCAAGTTGGCTCTAACTTTGAGGTGTTGAAAATGAGACACAGAGATAAAAAGTGAATGTTTCCAAAGTGAAAACAGAGTGGTGTGATGTCCTAAGCAGACAGGAAGAAAAAAAGAGTTTCTGGGGAAGCCAGATGTTGGGACAGAGTGGGGGGGACAAGCTGCAGATAGAGGAATGGAAGTGTGCTGATCAGCAGTCAGCAGGGCTGTGTGGGCAACACCGACAGCAGTTCCACTGTCACACAGACACCTATTTGCATAATATTGTGTGTTGTCAGAGGAGTGACAGCTAGTGTAGGTAGTTATCTGCAGGAGCAGGGGCGTGCATGTTACCCTGTGTGTGTCTGTTTGTTTCTATGCCTGTGTGTGTTTCTGCTACAGCCTCCTCTTCCCGTCACCTCGCTGGACAGGTGGCATCCCCTAGCCCTGTGATTAGCGTGTCAACGTCTTAACATGTCGATGGGAGTGCCTCTGCAGGCATCTACGTCCATATATAAATGTAAATTCAACACCCCCCCTCTGTCGTCCAGGCTTCACACACCTGCACCACGTCGTCTCTGACAGTTCCGGATTGATTTGGCCGCTTCCCATCCTCAGAGACAGCAGCAGAACGAGCCCTAGGAACACTCCGGACAACCAGCAAACAATCACCAGACACCTCAAATCGTCAGCAGAGATGGTGGAGGCGGGGGAGGAAATGACAGCACAAAATGTCCCAATCAAGAAAACTTTGTATGAAAACCATCCAGGAACTTTTGACCCCTTATTTCTTCTTTCATATTCTAATGATGCGTGTCTGAGGTTGAGGCCTCATCAGGGATCAGAGTGAAGTGACAGCCCTCATCAGATTCAAGGAGTGACTATGTTGCCAATCCACACTCTGATTTGGGATTGGGTCTGGATTGTGGGGAAACACAATTCAAGTGGTCAAAGCCATCGCTGATTTTGTGGGGCAAAGAGGGATGATTTTATTTAAATCGAGTTCAACTCACTCTTAGTTGTTAATTTGTTTCTGAACAAGATAGATCCAGAATTGATGTTTCTTTTAGCAAAATTTGACTATGACTAAAATAAATTTCAAAGAAGAAACTTGAACAAAAATCATCAAATTTACTGTCAGAGTTGTGAAGGACTCATGTAACTCTTGACATGCAATAAAACACAGCAAATTTATGGCTAGTTGTCTTATCTTTGGATGGACTTTTGGTGATTAACAGTTTTGTGGGTGATAGAGCATCTCCAGAGTTATAATAGTGTTTTCCTGTTGTATACTGTTGGCCCCATGGCTACTTGTCATTCATTCATTGTCAGTATCAGTCTCACTGACTTTGTGTAGGATTAAGAACAGGAATATCATCCCTAATAAACACAGAGCTAATAAAGTAAACCATCTGTAAATCCAAATGAAAATGTCAACTTTGATCCCGGTGCTGGTGCTAGTGAGGAAAACAAGGCTTCATTACTGTTGGAAAAAAAACATGGTTCACCTACATTAGAAGTTTGCATGGCTCCACTTTTTTGTGTGTTTGAAAGTCAAGATATTGTATTTATGATATGAAGATCAGGAAAACAGGGATTCGATTATTGGCTGACCAGTGTGGTCAGCCCTATGGCGCTGTCCGTGTACTGACTGACTGACTGACTGAGTGAGCCTACTTCCAAGGGCCTAACATAACAGAGTTGCATTTGCTTGGACTGAATGCTGGCAGTGATGGCTGCCTCCACAGTGTTAACTAGACCCATCCATGCAGAGTTGCTCTATGGGCTGGGTTTACTTGTGCTGAGAGCCCTCCAATGGCTGCCTCCACTGCTCTAAATACCTCAGATATAGCTTTACCCTCTGTTTCACCAGAGCTTGGCCACATTTATGTATGACAAAGAATAAAACAACCCTGTAAGTTTTTCATGTTGGGAAGGATGTTTTTTACTCCTCTGCTGACCTGCTTTGGCATGATTATGTGAAAGTTAAGGGGGAAAAGGTAACTTCTTGTGTGAATGCTTGTGTACGCTGGCTGCTCATGTAGCGATTAGCTCTAAGTCATAGCAGCACTTTAGTCAAAACTGGACATTTCTTCATTAAAACAAGTGAAGACAGCAACACTAAAAGCTTTCTGTAACAGAAAGGGTGTTTTTGCTCATCTGCCAAACTGCTTCAGTGTGAGTGTGTGATGGTTAAAGGGGAAAAGGGTTACTCGTTGTGCTTGTTGTGCTAGCTGAACGTTAGCATGGCCTTAGCCAGAGCAACACATTTCTGGACCATGGAGGACCAGCGCATCATCGCTGTGTGTGCACTCCAGCTGTGTGTCTCTGTGTTGTCCACATGAGCCAGGGCTGTGCGCTATGTTAAAAAAAATATTTAGTACATATTCCCTTAATTCTATATGTTTATGGGGGACAAATAAATGTTAAAATCTCTGCCTTTGCGTTGTTAAGAGAACATTACTTAAACGTTTTGCGCATCTTTATTGGCAGGGAATGTGATAAATGTGCTGTTTATACATAATTAATGGATATAAAAAGGATAGGAATGCTAAAGTAGATATTCAGCTTAATTTTACACATATAAAGACCCTTACACACCTGTCTGGGGAGAATTAGAAATGTTCATGAAACCTGTTGCATTTTTTTCATTTTAGAATAAACAGTTCATTAACAGTTGATTTAATTTTAGTATTAACTTACTACCATTATAGACTTATATCTGACAAAAAAATTAATCTCAAGTGACACTGTCTGTCTCTGTCAGTGAAGTCTGACACATGTCTTTATAGAGTTTCATATGTACACGGAGAAGAGCTTTATTTAGAGGAGAGACAGAGAGAGAGAGAGGATAGCATAGCTATGTACATTTAAGAAGCCACAATAAATTTGGCTCAAAAAATAACAATAATGACAAAATCACTCTCCCAGTCAGGCATTTTAACAGGCATCCCAGCCTGGTTTTATAAACACTTTCAAGTAAGTTATGAGAGCATATACTAGTTCTGGTTCAGCTCTTCGCCGTGTCAACCTTGGTCCTGTACTGCTCTGACCTCCTGATGGCCATCCTCCAGGCCTGTGCCAGGCCCATCTTTCAAGGTATCTCAGGTATCTTCCCCTCCACAATGCACGTGATCGCCCCCAGCATCTGGACTAGCCCACTGGATCTTGGGCATGCAGTATGCTGTATGCTGTATCAGGTCCGGGAAATTACAACAGGTGCCCAAAAAAAAAAAAAAAAAAAAAAAAAAATAGCTGCCATTCACTAATCAGGCAGCTGACCTTTCCCATCCCCACTCTCCTGGGCAGGTCAACTTTAGACACATGGGGCTCTAATTTCGTGGCGCAGCACAAGGTGGCGCAGGGTGGCGGAGCGTGGCGCACCCCGCGCAGTGGTAATTTCGTCCGGCGCACCACTGTGCGCAGCCAATTTGGCAATTTGGTAGACCAGGCTGCGCCGAGATGGGTGTGGCGGCGCACCAGGGGGAGGTGTCGACAGATTCAGCTTGGCGCAGTGACAATTTCAAAACATTACGTGGAAGGTGCGCTGAATGCCCGCCAGCTCCAACCTGGTCTATTCTCGGCGCAGGCGAAGCGCGCCCGGTGTAGTGGTAATTTGGCTGACAGGCGCGCAGTGTGCACACGTCACCAAAACATCACAGGGAGGTTTCCAGAGTGTCAGGCACATTTCAATGCAATAAACAATCACAGCAACCACTATTTAATGTTACTGTCTGAACCAGCATATACATTTGTATCTATATAAACTGTCCCGTCACATCTGATGTCAGATCAAAGATGTTTGTCAAGCGTAATTGAAACTCAACCTGATGGCAGCTGGGAGTGATAAAAACTAGCGAGTTTACATCTCTCAGCCAACCACAAACAGCCACGGCATCCGATATGGAGTATATATTCAGCTTCTCTCATCTCATGAAATTCAAAAGAAAAAAAAAAAAGAGAGAGACGCTGAATAAATGTAAGTCAGTAGGTGTCTTAAGGATTTACCTGTAATTGCCCATATTTCTCTATTTTAATCTTTATTCTTAACATGATCTAAAAAGATGGAGTACATTATTGCAAGGAGGATGAGGAGGAGATACCGGGAGAGAATATATCACCAAAGGTTCTCCTATTTGGCAATGACAGAGCAGGAATGCAGGTGGATCACAAGCATGATGCCTGGATTGGCCTGCTGCTGTGTTTAATGTAATTGTCACTTAATTTTGTACTCCTATTCATGACACAGGAACAGATTACATCTGTCCCGCAAGGTGGTCCACACGGTGACGCACATTGTGGCCTCTGATGCACAGCCTGGTGGCCACTGTGTGCCTTCTTTGCTCTGACAGCTTTTTTTGGCCTTTCTCCTTACATCATTGAACCATTTTTTACATTGGGCAGCAGTTCTCAGAATATCTGGGCAAACTTGATTGACAATATTAGTAACTTCCTCCCAGGCAGTTTTTGCATCATCAGCCCGTGGAGGTCTGTTAGCATTACCATATATTCTGGTACTGCGAGCTTGGACCTCCCGGACCAGCAAATCAGTTAGTTTTCTCCTGGGAGAAGTCTGGCCGCCTGGAGCTGCTGCTGCTGTCTTCGTCCATGGTGGTGGCGAGGTGAAATTGGCACTGCGCCTTGCCCGCAGCGCATTTAAAGGCGAGGAGAGGCGTTCATTTGATTGGTGAAGATTACACTCAGCTGTGTTAAACCCACTCACGCCTTCTCTCCTCCCTCTTTGCCACTTGCGCCGGTGGGAGGGACGGACGCATGGGTGCGCCGCGCCGCGCCAGACTGCGCCGTGCACGAAAATTGCAAAATGCCCTGGACACACCCTGTTGGCGCGGCGTAGGCGCGGCGCAGGGCAGGTGTGCTGCACCTGCGCCTGGTCTATGAAAATAGAGCCCATGGTCTTGCCAACTCCCAAATATATCAAAAAGTAGTTCCATCTGGCACCTCTTACCATCAGTCAACACCCATGTCTCACAAGGGTATGGTAAGACTGGGAGGACCAAGGACCAAAAGACTGACTTTCATCTGCATGCTCAGATACTGGGAACGGCACTGTCTTGCTCAGCAACTCCATTGCCCCATGCATGAGTACAGGTCTGCAGTTGGAATCAGCCTTGCAGTCAGCAGATCGATGGATTACGCCGTCAAGGTGAATAGCTCTACAACTTCCACGTTCTCGCCATTCACAGACACAGATCCAATTGAGGCATCCAAAGCAACCCCAAATGCCTTGATCTTTGTTTTGGCCCAGGAAACGCACATTCCCAAAACTTCAGACTCCTCGCTCAGCAGGTTAAGACTTTGTTGAGGTGTTTTTGTAGAGAGAACATAAACTGACCTCAATCCAACCTGTCTGCCGAAAGAATTGCACTGTTTTGGATGTCTCTATTTTTTTTCCTCATGTAGGCTGTTGTCTGGATGAGAAATATGACAACAGTAATGAGCATCCCAGGGCATCCCTCTCAGGTGGGCTACGAAGAGTTAAATTATTCATGTGTTTTTGGAGAAGTAAAAAAATATGCACACTCTATACTTTGCCCTTCTCTGTGACGCACAAACACACGGTGCTGTGGAGGAAATATATTACTCTACTAATGTACAAATAAACTGGTAGTTTTTAATCTTTTCTGTTAAATGTCATCTTCTGCTGTTTGGTAAGTGCAACAGTTTGTATAAATTTCATCTGTTCATCTTCCCCTCAGGCAATTGCATGTATTATTTATGATTTATTTTGGATTTTATTTGTTACTCACAATCATCTCTTTCATGTATTTACCTAAGGTCAATGTAACAAAGTCATGTTGTTCCACTGACCAAGCTGTTGCATTTGATTGGATGAGACTGTTCCTTTAGGAGCACTGATGTTTTTGAGACTTTATTGCTAATTCATACCTTCTATATGTTGACATATTTTACAAAACAATTCAAGGTTGTTTGGTAAACAATACTTTAAATGCATTCAAAAAAGTCACTAAAATTTAAGGAACTGATGGCCAATAAGTTGAAACAGCAAACAGAAGTAGCAGCACAATTTCATGTTTCGGTCGCCCAATCAGCAGAGAGTGAGGATGAGTCTGAGTGGAGGGAGGCGCTCAGAGGGTCAGTACAGAGTGATTATAGATGACCTGGTAGTAGTGGGGGGGGGGCCGTGGGCGGATGAGGTGGAGGTCGAAGTTGCTCCAGGTGTCACTGAGGTACAAGTCAGGAGATGAACCCGGCTTGGCCTCTTCCTGCCCCCATCCTGGATGTACATGTTGGTTTAGGTGTGTGATCGCTTTATGAATTGAAGGTTTTTATCTGCTGGATCCCCCACTGCTGTTGAGGCCGTGATATGTCTGCACCTACTGGGGAAAAAATATGTCAAAAGTCATCTAATACTGACTTCATGGGGTGAGCATACATGTGTGCTGTGGAAAAGTTAGCTTTGCTGTTTCATTGAAAACCCACTGATGTTTTCTGTACATCTCTTAAGCAGTATTGATGATACTGATGGGGGTTTTACTGGAGGGAGCCTGTAGCTGGTATAGTTTGTACCTGTAACTTTGAGTTGTCGCATTATTCATAATACTTGATGACAGACCTCTCCACAAATTTGCTTTGCTTATATTCTTAAGCTAGCTATCCTTGAGAGCTAAGATTTAATTAACTTGTTGACACAAAAAGTGAGAGCAGATCCTTTTTTTTGTGAAAACAAAGACACCAATGTAGCCTACATGTTTGAGACAAATGTGTGTCAATCAAATGTACTCATTACTCAAAAATTGAAAAGACATTTACTGAAGAGTACTATTATTATTTTTGAAGACTACAATTTAAGGTGTTTAACAGGTTCAGAGTTAAATAAAAAGCGCAAAGTGCAGAAATACAGCATTCATGTTTCTACAGTCAAACTTAGATTGGATTAATATGGTTTCTGTGTTTAATTTAACTGCTTTTTGGTTTTTATTTTGTCAAGGAGTGGTTTAATGTTTCCAGAATTGCAAAGAGTGGCAAAAACAGGTTAACAGTGGCAAAAAGAGGCAAATATTGGCCAAATAGTGTCATAAATGGATATAAATGGGCAAAAAGTGGCTAAAATAGGCTAAAGGGAACAAAAAAAACAAAAGGTGGGGGGGGTTAAAAATACGGCTTAAAAAGGGCAAAAAACAGTAAAGGAATGTGCAAAAATGGGTGCAAAGGGGCAAAAACTATATAAAAGTGGCGGTAATGGAGGGGGAAAAAGCAATGCAACGGGTTAAAAAGTTGCACTAATAAAAAAATCCCAACATGATAGTTTTCAGCTCCACAATGAGGGGACTGTTAGCCAGGATGTTAAGATCAATACTACTGATCCAACAATGGGGAATGGGGAAGGCCCATTTTCTGGCTCTTTCAAGGGCCCCACCAACTCTGAGGGCAGGCCTGTAGTCAGGTGTACCTGAAATAAATTGAACAGTGTTTGAACCATTTGGTGTACAAGCACAAATGAGGTGTCATTAGAAAGGTAACCCTCTGAAGTTTCTTACCAAATTGACTCACTATAGCTGCTACTGGTATTGAGTAATAAAACTAAATACAATTTTTTTTTTGTCTGAATTTGTGAAACACAGGCCTGTGGATGGCTGTAGCTGGGAGGTAGTAGTTGGAAAACCCACTTGACTAAAGTAGGAAGCCTTAGCTAGTTCAGGTTCAAAATTGAAAAAAATAAAATAAAATTAGGACAGAAAATGAGGATTTACACCTGTTTTATTTCAAACTGGAGACAGGATCAAGGTTGGCAGACATTTTTTTATCTAACATTGCTAATAATTGCCTGGAGAAAAAGACATTATTGCAGCAAATACAGTGGACTTTTGAGAGCAACAACAGCAAATTTAAAATTATAATGAAACAGTCTGTGGCTCCTTATGGATGTAGTCATGTTTTTGAACTAAATATTTGCCTGGATTCAGATTGTGTGGACTCTTTACATTGCAGCAGAATTGCTTTTGACGGAATATTATGACCAGGAGAGCTTCTAATGGGGAGCTGTGTCATTTTATTACTGTTTTTTAATTGTCTGACAAATACATTAATTATGTCTGCTGTGGTGGTTTTAGCCTGAAATGTTTTATTTGGTCAAAATCCTGAGAATCAGAGCTTTCTGCTGGTGTACAAGGCTGCCTATAAGGGGGGGTTAAAGGGGAGACCTTCATGGGGCCCAGGAAAACTGGGGGCCCATGGAGGCCTGCAAAATCATGGTCCACTGTGAAGTTAAGATGTATTTCTTTCCCTGAATAATAACCATTCTAATCAAAGCAACACAAAATGAATTTTATTTATCTATGCTGTAAAAAGAAATATAAACTCCTTTTCTTAAAACAGAATAACCATTCATTGCTAATGATAACAATGTGGATAGGCACATTGAACTAAACAATCTGGAAATTAATGTCAGACTTAATGCTAGGCCATAATTTTCACAAACGTTGAGATGCCAGATGTTAAAGTAGAAGAAACTGAGAAACTTCAATGGAGAATAATTGCATAGTTATTAAAAGAGAGAAAAAATGGTGAAAAGTGGGGGAGAAAGGGGAAAAAAGGGCAACAAGCAGCAAAGGCAAAAAGTAGCAAAAAAAAAAAAAAAGATTGAAAGTTGCAGAAAAAAGTTCTTAAAGAAGTGGCCAAAATAGGTGAAAAGCTGCAAAAATTGGTTAAAAGTGGAAAAAGTCCATGGAAAAGGTGGCAAAAGTGGGTTGAAAAGTAGCTCAGATAAATAATTCTAACATCCAACTACAGCTTGGTAAACTTTTTAGCTTCAAATTAAGGTATCTGTTAGGCAGGATGCTAGAGCCAATGCAACTGATCCAGTATGGGTCTTTCAGTGGCCCAATCAATTCTGTGGACAGGCCTGCAACTGAATAGTTGCAAAAAAAAAAAACTGCCAGCCAACCAGTGGGCCTTTGGAATTTTTGTGAGGTTAAACACACATTGTTGAAGTTTGATTTGATGATTACTTTAGTGATTTTATGTAAGGTATCTCAAGCCCATGCAACAAGAATAATGAATCCTGCCCCAGTAGTAAAAGTCGTCTTTTAACTTTGTTCAGATTCTAACTCCATTTGCATCCGACTAGTTTCTCTCCAGATAGCAGAGGTATGAGAGCATAACACTTTTTCATTTGAGTACATCTTCATTTCTCTGTTTCCTCCTTTCATAAACTTGCATCTTTGACAGATTCTTTTCCACTCTATGTTAAATTACTGAAAATTTGATGTTTTATGCTACGATTAACTAATTTTAATGGTTGTCAGTTCCAACAAATATAAAGAAGAGAACCGTCCACTTTCACGCACTTAACTAACTGTGCTGTGTCTGTGGGTGTGTGTTGTGTTGTGTCTGTGGGTGTGTGTTGTGCTGTGTCTGTGTGTGTGAGCCACTACAGCCACTCCAATTAAAAAACATGGGCAGGGAAGAGGAATGTGCAGGTTTTTCCTCAGAGACTGGAGTCAATACAAACACTGAATGACACGCTGATGCAGGCAAGGAGCTCAGTGAACTGATGCACACACACACACACATGAATGAACACACACAAACAAACCAGTCAGCAAAACAAGTTAAAACACACACACAGACAGCATCTCTCAGACCAGATAGAAAAAAGCTCATCAAGCGGGTTTTTTTTATTTCTTTGTCTCATTTTTTAATCTTTTCTTCTGCATCTTGTGACCTGCCTAATTGAGTTGTAAATCATCAAAATAACAAGTTGATTTCATACTGAGATGTCAGAACATTTTCTTGACAAAGCCGGGGAGCAGTATAATTACAGAGGAAATTAAAAAATGTGCCCAAATGTGCTGCTGCAAACAGAAACAACAAACATATTACATTCCCCCTGCAGGCTACATCAACACTAACGGTACAGTACGCTGCATTAAATAATAATGCATTTAATTAGCTATTGCATTCTTCACTAGCTTCTTTGAATGGGTTATGAAATGGTTTAATTAGAGAGAAATATAAAAATACATTTGTTTTTTTTCTCCTGCAGAATGTGGGTGCTTTCTGGAGTATTGATGGGAGCAGATGGTATCGGCAAGCTGCATCAGCGGCAGGCGGTGTGTGCGTTCGTGTGACAGGGCTAGTTTCAATTCATACTCTGTCTGCACCTTTGATAGTCAAGTGGATTACACCTTGTGTTCAAACAGAAAGGGAGGAAAGAAAAGCGGCAGAACACAAAATGGAATTAGGAGGCTGCTTATGGGCGCTGATTCATTTATTGTTAACTCCTTCCAGTTCATTAAGTCTAATCCCTGTTAGGACGGCAAGTAACACAGGACCTGAATGGGCCCCGGCCGGCTGAGGGGAGGACATGTGCGCCTATTGTGGCCCTCTCTTGGGTTAATCCTAGTCCCTGTGGTGTGTCTGTGTGTATGTGAGACTGGGGGAGACAGAGGGAGTCAGCTGGACAAGGGGGTGAGGGTTTTTCCTCCTGCTGGGTGCCCATGCTTCGTCTGGGTGGGTGTCAGGTCCCACCCTCCACCCTGAGGGGGTTTTTAGCCCCCCGAGTCCCGGTGACAAGCGTGAAGCAGCCCTTTCCTTTTGTGAATCAATCTGGCGGGGCTGTGCGCGCCTCGCCTGGCCCCACACACTAACACAGAGGGTCAGCGATGGCCGTGTTAATACAGATGTACATGCCAATAAGGCCTCTTAATCAGTACACAAGAGGGAGAGATTGACTTTTAAAGAAGACATACGGCCCTGCTTTCTTTCAGCCCCAGTGGAGCCGTTTGCTCTGCGCCGCGCTGACACTTTTAATTTTCCCTCTATGGCTGACTCCGGCCACGCTTTGGATCTGCACACACACTCAGAACAAAGTGAACCGAGGAGACACAATCTGTAAACACACAGTTTTATTTAGGTTGCAAATTTCTCTCAGAGTGGCACTTTGAGGAGCGATAAAAAAATACAATAAAGAATTAGAAAAGGACAAGAGTGGAAAGGGGATCAATAAAGAAATGTATGGGATGTAAACAAAAGATGAGATCAATAAATAGTTAAAGAAAGCAGAGACAAAAGTGTGATTAAAAGACATTACAAATAAATAAATAAAACCACATATATTTGTCTGAATAGAAACAATACCTTGTGGTATTTTTTTCTCTGTGATGGTAACAACGCTGTCCCTCTGTTTTTTCTTCCTTTCTGACATTTAAAGCAGTGGGCAAACAGGACTAAGTGTAATGATTGGCCCTCACCATGTACAGTAAGCTACTTGAGGACAAAAACTCTTTCTGTACAGGCCTGGCTTATTGATATGGTGTCTCAAATAAAGTGTCACATTGAATTTCTGGCTCTATAATGGGTTTTATTTTTCAGAAATGTAAATGTATATAAGAAACTTGTATCTTAAGTTTGTGCAGAGTTCATTCTTCATGCAAGTGATACACACTTTTGGTTAAACAGGCCTCATTCTTATGGCCAAGAAGGCCAAACTGTTGTGAATCATAGAATATTTCAAATTAGACATTTGTTACTTCTATATAATAAAAAGTAACATATGTAAAGCTGCCATAAATATTTATTGAATACAGATTCACAATTTTTGATATAATTGTAGATAGTGATGCTTAATTTATTTAATATTAAAAATGTCAAGCCACTTAGCCTTAATGTTCAACCAACAGAATATTTACAGGTTACTAAAGTATATATACTAACAATTAAAACAACAGAAAAACTAAATGGAATAAAAGAGTTTTACAAAGGCAAATACAGTCATAAATATATATTTTTTTGCAAATTACAAAACATACACCAGCAATTAAATATCACAGTATAGGCTATACAGTATATTGATTCTTTCATCCTCTAATGCAGTGGTTCCCAAAGTTTTTAAGCTTGCCTCCCCCTTTTGGTGGATGAAAATATTTTTGAGCCCCTCAGACCTTTAGTGTACTCATCAATATATACTCATATATTTACATTATAACCAAAGTCCCTCTCAGTGGCTCTCCTCATCACCAACTGTTTTACATGTGAAACCAATGGTGAGATATGACTCGTTGTATGATCTTCCCTACTCTTCGTTGTTGTGATGTCCGGGTTAGATTTATTTGTCATCCTACATTTTCCTGGAAGTTGTCTCTCAAAATTTGCCATCCTTTTGTAGCAGTGCAAAATAGCATGCATTAATTTTATATGGCCTTGTCAAGCACCCTGACACCCTGTCATTGCTTTTGCCCCCCCCCCCCGGGAACCACTGCTCTAATGCATTTGATGTAGCACATGGTGTATTTATTTTTCACTTTTTGGAAAAAATGTTTTCATGACTTCTGATTTGTGAATGAATGAAAGAGACTCACAGGCCACAAGGAAAGCAAACAATCAAGGAAAGGAAACCTGGGAGGCAAGTTTTCCACCCCAATTCTCAGTGCTTGGACTTTTACCCCCTTTAATAATTCCTTTTCTGTCCTTATTATGACATCAACTTTGTTCCCTTCATGAACTATCCTCTACACCTAGTTTTCAGTACACAATATTATGTATAAAACACTGTATTTTTCTGATATTTTTCCCCAAAGGGTTCTCATATTTTTCTCTAAATGTATTAAGATATTTGCTCATCTGCTGAGTTTGACTCGTTAAGAACCTACTAGAAACCACCAGGCCTTGTTCACCAGCTGAAGGGTTAGAAGATTCTTTTTAATTTTTTGATCTAAGAATTGTCCTTAGCCTTGAAAAAAACACAATAAGACTTTGTAGTATTCTTATGCAACTTGTGTGCTATAATGGTGTGTTTCTTGATGAAAGCATCTTTATTATAAAATCAGAAAATGTTATTTAAATTGATAAGTATTTGTCTGAATTATGTAGTGTTTAATATGAACTGCAAAAGATATTTGAAAGATTTAGCCCTTAGGTTAGAAGTTTTGAATATTACACAAAACACTGAAATCGCACACATCTTTAACACGTTTTACAGCAACAGCTTTTATAATAAATCCACTGTAATATTGCAGTATTACTGAAATAAAATATGATTTTATCAGCATTTTTCTTGATTGAATAAATCTGTTTCCCTCAAATATGACAAATTCACTGTAAATGCTGTGTGTCCTGTTCTGATTACAGCATGATGCATGTGAGCACTGATGACAACTCTGCGCCGTCTTAACAAAAAAAAAAAAAAAAAAAAATTACGGTGTTCCTTTTTGTTGTCCATGTACTACTGATGCTACTAAAAATGTTATACTTAAATTAACCTGCTCAGGTTTGATTTCAAACAGCATTTCATCCACTTTGGGACTACTTAGTATTTATTTAACTTGTACTGATTTAACTCCAATGCACAATGTTTTTAGATACTACTTTAAGCATTCCCAAACTCTCTCTGCCTCTCTTTTTGCTCCTTTGTGACTTCTGTTTGCACACGACCCTACAGTCTCATGCCCTTATATGGGCATTAGAGGGGCATTGCTCTATGCTGATTAGGAAAAAATCATGAGCTTCAAAGTTACGAGGACATTGAGAATGCAAGGAGAATGCTTTTTATTCATGCTTTTCATCTGTTTCTTAATTGTTTCTTCTAACATAAAGTGCCTTCATAAAACTGTTTATTTCTCTCCCTTAATTTTAGGGAGACATTTTGCTATATTGTTTTGGCTGAATATTAAAGTACATAACAAATGAACCATCATCAACGGCTTGTTTCTTTACTCACTCTAAAGCAACAGAGAATAAACATCTTAAGATATTAGGAGCCAGGTGTAGAACACTTTCTCTTTATAACATATTGTAAATTCTACATTTCCTTTCATTTAAGAGACGTTTTATACTGTTGTAATTTGTGGACCAGACTCAGAGTTTAAGGTTATGTCCTGTGTGAGAATATTTCAATAAAAGCCATTTATGTTCCATAACATCACAGTATAATTGGCTTATAATTACAATGACTGTACCATTAAAAGGCACTTCATAACAAACAGGGCTGTGGTTATAGGAAACTCTGTCACAAGGAGATTGGGGAGGCAGTAAAGAACCATGCCATGCATTACATACTCAGCCTCTGTATGCCCTCTTTTTCAGGTGGACTAAAAATAAAATGTTTTTTTTTTTTTTTTTTTCTGTTTTGATAGAGATGTCAATACTTCTGATCTAATGGGCATCAATCAAACTGACTGTGATGTATGAATGTCTAATGTTAAAATAGGGAAGCTAAAGGTTGTCTTCAGTATTCTCACTCACATTACATTACACAACTGAATTTTTTGTCTTTTCAGGACTGTTTTTGACATTTTTGGTTGATGCAAAAGAGATAATCTCTTATGTTGTGAGCCAAGCCTCAGAGGTATAATCAGAAATATGAAATAGGGTGGATTTTGCTCAGCACAGCTATGTCTACAGAGAAGTCACAGCTGTAAGAACGCTGAATGCTAATTAGTACATCATTAGCATCATTTTTTTTTTTTAAGATTTATTTTTGGGCATTTTTGTGCCTTTATTAGATAGAGGAGGACAGTGGATAGAGTCGGAAACAGGGTCAAGAGTGGGGGAGAGACATGCAGTAAAGGGCCTCAGGCCGGATTCGAACCCGGGCTGCCCGCGTACATGGGGAGCGCCTTTAACCACTAGGCCACCTTGAAATGTCCATTTCAAAAGTCCATTTTGAAATGGGTAAGTAGTCTGGATCCTGCCTCAGGAGGCTTTATGTGTTG
Organism: Cheilinus undulatus; assembly: GCF_018320785.1. NCBI lineage: Eukaryota > Metazoa > Chordata > Actinopteri > Labriformes > Labridae > Cheilinus > Cheilinus undulatus. The sequence goes on from NC_054866.1 coordinate 21,108,816, forward strand.
GGGAGCTGGTCTCTGAATCTTTTCAAAAGCAGATTGAAGGTGAGGGGGGAAGATGCATCAGGTTGTAAATGTTTTTGATTAATAACTTTGGTAATTTGCTGCTGTTGCTCATGTCTGTAACTGTGAAATTTTCCTGGTTAAAAAAAAAAAAAAAAAAAATATATATATATATATATATATAAAATCTTCACCTTGAACATAAAAAATCGTTTTCCATCATTATTATTATCAATTGTCTTTTAGTTAACCTGAGAAAGAAGAAGCATCCAAACCCTGCTTTTACACAGATAGATGGTTCACAGACAACCAAAGCAAGAGAATATCCCCTTCATCTTTGAGAGCTTGTTGAAAAACTAGTCAAAATACACCTCTAGTCCCTGGATGCTTTTATTGTGAAATGTTGCTTGATCTACGTAAAGGTAAGCACCCCCAGTACATCACTAGTGTGAAGAGTAACATACAGTATTGAAAAAGTCCCTGATATTTGTAGATTATAATAGTTACTTGTGAATGTTATTGATAAAACGTGTTTGGATTAAAACTTTAACTGGATTTGGATCATGGAGACCTTTTGTAATGCATTTTTAAGGATGTGTTTTTGTCAGAATAATTTGATGAGGAGTGTACAGTAAAGCTTTAAATGACACAAGTAGATATTTGCTTGTCGTCTGACTGATGTGTAGGTTTGAGCTGCTCTGCTGAATGGATCTTAAAATTTCTACACTGTCAGAAACACAAGAATCGTATCTTTCTATCAATGTATGATATTAGTAATCCTAAAACAAAGCAGTGGTGTTAAATAATTGTGACAAGGAGAAAAAAACATTTTGGCTTAATATACCTTGGATACCACCTCAAAACAAGGATGTAATTTGACACATTTGACTGTATCTTGAGATGTTTCAACAGACTTATGAATCTCTGTCCATGGTGCTGAACTACACATCATTACAAACAGTGTTTTCACTTCTCTCTTTAGTCCCCATTCTCTCAAGCATTTTACACTACAGTAAGAGAGATCATTTACATTCCCTTTAAGAGTATGTGTGTCCATACATTTTATTTTACATCCTGTTTCCTTGTAAAGTTAAGTTGTTTTCTCGAGATCTGGAAAAAAAATCTTTATCATGAGAAAATAATTGTTTTAATCCCAAGACAATTAAGCTGAGATCCAAAGAGGACACCAACATTATCTCGCTATGGAAGAAGGAGTGAAATAGGAGTAAAATCTGGGCTTCTACCAGCATGCATCTACAAAAAAATCATTTAACAATGCAATTTACCTTTCTTTGGCAATATGTTTTAAGAAAAACATGCATCAGAAAGATGGTGTATCTGAATGGAGGGCACTCTATTATATCAGCTTCTGTGGGAAGCTTTCTGAAACCTTCAAAAAGACTTTCCAGACTGATCTGTGTTGTAATTAAGGAGTTTTTACTTTTTTAGTTTCACAGAGACAAACATCATGAGATGCTGTGTGTCCTGGAGCAGTTTACAAAAGCATCAGACAGCTGAGAAAAGAAGAACACAGCTTCTGTAATCAAAAGTCTTAATTCATTACTTTGCTGGAGAGAACGCAATTGGTATGGACACAGAGGGAAAAAAGTATCCTGAGGCAAACCAATCAAGAAAGAACTATGGTAGCACGTTGATACAAATGCCTCTGAATCACAATGAATCAAGTTGGACAATAGGGCCGCAATGGCCCCTAGATTAGCGTCTATTACTGGGATGCATTAGTGCCTCACACCCGTATTAAAGTACTCGTTTAACACCGTTCAAGGGGCGGACCAGAAATCCCCAAGTTTCTAAATTGGAATTTCATTCCCCCAGGTACTTCTGCTCATATGAGAAAAGTTGGAATGCATTTGATCTGTCCTAATTTCAATTAATTAGCGACAATGGTTGCTCGGGGAGTCCCAAAGGGCAGAGGGAAAAATGGGCTGAAGGGAAGCGAGCGTCAGAAAAGTGATGGGAGAAGTGGCATCAATAAACTGTTAGAGACTCATTAGCAGGCTAAATGGCTCTCCCAAAGTCACGACACTTTAACACGGGACCTGGCGCCTAATTACTGGCCCCAGTATCCATTACAGACCCCTCCTCGGCTCCCCTCCCCACATTCCTCTCTCTTTCTATTCCACCCATCTTGGCCACAGTGGAATCGGCCGGTTAATGATTGCTCTACCGAGCGAGATTAGAGGGCCATTGTGGCGGGGCTGAGTGTGAGTGTGGGCAGCCAACATGAGGAAGTGAATGAGTAAGTTGGTGTCTCAGTTGATTAAAGCCTTCAGCGTTGTTGAAGTACCAGCTTGAGTTAACCTCTTGAACTTCTGCAGAACCACCTGTGGTGCATCGTTACAAATGCATGCATGGCTAACCATTGTTCAGGCTAACAGATGGACACTGAACATCCTGACAGAGATCGCAACTTTTGTTAATGTTTGCTAAAAATGATGCACAAAAACAGAACATTTGTAACTTTTACATGATTATTTGGATATGTATTGGCAACACTTACAACACCAATCACCACGAATTCATGTACACATTTATACATAAAAAAGCAAGAATTTCATATGAATGAGTCATGAAGAAGTAATACTTAAGAAATTACAACTCATGGGTCATGATGATTAAAAGGTTTATGTGTCAGGCATTGGATACTAACAATACAAGCGCATTACTGATAGTTTCTCATAAATTTGTTATGATATGTGGACCTTGAAGCAAAAACTTTACCTTAACATTTTTAATTCCTTTTGGTGCATCAATATGCAAAATACCTTTAGATTTTTTTTTTGTCTATTTAACCTCCTGGAGCAGTGTTGTTTTGTTTTGATTTTGAAATGCCTTTTTAGTTTCCCCCACTTATTTAGGTTGAGTTGGACCTGAAAAGTAAAAAAACCTTAGCCTTGTCGTTGAACAAATTTGTGAAAACACAAAAGATCTCTGACTGGAAGGCCCTGTATCTGCAAAAAAAAGACATCACTGAATGGGGTTTGACTGTTTCGTTGTGTCAAACAGTTGGCAGAGGGCCATTCAGTCAGTAAGGAATGGTGTCAGTCATTAAGAGACGTATGGTGTTTTCTGATGATGGACCACAGGAACCTTTTAAGACCAAGTTTGAATTTAATTCTCACTACAGTTCTGGAGGTCTTGGGGAATTTCATTTAAATCTAGTAGAGATTTCCAAGACATAAAAAATATGCTAGATTACCTTAAATTTACAAGATTTTACCATATATTTCTGTGAACATTCAATAACATTTTTAAGTCCTTAAAATACCCCCCAAAGTTTTCTTGAATAATCACCAAACATTTCAGTAAAACTCCCTGAAAATGTGTAAAGATTAAAATAAAAATTTCAAAGAAAATTCCCAAATTTTCATGCCAATTTCACAAAATGTCAAATCAAATTCCACAAAATCCCATGGAAAACAATGAAAATATCCATACTAATTCCCCTAAACATAAAAAAACAAAGCAATCCTTAATAATTCACAGAAAGGTAATTCCACCCAAAATTCCAAATCAAATTACCTCAAATGTACAAATAAAATTCTCCAAATTCCCATAAAAGTTCCTACAAATTTCAAAGCAAATTTTCCTTAATCTTCAAAACAGTTCAACATATATGAACAACTACCAAAAACCTTTATAAAATTTAAAAGCAAATTTTTCCAACATTCGAAAACAATTACAATTTAAATTGATTAATTTTAAAACAAGTTGTTTTAACTTAAAATTCCAAAATAGCTATTTCAGCTCTATTTTTCTCAGTTATAAGAACACATTTTTAGTTTAAAGTAAACAGTTCTCAGTCATTCTAAGTATTTTTTTTTTTTTGCAATTGTGCTCAAATTATTTGACAATCGTCCTTTTATCTGTTTTTCCTATCTGTTTTTATCTGAGTTTTCCTAAAATGACTTTGGGATTGGGCATTGGACACTTTTGCACCATGAGCAAAGTTACTGACTCAGTTAGAGAAGTTCCACTTGTGGGTGTAACTGTTATATATAATGAATGATCTACTGATGGACATGATGGAAGAGGACTTCCTGGTACATGGTGCTCATAGCTCATAGCCTACATCCTGAAATGACAGTATGACAGTACACAGAGGTCAGAGAACAGCCAAGTCAGCATGGGAGACAGAAGTCTAGGACTAAATGCACGTTTTTTTATCGTCACAACTTCCTCTGTTAAATTACTTTGAATTACTCCACTACCACCGTGGTCTTTAGGCTGGACAATTTTGTCTGACACTGAACAAAAACACAGCATTGGCTGGTGGCTAATTTCCAAACTTGGCATAAAGATGTGGGCTGCAAGCTAAATGGTAGACCATATGAGGATATGATCTGTGGTTTTAAATTTTTTTAGCATACGAGGGATGGGGAGATTCATGTGGGCCTCACATGTATCACTAAGCCCCTGATTTAGCCCTGCCTTAAAAACCCTTGCTCCAAAAGTGTTGAAAAAACTTCAATGCTCTAACTACGAATTCCTGTAACTTATAGTTCGTTGATTTCCAAATGTTTTCTGGTAAATTTTTCATCCAGTACATGCTCTGTAACATTATTAGAACGAGTCATGTTTGACGACTCCTGTTGTGTTGTAAGATCATAGTGCAACTTAAATTTGTCCAAAAAGTCAGTAACGATGAAATAGATTTTTCTTTTGATTCAAGTAAGATACTGTTCTATCCTGAGGGGCAGACAGCGTGAGACCATTGAACAGTGCCTGTGTTTTAAATCTTAAATTGTTATTTGTTGTTGTGTTATGGCTCCTGCACTTCTTATTGAAAACACTATTGCACCTCTAAAACTGTATGTTTAATCTATACTGTCACTTCTTTGTAACTGTTGTTATGAAATGTGCTGCTGACCTATTGGCCAGGTCACACTTGGGAAAGAGATCCTGATCTCAATGGGTTTTTTATGTGGTTATATAAAGGTTAACCCCTTAAAGCCTGTTGTATCATACTTGATATACTCTTATGGTATCTCTATCTAATCAATACGATCCTAAATGACTGTGTTTCCTCAGCTGATGTCTGTCCAGCCTCATTCATTTTGACTTGAAATTCGTCTCTTTAAGGGATCCAGGTCATCAGGCCCATGCAGCTCTGTAGAGCTGGTTGTTTGGCTTCCAGGGTTTATCAAAGGTGGACTGCAGTGGTTGGCACTGTAGCCTCAAAGCAAGAAGGTGCCTGGTTTAAATCCTTTTTGGACAGGGCCTTTCTGTTTGAGGTAGCATGTTCTCCCTGTGCATGTGTTGGATCTCTTAAGATACTCAAAGACATAATTAGTAGTTTAACTGATGACTCTAAATTGTATGTGGGTTTGATTGTAGGTAGGTTTGTCCCTATGTCGGCTCTGTTACAAGGGAAAAGTCCACAGTGTCTCTGCCAGTGACAGCTCTAAGTAACCCACCACCCAAAACCATCTCAGTGTGAAACACTTCAGAGTGGATTTTAACTCCCAAAGGTTAATTTTAAGTCCACTCTGCTTTCAGTGTTGAAGTTTGACAGTGTTGATCTGACAATGTTAGTCCAAGTCTGTAGTGTCAGTAAGGTTCTGTCCACTGCCATTTCAAACCTGGGGGGCATAGCTTTCCCATCATGCTCTTGTGCAAATTGTTGGGACTTGTTTTAAATATATTCATATGTGTTTAAATGTTTTTAGATGTTGCTTGCTGTGCAGTGATCATTGCTGGGATTCCTTTGCTCTGGTTTGTGGTGGATTGTTTTTGGTTTTGATGTGAAACACTTTTGCAACATGACTGAAGTGGTGGTCTATAAATGAAATGGATGGTTGGATTATTAAAGGTCCAGGAAATTCTTTGAAAATGTATTTTCTTCTTTGAGCCCAAAAGTAAATAAATAATTAACAAACAAGACAAGAAGGTGGCCAGTTGATGATAAAGGGTATCAGCTACAGTATGCTTGCCATTTCTTTATGAACACCTCTCTAATGTTATCCTTTCGAGCACTATACGACAGGATAGTTGTGGAACGTCAGTGTTGTGGTGAATGATTGCAGTACTTACAGGCTACCTATTTGTAAAACGGGAACTCATGCATGTATTATTTGGTGGCTCAAGTGTAGTCTAGGGTTGTGTCAATGACAAGCTGTATCATGGTCCCAATCAGTTTGTCCTTGTTACTGCATCAAAATGAAATATTGGGTCTACACTAACTATGGGTTTGAAGAAAGATATGCAATGACAGATTAATTTATTTATTTATTTTTACAGTGAGGTGTTACAATGTCATTTAGCTGACGCTTTTCTCCAAAGCGACGTACATTTGAGAGCAAGAACAACACAAGCAATGATCTAGACAAGAAGAAACAACATCAGTAAGTGCCATCAAGTGCTTCAGGTCCAATTGGACGCAAGTGCTGCTGTGTAGAGTTTAAGGCAGAGTACCTAAAATATACGTTGTTTATGTATTTTTTTTTTTTTTTTTTTTTTTTTTTTTTTTTTGGTGTTGTTGTTTTTATGTTTTTTTTTTTGTTATTAGACAGCAACAATGAATCAAGGAAAATGTGGGATCACTAATCGCCATTCATTAGACTTCACAACAACTATTTACCAAGTACCAAGTGCTGGATCATTCCCAAAGAGCTGGGCAAAGAAATCCCAGAAGTAGAGCAGGTGTCCGTTCATGTACAAATTTTCTACTGACATAAAGTCTAACAGGGTACTGAAGCTCACTGAAGGTCAACACCTGCAGTTGATTTGAGTCCCTGCCCTGCTTATGTGTTGAGTTACATCAAACTGTGTTGAATTAAAGAACAAGTAAATCACACTTTTCATTTCTAGCAAAAAAAGTTCAGTGGACCCCCCTCACCAGTCAACCCAGCCCTGTTTATGAGATTCTTATACACACAAATAAATTGATCTCTTCAAGTCAAAAAGTATCAGAATCAGGTGTCAAAATGAATCATCGCTGTCAAACACGCCCAATAAAGCAGATGTAAGAAAGTGCTGACAAAGACAAGGTGGATCAAAGAAGAAGAGGCTTTAAAAGGAGACAATTTTTAAAGTACAGAGAGTGAGGTGATGATGCTGGGTGGGGGGGGGTAACTGATCTCATCTCCTGTCCTCTCTCATTCTCTCTGAATGGGGTCCTAATTGGCAGGGCTGTGTGAATAGGCAGCTGGCCAAGGAGTGCCTGTACAAAAGAAACACACAGTAAGACGGCGCTGGAGACGAGGCCTTCTCTATTCACAACCTCTACCCCCAAACTAGAAAAAAGAGCTGAGGAGAGAAAGAGAGAAAGAAAAGCCGGGATATGGATGGGGATTGGGGGGGTGGTAGAGGTGGGTCATGCAACAACAGAGCGGAGTGGAGTGGAAATCGACAAAACAGAGAGAGAGAGGGAAAGAGATAGAGTGAGCAGATGAGAAATAGAAGGTAATCACAGGAGATTATCTTCTTGTGATGGAGGCAGAGCTGCAAGGATAAGTAGGCTATCCTGAGGAGGACCATCCCAAACCGGTCAATAAAGACCCATGTCTGCAGCTCTGATACAGGCGGGTGGGGTGAGGTGGTGCTTGAGGGCCAGTTAGGGCAGTAAGGGGCCAAAAGTGGTCCTCATGAGGTATGGGCAGTCTCACTGTAGAGAGGGGGGTGTGGGTTTTGATTTCGCTGCATGTGTTTCAGTTCTCACACATACAAAAGACGAGAGTACAACACAGGCTGTTAGTGGTCAATTTGCATGGGAGTGTCTAAATTGACAAGATTTTCCTCTGCAGACAAAAAAAGGCCTTTTAACAAATAACATTTAGTTTGCGCCAATTTTCTTAACTCAAATTTTTTTTTAAATGGTTTGTTTTCTCAAGGTGAAGGAAAATGTAGCAAGACAGCTCTTATGAGACATTCAGACTAACATCCCAGCTTTGGCTGAATTACACAAGGTATTCCTGAAATATAATGTGGTATTTACCTACCTGACACACCAGATAGACTATTTAATATATCAACTGCATGGGATATATTTCATATTCATCATCTGTGGAGCATGCTGATGGATAAAACTCATGCCCAAGCTGGTAGGGAGAAATACAAAATTATCTAGTTTGCCCAGACAAGCTCTCAGATAAATGCTGTTCAGATACAATTTAAACTGTTGCTCAAGCTACATCTGAGCTAACAGCTTCACTGCTAGCAGCCTCTGCAATCTACCAGTATGACTAAACCCCACCTGTAGCTACTGCCTTGTTCCCCTCAAATGACACTGATTGGTCTGGTCCATTCTCAGGCCAGGCACAAAAAGTTTTGCAAGATGAATTTGCCTGATGACAGACATGAAATCTAGGGAATCCATCTGCTTTTAAGGTTAATTAGGGACAGCCTTTTTTAAATATTACATCTGTTTCTTGTAAAGGTGTAAGAGATCAAATCACATTATCACATTGTATATGTCTTGACAAAGCTTAATAAGGTATGACAAAGCTGCAACCTCTGGTGCAGAAATAAAGCCAGCAAAGAAGTGTGAAAAGCTGCAGTTCCTTGAGTGTCCACTTGAGACTTGTTGCCAAAGTCAAAGGGTTCACATGGTTTAATTTCTTTAAGAAATCATGCTGTTCTAATGATATTTAAGCCAATAATTTTCATCAGTTGGCTGATGGGCTGTCTCAGCTGCAACTCTTTCCCTGTTTTTTGATTTATCAAAAGTAAAGTGGAGGAAGCACGTCTAAATTTGCAACATGCAACACTGAGCTTCACAATGTGTCTTCAGCACTTAGCTGCTCATAGCACATGAAAAATCACTATCTGTGAATCAAAAGAGTTTCTTTTTTGTCTTGAATTTTTTGCTATGCAGACATTGGATTCTTTGCACCCCCAGGGCCCCTGGGCCCCGCCTCCAAGTGTTACTATTAGGGTTAGGGTTAGCTAGGGTTAGGATTAGGGTTAGAAAAACGGAGCACTCTCAAACTATGTGAAGGCCCAGGATCTTTCACGACCACTCCCCTCATATCTACGGGCCACTCAAACCCTACCCCAAAAGCCCAGAGGCCCCTCCCCCAAATGTTACTGTTAGGGTTAGGGTTATGACTAGCTAGGATTAGGGTTAGGGTTAGGGTTAGCCAAGCGGGGGGGCTCTCAAACTCTGTGAAGGCCTGGGATCTTTCACGACCACTCCCCTCATAGACATGGGCCGCTCAAACGCCACCCCCAAACTTCTGGCAGAATTTCAGCTCTAGTCAAAATGACTATTAGTCCTCTGCAATTCTGGCCATTTAGAACAACTACTGGACATTTTCTTTAACATTGTTTTTCTGCATTTAACAGCAGCAAAATGTATAAATCTGAAACTCTGTAACATAGCTTTATCAATGCGCTCAAACAGCACTGAAGGCACATTTTTCTTTCTGAGCCTGGCCCAAAAATGAGACAGAAGAATTTGATGTCCCAGTGCCTCTTTCCTTTATTCTGTAAAGTTCTGATTTTCTAGCTTTCTATTTGGCGATTAAAAGGTGAAGGCTAACTTTGAAAAGTAATTAAAAACAAACCACAGTTTAAGCTGTCAAGATTGTTTGATTTGAATTATAAGTTTCTAAAGTGACTGAAAAATGTTAGTGTTCTCATCTGTAACCTGCAAGGTTGTTCTAGTTAACTACATCTAACTAAATAACTAAAACTAAAATTCAAAAATCATTTTAGTTAACTGAAACTAAATAAAAACTAAGCTTTACCAAAAAAAACCCTAAAACTATATAGTGCACTTACAAAACTCCCTGAAATAAAATTAAAATGGAGACAAAATACCCTTAATTTTAGTCTTTGACACAATTATACTGACACCCAACACCGACACTCAAGTCTGGGGAGAGTAAAATTGCCTGATCTGATTAGTTAAGACTTCACACAGTGGTAGTTTTATGTCTGGATTTATATTCAAACATCATCATTAAGTAAATAAAATTTTAAGAGAAGAGTAGCCTGTTTGAATATGTTTTTAAAAATGTATGACGCTCACTCAGCCCCGCCATCTATGCGCTAAAAACTAAAACTAGCACTAAAAATAATAAAAACTAAACTCAAATGAAGCATTTTTGCAAAATAAAAACATAACAAAATTAACAACCCAGCAGTCAAAACTAATAAAAACTAAACGGAAATTGAACACACAAAGTGAAAACGAAAACAAAATAAAAACAAATGAAAAATCCAAAACTATTGTAATCTTGGTAACCTGTCAGATAAATTTAACTGGGGAACATATCTTAGTGGTAGCTAAATATTTACTGTTTTTGTCCTTATGCACAGTGTTTTCATTTGCTCTTTTGTCTCGCCCTCTTGACTTCAACTGCCGAAGTAGTGATGCTAGAGTTCAGTGAGATTTTTTTCTGTTGCTGTCACATCGTGCGTGTGTCATTTGTTGGAAAATGATGCATTTTGGATGAAGCAGGTTAGAAGAAATGGCCCCGATATGACCTCCATTTTACAGAATGGTCAAAGGCATAATGAAAACTGCAGGAGGTAAAGACATAACCATACATATAATGTACACACACACACACACGCCGAAACACACAGGTCTACAGGTGCTTGAAGATGCACATATTCTCTGGCACATACATATCTTAAGATGTTTGGACTGTAAGGAAGTGCTTGAAATTCAGCACATAAAGGCTGAAATCAGACTGAGGTTTGCCGATTGCCTTCTATAGTCTAGAACATTCAGAAATGCAGTTCAACAAATACAATCAATTGAAACAAAACACTTCTGTATAAACTCATTACTGCATTCCAAAAAAGACCAACCTGCTCATTAAAAATAACATTTTAAGGATGTTATGGCATCAAACATTGACATTCAGAAGCATGCACAAGACAGCAAAGTAGGAAAACATGATCATCTGCCCTTTTTAAAAAGACAGATCCAGTCAGACCTTCTTTACAATTTTTCTAGATTTGACAATTAAAAATTATATTTATGAACGCTAGGAAAAAATTCTATCCTTGGCAGGCAAAAACAAATAAAAAATAATACTGAGTGATGCCAGTAAACTTCCACAATATATTATTTTTTTTTAATATAAATTTACTTTATTGATATCCAAAGGGGGAATCCTGGTTTATTCTCTGCTATTACGAGACATGTTACTGACATGCATAGGTCTAAAATATACATGTACAAACATGATATGGACATGCACTAATGGAGAGATGTTAGAGTCAAGATGCTGCACACAAGAGATTCCCCTAAGCTGTTGGGGTTTAGTGCCTTGCCATTTTGGCAGTACTCAGGGGGTGAATTGGTACATCTTTAGCCACCAGTTCCATTTCCATACTTGGATCAGTACCAGCAACCCACCAGTTCCCAACCCAAGGCCCTAAAGAGATACTGTGAATCAAATACCTAAATCTTAAGGCTGGCAACACAGGATACAATTTTGAAATCAAAAAAAAAATTTTTTGAAAATGTGGGAGACCACAGACTTAAGGAGGTTAATAGCCAATTTTTAACGTGAAAATTCTTTTAGTACACATGCTGTACAATTTGGCCAGACCATGAGACGATTAGAGAAGATTACCGAAAGTTCAAGCAGGAAGACTGCTCCATCGGCCTTCATTCATTCATAATCACTCATTCACATGTCTCCTTTTCTCCCACTGTTTTCTTACTCTGGTAATCAACTACTAACTGAAGCTCTGAGCCGATCCCATTCTGCCATGACCTCTTTCAATCCAATCATCATGCTGCTGTTATGTATTAAAATCTGTTCTCCTCTCCTCTGCAGTCAGTCTGTCATTTCCTCCTCCACCCCAGCCACCTCCATTACATCTCATCTATGTTCAGGTCCAGCTATTCTGTACCATCCTGTTTCCCTTCATTGCAACCTCAAAGCCATCTCATCAGTGTCTGGATCAAGCTCCTCAGAAATCCACGTTTTATCTTATCCGCTTTTTATCCACTACCAGTGTCTAGACTCCAGAGTGGGGGTATTCTGTCAGTCTCACTACCCCTTTCCTGGGTTTCTGTGGAAAAAACAAACAAACAAAAAAAAATCTCCATACGAGTCCTGTCTGTAAAGTTTAACGACACTTAATACAACAAAAGCAGCCTGTCAAAGTGAAAAAACTTTTTATGAATGCACAGGGGGCATCTCTGACTTTCAAAAATAATTTTCCCAGGAAATGCACTGTCTGTCTATTTTCAAGCTGCCACCTAAAGCAATGTCAGAATTTGCACATCCAGACCTCCTCTTCATCAAAAAATATGCAAAAGTGCAAATGTATCAGTAAAGCGAAGTTATTACTTTTGTCTATCAACATCAAACACCTTAAATATTCAGACACTCTGGATCTCAGCCTCTTTACCTGAGTTTTACAGTATAGGCATTGAAACTTGTAAAAGAAGGTGTCTCCTTTCTCTGGGACGCTTTCTTCTGTTGGTCATAAAGACGTGATAAATGCCAGCAAATAAACCATCTGTTTCCCCACAAACTGTCAATTAGAAGAGTCCCACCTTATCCATCACAGCGGTGCTATACTCTCACTGGGAACCATCGAGCAGCTGTAGGCCTCATCTGTGCACTTGCTGCTGCAGCTATAGGCAGCATGACGGGAAACCTCGGTGTAAGGCACAACAGATGTTTATGACTGTGTGTATCTGAGCCTGCGTGTATGCATCACAGGGTGTGATTTCTGCTATTGAATTTATGTATCAATGTGTGTCTGCACAAATGTGTGTGAGTGTGTGTTTGTGGACAACAATGCCATCTTTTGCCATCTGGATAATTGATCGTTTGCAATCATAAAAAAAAAATAAAAGGAGAGGATACGTGTCATAATTGGCCACTTCTTAAACGCCCAGTTTTTATCTGTTTTCCACGTCTGTTTTATATGTGTGTGTGGGGGAGTGGAGTGGGATGGGGAGAACTGGCAGTTGTCATGATGATTATGAAGAGGGTATTATGGGGAGGGATTATGCAACATCCTGCACTGTTCGAGGATAATTAGTGACCTGGGGGTTTAAGGTAATGTATAAGAGCTCAGAACACAAATACAGCTCTTCTTTAGGCCAAGACTCAAACTTTCATGTGTACTCTTTTAGGCTTTTATAACACTGAAAACAACAGTTTCCCCAGATCTGTGCCTCACTTTTCTTGCTCAGTCATGACCCTTTAGCTGTACATTTACTGTAGCATATACTGTATATCATTTAAAGAGTAAAGGGGTTTGTGTTCATATGTTGAGCTGTAACTGAAAAGGGTTATTTGCTGTAATCATAAAGCTGTAGGAAATAATTTTTCCATGCACTCTACTTAAACGTCATGTTTAATATAACTGATGGTTTGCAAAAAAATGCATCATGTCTTTAAAAGTCAGTTTCCAAAGCTAACATGTTTTTAGTTTTTAATCTGAATTTATAATCAAATATGACAAGTTAAAAAGTTTTGCATTCTTAAGTTAGGATAAAAAAACAAGTTCATGCTGTTTTGTGCTTGACCCCAAACACCTCCAGCTCCCCCGTGAGAAATCTAGTTCTGTCTGATCAGGATATGTGCCCACATAAAAAATGTTTCAAAAAGTATTTTTCGCCTTCGCCACATCACTAAAATCAAGCACATCTTGTCTCAAAGTCATTCAGAAAAACACGTCCATACTTTTGTTACAGCATAGCACTGTTTGCTGTCAGATTGCTGTAATTCTCTTCTAACAGACTGTCCTAGTGAGAAACTAAAGACCCTTCAGCTGGTCCAAAATGCTGCAGCATGTGCACTGACCAGAACCAGGAAAAGAGATCATATTACTCCTGTCTTAGCTTCTCTGCACAGGCTCCCTATAAAATCTAGAATATAATTCAAAATTTTTCGTCTTACTTACAAAGCTCTTCATGGTCATGCACCAATCTATCTTAGAGAGCTCTTTATCCCTCTAAATCATTGCCAAAATCCTGGCCTTCAGTCTCCAAAAGTAGTATGGGAGGTAGATCCTTCAGTTATCAGGCATCTCTCCTTTGAAATCATCTACCTGTCAGGGTCCAAGATGGAGACACTCTCTCTTCCTTTAGAGGAGAGTAGGCTTAAAACATTCCTCTTTGATAAAGCTTATAGTTAAGGCTGGCTCAGAACTGGACCAGCCCTTATGCCTCCTACAGACTGTGGGTTTTTAGCAGTCTTTAAGGTTTCTGGCATGCAACACTGTGCAGCATGAATCTCATATGACATCAGATTTAATAAGTGCAGACTGTATGATGGCAACTCCAACTAAACGCCACCAAATTGAAGGCTACGTCGTACGTCAGATTGCAAGAAATAGATGTAATCAGTGTGTGTCATCATTTCTACACCATGCCATGGTAAATAATTAAGCAAAGCAACAACAAAGCAATTGAAATTGTAGCATTCACATGCCAAGAAAACATCAGAGACAGTGAGTTCCCTTCTTGGTGAAATCCCAAAAACTTCTGCTGTTCTGTCTGTTTGGTGTCAGACTCTGACTTCATCATTCCCTGCAGATTTTTACATACAGCAATGAGGAGTGATGAGATAAAATCTTAAACAACCCTGTCAGAGCCAACGGGTGGATGCTGGGGTGGAGGTGAGTTTGAAGCGAGAGCGCAGTGCTGATCCAGGGCAGAGCAGGTAATAGCAGAGCAGAGGAAACCTTGCAGCTTAAATAGACTACTGAATTAGGAGGATGTGACTCATAAGATGCATGTCAGGAGCCCTGTTTAGAGCCACAACCACCATGATTGGTCATCTTTTGTCTGGGACAGCCCAAAATTGCACAGTGTATACCAGGCTTCAGTTAGTTAGGCTGCTATAGGTTTAGACTGTAGAGGGTCATGGCAGACTTCTCTCTCTCCTCCTCTTGCTCTTTAATCTGTATGTATTCATATCATATTACTGCATATTACGTGCTGCAAGTCTTTATGTTCTAGTTAACTACTAGTTACTGTCTCATTCATTACCCAGTAACTCAGTAACTAAGCAAATTTATGTGTACCTTATTTAAGCCTTTCCCTGGCTTTCAATAAACAACATCATTTGCCCTCATCATTTGCTATTGTCTTTTTAATTCAGCTCTGTTTCCAGCAATATCTGTCCATCCAGCCCCCTCTCCTCCCTGCTCTCTCCGTCTCGCCCCTCCTCATCCTCCTCTCTTGTTCTCAGATGGTTTCCTGCACTCTCTGCCTGTGCATTATGTAGATAACCCGGGGACGCCATATATCCCAGGCAGGTCAAACGGAGGTTGCAATCACACACTGTGACAGTGGGAGCCAATCCCAGTCCATCATGGAGGAGGGGAGGAGACTGCTCTTCTATGGGTTTAGCTGAGGTCTCCATCGCCCATCAGACAATAAGTAGAGAGGGGGAGATGGACATGTGAGGAGGAAGAGGTGAAAAAAGAGGGATGTGAAACTCTGATCATGGATGGAGAAAGGAGAAAAACAAGAGGGCAGGCAGAGTGTGAGTTGCAGAAATGATTAGAGAAATGGAAGTGTGACGGAGGCAAGGAGACGAAGAAGAGATGTGTTTTTGTTTCGAAAACATGCATCACACACATCACAGTATCTGCAGCGTCATCATAAAGCCATTTAACAAATGTTTGAATTTTGATTTTTCTGTGACAAAGAGATGAAAGAGAGAATTCACATTTCTGTACCTGTTTGTTTCACATGGACTGAATAAAGTCATTTGGTCACAGAAATTTAAAGGCTAGTGTTAAAGAAAAGGTTCAGATATTGGTCTTAATTGTTCAATAGATAATGTGTAAAGCAATGATTCTCAACGTTGGGGTCAGGACTCCATTGGGGGTCGTAAGACCCTGAGAGGGGGTTGCCAGATGCCTTAAAAACGAAGAATACTTAAATAATTTCAAAATATTTTACCATTTTTTATAAAAATATATGTATGAAATCAGTTAAATGTAAATAAAACAGTCATTTGGTGAGATTTATGCTGAGATCAAAGTAATGTTGAAAAAGCTGTAAAAAGTAAGTTCACTCAGGCCTGCCAACAGAGGTGGAGCTGGCTGGACCCCTGACAAATCCCAGAGAATGGGCCTTCCCCAGCTGAGATTTATTGATCATATCATGCATGTGTGTTTTATCTTTAGGTTTGGTGCTAACATCCTGGATAACAGTGACTTCATTTTGGAGCTGAAAAGTGTTTCAAACTGTTAATAGGTTCTAATGTTGACAGTATATATTTGTTCCACTATTTACCCATTTTTCCCACCCAATTTTGCAACTATTATTACGTTTTGCTGACTATGGACTAGGATTGGGAGGTATCCATTTTTAAATACCGTCATACCCTCCCCAAATTTCGCCGGGGTATACGGTATTACACCCCCCCCACCCCAACCGATTAACTTCATCTATTTAACATAAAAAAGCAGTAAAAAATAAATTTAACCATCTTTTTAACCCTTCAATGGTTTTAATTGTACCTGGCTTTGCTGCTGCTGCAGGATGTGCATGTGTGGTTATTAATAAACTTTATAGTTTTTTATCACTAATCTACTCTCAGATTAAAATACTTTTAAACTCACATGGTCATGGATCACAGTACAGCCACCAGTGCGCGTTTCACAGTTTGCCTTTACAGAAAACTGTACCGTGGCACCATGCAGCAGACCAGGCCACGAGTGTCTATGTGCCGGTATGTACGCATGCGTTTGTCGTTTGCCGAATTGGCCCGACATCATTACTCTTGTCATCACCATTAAGGCATCTACATACACACACTGTGGTGCTGCTGGTGGGAATGGATACATGCTACGTTTGCTTTTTTTATGCAGTACCGTCTTCATGACGGTAATCAAAGCAATAATGTGGCTATTAATGAATACCCCGGCATATGGTTTTACTGCTCATTCCTAGCTGGAAGTGGCTTAAAGTTGAAGCCTTTATTTTAACACCTCACAGGTAAGCAGAGTTACAAGATCAAATCATCCCTCGTCTCCTTTTCACCCCTCTCTCTCTCACTCTCTCTCTTTCTCTGCATAATAACCTGGCCGATCTCTTTACCCTATTGTACGAGGATAAATTAAAATAATAATCCACAATTATACTATTATGCAGTACCTATGAATGTGAACAATGTCCCGTGTGCTTCAAAACACATCAAGATATGCCTTCATTATTTATATCCATATTGTGCAGTCTGGTGAGCTCCGTCATGCTGCAAGTTTACTTTACAGGAAGCTTATACAACATAACGCAGAACTTTACAGCTTGAAATAACTTAGAAACATCTATAAACTAGGTTTCCCAAAAAATTTGGTTAGAAAGTTCAGATGTTTTTAAAATCTGTTGATGGGGTAATTATGCTCGACTTTGCTGCAGCACGCAGCACCTGTGATTATTAATAGCCTAAACGTTAACATTTCTCATCACTGATCTACACTTAGAAAGAAGAATTAACATGTTTAAACTCACGATACCAAGGATCACATTACAGTCAGCAGGGCACTTAAAAACTTTGACTTCAGACAGGACCACACCACTGTGCCAGCACTGTACCAGGAAGCCAGGCCACTGCATGCAGCGCACGAGTTTAAATACACCAATTTAGCACTGAGCACCTTAATCTTTTGCCAAATTGAAATGAAATCATAAGCAGGATATCATTTATCATGTTAAAGTATCTTCACACACTTGCAGTGGCACTGCTGGTGGAGAGAGACATATTTTTAAGGCATCTCATCACATGGCACCTTCCTAATGATGGTAATTGAAGCAATACTGTGGCTATTTTTAATACCCAAGTATACAGTAAAAAATTAACACCAACTCCAACTTTGGAACCATTTTTGCCTCTTTTTACCCACCTTTGCCACTTTACACCAATTTTGCAAAATTGTTACACTTTGTTGCCACTTCAAACCAATTTTTGTCCATTCTAAACCCTTTCCACCACTTTTTCTGCTTATTGTTGCCTCTGTTATTGGAACTGTTCACACCTTTTTCCATATTTAACACCCATTTTTGTCTATTTTAACCACAATTCACTCTTTGTTATGCCCATTTATCGCAGTTTAATCAATTTCTGCCAATTTCTGCCTATTTTTCTGTCTCAGTTTACCCCTTTGCCAGATTAAACTACTTTTCCCACTTTCAAATTCCATTTCATCAAATTTGCAACACATTTCTGCCACTTTTGAGACCTTTTTTTTATATATACAAAATTTTATTCCCATCTTTGCCACTTTAACTCATTTCTGCTACTGTTAAAATCCTATTTAACCTCCTTTTCCACAATTTTTTTTTTTTTTTTTTTTTTGCCATTTTTTACCCATTTTGGCAATTTTTAATCCCATTGTAATTCTGTTTTTAAGAATGGGGGTTTACATTTTTAACTACACTACAGCACCAATGAATACAAAATCTGTTGCTTTGATAAGAGAGGTTATTTTTCAGATATGGATATCATCACTTAACTTTATAATGGATCATGATACTGCTGACCTCCATTAGGACCCTAGTTTGGCTGGGCCTCAGAAAGCTCTCCCCTTTATCCCCCTTATGGGCCTTATGAGCACCCCAAATGTAAAGCAGCACAAGACATATGTAGAAGTCACTGTGGATGTGGTTTAAACACTGTCCTCTCTACTGTTGGTCATTTGCTTATCCACATCATTTTTCTGGAGCTTCAGATGGACAAGATCAGGGATGTATGATTAAACTATGAGTCACTATACAGGGTGTGAAAGAGACAGATTTCTATTACTCTCTTTTTTAAACCTATCTGCCAATCCATCACAGAAAGGATTAATCTAAACCTCTCTGAAAGATGCAGATCACCACTGCACTCCTGGCATTTCCTGTCTGCCACTTTAGAGAAGTGCATTTGGTCAAATATTCACAGAGGCCTCTCACTCTGGTGCACATCTGTACAGAACTGAAGAAGCTGCAGGTAGGAGTGCATGCAGAGGTTAACAAACCTGTTAGAAGTCACATCCCAGAGAGAGAAAGCACAAAAAGGAGCAAAAAGAGAGGGGGAAGGAAAGAGGGAGATGCAGAAGGAGAGAGGGGAAACACTACTTAAACAATGAGTGTTCTTGCCAGTTCCCTTAGAGTGCAACATGGAGTATTTACTATTACTGTAAGTGTACATCGGCCCTTGTGGTCTTAAAACAAGCCCAGGTCAAGTCAGGTATGGGAGCATATGCCGGTTCCGCACTTCGTGTCAACCTTGGTTTTGTACTGCTCTGGCCTCCTGATGCCCAACCTCCAGGTCCATGTCCTATCTCTTCAGGTATCCTACCAACTGCCCTCTCCATGATGCACACAGTAGCCCCCAGTGTCTGGACCAGCCCACAGGGTCCTGGGAACCCAGTATGTGGCCTGGGAAAGTGTGTCTGTTGCATGTATTAGGCAGCTCACAATTGTTGGTCTTGCCATTGATACCCAAAGATGCACCAAAGAGAAGCTGTCATAAAGGAATCCAGCCGGTACCTCTGGCCATAAGTCAGTGTCCACTCCTCACAAGAGTTAAACAAGACTGGAAGAACCAAGGACTGAAAGGCTCTGATTTTTGTCCACTTGCTCAGATACCAGGAATGCCACACTGTCTTGAGATGAAAATGCAAATAATTCGGAGGCTAATTTTGTCGCGTCTTTCTATGCACATCAGGAGCGACACCATTTTGCGAATAAAATCAGCATATGAATAGGGTGTGTCTGTCATGGCAGATGCTATGCGAAGACAAGGCTAGTTACATCAATAGCGTAAGGATTTCTCTGGCTTTGAAAACTGTTGGAGTTATTTGAAGTAATGTAAGCACTCCATGTAAAAATACTTGATGGTTTTTTGAAATAATTATGTGCATTTCAGTTCAGTACTCTTAATATTGCACCTTTAAAGCCTTTTTTTTCTTCATTGCTGTTGTTAATGCTGTATGCATTATCTGAGATTTAATATTTGTGATCATTTCTGCTCCTCTGCTGCTGTTCTTCAACTCAGATAATGTGCATGTGAAAGGTATACAGTCTGTGTGCTACTGGGTAAAAGTGTGCAAGAGAGAATAAAGCTGATTACACAGGTAGGTTTTATGTGTGTGTTTACATGTAAAAGTACAACAGAATATCTGTAAACCTGTGTTTCACATAAATATCATCATGATTTATTGAGTTTCTACTCCATTAAAACAATCTTTCTCTCAGAATAGTTTTTCCCATGATTCTTTTGTTATCTTTGCATGTTTTGTCATCTCTGTTTGTCTTTTAAACCATATTTGTTTTTCTCGTGGTCCAATCTAAGCTTTGTCTTTCTTTTTGTCTGAATTGTTTGCTTTTCTTTGCTGCTGTTTTTTGACTCTGTCATGCATTGATTTCTATTTGTTCTCTTTTCACGTTGATTTGTTTGTATTTAGTCATTTGCTTTTTTTTTTTTATTTCTGCCCTACTGACTATGTGGGTTTCAGTCATGCTTTGTCTTTTCTGCCTTTATCTTTTATCTTGCATGATTCATGTTTTTTGTAACTTTCAGTCTTCTTTCTTCTTGTAGGTTTTTTTTTTTATTTCATAGTCAGAGAAAATCCACTCCACCTGTTCACAGCGATCCAGAGGCTGCGGGTGTTGTATCGTGTTCCTCTGCTGCCCCTTGTGGGGTCACAGCGGTGTGGAGTCTCTCAGAGGAGAGGAAGGAGCAGACAGGCGGAGAGAGAAGAGGAGAAGGCAGTGGTGCTGCTCCCTTTTTTCATTGGAGATGGGGAAGCCACTGTGTCTCTTTCTCTATTAATATATTTGTTTCTTTTTTTGCTAAACATTGGGCTGATTTTTGAACTCTGCAGCTTAACAGTCACTGTGACTTTCTTGAGATTTGATGGGTACAGGAGAAAGCCACATGAGAAAATAGAAACAAAGTATTAGCATTATCCCCAGTAGATATACAGAATTAGTCCAAAGTTTTAGGAGAATGGATAAGAAGAGTTGTTCTCCCAGCATGAACCTTTTAATTACTATTATTATTTGACTTGATTAGAAATACAGCAACAACAAACTCAAATAATTCTGAAACTCAATACAAAATATTAAATATTACAAGACTTTTTCTCTGCTATTACTATTAAACTCAACATTTGAGCAGTGTTCTTCTGCTTTTAGTTGTAGAAACTTAGCACAGCTGTCACACACAAACACATATAATGCATGCTGTATTAAGAGCCAATACATATTTTAACATCTAGCAAATATGATGTACTGTTTCTTTAAAAATCAGTAGTGTTCAGTGTGATCTAATGATGTTTGTTTAGTCACAAATTGTAGTGATGATCAATACCACACAGGTTTGTCTGTGTCCTGATGTCTCTTATTAAAATGTTTGTTTTGAGGGTTGTCACCAGAGAGATGGAGGAGGAGATGGTTCTGCTGGATGTGCATGAAGGAGAGTTGACAATCTTCTCACTGTTTACCCAGTGAGGGGCAGCCACCGTCCCTCTATATGTCGACTTTTCCCTGATTGGAGTCATCCCAGCCGTGTACGGATTAATATTTAATGTTGGAGAGAGAAAGAGAGAGAGAGGGAGAGAGAGAGAGGGAGGGATGTGCAAAGCCAGGCTGCTGTTTATTTAGGATATTGTGAAAATATGAGGGGAAATTTGCAATTTTATTGGTTTTCTGCAACCGTAAGAGCTGTGTGAAAGCTCCGTATATTTTGTGTGTGTCTGTGTGTGTGTCAACTGCTTTAGGAGTGTGTGTCTGTGTGTGTGTTGGCCATGCCTGCTGTGTGTGTGCACTCAACAGCTCTGGTGACCTTCAGCCCCTCGGTCTGTATGTACACCCTCTTTGCAGACCATACTGCCTCCATTGAGATGCATACACACACAACGATTATTCAGTATATGCCAAGTTTTAATAATTATTATTCCAAGGATTTAAGTATATAAAATAATACAGTAGTTGTTTTTAAATTATCATACGTGTTTTGTGAAAAATAACAATATTGTGTCATATACATTACTGTAAATGTGACCCATAAGTGCACTTCAGATTCATTATACTAAAGATAAAGAAAGAAAGAAAGAAATGCATACAAGTAAATGCATTATATTATACCTAGAAGTTTTCTTTGTTAATAGAAAACAAAAAACAAAACAAAACAAAACAAAACAAAACAAAACAAAATTGCCAAGTTTAAAGCAACATGACGTAGGAATTTTGTTTGGTGTGCTTTGGCACTGACTGAAGGTCTGTAAATGCAAATACAATGTCATTAACACATATAGGGCTAATGGACAATGTGAGGGGCAGTGTAGCCAGCAAACACTGTGAGAAGCAGAAGAGCTACTGTATGTCTACTGACAGTGCAGTAGTACTTCTGGATTGTGGGCAAATGGGACTTTTATATAACACAACAGTGAAGAACTCCAGACGGAGGGAAAGAAGTGATTTCTACATAAAGAAGCCCGATCAAAATGCCAATTTTTTTCCTGTTTTCAACTCGTCCAAAATGCAGCAACAAGAATCCTCACAAGGTCAAAAAAGACAGACCACATAACGTCTATTCTTCCCTCCCTGCACTGACTACCTGTCACCTACAGAATCAATTTCAAAATCCTTCTGTTTGTCTATAAAGCACTAAATGGCCCCTCCTACATCACTGAGCTCCTGTTCCCATACCACACCATCAGAGAACTGAGGTCATCCAACAAACAACTCCTGTCTGTCCAGAGAACAGGACAAAATGTTATGAAGACAGGGCCTTTTCTATCCTTGCCCCAATTTTTTTTTTTCCTGGACAACCTGGGTTCTAAGGATATATGAGCTGCAGTAATGTCACTTGATGTTTTATTAAAGTTGTGGGCCAACAGAGATAAAAGAAAAACTAAATGGAAATTAAAACTCAAAAATTCTTAATGTGTGACACGCAATAAATAGTAATGACCAAGACTTTGTTTTCATCAAATTGGTGTGACACTTGGTGACCAAAAAATTATTTAAAAAAATCATTCTGTGACAAGAAGTGCTTAAAATTTACACTTGTACTTCTTGTGGTAGCCTTATTTGAGCCATTACTCAAGCAGTTCCTGTCTGCAGTGACACAGAGGGCCACATCACAGGCTCTGTCTCTCTTTCTCTCCATTATGAGCTATTCAGGCAGTTTCCTACAGGATCTAAGAGTAATGTATGCTCAATTTGACACACTCTGAAGGAACAGGCTGTCATTTGTGGTGACAGCTCAGTCACAATGCATTATGGGATACAAAATAGACAACACGGCAGATAGTATTAGGCAATAGCGCAAAAATGATCTAAATATGAATTGAAAAATGATGACAGATGTTCAATGTTAGAGTTCCTGGTGTCAGATTAATTTTAAAAGACCCCAGAAAGTTACACAAGTTCCAGGCTTGCTATAAAATCCTCCCTAATGGCTATGATGGTGTAGGTTCCAGAGAGGAAAAAAAGAGTAAGTGACCACGATTTATGATTCAAAGTTATCTGACTTTTTGTAACCTGTGTTTCCTCTTGTCCCATATTACAATGTTGGTCTCAGAAGATTAAATACAGATCAAATAAGGAAAAGATGGAAAAAGAAAACTGGCTCTCAAATTTGCTCCTGTGGTTTCCTTATGAGTTAGCTTGTAGGACTCATTCAGGAACAGCACATAATTACTCTGTCACTTACCCCACAATGTTTATTTGGTTGATAGTATAACATAGTTGCATTAAAAGAATGTTTATGATAAAACAAGGGGGAAAAGCTGTTAAAGTGGCATAGATAGCCTCTCAGCCTGATTTGCCTATAGATGTGTAGTAGGAGGTCTGCACAGCTAAGTCATATGTGATTTCGATTGCCTCCATGCCAGGAAAATTGATTAACCTGTGAGAAAAATAACATACCTGATTTATGTCAACATTTTCTGATGCAGGTCCAAATAGTGTTGTGGCACACTAGCTGTTCTTCACTCCAATTCATTCTTCACTTCCTGCCCCTAATTTGGCTGGCACATCGTTAGAATCAAGTGACTGCAAACAACCTGTTAATAGTAGCTAAACACTACAGTGAAGACGCTCATAACATGTTAGATGAAGGTTTGTAATCTTAAAAAGCTAGCTTGTAGATCAACAAGTTAAGGGACAAGTGTGTGGCTTAAGTTGTATTTATTTATTTATTTGTTTGTTTGTGTGCAAAGTTGAGACTTATCTTGGGTTTACATGATTTCACTGCACCAGGTAAAGCTGTTAAACATGAGACAATATTAACAGCCGAACTTTACATCGCAATTTATTCTGAATTATATCTGCAGGGATGTTGCAGAAAAAAATAATACACAATTTAATTCTGTTGGACTGCAGTGATAAAGGATTCATGATACAATCATCTACTTGGTGTCAGTCAGGCATACAGAGCAGATTTTGGCTGCATTACTTTCCCATGGTGTCCATTTCACTGTGGGATAACTTGATCTTTAACCCCTGAGCTTGTAGCCTCAGCAGCTTGAGACGAAATCGCTCACTGAACCAAAGGCGTGTACAGGTCACTGGTGTTTTCTATCCACTCACCAGGATGAAAACAACCCCCACGTGCCTCACAAGCTGAATGAGAGGGCGAGAAAAGCAGAGACTGGGAGACACAGAGCCCAGCCTGTAAGACGAGGAGCAGGGATGGGAGGAATCAGGGGGCAGACGGAGGCAATTTCACCAACTCTAACTTCCTCCGCAAAATTACGGCTAAATGGAAAAATAATGGAAGTGGCATCATTGGCCTCCTAGCATGGCGCTATTAGTATGCCGGTGACATGGAGCGCGGAGACCGACAGCAGTTATGTATTTTTGCAAGTATGCATATAATTTATTGTGGGGAACACAATTTACATGGGTAGTCAATGCCTGTTTTATGGGCTCACAAATAGATGTATGAATTGAAGCATATAATGGCGGGGAGCAGCAGGCACAAATACATTCTAAATCTTCCAAATGTGTTCCACGAAAAATGTAACCAAGGAATATAAAACAAATTAATTCTTGCATGTGCTATGTATTGGTTTTTGATTTACTAATCTAATGGAGGAAAATTTGCCCTCACTGTGTGGCCGGGTGTGTGGGTGTGTCAGCTGACATTTGGTGCTGATTCTGCACAAACAAATGATTGAGCCACATTTAATATGGACAGAATATGAGGAGGAATACTCACTGAATAAATGATCTCACTGTTATAGTTGTTTTATATGTAGTTTTTCAATAAAACTTTTTGAAATCTAAATGTAAGTGATTCATTTGAAAATTTTTGAAAGGTTCATTTTCACCCAGGAAGCCTCGAACCTTGCAAAGCATGTAGATATGCCCGTTTCCTGGTTTCTCACTGGTGAATCCATCTTGCAAAGCCGTTAGAAAGTGACAGGACTAATCAGCAAAGAGGGGCAGTACTTTTGGGCACGGCGGAGTCATGACATAAGCAAGCAGCAGCAAGAGACTGGTGTCATTATGGTGTCATTATGGCGGAAGACATTAGCATGGATGCTGCTTAAGCGCCAGTTTTACCAGAACTTGACGACATTTCTTCATTTAAAGAAGAACAAAGAACAGCATTGAGTTGTTTTCTTTTCATAAACAACAAAAGGTGTGTACTGACATGTCTAAAGTCGCCATGGTTCGCGTTATGCAGTTCTATTTGGAGTTTATTCCTCAGTAGCTCTGCATGCACACCTTGTCGCACGATGTCACGTTGTTTCATTGCTCTAATTGGCCCGTAAAGATGTGACAGACAGAACATTCATCCAATCACCCTCCGAGTTTTTTTCAAACTCTGTCCTTTCCCAAACACTGTATGTAGATGGTGTGTCAGGTTAGGAAGCCTCTGTGTTTTTACTATTTTGCAATGCAATGTTTGATGACATGCTCTTCTGCTTTAGCATATCTGGTTAGCTGTTTTGGTCTATGGGATTGCTGTCAGAGACAGCGACAACAAACTAAGCTAAAACAAAACTGAAATGAACGATGTTGACTTGAGTGACTATGAGATGCTGTTCACTGTGCATTTGAAGGATTTTTTTTATGACCTGCAGTACACAGAGGAACAACTTCTGCAGATGGAGACAGGAAGAAAGAAAGAAAGAACTAGAGAAGCACTCAGAGAGCGCAGACCTCCACCATTAGCCCTATCTCCCAATTGTGAGGAATCCTTTAAAAAAAATTCCTGGATCCAGACAGTGATCCAGATCACTCCCAAAATCTAATCAGTTCTTCCTTATGCCATTTCTGACATTTCCTGAAAATTTCATCAAAATCCATCTATAACTTTTTGAGTTATGTTGCTAACAAACTAACTAACAAACAAACGAACAAACCCTGCTGATCATATAACCTCCTTGGCAGAGGTAAAAAGGAGAGAAACTTTATAGGAGACTGGTGAAACAGGAGAGAATCCCAAGTTACCTGATGGTGAGGGTGTAAAATGTGAGCCCATGCGAATAAAAAAGGAGAGCTACTGCTGTCATGAGTGGGACTTCACAGCACTTCTTCAGGACGTTTCTAATGGAGGATAGTGGCTCATAGACGTCCGTAGCCCGCATCACTCCCCATCCAGAGTTCCCTGCCTTACTGAGTGCTGCTGTCTTACAGACTTTCTTCAACTTTCTGAAGATACATTGAAGAAACCGACCATTTACACATTTATACATTTTGACTTCTAGGTCAAGGTCTGGAAAATAAACAGAGGACCATGCACAGAATGCCTTCTCTGGTTAAGGTTAGTTTGAGGTGTATGCGTGCAAGAGTAAGTCATTCCTCAGCAGCATAAACTACAGGTTAATCTGACTTTGAGACATATGATGGAGTATAATTTGCAATTGACTTTGAAAAGTCCTTGAAAAGTTTCTTCTGCATACTTTGGTTGGAAAAACAACATTATTAGAAGTTTATTGCTATTTTTATCTGTGCAAAAAAAAAATTTAATGGGGGGGGGGGCATTTTTGGCAAGTCAAAATTAGTGCCCTCTAGTGGCACTGGAATACAGATAAACCTTGCTCACAAAGTGATAGGGAGCATTTGCTTAGTGACTTGATTTTGGAATCAAATGAATGCAAACAGATGCAATGATAATCTTTATATTTACTGTCAAAATTACTCAGAGGAAGGAGACAGTTTCAGGGTATTCATTCTGTAAAATACTGTACTTTAATACTGTTACACATTAAGAAATATGTAGGAGTGCATGTACAAAATGGCCCAGTGACCTCAAATTATACTCACTTAAGGCAGCAGTGTTTAAACTGTTTAATTTGTTTGTTAAACTACATTGTCCCACCATTGTAGTTTAAGTATGGTGCACCTAAAATGACCAAATAGCAACATTTCAAGTATCAGTACAGATCTCATCTTCACAAGTAACCTCTAACTCCCCTGTTAAAAGACTTCCCTGTGTCATGGTGTCTCTTAACAGTCAACACTCCATAAGCGCTGGCTGAAGTTCAGCATACTGTATACACCTTTATGGTTATGCCAAATACTTAGTACTCCATAATCAACATTTAAACACAGTGTAAATATCTTGGCTTCCCTTGCTTGGTAACCCAGTCTTGCTAACATACAGATAAACAATGTTTTCCTCAGTTTTTGCCCGTAAAAGACGTCTCCACACAGTCCTACAATAGTTGCAATTTATGAACAAGGCTTTGTCACTGTCCTATCTATCTTCAACAATGACAGCCCCCTCAGAAGGTTATGGCTGTCCAACAGTGACCCAGGAGCAGCAAAAGCCATGATGAATTAAGAGATAAGACACCTTCAAACCCTTAGCCTCAACTACCAAAGGCAGAGTGGGGGGCATCAAAAGCATTTCAGCAACACAAGAGAGAAAGGTGGGTTGCTAGTGAGCATGTATAAGGGTCACAATTACTTTCCCAAAATCATGCCAAGAGAAAGAGATGTCTGGCTGCTTAAGCTCAAGAGATGTAGGGAGGGGGCAGGTTAGGATTCTAAAAGCGGATGTTGTTAATGCATTAGCCTGTTAAGGGTTTACATCACTCACATAAAAAACAGGGCAGCAGACGAGCCCACAACATAAATCCTGCTCAGCTGAGACCTTAGGAAGAAAAGAGGAAGAGGAGATGAAGGGATTTGTCCTTGAGTGGGAGAGAGTGAGAGGGCTTTAAACGGTCAACCAGATATTTTGGTATAAAGATACAAGAAATCATGAAGGGAATTTAACATAGGGAGCTCATCAATACAAAAAATGTATTTGCTGAATCTGGGAATCTGTACATAATAGTTACTATATGTTTTGGTCTGTGCCTTATTAATGCTTAACATTAACATTTGAAGGACAGATGCCTTTATAACACTAAAAGCAACAATTTGTAACTTCAAAATAGTCAATCAAAAATCACAATAATTTTCAACAGGGGGAAAGGAATCCCAATTCCTGCCTGCTTTATTTAACCTTGGAAGTGGGCCATAGTTCTCTCACAGGAGTGCAGCTTTATGGTAACAGTTCACACACCAACCTTACATTAAAAAGAAGCCAGTTAGCCTGTCTGTACATTTTGATGGAGTGGTTGAGGTTATGAGATTGACAAAAACATTGTAGGATGAAACTAAGAGGGGAAAAAATAGAGCAAAATTAAATAAGAAGCCACACAAAAAGCAACAACAGCTGAGTGTACATCCCTGCAGATTTTATTCACAAGTGACTGTAACATTACTGGCTGTACTGTACTGTCACGTTTGTCTGATCGGTAACAGTTTCACTGGGTGCAGAATTCATCTACACCAATTCATAAAAACATCCATCTAACACCAGAGAGTTTTCTCTTTCAACATTGATCTCCAAGTTCCTTTTGTGAATCTGAAACATTACAAACCTGTCTCAGCTAGTGCAATAAATTACCCTCTCCAATGGAACCATTTAGCCATGACCTCCAGGCATCATGATGGCGCCTAATCCCAAAAGTGCTTGATGGGGCTGAGGTCAGGGCTGAGTCTGTGCAGGCCAGTCAAGTTCTTCCACACTGAACTTGATCTGTTCACTGATGCACAGTAATGTTGGAAGCATTGTCAGAGCAGAGCATTGTCCAAACTGGCTTGGTGTGCTGAAGCATTACGCTTGTCCTTCACTGGCAATAAGGGGCTTAGCCCTAACCCTGAAAACAGCCTCATACCATTATCCCTCCTCCACCAAACTTCACACCTAGCACAATGCAGTCAGACAGGTAATGTTCTCCCTGTGTCTGCCAAACCCAGACTCAGCCATCTAACTGCCAAACAGAGGAGCATGATTTGTCACTTAACAGAACACGTTTGCATTGCCTCACAGTCCAGTGTCAGCGTGCTTTACACCACTCCATCTAATGCTTGGCATTGAACTTAATGATGTGAGGCTTGCATGCAGCTGCTTGGCCATGGAAACCCATTCTATGAGGATCCCGCCACACAGTTTTTGTGTTTACATTAATGCAAGTGGAAGTTCAGAACTCTTTAGCTATGGAATCAGCAGAGCTTTAGAGCTTTAACGCATAATGGGCCAAAGCATTCGTTGACCCCGCTCTGTGATTTTATGTGTTGTTCCGCTTCATGATTAAGTTGCCGTTGTTCCTAAACACTTCCACTTTCTACTAATATCACTTCCAGATGACGATGGAATAACTAGCAGGAGTAAAATTTCACAAATTGCCTTATTGCAAAGGTGGCATCCATCACAGTACCATGCACAAATGTTTGCAAATGAAGACTGCATGCTTGATTTTATCCACTGGTTGCAACAGGTCTGATTCAAACACCTTTATTTAATAATTAACAGGTGTGGCTGAATAATTTTCTCCATAAGATGTATCTGCAGGATATGGAACAAGAGTTTGACATTATGCACTGAGATCATACATAACCTGTTTAACTTTGTTTCATTTTGATGTAGTGATTGAGGCTTCAGCTGATGCAAAAGCAACCAGCAGAAACAGACTGAGATCTCCAGAGCTGAAACAGAAAAACTATAGTCCATGTAAAAAAAGAAATCCTGGTACTTATTTTAGCAAACAGGTCATCAAACTGGGCTCAGGTCAGACTCAAGTAATGGGAAGCATCGGGAAAGTTCTTTTAGACACAGTTCATGGAGGAAGAGAGTTCAGCCTGCTGCTGTGTGCATCTTTGGAGATGTTATAAACTCTTATATGATGGTATTAATATTCCATTTTATCTACAGATCCAACAATGCACTGGAACAACTTAATAGTAATGATAATGATAATAATAAAAATAATTCAAATCCATCAGTTGGACATTAGCCACTCACGGGGGACTGTGCCTAATCTATCAATGCATTTTAAATACACCAAAGCCAATGATTTTAAAGATTAAGACTTTATAGTTAATATGCATCTCCAACTCCCTCCTTTTTAACCACTGTCCCAGAAGATGCACACCTTTTCTCCATTATGGTCAGCTCAGCCAGCCATGTCCTCCTCCTCTCCTCCTTGTTCGCCCAAATCCTCTCTCATTCTGCCTGCAAGACTGCAAGACTGATCCTCTCTCTCTCTCTTTCTATCTCTCTCTCCCTCTTTCTCTCCAGGCAGACACCTGGCCAGGCTCAGGCGATCAATACCCTGCACGGCCCTGCAGGAGAACGCTGTCAGCTGACACTCCACATCCATGCTGCTTTGACCACCACAGCACCATCAGTCAAACTCATAACACTCACACAATTCATACAACCCTACCACACACACAAAAAGATAGTGTATTGCAAACTGAGAAAAAAACGAACATAACGCAAGGCAAAGCTTAGCTGAATCTTTAAAAACTGTTTTAAGGATCACGTTGACTTAATATAGCAAGAAATACACTAGAATAAACTACGTTCTAACTCAGTTCCTTTTAACACACAGCCAACCAATGATAGTATTAGTTTAGTTTAATTTAACTGTCTCAAACAAGAATATAAAATATAAGTAAGATAAAAGCGCATCCTGTGGTATGGAGGCCTACTACGATATTGCGCTTCTGGTACCATTACATATCTGGCGTATAGCTTTCAAAATATATTAATACCAGGAATTTCTACCCTCTCTGCTTTCACATTCAGTGGCTTTTTAAAAAGAGCATTGAGAAGTTGAGGAGAGGAAAAATAAGCCAGTGGAACTTGCTGCTCCTCTGTTATAAATACTGGATCTTACTTTTCTTTGTGTTTTGTTGTGCCTGTTTTTCTCTTCTCTGTTAGATTTCCTAGTAAACAGTTTTGAGCCTTACTGGCACCTAGATTGACATGTTAATGTTGCCATTTGTGGTTTCCTTTTATCTCCATTCATAAGTTTGGGACAGACACAAATACTGTTAGACCCCTTGTACTGACACAGCTTTGTCAGGTATGCAGCCACCTGTCCAGAAGTTGGAGAGAAACAGAAACTGTGCAGATCGTTCCGGCATTTACTAGTGAAGGATTACTTTTATAAAAAAGTAACTCTGTGACAGATATGTTAAATTGCAGAGATAACATATAAACACATTACCCACAGCATTGCATCTTGGTACATGTAGATGTACCAAGATGTAATAGTACAATTAGTAATTAGTAATTTTTTTTACTTATAAAGCATACGTAGGAAAGTATAAACCAGTTTGACTGACTGATTCAAAGCATGGTGAAAATGTCCTTTAACAATTGTCAAATTTATAATTAAAGCCCGTTTTTGGGAATAAGTAAAGAACCCAAGACTTATGCAACATTCAGAATCAGGCTAAGACTTTATATGTCACTGAGTTTTCAAATAACAGTCCACACACACACACACATAAGGATACGTGAGGGTGCACAAAAACTCACACTAATGCAAACACACAATAATACTACATCCCCCCTTACATACACACCAACAGTCTCAGCCCTTATCAATCTTTAACCAGGCAATTTATCTCACTGCTGTAGAGGGTCCTGCAAAATAAACCAAACAATTAAAGGTCTTAGAGATTAATAATACATTTCGACATCAGGTCCAGCTTTATTACTTTCACACTCTGCTTTCATCTGTTGGTGGGAGGTTTTTCCTCATGGTGAGGTTCATAACTGTTTACTGGTCCTCCCACATTTCTTCTTCACAGCTGTTAATTGAATTAATCTGAAGTTATGTTAAATTCAGTTCATTAACTACTTCCTGTATAAGGTGTCAGTACGTATTAAATTTACTTAAAGACAATTTTCATGGCATGCGGTGGTCATGAAAGGGTGAAGGTCATGCAGCACAGTGTGACCTCTAACGCTACAAGAATCACACACAACACTTAAACATGTGCGCAAAGTAAAAATCCTTTCATTAGTCAACAACAGTTAGCATCTGCTTTTAACTGGCAGGTGTGTTGCAGATATTTCTTAACTGTTTATATTTGCCTCAGTCACATCAAATTCAATGAAAGAAATTTACACATGGGACAGAGGGAGGGTGTACTGACACAAGAGCGGTCTGTGCCATAGTGTTACAATTGCTGAACACACAGCACAGAATTTTTGAACCTTCATGTTTTGTTGGCATCTAGATTTGAGTCAGAAAAGTCCCTTTTCTAATGGTTAACATGTCTATTGCAGCAGCAAAATCATCATTAGAGTTTTGTATCACTCTAACCTCACCTGTCCTTGCAGATTGTTTACCTGCAAAAATGTAAGGGGGAATACTTTAATGTCTTAAACTCCTGAGTTGGAGTCTGCAGGTGAATAGAGAAATACTGGAAATATTGCTGATTGAATAAACAATGAAAGAGGGAGGATGCATTTGTCAGTTAGTTTATTTATTTTTCATTTAAAAATGTTGGATTCCTCTAAGGTATTGTTTGTCCCAAATGTCCAACCACTTGATGATGTCCAATCAAGTTAATGCTGGCATCTAGTAACTGCTGATTCAAATGGGATTTTTTCCAGGGCTTGGTAACTCATAACTCAGACTAACTCTGGTTTGTTTTCATGGTCAAATATGACAGAAAACGTTTGCAAAGTGGCAAGTGTTTTACTGATACCAAGAACATTGATATTTCAGACTGAATATGGGCTTTATTGTGATTACTTTCTGCAATTCTGCAATTAATCTAATTTGAAAATAAAATCAGGCCTTCTTTTAACAGTTACAAAACTGGCTTCTCAAGTCTTTTTTATCCAATCTTTGGTGCTCTGTTGTATTTTGCAAACAAATAAAAGAAACATACCTTTATCGGGTTGGCAGACAAAATAGGTACTTTAATAAATCATTGTTGCAAAGGTCATTGATAACAGTTTTCAAAGGCCAAGATAAACAATGTCATATTTCTTATTGCAATCAGTAAAAAAAATCTTTTTGGTCAAAAATTTGTGGTGGCATTTGCTTGATTGGACCCATATGAAAAAAAGACTTTGAAATGTGTAACGGCATGCATTCGATACTTTAGTGAATAGTACACTGAGATACACTGAAAAAGCAAAGAAAAATAATTAAAAGCAACATTCCAGCTTTTGGTCTCTTGCATATAAAAAAATGGTTGAGTCACACGACATTTTTGGCTCATGAATAGATTTATAAAATAAATAGATTATAAAATAAATAAAACATTTAGCATTATTGCTCTGGTACAGTAAAGATCTGGTTCATAATGTGCAGCAATGAACCCATATCAAGATGTACACCAATAAATCAAAGCTAAAATCACTGTCAGATCTTTAGTAGGTCACTGCTTTTTCAACCACACCTCCTCTCCTGCTATTACAGTATAATAGAAGTATGGGGGGCGCTGATTGGGGTAAGGTGGATGAGACATACAGCCTGGAGCAGAGGGAGGTGGACTGTGTGATCTGAAAGCGGGGTGGGGCGTGGGGCAATGACCATCAGCAAAATGAAAACAAATGGGTTGTCATCCCCCAGGAGGAAATCTATCCCTGTCTATTTTTAGTAAGGAGCTCTGTGAAATGGGTGGCAGTGTGGACTGTTTGCTCTCACCCAGATTTCACCCAGATTTGCTGGTCATCAGGACAAAGTTGCTAGAAGTTGTACGTTGTTGTAAACCTGCCTTTGAAAAAAAAGTGTGGAAAAAATGCAAAGGGCTAACAGAAAAGGCACAGCTGCCTCTAGTTAAAGGCAATGTAAGGAGAATATGTATGTGAGAGAAGAATATATGTATGTGAGAGGAGGAGTATATATGTAGGCTATGTATGAGAAGTATATATGTGTATGAAAAAGAATATATGTGTGTTATGTCTTGCACAGCCCCTTATAACAGCTAAACAACTATCATCCTACAATCCTTTGCTTTCTGTGGTATGTCTATATTCATTCTTATAAGCCACACACTGCACTGTACACCTCTTACACTTTCAGACACACTACAAAAGAGGAAAGGAGGAAATTGAAGGGATAAACAGCAGTAGTATATTTAAACCTGTTTTCATTTCTACCTGCATTTGTTGTTTCATCTGTATGATTTTAGTCTGGGGTATTTTTCCTATCGTAGTTTGTGCTGTGTTCGTGAAATACATGTATCTGCTGAGGACAGACTTGCTCATGTGCATGATTGGTCATGTGCTGCTACACTGCTCCTTTTATGTGAACAAGCTTATCAAAAATCTGGGTACACTTATCAAGTTGAAAACCAGCTTCATGTGACAGCTTAGTGAGATCTATTTTGCTGGGGTAATGTTGGACTCTCTTTGTAGAGCAGACCTCTGATCGGCTCAGT
Source organism: Cheilinus undulatus (assembly GCF_018320785.1). Lineage (NCBI taxonomy): Eukaryota > Metazoa > Chordata > Actinopteri > Labriformes > Labridae > Cheilinus > Cheilinus undulatus. The sequence continues at coordinate 21,143,416 of NC_054866.1, forward strand.
TTTTTATACACTTAATACTGATCTTGTATTTTTATTGCAGTATTTTAAACTACTCTTTTGAATAATCAAGTGTGCTATGAAACACAGTCACTTACAGCACAGTACTCCAGGCAGATCTGCTGATATTACATTGTGGCTATAACCAACATGATGGGAATTCTTCGCTGAAAGCCACAACACTGATTTGTTTGGACAGAAAATACCTAAACCTGACAGGATGACAAGTCACCAAAACTGCACAGTATCCAAAATACCAACCACTCAGAGACAGGAGACAGAGATAGGAGGATGAGTGAGGCTGGAGAAACCACATTTACATTAGTGATGGCCCCATAATTCTCACAGTGCTCCAGCATAATGGCTACAGTCCCACAATAGGTCATAAAGTATCTAACAACCGCTCCTTCAAAATGATGCAAGACAATAGGAGGGCGACACATCGCATCCCCATTATTTATTTATTTCAGTGTGTGTATGTGTGTCTATTTGTGTGTGTGTCAGAGGGTGTAGGCATGACAGAAAAGCTCATCAAGTCAGGGAGATAATTAATAAATATTTTAAATGTCATGATGATAGGAACCACTTGACAAGACGACCAAAGACTGTCTGGGGGGATGATTAAGAACTCTTTCCCATCACTGGTCCATCTAACCCATCTGCCTTACACAAACACATCCACACATAAGACAACCCACAGATAAAACTTAATTCAGAATGTGAGGTATTCACCTGCAGCCACTGTGGGAGACTTTCCCCACAACACAGGGGAGAGGGATTGCAGGCAAGGGGTAAAGGGAGTGGAGGAGAGGCTGGTAATAATATGGTTTGCTCTTCTGTTTTCCCTTTTTGTCTTTGTTATCCAAGCAGCTTTCTTACTTTAACATTTTCCATATGCATGTCTTGTTATGTTATGTTGTTTCAGTTTGGGCTGTAGGTTCTCAGTTGTCCCATTTCTGTTTATTAGTTGCTGAGTCAGCAGTACAGGGGAAGATGTTGAGGTCCTAGGGTCTACTGTTGAGTTTGCATTTCCCATTTCCCACCTTTTGTTCTGTTTAACCAAATAAAGGGGTTCATACATCACGTGTACACTGGTGAATTTGTGAATAAAAGTCATTATGGATTGAATTAAAAAATAATCAATGACAGCTTTCTTTCACCAGTATACAGTGCTTTAAAAGGTATTCACATCCTTGGATTTTTTTTTACCCTTTTATGATTATTTTAAATCAGTCATAGTCAATATAATTTTGTTTTTTTTACACAAAAATTAATAAAAAAAATCTAATGTCAAAGTGAAAACAGCTTTCTACAAAGTAACACCAAAAATATTTATGTTTAAATAAGTGACTGCATAAATATTCAGCCCCTTTAAAGGGACTGACCTAATTTAACAGAGGTCCAGCCAACTGGTGATAGTTGTCTCACAGTAAGTGAAATAGGGATCACCTGAGTGATGTGTCTCAAGTGATTGTGGTTTAAAGACACATGTGTCTGGAAGGTCCAGTCACTGGTTAATCAGTATTTCTGGCTACCATTGCACCATGAAGACAAAAGAACACTGCAAGCAACTCAGAAAAAAAGATTTTTGAAAAGTAAAAGTCTGAGGATGGATATAAAAAAATTCAAAGGCACTGGTAGGAATACTGGCACACGTGTAAATCTGCCAAGATCAGGCCGTCCTCACAATGAGTTCAAGAGAGACTAATGAGAGAGGCCACTGAGACACCTATGATGAATCTGAAGGAGTTACAAGCTTAAGCAGCTGACATGGGAGAGACTCTGCATGGAACAACTGTTTCAAAGTCAAAGCTTTATGGGAGAGTGGCATCTTGAAGAAAACTAATGTTAAAGCTTGACTAGAGTTCACCATAAGACATGTAGGAGACTCCATGGTCAAGTGGAAGAAAGTTCTTTGGTCTGATGAGGTGCTTTCTGGCCATCAGAGAAGATGCTATGTTTGGCTGACAACAAATACTGCACATCTACACAAACACACCATTCTCGATGTGAAGTACGGTGGTGGCAGCATCATGCTGTGGGGATGCTTCTTGGCAGCCTGCCCTGGAAGGCTTGTAAAGGTAGAGGGTAAAATAAATACAGCGTTAATGATGCCCATGAAACCTGACAGAGCTTGAGTATTTTTGCAAAGAAGAATGGGTTAAAATTGTTGAGTCCAGATAGGCAAGCCTAATTGAGACTTATCCACACAAACTCTACTAAACACAGACATGAAGGGGGTGAATATTTATGCAGTCATTTATTTAACATCACATTTCTTATTCAGTATAAATTAATTTTTAGAACTCTGTTTTCACTTTTACATTATAGAAGATTTTTTGTAACTTATTTTGGGTAAAAAAGCCAAATTATATTGACTATAATAGATTTATCAATTCAAAAAAGGGTAAAACATCCAAGTACATGAATACTTTTTTAGGCACTGTATTTTCCGTGTGAAGTCAGAGTGAGTTATGTGCAAGAGCAGCTGGAAATTCACCCCAAGTGTGTGGGAGGTGGTAATGATGTTTATTTGAAGACCAAAGTCTGTACAGTTCCACCAGAAACATCTCAATGCAGGTAATGAAACTTCTTCAAAATGTTTTCTGTTCACCAGCATTTTGTGCCCTCTTTTGTTGTTTTCGTTTTTGTGTCTGAGTGAATGTGGCACTGATATAAGGACACAAAATGTCATTAATTGTACTGCAGCCTTTCTTATTCCATCCTACTGCTGGACAGTTCATGTGCTTCCTCCTCAGATAGCCCCCACCCCTGCCCCATTGAGATGTATATATGATCAACAAACTCAGGAAGAATTCAGAAAATCTCAAGAAAACATTTTAAGTTTAAAACAGTTTATGTCTAGTTTATTTCATTTTATATATTATTTTTTTTGTCCTAGAAACTGGTTGTACATTTCTGGACACACTTGTGTACAAAGAGCAGATGTCAGTAAAGTAATAAAGAGTTTTTTCTGCTTAGACTTAATCACACTATGTTCCCATACTGCCATCCTCCCCTACGAGCTCCCCCCACCCCCATCTGTAGAAATGTCACAGAACAAACCACGGTCGTGTAGGGACATGACAGCAGCACTCTTGACAGAGCTGGCCCTTTAACTACCCCCCACCTCTTTATTCAAAGCAGGGGCCTGATTTCTCGCGTCGGGGCCGATAAGAGGTTTGAAAAACAGGAACCCAATTCCCATTATCTGCCTCCTGTATTGTCTGTATTAACCTTCCCCCATGGTAACTTGTTCCCCCCGTAATGCTACACTTGTCTGGCCACAACACACCGCCGCCACGAGCCAATCGCACCATGCAAATGAAGGCCCAGGCTCTATTGTGAAGGGGGGAGCAAGAGAGCAGGAAAGAGAGAACGAGGGAGAGAGAGACGGAGGGGTGGTTTATCAGGAAGACGTTCTGCCAGATGATGATTGTCTTGTCCACATTCACACTGGAAGTGCAGCATGTGTCAGTGTGTCAGAATATGTTCATCCTGCTTGCACATGCTTGTGTGTCAGCAGAGATGATGGAGGGTGGGGTGGGATGGGGGGGTCTTGAAAGAGAATAGGAGGTGTTTTAGTTGCTTTTTTTTCAAGGCTGGCTGCGTTTTCCCTCGTCTTCATAGTGTCCCTGAACAGCATGGGGACAGTGTCACCATAAAAAAAACGGTGCTGCAGACGTATCAATATGCAGACAGGCAAGCTGCCCCCTCTTTTTCTGTCCAGCACTTGAGGCCCAGATTGAACTCTTACCCTCTGAGTCGACAACTGGCTGGGAGATTACCTGTTTGATATGTAAACCTCAGTGGCTGCAGACCTCTACAATCAGGAAAAACACGTGTCACTGGAAATTCAGACAGACATTATGATGATGATGGGGGAGGACCCCTCTGTGACCTCAAAACAATATTTTTCACTCTGTGTTGCACCAGGACATGTTAATCCCTGCTCTGCTTGAATGGCTCATAAATATCGTAATTTGGGACCTATCTATAATCAACACTGAAGGTTGCAGAAAAATTCAAAATGAAACTTAAGCCTCAGGGTCCTGTCTTAAAAGTTAGGATTTAAGAAAGGGTGGATCAACTTTATGCCATGCACCTGGACTCAGTGGTTCCTTTCTGTTGCTTTTACATTTTCTTGGTAATCATCCCTTGAACAAATGCATACAGAGAAAGTAGTGAATTATAAATATTTTACTTTATTTGGCTGCCTTTATTTATGCACAGGTACGTTTAAGGGCCACTAGTAGCACAAGGTTAACTCTATAACAGCAAGATAGAAAGGAGAGGATAGTGCAGAATTTTTCAAGATGGCAGAGCCAAATGCTAAAATGTTGAGAAAATGACTTTAAAGAGCAGCCATGGTTGATATAGTTCAAACATGTATTTTTAAAGAAGTTCAAAGCAAGTAAGGACACTGAATCATTTCACTGACTGCAAAGCTGAGATCAATTGCAGATTTGGACTCACACATGGGCCGATGAGTTCGTTGAGCAGGACAATGTAGCATTCCCAGTATCTGAGCACGTGGACAAATGTTGGAGTCTTTCGGTCCTTGGTCCTCCCAGTCTTCCCATACTCTTGTAAAGCCAAGGCGCCAACTGATAGTCAGCTAGACTCCATTGTGACGACTTCTCTTCGGTGCATTTTTGGGTATCGTTGGCAAGACTGTGCTTCAAATGTTAACGTGGTCAGTAGAGCAGGGATAAGAAGGGTCAGCTGCTTTGTACGGTAATAGTGGCTTCTACAGACACCTGGTGCGCTTACCAGGACCTGACCCTGCTCACCGCACTCTGGGTTTCCAGGACCCAGTGGACTGGTCAGAATGCTGGGGGCAGCTGTATATGGCATGTAGGGGTGATCTGGGAGGATACCTGCAGAGATGGTGCATGGGCCTGGTGCAGGCCTGGACGATGGCCATAAAGAGGCCAGAGCAGCACAGGACCAAGATTTATGCGTCGAAGTATGGAATCGGCATATAATCGCATACCTGACCCTACCTTACCTAAAGGCTTGGTTGACTCGAACCCCCACTTTGATCTTTCAGTTTTATACAGCAGATGGCGGTATGCATGTAGTTGGTTTACAATCCACCAAGGAGAAGAAAGAAGAAGAAGAAGCTACCATGGCAACCACTCTGTGGATTAAATGGGCTTGGGCTGTGCGGATGCAGCGGTTTTTGAGGTAATAGGAGACTTTTATTGCCTTTGCATCTCATCTTACTGACTCCAAGCTGTGTTCGACCATAGGTGAGACTTAACAGACCATTTGATGACTTGATTCTGATGGTTTCTACCTTTTAATGAGGAAAAATATGAACACACTGCCACACTGTGAAAATAAGTTTAGTTTTTACATGACGTCATATAGCTGATATGACACTCTGTTCCATGTCCGGGCATGGTTGCATTCACATCTCATCCGAACCATGCCAGAGTCTTCTTGAACTGCACCCAAGACCTCCTTCCCAAGTAGGCCTGGTGAGGTTCATCTGCTTTCACACTGACTAAAACAAACTAGACTTTGGGCTCAAGTGCACCCAGATCCAGGACCAGGCCCCTAATGTGAAAGCCACCTAAGGTTATGATAGTTTTATATTTTGGGAAATGTTGTGGATGTTAATATGTCAGTAATTAGGGGCTCAGTGAGTAAAAGAACCTGATGAATTTGCAGGCAGAGAATGATGCCATGTGTCTGGCTATCATTCTATTTAAGCTGTTATTAAGTTTCTAACACTAATACAGCAGTAAAAATATAAAATATTTAAAGGATTATCTCATCTAATTGTTGGTATTGACTTAAAATTTCAAACTCTTTCAAATTGGCTTCAAAGATTCTTTTTAAGTTTTCTTTAAGTGGCTCAATAGGTTAAGTCAGTCATCTCAGCTGGAAGGTCATGGGTCTGTTTCCTACAGTCACATTTGAATGTGTGCTTAGGCAAGACACTTAACCCTAATTCATTCCCACTGCCATGTCACTGGTGTGTGAACATGTATGAATGGCATTATCTATATGATAGTGATGGCCACTCTACAAAGCAACCATTGCCATCAGTGTATTAATGTGGAGTGAATGGGTGTTTATGGGAAAATGTGACCTTTGGTGTAAAAAGCCCTTTTCAGTAGTCAGACAGCTGAAAAGAGCTATAAAGGCTTATGTATCATTTTTGAGGGTATAAATCAAACCTAGAGCTGCTTCCAATGTCACGTTATCTTAATGATATTTCTTTGAATGATGAAAAATATTAAGCTCATAGAGCTATGTCAGTGCTCTGAAACTGAAATTGTGATTACTGCCAGTGCAAAAGTGACCTATGTAAAAGAAAGCCAGGAAGAAAATAAGATTGTATCAGTAAAGCAAGTATACAGAAAAGGTGATACAATTTATATCATATCACCTGAACTTATAGACTTATAGACACTTATAGACATATTCAAGTACATGTATGGAAGAAAAATATGGCTTGTTTGGTTTGAAATCTGCCATGTCATCCTGAAGCAGGTCTCTAGCTTGATAAGGACATTTAACTGAACTGCTGCCCTTGTTCCAAAGCACTGGTGGAGAATCCAGTGAACTGATTGTATGTTGAACATGGACAACTTTACAGGGCTGTACATTCTGTATGTACTCAATACTTTACGTGTGAACAAATACGATTTAACCTATTTGTCTAGCTTGGGCAACAAGACACATTTTGATAAGTAATGCAGTTTGGCTCCTTGGTCAAAACCCACCATATAAACTGATAAGCATGTGCAGAATGCCAAGTCTAGTTTTGTCTGACTGAGATGTGTACATGCAGTGGTAAATTAGTCTTCAACCACATTGTCTAGGTGTTTCAATTTAGTACAATTTCAGTCAAACCATAATGTTTACATGTATTTTAAAAGTCAAGCTCTAGTCAGACTCTAGTCAGACTTTTTCTGACAACATGTAAACCTACTGCAAGATTCCCTCGCAGTGTGTAAGTACTGGGACAAGGAAAGTCTTTAAATTTCTGAGACCTAAGCTATTATCTAACCATTTTGTCTCGCCTGAACTTATTGTTTAACACATGTAAATGTTTTTTTAAGAATATGTGTGCTACAATAACATCACCTGAATAAAAAAGAACATTATGGGACTATGAACACAAAAGGAAAAACTTAATGGAAATTAACCTCAAAGATTTTTGGGGGGGCACACAGTAAACAATAATGACTGAGACTTTGTTGCACAGGCTTGTTTTACCATCTCTTGAGGACCAAAAAGTGAAAAAATAATCATTCAGAAACAAAAAGTCTTCAAAATATTGATTTATTTACGAAGATTTCCTTATGCTTTTTATTTAAGCTGATTAAGAGCCATTATTCAAAGCAGTCCCTGTCTACAGTGATAAAGAAGGCCACACCAAAGCCTCTCTGCCTCTTTTTCTCTCCATTATGAACTACTTAGGCCTTCTCCTCCAATGTTCAAGTGTATACACATGCCCTGTTTGGCAAAGTATGTAGTGACGATGGAACAGCATGCCATTAGTTGTCAGAGACTATGTTGTGGACCTAGTATGGAGGTTAGTGCTAAGCTGGTGGATTTGGATTTTTAGCTCTGGATTTTTGCAGCCATATACATGGATTTTTAAAAATGGATAAAAAGACGTTCAATATCAGGATTACTGGTGTGAATTACATCTTTAAAGACCCTGGAAAGTCAACCAGGTTCCAGGTGTGCTAGAGAAGCCTTCGTAAGGCAACACCATTCACACAGCACAATGGAGGGCTGCAAGGGGCAAAAAAATAAGTGGCTATGATTTATGGTTTAAAAGTAATTTAACTTTTTGGAACCTGTGACTCCTCTTGTTGCATACGACATCAGTCTTAGAGTGTTGATGGCCTTAATGTAGCTTGACTTAACTATGCACTTAAAAATACTGAGATAAGTTGGTCTATGCTTGCCTTTAGAAAGAGAGCATGTTTAAGGAACTTCAACATTCTTCATCCTAAAGTCCACTTTAGTAAAAAGATTGGTTTAACAAACCTGGGTCATTGCATGTAAAATTTGTGATTTTTGGCTTATTGTAGAGTTCTGCCCCCAGGTGGCCAGAAAAACATGGTCAACTGTGAAGCCATCACATTGACATTTCTATTTTCCAACTGGTTTATTTGCCTCTTAACACTTCATGTTTCTTCTTCAATCTTTGGGCAGAGTCAGCCAGGCTGAATCCAGACTGCCCCCTGTGTGCCCAACCCTCCTGCTTCACTGTCATTTACAACACAGCTCCCCCACCACCATCACCACCACCATCACCACCACCACCCCATCCACTTCCTCGCTGTGGGTGCATTTTAATTTATGCCCAGCATAGGAGCCACTCAATACAGCCCAGTGTCTGCAGTGCAGTAGATAGCTGTTAATGAGAAGAGGTCCCCCCCTCTTTATCTCTTTTCTTCTGCCCCCCATTATCTGGGTGCAGTCTATAAGCGTGCAGTTACCTTACTAGGTCCGATAATGCCCCAATAGGCAACCAGCACTGATGAGCTTTCTATACAGTATGCGGCGCACAATGCTACTATCAGGAGAGCAGACCTCTGCTGCTTAAAAAAAAGAGATGGATGCAGTCACACACGCAGGACGAGCTCGCTCTGAATATCCAGCAAATTTACAACGGCCCTCATCGAAACACGACTTCTCACACGCCTCTCTCTCTCTCTCTCTCTCTCTGCCGGCTGCAGCAGTTTCTTATCTCCCCCCCCCCTTCCCTCTTCTTTCTGCGAGATAACAGTAATTCTTCTCCATGCTGTATCCCCCCACCTCACTAGCCGCACACACATGAAACCACACGCACCAGTCTGTCCGTCTCATCAGACTTTCCACATACTAACACACACATATGGACACACACTCAAAGCTCTCTCTCCCCCCTAGCCCAACACAGACAGAGATGCTGGCAATGTCTTTCTGCTCAGTCAAGATAAAGGGTTAAGACTGCACTCGGACGGCCCTTCTTTGTGAGATGGGGGGGGTAGCGGGGGGAGGGAAAAAATGAAATCAAGTATTCAAGTATTTTATCAGTTGTACAGTGTAGAAAAAGAGTATTTTTCCCATTCACTTCTTTTTTCTCAAACCCCCTCCTCAATTCCTTCTTCTATTTTTTCTTGGTCTGCCTCTCTCTCTCTCTCTCTCTTAAATATATATTTCTTTTTTCCTTTTTTTTTGAATGTGGCTGAAGCCCGGAGTGTTGCAGCCAGATAAAAGAATTAGTGGTTGCACACAGGGACCCGGGCGCTAAGTACAGCGGCGAATTAGAATGTCTATCTCTGTCGCTCTTGGCTCATCCGCTCGAGCTAGCCGCGCTTCGCACTCGTAAACAATTTAATCTTTTCACTACAGTTTGGAAAAAGAGAGAAGAAGGAATAAATGTGAGAGAGAAAACGAGGAGGAGTCTTGGACATTACCCCCCCAACACACATCTCCTCTCGCTCGCCACACTTCTCCCCCTTTCTTCCTCCCTCCACATCCTCTCACCGACCTCTCCTTTTAAACAAGAAACCTGACGCAAACGCTTGTAAGGTGCTTGAAGATTGAATCAGCTCGCTTTCATTTTCCTCCCCTCTCCGCCGTTCTTTTGGGCCCTTCTCTCTCTCTCTTTTTTTTAACCGCATGCTATTCACCCCCCCACCCCACCCCACTCCCCCCTCCCGCTTGCTTGCTCGCTCTTCCTCTTCTCTCCACCGTTTTGAAATTGAAGATGTGTAGAGGCTTGGGCTTTGGGGCCAGAGTCTATTTTGGAGCTGTAATAAAATTCATAGCCTGACACACACACAAACACACACACCTGGTCAGGGGAATCACACTACAGTATATAGTGGTCTCTTGCTGTATTACCTTTAAACCATCCTTCATATGTGCAGCGCTTCAGCAGCCACACCATATTTTGTAACCCTCCAACAGTGTACTGTCTTTATTCATAGTAAACTATCAATTCACTGCAACTCTATACTTCACAGTCAGCAGTGGGGACAGACTGTAGCTAAGGTGAGAAGAATTATGGTAGATGCCAGCACACATACTCAATAATGTTGATTAATAAGCTTTCATGTAGTGCAGTGCCAACATCTCTGCAGCTTTAAATGCATTTTGCTGCTGTGTTCGTGGCACAGTTTGTATTTTTCTCCTCAAACACCTGAAGAAGCATGAATAAACTTAGCATTGTTTAGCTAGAAGATGTAAATCCTTTGAAGGCCAAGAGCTGTGCTCTGTATTTTATGAAGTATGCATTCAAAGTAACTCATGCTGCACCATGCAGCATTGGATACTCACTGTCCACACTAGCTCAATTGATCTTTATGTTGTCCTAAACCCTTTTAAAAGTTTTTCATGATAAATATGTGTTTATTTGATCTAACTGCTTAAATTGATATGGATAGCCCCCTTATACACCCTTTGCAAGTACCTGTACTTACTATGAATTAAGGACATGTAATAGCTAGAGATGTAACAATGTTAATTTTGCAGTATCACTGTGACGGAAGCATCTCAATGTCGTCGTCATCATGGACGTGACAGTTTTAAACAACAGGTACCAGGCCATGAAGTGTAGTGAAGGGAAGTTGAAGTTACCATCTGCCCTTGCATGCCCATCAGCGTTTGTCCCAAGTGACAACCCCCGGTCCTGAAAAATAAAGCCAATGCAGAAGTGCAAAAAATTGCAATACAGCAAGTGTCCACTTGAGGCTGGCTGCAGAGACACTGGAAGTCCGGTCTGAACACCTGTAAAATAGCCATTTATTACATAAGAAATAAACTGGTTTACAGCCTGGTTCAAAAAACCAAACATGTCTCATTAGCTAATGTCTTTATGTGCTTTCACTGTAAGAGGGGTGAATTTTTTTGTACCACAATCATTTCGATTATATTTAGGAAAAACCTCACTGCGCACTGATTGGCGCATCTCATTTGATTGACAGATTGCTTGACAGGCAGAAGCTATGTCTCTGTCAACCAGAATGCTAGCTAGCTAGCTGAAAGGAGGTAAAGCTAAGTAGGTGGGCCACTAGGTTGATCCAAAGTTTGGTTGAGACCACGATTTCAATATGGAGCCCGCCGCGGATTGGCTACAAAAGCAGTTTGAGTCCGCCTATTGTAAACAGACAGCTGATGTCACACAGGCTTTGTCAAATTCTTTCTACAGTCTATGGTTTGTCCTCCACTCGCTGGCTTGATCTTTCGGAAAATATATCACACACTCAAACCCAGCACACTGAGTCCGTTGCATTTTATTTGCTTTTACTGCGAAAATTTGTATAATTTGTTTTGAACTTCGATCCTGTGTCTCTGTCACTGCTTTAAAATCACTCTTGAGCCATCCATCCTGACAGAGAGCTTCATACAGCACCCACTGTTGCTTCATAGTGCCGTGCCAAGTTGAAGAGATGGAGAACAACTTTTTAAATCAGTCTCTGTTAAAACCTGTGAGTTGGCTAACGACTTCTTCCTTTATCTGTTCTACTTCCATAGTTGATATCCACGTAATACATGGACAGATCACTGAGTTTAAAGTGAAGGTTCAATGTGAGACAGGAGAGGAGGGCGAGTGAGCGAGAAGGGAGCAGCAGGTGCTGATCTGAATCATCCATCAACCATTTAAATGACTTGATAAAATCTCCATAAAATCCCATTCTAAAAAACATAACAGACCCAAGTTTAGGCGTCTGTGTGTTAACACAGAACAACATGAGCTAATTTTATTTTTCAATGTGCAAAATATTCCGATGACAAAAACAGACTCAGAGTGCAGTCCAGTTTCTCCATACAACGGCTATGCAGTGATCCACCAGCGAATTGTACTGTGGAGCAATTTGCTCTCTCCTGTCAGTCAGAGCAGTTCCACTGTCCGGCTCTGGCTCATCCTTGAAGCGCCACTCTGCTCCACTTTATTAGAGGTATGTGCAAGTCCATTTTTGGCTCTGGCTGCTATCAAACTGCATCAATCCATACATGTGTAAAGCTAACTTTAAAATATACAACACAAGGCACAGACTCCCAAGCATCAATCATCATTATATCAGCTTTACATGCAGCACGTCTTTGAGAGGTCTTTGGGTCACAGAGCTACAACCCCACCGTTCAAGAGGAAAAGGTCATTCTTTAGGTGGAAAGAGATAAAGTAAGGTAAGATATTCCTTTTATTCCTATTATTCTATTATATTTATTCCTATTAGTCCCACAAGGGGAAGTTCTAAAAAATTACAGCAGCAAACGAGGTGTAAACAGCACACCATTACAGACAACAGTAAGAATAGATAGCCACAGAAATTAACATGAAACCACATATTCTTTGTAGAAAAACATTAATATTTTAACTTCATAATGTTCTCATCCATAGTGCAAGCAATAAAATCACGTTAAATTGTATGACAATTCAACCCCAAAAAGGCAAAGTAATCCGCTGTTGATTTACTAATCTTGTGTGTACTCTTGTCTCAAGCTGATCAGAAGAAAACATTAACATCTTTTAAAGTGTTTTTAATGGAAGTCTTATTAATCAGTTCTGATGGGTTACAGGTTGTCAAATAATCTCAACACTAATACTGTAGACAGACTGGGACGCAATGTACACATTGAGTTGTGCTGATCAAACCAGCATCAGGATGCAGTCTGATGGATGCTAGTGTGTTAATGGCATGGATAACCTTGTATTTGCTCTAAATTGACTATTTCCTCTGTTACACCAAAGCCTGCAGATGTTGTAGTTGATCTATACAGTTTTGGCAACAAATATAAGAAACAAAAACTAATGCACTTCCCATGCTGAAAATACAGACCCCAGAATACAGATTTCATTTGTATGAAAAATCTGTAAATAGACGTTGTTATATTTTTTAACAAATCAGAGCCCTTTCTTTTCTTCATTGTTGGATTTTATTCACATTGGCATTATTTTTCTAATGCAATAGGGAGCAGTAAATTAATCACGTGGACACCACACACTTTAGAAATATTCTGACAAATAAAGGTTTGTGCAAAACCCCTCTGACTTTTAGAAGGGGAAACCTGGCCTAAAATTATTCCATGTCCAGGGTATACAATCTTCTTGCCTGGTATAATGACCGATTTGTCAGATTAGGCAATTACAGAGCTTTATATTTGTGCCATGACTGGACTTGCAGACTTGACAGGCTGCACAAAGATACCTGGTTAATCCTGACCAATGTGGTGACAGTGCGCTAAACATCTGGAAAGAAGACTGTGAACAAATATGCTGTATGTAATATTTACTAAATTATATAACCCAACAATATATGTCTGACCTTTATCTGCAGCAAATCTCTTTTTAAGTCTGTTGTGGTGGTCCTTCAGCAGCATAGTTCTATCCCTACCAACTTCATCATTCTTTTGCTTTGCCAGGTTTGTTCTGGCTTTCTCATGCACAGAGAGTTCTGTGCTGCCATTGGTCAACATCACTGATGTAACAGAACAAATCCTAGAAGGTAGAAGGAAAAATCAGCCATGCTAGGCTTTCTTTTGGGGGGTTGTGAGGCATCTCAGATGTGGCTGTGATTGTCCTGAAACACAGAATGAAAGGAGTGACTTTGTGGGCCCGCAGGTCCATAAACTGCTAGCTCCTGCTATAATCATTCTAACAAGTCTGACCTTCTGCATGTGTTCACCATATAACATTTACATAAAAGCACAAGGTTATGACCTGTAGATGGCCTTTATGTTAAAAATCCATGCTCACACTGATTTAAAAAAATTCACTGTGGTTTCTTGATTTTTGGGATTTTGGAAACCGATTAGAGCCAGGAAGACCCTCAAAGTGGACCAATGTTTGATGCATGGAAAGCGATGCACAAGCAATGAGAGAGGGAAAGAATCTGAATGAGAGAAGAGAAGGAGATGAAGGGGACAACGAAGAGGAAGATAGGGATCAGAGGGTGGCAAGGCAAGGCCCTGAGCACCCTGGGTAAGGAGATAACACCCTCATTTGAATGCACGCTGACACATGCACATACACACATACAATGAATGGCTTTAGTTAACAAGAGTGGGAAAATCTGCAGCCATGAATGTCAGAAAAATGTTTAAGCAAAGTGCTTCACACATCCAATAAATATACACGTAAGAAAAAAGAGAGTAGGAATCAGGATGCATGCTTAGCTTGGCATAACATCATGTCAGCGGGGGGGAGCTGTTTAAAAGTGATGAAAGCAAAACACACAACAAAAATAGAGCACTATAGAACATAGGAATGATGCATTTTATATTGTTTTATGTTGTTTAAAGCACAATGTATCTTAAAAGTAAGTTTCAAAGAAAAAAGTTGGAAAATATAGTGTGTATTAAGTTTTCTCAGTGTGACTTCAGTCCAATTCACTCACTCATTTGAAGCAAAAGAGAACGCCGGATCTCTCTCTCTCTCTCGCTCTCCCTTTTTTTCCACCCCCCTACACCCATACGCAACCACACACACACCCACACACACAACCCATACACACACCTACACACCCCCACACACACACACACAAAGAGGTCTTCAACAAGAAATTAACTAATTAAGTACCCGGCAGGACCAGGAGTGACACCATGAACCATATGGACCCAGACTGAGGGCGAGAAAGTACAAGACAGAATGGGACAGAGTAGTGGAGAGAGAGAGAGAGGGAGGCAACAGGAGCTAAAATAAGGCTCAAATATACAGCTGTCCCGCAGGGAAATGTATTTTGCAGTAATGAATTGAAATACTAATTTATGTAAATGAAATCCTATTGTGCATACTGTATATAAATCATGCTCATGATTGCATAAAATATACATGCAGGTTAATATACTATATAGAGGCTCTCTGCAGTGCACTGGAGGTAGTCTGGGAAAATTAAGCAAAAGCGGAAAAACTTTAATGGAATTTCACAGCACTGAAGGTGAAATTACTGCTCAAGTTGTGACTTATTTATGGATGGGTTGAGACACATGCATTTATAAGTAAATAATAAGAAAACAGGATGAATGGATGGACAGATATTTATATGTTATGTTTTCAATGCCTTCACTGTGTGCTATAAAACATCAACAAAATTTAAAAAATTATAAAGCAGATAACACTCATGAAGCAGAAGAGTTACATACAGTAGCACAATGGCACAAGCCCTACCTGTGTTTTGTATCAAAGTGGGGCAAAAGAAAACTTATTTTTGCTGTTTTCACAAAGCCTGCAGAGGTGTAAGGCAAAGACATAACTGAAGCAAATACAATACATTTTTAGGGCTGTTGGCCCATACTGAGAAACAGAGGACCCCAGCCTCAAGTGTTTATTAAAAGTGCTAAAGCTTCATTAAGTTGTCCCATCCTGTGAGCACATAAACCAGTCTGTGGTCATTTAATGGTGTACATGAGTGGTGATTGAGTACAAATAACTGCTGCACCCACTGTTCACTAGAATAACTATGTAGCCACATGCTTCATAAATCATAAATATGACATTACATTGCTCCTATTATGTCTTATATTTTACATGGTGAACTTTTTTTTAATTAGTAGGTGTTTCTAATCTATGTATTGCATTTTAAATGTTTGTTATAAGTGTTTAGTTTTTCTCTTTTATTGATTAATGTGTAATGAACTACATGCTGAACCAACAATCCCAGGTAGTTCTACATAAAACACAATGAAACAAACTGAGACTTATACTGCTGTAGTTACAGGATAAATCAGAGACAAAAATACTTCTTGGACTTTCTGTCACTTCTTTCTTTCTTTTGAACAATGACCCTGAAGCTTGGGTGTGAACCAAACCTCTGAAGTGTTACATCCCTATTCATGCTATCATTTTCTGTTGTTGGGAAATATCAGATGTTTAAGTGTGCTGTAAAAATGAAGTTAACCTGGCTGTTGATGGCTTATATGCTCATGTGGCTGGATTTTTCCTTCTGGCTTCATTGCAGTGTGTTTACATAATCATATGAAACTTTAAGAGACTGGGCAATATTTTGATATTTGATCCACATTAAGTTGTGGTGAGCCACTTTGTGAAGACAGAGGGAAATCTGAATTTACTGAAAAAATATCAATCGCATGCTGGTGCATATCTCAGCAAAGAGGAGCAGAGTGGCACTTCTTGGATGCGCTGGAGATGGACTGTAGTGTGGGCAGTGCGAATGCAAAGATTTAACTAGAAAGGGAGAGGTTTGCTCTGTAGTGTGCTTGGCGAGTAGATAGCAGCAGTGGCTACCAAACAGCTGGAAAAATGTGCAAAGTATCCTGTCATCTTCAAAATAGTAAATTATCACCATCTAAATACTCTGTCCCATCCTGTGGCACAAGAAACGTGCCGTCAAGAGGTCAGTGGGTCTCAGAGCTACTACAGCATCACTGATGAAGTAACGTTAATCACATAATTTTACATAAAACCACACATCCTCTGTAGAAAACATTCACCTTTTCACTTTCCAATGTACTCATCCATGGTGGAAGCAATAAAATCACGGAATCATGTCGAAATGAAGACAAAGCTCGAGGAAGGTGAAATAATCTGCTGTTTACAGAATATTCCCACCTGACCTCATAGTTTTCTAGTTTTCCTGTAGTACAAGTCATGAGCAACTCAGGCCTGTGCAGCACCCAAGACAAGCTTCCAATGTGCAAGGTCGCTCACCTTCTGTCACGGTAAAACTGCTGCATGTTGGATCGACAGCGCAGCTGGTGTATGTGGAAATTGGAGGTAAGTATTAATTGAAAACAATGTCATATTCAGCTATCAAAGTGTTGTGACTTTTTTTTCTCATTGGAACAAGGAACTTGTATGTGCCAGGCCTCAGAGACACAAAAGTGTTAAAGATCATGTTTTCATATGATGACCTGTTAGCTTTGTAATCATAGTGGTTGTGCACCTGTCTAGGAGGGTAGATGTGCACCATACCTGTTTTCGCCCCACTCACCAGTATGAACAACTCCAAACAAATTAAGTATTACTCAGGGGAACATGACCAGAACAAAACAGTCTATCTTTATTTTAAAGCACTAATGTAGTCGGATTGAAACAAAGTAAACCAAATGACAATAACTTAACCTCTAGCTGTGAGCACCATGTACTTGCCATATACTTGAGCCATGGTGTGTTTGCATCCCTCTGTAATACTCTCCTCAAATGCTGAGAGAGACATGGGTGAGAAAATTCATGTCTGATTTTTCCAAGTGTCAGCAAGAAGACTTGCCATCTGCAGCAATTCATCTTTCACCAGAATCCACACAATATGCTAGACATTACTCAGAGGCAGTAACCAGCGATAACCAGCAAACAAATGGCAGTGCTTGCAGTCTGCATCATTTTGAGCAAGGCCATAGCTAAAGTAAAGTAAAGTCAAACTTTATTAATCCCTGAAGGGAAATTCACAGTTTACGCTCTATTGTTTTACATGTTACACACACTTGACAGAGTGATGACCTTGCTGCTTTCGTTGAAGCACTGCCATGAGCTGTTGGGGGTTCAGTGCCTTGCTCAAGACCAGTGCTCAGGAAATGTTCAGCTACCAGGCCAAGGTCCAGACATGGGACTCGAACCTTCGGATACCCAGCCCAATTCCTTCCAGCCCAATGCCTTCCAGACTGAACTAATGAACAACTGCCGCCCCCTAGCTATGGTGCTGCTTTGATGTAAAAGCATAAGTCAGGCTTAACTCCCCAATTTTTAACCAAAAACAGGAGTGCCAAACCAGACACTAGCCATCTTTAGCCATAGGACCAAACATGCTGCTGCTGTCAGTTGATGGTTGCGGTCTGGCTCTATTTGAAAACGGGTAATACTGGGCATGGACCAATCTGACAAGCACACCCTCCCTCCTAGCCAACCCATTCTTTCAGCCACCTGTGGACTGATGACAAAGCTCCACAAAACAGACAGAGCACACTCTCGTACAGAAAAGTGCAGAACAAACAAGCAATCAAAGCTCACAGCAGAGAATCACTCCCACGATTCCCCACTGCCTTGACGTCATTAGCCTCTTGTGGTAGAATTTAAATACTGTAGGTTTAATGATGAACTCTAGATCATCTTGAGACTCGATCAGTTGATTTTAAAGCCCTCTATGCTGTTGCCACTGCAACTGTGAGTGCAGCTAAAAACAAAAGCAAATGATGAATTGAATTCTCAACTTTCAGGGACAGAAATTTTATCTTAACAGTTTTGTAACTTCTTTCTGCAGGAGGAGCGCATCATTTATAGCAGGCAACATGTTTACAGTTTGACTTAGATTTCCTTCTATTTTTCCAATCTCTTCCCCAACTTCTAGCAGAAGTGGAGTGTTTTCGAAAGCCACCGCACACTCATAAAGCTCTCCCCTCTCTCTCCATCTGTTACTCGATTCCTCCCTCTCTCCTCCTCTCAATTCTTTTGTACACTTTCTCCTCTCTCTCTGAGCTGTTACTGCAGGCACCAGCAAGATTCAGGTCAGAGACGAAGAGGCGAAGAGAATTTGATTCCAGCCCCCCGCTGTCCAGACATGTAGTGGGTGACAGATTTAAAGGGAGGAAAAGTGATGGGGGGAGGAGGAGAGATGGCAACAATGAAAAAAAGAGAAAAAACTCATCACTTCCCTGGCATCCCCTGCCTCTTATCCTCACCGCCTTGTCATTTTGGATCTGGTTCACACACAAACATGGGAGATGGAAATGACGCCAGTAGAGGAGTCATAAATAGATTTTATACATTAATGGAAATAAAGTGAGGGTAAGAATCATCGATAGATACTAAGTAAAATACTTCAAAATATTTTAGTAAAAATTAAATACTGTTTTGTACTTCAGCCAGAGTGTCTTCTGGGGTTCTGTCCAAATAAATAGTCTACCTGTGCAAACTTCAAGTTTTTGCTACAACAGCCAGTGTTAACACATTAATCACAATGTAAAATTAAGGCTAGAAATTACCACTAGATTTGTTTTAATTCCTGTAATTGCACATTATACTATACATTCATATACTGCTTTTGGCTACCATGACTGTTCAGGTTTAAGTTTTAAAAAATGCCCTGACTATGCAATGTTTCCTGTACTCAAGACCAGTAGTTCTCAACTGGTCAGGACCCACCGTCCCCTGCTCGTAAGAAATTGTGACCCAAATTTCAAGAGTTTGGAACTTAGGTGGGAGAAACCATGATTAGGTAACATTTTTATGCAGAAGACATCAACATAAGAATACTACTGATTGGAGGTTTTAGGCTATGCCATTAGCCTGGACAACGTTTTGCCTGTTTAAAGTTGTTGAAACTGAGACATTTTACCATTTCATGAAAAATATTAGCTCATTTTGAATTTTATAGAAGCAACACATCTCAAAAAAGTAGAAATAGGGCATCAAAATACTGGTGACGTAATTGGTACTGCTGAAAAACAGCTTGAGGAGAATTTGGTAACTAACTAGGTTAGGTGATACTGTGGTGTCAGTAACATGACTGGGTATAAAAGGAGCACCTCAGAAAGGCAGAGTCTCTCAGATGTTGTGATGGACAGAGGCTCACTGATCTGCAAAAATACTGAATCTAAAAAATGTGGAAAATGTTTTAGAAAAAAAGTTCCTCTGAAGAAATCTCTGGGCCCAAGAGACAAGGCCAAAGGTCAGTATTGAATACTTGAGATCTGCGGGCCCCTGAGCAACCTTGCATTAAAAACAGGCATGATTCTGTGCTGGAAATCACTGCGTGGGCTCAGGAACACTTCCAAAATCACTGTCTGTCAACACAGTTTGTGGTGCAATCCAACAGTGCAGGTTAAAGCTGTATCATGCAAAAAAAAAAAAAAAAAAAAAAAAAAAAGAAGCAATATCTGAACACAATCCAGAAATACCACCATCCTCAAAATGTACTGACACAAAATGGAAAACTGTTCTGTGGTCGGATGAATCAAAATTTGAAATTATTTTTGAAAACCACAGATGCTGTATCCTATGGACTTACGGTCAGAGTGACTATCCAGCTTTTTTTTGCACACAGTTCAGAATTTGGTTTCTCTGATGGTATGAAGTTGCATTAGTGCCTAGG
Organism: Cheilinus undulatus; assembly: GCF_018320785.1. NCBI lineage: Eukaryota > Metazoa > Chordata > Actinopteri > Labriformes > Labridae > Cheilinus > Cheilinus undulatus. Next base: position 21,163,422 of record NC_054866.1, read on the forward strand.
ACATGGGCAGCTTGCACATCTGGAAGGACTTGATCAATGCTGAATAGCATACAGAGGTTTTTTAGGGCAACAGATGCTTCCATCCAGACAATGTCTCTTTCAGGGAAGGCATATTTCAGCAAGACAATGCTAAACCACATACTGTAGATCATTGGTTCTCAGCTGATCCAGCCATAGGACCCACCACCTACTGTAATGTGAAAAAAGGACCCAAATTTCTGATTCTTATCAAATTAATTCAATAAAGAATGCTGAAATTTGGACCTTTGAAAGGAACACAGCAAAAGGCTGATCAAAGAGACTGGCCAACACTTTGGAGAGACATGCATGCAAACATTTTATTTCATTTTTTTTTTTTTTTTTTTTTTCATTATAACACATTTTGGTTGTTTTTTGAAAGGTGACAAGACATTTGCAAATTATCATATGAAAACATACTATTTCCAAGATAACAGGATAAGTGAAAATCTCAAGAAAACAATCAGAATTTACTTGTTTTCCTGCAAAATAAAGTACATATATAGATGTCTGCCTCAGGCTTCAATATCAGAGGTATTTTGCCTTTTTTCCCCCCTGAAACCAGTCCACAACCCATTGAAAACAGTCCCTCGACCCACTTTTGGGTCCTGACCCACCAGCTGAGTAGATCACAACAGCATGGCTTTACAGTAGTCCAGTCTGGTAGCCAAACTGGCCTGCCTGCAGTCCAGACCTTTCACCAATAGAAGACATTTGGCGCAAATTTGGCAAAGACCCCTCAGTGTTGAGCAGCTTGAAGCCCACATCAAACAAGAATGGTACAGCATTCCTCTTCCAAAACTGGTCTCCTCATTTTCCAGATGTTTACAGACTGTTGTCACAAGAAAAGGGGATGTTGCAAAACGGTGGGCTGGTCCCTGTGTTTTTGAGATGTGTTGCTGCCATCAAATTCAAAATGAGCTAATATTTTTCATGAAATGGTAAAAATGTCTCAGGTTCAACATCTGATATGTTGTTTATGTTCTATTGTGATTGAAATGTGGGTTTATGAGACTTGCAAATCATTGCATTTTGTTTTTATATTTATGACACCATTTTGGGGGTTTTACATTTCTATATGGAATCTGGAAAAAAACGATTACAAGTAAGATTTAAGGTTAACTAATGCCAAAATTCAGCTGGTACATCATCAAAAATGTTAGTTAAGTGAAATCCCACGTAAAATCAGAAATTACTGTCAAACTAGGCTATGTATTAATTTATGCATAACTGCTGCACCCAGGGCTGGTCTGTTTTAAACACCTGTCACCAGTGTGATAAACCATGTAAATATATAATCTTATCCAACAAACTTGCATTTTTTTCAAGGATGGAAACAGCCTTAGTCATTCACACTGACTTTTACGTTGGGTTTATCAGAGATGATTCCTCCCATTTGTTTAAGACACCCTTTCAAAAGCAGCCTCAAACACACTTAATATCACCCAGCCACACAGCACACAGGTGCTTCAGAGAGTTTCTCAGCTCTATCTCATTGTTTTCAGCTAACTGTCAGCTTGCTTCTTCCACCTGTAACAGATGGGTGCTAAAGGTAACACATATACCTCACAACTAACACACAGCTCCCGCCTGTGACTCCTCACATCAAACAAACACACAAACTCACTCAGACTTGTCTGGCTCGTCTCAGTTCCTTTATACCACCTTAAAATGAGCCTCACCTTTAGAAAAAATCACATTATTTCTGATCTCTCTCAGCGGGTACTGCTTGTCTAACAAGCTGGAGGAGCTGAGGTTAAGCATCAGCAGCACCTGTCCCATCCTGGTGGTAGCTGACCCCACAGGGCAGGTGCCATCAGCTCGTCCCATCGCACAACCTACCCCCTCCTCCTCAGCTAATCCAGCTCAAACGCTGAGGACAGCATGCTTTGAGGAAAAGGGTCACAGATGAGGAGAGGAAGGGAGAGAATGGATGGAGCGGAGTGGAAAGGTTTGTGATTCAGAAAGAGGGAAAGAGAGCTGTGATGGCGATAGTGGATAAGACTCAATTTGAAAAACCGTGTAGTCGGAAATAACTGTTTTCTGCCCCATCATGTCATACAGCAAGGGCACATACGTGCCAACCCACCGGCTATAGACTGAAGGGAGTAGTGTGTGTGAGCTGAAGTGTGTGAGTGTGTATGGCCAACCCCCTACTTTTTTTCCATGTGGGATTTACTTGGTCTGCAGTTAATAGGTGATAAAGTTCAAGGGGGAGGGAAGGGTGGTGGGATTAAAGATGGAGTGTCGTTAGAGTGAGGCGGGGGTGTTGGGGTGAGGAGAGAGTGTTTATCCGGCTGACTGACAGACAGACGGATACACGGACAGGCAGGGGTGCAGCAGTGTTGATGCTGGGCCCTCTGCTGGCCACAGACCAGCAATGATAGGACGAGACAATAAAAGGAAATAAAATGTTTTAGATGCTTACAGATCTCTAGTTCGGATTTCTCCTGTCAGTTTATATTATTGACATTTGGCATTGATTTCATTGGATCATATAATTGTCCTGCATAAATAATGAACACAACAGGCTTATAGGACCCCACTATGACGCATTAAAACTAAACAGATGAACCGCCCTGTCATTGTCATGACAGAATGAAAGATTTTGAACAACTTTTTATGTGCTTTAAATACAAACAAAAATTAAATAGCTGTGAAGATATCATCATTACTCAACTGATGAAAGGGTCATTTTTTGTAGTTCCTGAAATTTTTTAAGCCTGATTATTTTAAAATTTTATTACATGCTTAAAATGTTCACACATGATGTCAAATAATGATAAATTGAACATTTTTATTCATCAGCAACCAGAGACCTGACTCGAGAAACCTGAATTTGCTCTAAATCGCTCCCTATCAAACAAGATTTTATGTAAACAAACAGGAAGATTGAAAGGCAGGAAGAGCAGCAGCCCTCAGGGTTCCATTGTCCAGATTCCATGTCTATCATCAGGCAAATTCATCTTGCAAAGCTCAAGTCTGAAATGATTGTACCTGGTCTAAGAACAGACCTAATCAATCAGTGTTATTTGAAGAGAATGAGGCTGTAGCTATGGGCGGAGTGTAGTTGTACTGCAAGCCGATAGCAACGGCTGCTCCCAGTGTAGCATTAGCTTGGATTTAGCTTTCAGGTAGCAGCAGTTTTATTAGAACTGGACCAAATTTCTTCATTAAATCAAGAAGAAAGAACAGCATCGAAGCTTTACATGATATAAAAGATGTGTTTGCTCTTCTGACCTGCTTCGCCGTGAGTTTGTGATAGTTACTGGTAGGGTTTAGTTGTACTTTGTGCCAATATGGCTGCCACCAGTGTAGCAATAAGCTTAGATGTAGCTGTAGTATAGGGGCAGCTTATCAGAAATGGACCACATTTCTTTAGTAAAAGAAGAGAAAGAGCCACAAAGAAAGCTCCTCTTGACAGAGAAGATGTTTTTGATCTTCTCCTGACCAGCTTCAGCATGAGTTTTATCCACCCACAATTCAATTTTTCATAAACAATAGCAGTACCTGTCTGTCAAGCTCAGGTTACGCCTGTTGCACATAGCTACTACCTCACTTTGTCTTGTCACTCTGATTGGTCCAAAGTGAATATGACAGAATTTTCTTCCAATCATCTCCGAAGGAGTTTTGAGAAGTCCTACCCTTCCCAAATGTTTGTATGGGCGGTTTCCCAGATGAATGTGCAATGGATATATGTTTGAAACAGTCTATCTGGCATGTCAAGTTACCCAAACAAAACAGGAGATTGATTTGAATTTTTGAATTACAAGAAATGACCATTGCAAAATATCTGCAACTGTTGAGATGTGATTCAGTCCAAAACTGATTTCAGTCATACCGTTTTTATTCAGTTCTGTTGTCTCTTTGGACGAACTCACCACCTGTTATGATTCATTTCGTCTTTCCTGTCACCGTTTTTTATTTTGGCCCTCAACATCCACATACACCCTCACCCTGGCATCTTTCACTCCATTCCCCTTGTCTCTTAGGTGTTTTGGGGTGCATGCTTCAGAGACTAGGTCGTGTCTCCAGGTGTCACAGTGGACTGCTGTGTGCTGTGATGGGGGGCCGTGCCCGGCAACCTGCTGCTGATGCAGCTGATCCTCTCTGCTGGTGATGATACCTGCATGTCATCGGTCCTGGCACTCTCTGCAAACTTCACAGGGAGGCCGAAAATTAAACAGGGGCTCCCTTCCCTGCCTGTGGCCCAAGGAAATGTGTGGGTGTGTAAGAGCATGCAAATAATGGTGTGTTATTTTAGTAGAGTAAGAAAGTAAACACAGATTCCTGAGACGTTAAGAATCCATTATTTAGCTTTGAGTCTGCACCATCAGACTTCAGTGTTTGTACTCATTCTCTGCATTATGAATAGGATAAATGCTAATGTCATTCATGTTTATGTGGCCTTGTTGTAAGCAACCTGATGTGGAAGCTAAGCTAACGAAAGCTCACCTGAGTTCCACACTTTCTAGCCCCCATCTGTAATATTGCCCCAACCCGGCTTCTCTGATCTCAAACACTTCTCTGCAGACAGCAACAACACCAAGTTGTAGAGGTACACTGGTGCTGAAGACACACGCACATTTCGGCAAGCACACACACACTCAGCAGGCTTTTAGCTAGCCAGCACGACAAGCCAAAGCCACACTTCACACCTGGGCTGGCTGGCATTTATTGGGTAAGCTCCCACCCAGTGGGAGGGGAGGGAAGAACAACACCTCGGCACTGCTAAAACAATCTCACAGCTCTGTGACCGAGGGAAAACAAAGGCAGCATTGCAAAAAGTCAAGTAACCAAATTTATGCCAAATTTTGACTGGTTAACAGAAAATTGGGGGAAAAAAAGGTGTGTTGGGAGTTTAATGGCCTTGTTGGCATTTAAGAACCAGACTAACCTACTGGAGGTTGTCCTATTAAGTGTCAGTTTGCACATTTAAACCATTAAAACTTCAATTAAAGCTGCATTAAATGATGAATGGACAGCATCACATATTTTTTTTTTATCAAACACACTAAATGTGTCATTATTTCCCCTGTCTTTTAACCCTTTACACTCTAGTATAAACTCATAAAAGCTGTTTGACTTATGTGGTTTTGGTTTCATATTGACTAATGCTGAAATAACAGCAGATTACTTTAGTCTAAACAATGTGATGGTGATTTTGCTTCACTTTGTTTCCCCCTTCACTTCATTTATGGGAAGTTTTTGTCATAGCTGTCAATAAAAGGGGAGATTCTATATCTTGTACTTTTTCCCTGTGAGAGTGAATGATGGATGCTTACTGGTTACAGTTTCTCATCAGAGTAGTTTTGTTCACAAACATTTCAGCAGGCTTTGGCTGTAGCCAAGATTTAAAATGCCAAAAAAATATGTGAAGTAGTTGGGGTTAAGAATAATAGTGGAGATAATGGGGGAGAGATATGCTGGAAAGAAGCCACAGGCTAGACTTGAACTTGTGCCAGGTGTGTACATGGGGCATGACCCAAGCCAAAGGCCATGTGCACATCTACATCAGTGAATACACACTTTTGTTAAAGACTGTATTTTAGACTGAAAAAAAAATTAATTAAACTCAAAACCTACAGCAGTGCACAACATAGGCAGTTTGAGAGTGATTACCTCAGGCTCCTAAAGCACATTTACCAAAAAAAAAAAAGCCTCATATGAGATAATAAAGAGGCAACATTTCTGTAATACATCGAAAAAAGAACCTAAAAATTACTTCATAGCTTCAAGGAACTAACTCATAGCAATATTTTCATATTTAGATGTACAAATAATGGTAAACATAGTTTCTGTAGGTCCCCTCTTGGATACTTTTTATAAGGAGGGATAAAGGGGAGAGCTTTCTGGGGCCCAGCTAAATGGGGGGCACATAGAGGTCAGAAAAATCATGGTCCATTGTAAAATTAAGCTTTGATAACCATAATTTAACCTGAATTTAACAAAGCAAAAAAAAAAATTGTTTGTACTAATATGTACCATAGTATCTAGCCTTCTTATAGATGTAAACCCCTTTTCTTTAAAACAGAATTAAAATGGGTTACTAACGGCAAAAATGGGTGGAAAAGGTGGCAAAAGAGGATTTTAAAAGTAGTAGAAATGGGTTACAAGCAGGTGTGCAAAGTAACACTACATTTACTCAAATAACTTTGAGTAGTTTTTCATTTTTTTTTTTTTTGGATACTTGTACGTTTTGATCACATTTTTAAATCAGTATTTTTGCTTCTACTTGTGTATGTTTTAACCAGAGTAACTGCACTTTAAAGTAAACTTTGAATTAAATACTTTTAAATTTAACTTGAGTAGATTTATAGACCTGTACTTTTTAATCAATAACTGTACTTTTACTTGAGTCTTGTACTTCTTTCAACTCTGATTAAAAGTGGCAACTATGAGTTTAAGTTGGCAAAAATGAGTTAACAGAGGCAATAAAATAGTCAGATAGTGGCAAAAATAGGTTAAAAGTAGCACAAATGGGCATAGCATATACTGGAATGCAGCTAAAATTGGCACAAATTGGTGTAAAAAGTGGTCACGAGGTGTTACTAGTCACATTAATGGGTCAAAAGAGGCAACAATAGGTGGAAAGTGGCAAAATGGGTTAAAAGAGACAAAAATGGGGGGAAAGGTGGAATGGAATTTGTAAGGTAGCAAGAATGGTTAAAAGTGGAAAAACATATCAAACAGGGGCATATCTGGCAAAAAATTGGTGCAAAAATGGGTACAATGGCACAAAAATGGGTGAAAAATGGGCAGAATTGAGTGGCACAAATGGGTAGGAAAAGTGGTTAAAAAGTGGCACAAATAAACTATTTCAAAATTAGAATCAAATAGTAGTTTGATATACTTTTCAGCTCCAAAATAAAGTGAATGTTAGCCATGATGCAAGCACCAATGCTACTGATCCAACTCACATCCATTGATCCAATTATAAAATCCCAGCTGTGAAGGGCCCATTCACTGTAGATTTGTATGGGGCCTTGCTTAATCTGTGGGCAGGCCTGCATGCAGGTACCTGACCCAGTGATAGACTCTATCTAATTGCTCGTAAACTAACTTCATCATTCTGAAACCATAAAAACAACCATAAAAAAGTGTTGACAGTATGGCTGTCAAACAATGAAAACATGTAAAATGTTATTAATCTCAGAATTTAACATGTAAAGTGTGATTAATCTCCCCATCTTGAAAGTCTACTATTTTGCATTTTAATCTGCTTTTTCTTTCATTTTGCATTTTTTTCCGTCTAAAAGTAAGGAAAATTCCTGTTTGGATAAATATCTGTTTTTATTTTGAAAGAAAATGACAAGCTTTTGGTAGAGTGAAGATTATGACATGAACCATGAAAAAAAGGAAGTTATTACAGACTGAAAAGAAAAAACAGAGAAAGGTAAAAAGGTAAATGTTTGGTAACATAAGATTCATATGACTTTTGACTTGACTTTTGACCAGTCTGCGAGTTTTTAAAGGGAAATGGGGCATCAAGGAGTAGCGGACATATTTCACATCAGCTCTAAACATTGATCTTAATTAACCATGATTAATGCAATTATGCTGACATTAGTTCAAGAACACTTTCCCTCCTGTCTCCTTAAAAATCTTTAAACAGTTGCATAACATTGTTTGGCTAGGAAACTAGTGTACCAGCACCACAAGATATAGATATATTTGTTATTTTTGAACATGTTACTCTGTATGTTCCATTGCACTAGAACCCTGAAAAGCCCAGGACTTGTTTTTGTTCTTCATATCACAGACCTGACCTGCTGCATGTCCAAGGATAGTAAGACTTTAGGTCACTGTTGAGGTCAGACTGCTTTTTTTACAGCCTATGACCATGGGTTCAAGTGTTCCGATTATACTCAAGTGCCAGGACATCACCACAGTCCTCAGGAGGGATCCAATTTACATCCCGCTCAGCACTTATTTTTATGCCCAGCCCTTGAGAAGACAACGACAGACTGAATTAGAGCTTTTATGCAATAGTTTGAGGAGACTTCGTTGTCAAAAATCCTAATAAAACACTTGCTCTGATGGCGATTTCACCATAACCATGCCAAGTACTTTGAAGGTGACCTGTGTTTTATCTGCGCTCGTTCCTTCTTTTCATGCCAGCGTATTGAAAATGAGTTATGGCAGGGACAGGATCAAGGGGTGTGTGAAGGGCAGGATTTTAAAGAGCCTGCCGAGCGACGGCAGAAGGTCCAAACAAAAGAAAGGTTATGGGGCAAAAGAAAACTAGAGCATGGAAATGGTTGGAAAAGGTTTGAAGGGTCACAAAAAGACAAGAAAACGGAGACAGAGAGTGGGAAAATTAAATTGCCCAGATTATAATTTATCTTTGATTTAGGACTTTAAAAACAAACCAATCATTTTTCCACCTTTTACAGCAAAAACTACATGAAAAATGTGAAGTAAGGCTGAGCTCAAACATAAGGAAGCCCTAGTTGGTCATGTATCCATACATTTTATTTACTCTTTGTTCCCATTAAAACAAGACATTCCGATTTTGGTTTTTCCAGACTTCTGTTGTAACCAAGGGGTCACAAAGAAAAAACAAAAAATATATAAATACAACTTTAAGCCTACCTCCATATATATAATTAATTTTTTAAATATATATCCACTTTCTAACTAGAATAAAAGTAACAACATATAGCTAAGCATTTGCCTGTTTAATCTGCAATTAGTTGCAAATGTCAGGGGGTGCAACTGAAAACGATTGAAGCCTTATCAACCTAAATACAGTTTTACTGTGAAGGCTCAGCTCACGCTTTTGACTTTCCGGGAAACCCCATAGAGGTTGTCAGATGAATGTATAACAATGCACGTCAAATAGATGTAACTTAATTTAGCTGTGATCCACTCCTTAACAGAAAAAAAGTGACTGAGGGTCCAACAGAGGCTTTAGTCAATAAAGGAGGTGGTTGGGGTGGTGGAGCTGAAGCTTTGCCAGAGGAAGCATGGAGTGATTAGCGCTGATGAAGCAGGGATTAGTGAGAAAGACATCACATTTAAATAGACTCTGTTGTTGAGAGAATTAGCTGTGATTGGCTATGTGAACGTGGAGACAATATTTCAATCAGCTGGCAGTCAGCTGGAGTGATTTCTGTGCCCTGCATGAACGTACACTAAACTTTAATTAATGCAAGTCTGTCCCTGACTTTCTGAGCCATCCTCTATACTCTCCCTCTATATCGTCTCCAAAATCAACACAATTTCAGCAATTGGTGGTTTAACATGATTCTATTCAAGGTTTCTGCCTGTTAAAGGCAGTTGTTCTTGCTGCAGAGTGCTGTGCTCATAGTGGATGAATGTTGGTTCTTTGTAAATGACAAAGAGAACTGAGAACAAATCTGCTCTTTTTGCAAAGTTTCTTTCCATAGCATTTGCTATCTGGGCTATAAACTGATTTACTCATTTCTCAAAGGCCATTTATTCTACCACACAAACAACTTTACTGCAGGTAAAACTAACATTTGTAAATATTTATTCATCCATGGTACTCCATCTAAGGTTGGGTCATGGTGACAGCAGGCAAAGTAAGCCAAACCAGACATCCCTCTCCCCAGCAAGGTTTTCCAGTTCCTACCAAGGGGTCTGAGGCGCTCCCAGGTCAGATGGGATGTATAATCACTCCAGTGATTTCTGCATCTGCCTTGAGGTCTCCTTCCAGTTGGATGTGGCCACAAGATCTACATGGAGGTTTGCCAGAAGGCATCCTGATCAGATGCCCAAACCACCTTGACTGCCTCTTTTGATTTTGAAGGAGCAGTGACTCTACTTTGACATCCCTCTTGAGGTCCCAGCTCCTGACCCTATCTCTAAGCCTCCTTCAGAATCTCATTTCAACCCCTTGAACCCTTGGTCTTATTCTTTCAGTCATTATCCAGAATTCATGCCCACTGGTGACGGTTGGAGCACAGATTGACTGGTAAATCAGAAGCTTTGCCTTTTGGCTCAGATCCCTCTTCACCACAAAAATAAGGTACAATGTCAGTATTGATGATGACCTACCAATCCACTCGTCAATCTCACAGCCCATTCTACCTTCCCTTATGAACAAGACCTCAGATACTTGAACTCCTTCACTGTTTGCAGAGACCCACTCCCAAACCCAAAAGGAGCAATCCACCGTTTTCTGGCAGAGGACCATGGCCTCAGACTTGGAGAATCCCCACCTTATCCTGGGAGCTGTGTTGTCGTGGGCATTAGCCCCCATAGAGTATCCCTAGGAAGACTGGTGCCCCCCTGGTGCCAGACCTGGGGGGGTGGCATGACAGCAATTGGTGATCTGTGGGCCCACCACCTGCAGGGATAGGCATGGAGTTTAGGTGCAGCAGGCAAGGATAAAGGCCTGTTCTGACTACTTGTTGGATTATGTTCTTTTTCACCAGGTGTTCTCACTTAAGAACAGAAGTAAGAGGTTTTATTTTTTCATGAAGATTATCTTGCTCCAGGATACATCTTTTACAACTTATTGAAACTGATAGAAATAAAAAAAGCACAAGAAAAGTCTAAACAATTTCCTCCATTCATTTTGTTCCTTAATATTAGGTACTTAAAGGTGCTGTTGGTAAGATTTTGGCACACAGCCAGCTAGTTTGAGATTTCCCTACCTGTTTCTCTCTCAGTTCACTCCCCACACTCCTACGAGCCTCTCCCACAAGCTCGCGCACAATCTAGTTTTAACCAACATGGCGTTGGACAGTTGTCAACAGATGGAGCGATGAATATGGCTGTATCTGATTCTAAGGTAAGAAAGCTTGTGATGTCTAAATATAAATCAAATATAAGCTCAGGGATTTACATCCTGCTATTTCACATTTGAATAATTGTCAGAAACAACACTCAGATAGCTTATACCAGCCAAACAAGGACAATGCTAGCAGCTAGCCAGCTAGTTAGCAATGAACTAACACAGTATAGGTTTACAAACGCTAGCGAGCACCGAATAAAGAAACACACTCTTATTTTCAGTATGAAAAAGACGAAAGCCTCGACTCCAGCGGTAGCTAAAAGTCAGGACCATCCACAGCTGGAAGGCAAGGTGTAGAGGGAGCCGGGCCGGCGCGACCGAAGCTGCAGAGCCAAGGGAGAAGTGGCCGTTGCTGGACGTCGACATGGAGGACCGACAGCCTATGGTCCGATACACAGAGATCTTTACAAGCTCAAATAATGGCAGAAGAGTGAGTGTGTCTTTTGAATACATATTTTCCACGTTGTAAAACTGATGTAGTCGACCCCTCTAGTGTAGATTTGTAATGAGGCTGTTTATTTTACTTTACCAGGTTAGAATTAGAGGCCTCACCCTGGAGCAGCTGCAGAGATGACTGAGATCTTCATCACCATCCAGGGGTTCACAGTCATCATCATTCATGTTTGTTTTTAATACACTTATTACTCTGTGGACATTTACATACATTTCACCTTTTAGGTTCAAGGTTATCATGTTTAATTTCGATTGTTTTTTTTAACTGTATACATTATATTTTTCCAGTTTAAAATTTGATTCTGCTTATTACCTTAGTTTTACTTTGAGCGATTTCAACACTTGATATACTTTTACTTTGTTCTCTTAGACTTGTAAACTACTTGTAGATATGCAGTTATAACGTTTTTACTTTAGAGTCAAATTAAATCATAAATGTGCCATGTATATGTTTCAAGCCACTCTTCTACTAAATCATCCTCTCTTATGTAAGAAATCACTGTCACTTTGTTTAATACATCACCAAGTACTATGCTGCATAAAAGATGAGAAAATGTGGTCCAAAAGTATTTTATTAGGTAAAATAAACAGCATTTTTGTGCATGAGATATAGTTTTCAGCTAGCTGTCTAAGATGGTTGAAATAAACAGTGACTGCTTGTCCTATGAGATCTTCAGTGCAGCAGACTGGGACATGGTCTGGAGGTAGGAGTACAGCTCTAGGAGTTTAGTCTTCATCCATGGTTTAATACAGTTTCACAGCTGGAAGTTCATCCCACCATTGCTCCTTGTGAAGATCACCACCTGACCTGATTAAACAAAATGAAAGGCACAAAAGAAATCAGAATACACTGATCCACCGTCCAATGCCTGTAAATTCAACAGTGTGGCTGTAGATTATCTGTGTTGTATTTCAATGGCCTTGCTGTTGTATTGACCACTCTGACATATTTTTTACATAGATGAAGCTGCCCTCTTATCTATTCAGGGTCACAGGTGTTTTCTGATCACTTCCTGGGAGTAATAATGTGGGAATGAACTCAATGGATCTGTAAATAAAACAAAGGGGCTTCTAACCTCCAGTGAACGCATGCTATGAAGACAACAGTTTAATCGTTTATGCAAATTCAAATCTATTGTGTCTCTAAACCAATATCTAATACGATGCCATACATTCGTTGTCAGTTATTCTATAGCACAAAATCATGATAGGAAAAGGGAAACAACTAAAACCGGCTCCTCTTTCTGGTAAGTGTTGTTTCCACATGACTTTAAATCACATCTGTGCTAAGCAAGCTACATAGGAGAATTTTACCTTCTCCGATTAGCTGATAAAATGACTGTAAAACTAAAATATGATCTGAGTAAATAATCCTACAAATGCAAAACAATTAGAAAATGTTAACTAGGAGCTGTAAACTCTATCAGAAGCCTCTCCGGGCAGCACCGCTGTGTTTAAACGCAGCGCCCCCCAGCAATGTCGCCACTTTGCTCGGTGTAATGTGTACACAATAAGTCCAGGTTTTCACGAAGAAGCGTTCCTGGGCTCTGGAAAAACACTTCATAACGAGTGTAATGTCTGTCTAGATAGTCCTGAATTTCCCCAATAAATCCCCCTAACTCGGGGTAATGAGCCCTCAACAGCAGTGACATTTCCACGGTCAACAAGGCTACGCTACGCCGCGGGTTAGTAGGCCTCAATTAAAGCTAAATCATACAGCAGGTGATATTTATACAAATAGTTGTAGTTCTCGCTGTGAGACAATATGGCATAATAAAAAAGGCCAGTTACCTGTCCAGGAGAGGAGTAGTCAGCCCTGGATCTGAAATGAAACTTCTCAGCTCCGAAGCTTCCTCAGATAGCATGCTGCACCAATACTTTACTCTCATTTTATTTCCTGCTCAGTCCTCTTCTCTCCAAGTGTTTGCAGTTTGTTAGTCGCGTTGTTACTGGTATGCTGATAGCTGTGTTAGCAAAAGAAAAACTAGAATATTGTCCCTGTTCCTTGAGTAGCTACTGTTAGCCATTTTCAGCTATCGGCAGTGTTTACTCCTCCAGGCGCGTTCATGCAGGGAAAGCTCCTCGACGAATCAGGGCGAGGGAGTAAGCCCTGCCCCTCAACCAAGCAGGGTAGAGAAGTCAGAGGCGAATCTGATTAGTAGGTGATACCTGGAGCAGTGGAGAATTTTGACTGCTGATTACTCAGGCATATGAAAACACAGAGATCTCGCAATAGTGCCATTTTACTCCTATCATTAAGAGCTCTCTATAAATGTACGAACATTTGATCTAAATAGAAAAGAAAAAAATTAGCATTGGTTAGCAAAAAGTTACCTACTGCATCTTTAAGTATCAGTGGAAGTTGTAAAGATTTATTGTCCCAGCAGCAGCTGCTCTCATGTGGACGTTAAGGTCAAAGTAGTTGTCAGTATTGGTGCAGCTGCTTTTGTCAAGATGTTGTTACTGTCTGCACACTCAGGTCAGGCTTCAGTCTATAAACATCACAGAAGAACAGCCACGCCAACAGGAAAACATCCGTTTTATGTTTCTTTTTTGAGAACACATCAAGATTTATATTTAACAACTTAACAAATACCAGAAAGCGATCCAATGAGACATTACTTTATGACATTATAGAAAGGCAATATATTTGAAGGATGTCAACAAAAGGTAAATAAGAAAACCACCATAGATAAAAAAAAAAAGGAGTAAATGTACAGATACACACATCTACAAGTGCTCCTCTGTGGTAACCTTGACTCCAAATCCAGCCCTACAATTAGAAACAGAATGAGGTGAGCTGTGACTGAAAAACACTGAGATTGACCCGCTTGGGTTCAGTCAACAATAAACTAGCTTTTCTTTAGCTTTTGTTGTGCCTGTCTCCTCTGCTGCTGAGAGGGGGGAGGTGGTTTGGTGAACAAGGTCTTTGAGTACTAAAATGACTGTTGTTGTGTGATGTTTACAGTGGCCTCAGAATCCAGGCGACAAATTACACTGTCAGGGACACATCCATGTGCGATGAAGAGGACGAGAAGCTTCAAATGTTCACCATTGAACACCTTCAATGGCTGGTAATACAAGAGGCGTGGCTGCTCCTATTAAAATGTGGGCCGGAATCAATAAGAGGCATAATTAGAGTTGTTAGAGCAAATTAAAACATGGCTATTATGTGGCTGTACAATGTTGCTCCGTAAACTGTTATTACAGGGGGAGAAGCTTTGTGTTTACGTGTGTGTGTCTGTGTTTCTGTGTGATGGAGTGGGATTTGGGCAGTCGGTTAGAGATGGAGGATTAGATGCGATAGTTGCCTCTTTCTACTGTAATTACCACTCCCTTTATTGACAGAATGCTCACTTTTCTCTGGCTTTGTCTAAACTACAATTTCCTCAATTGTACAGTAGTAATTTTGGAGTGTATTTCTGCAGCAGCAGTGCCCATTTTTCACTGTAGAAATTGTTGTTATCCTCACCTCAGATGAACAGAAAGCTTCTTCACCCACCCCATAAACAGACATCATTCACTCATTGAACAGTTAAACATTCCTTGTATGCTGAAATAAAAGACATATCTTATGTGAATTGTGATATACACTCAACATAGAATTTCTTAATATCCTCCTAATTTCAAACTGACCTCTGTATGAATGCAGGGAAAATGCTACTTACTGTATGTTTTCATGCACAAAATAATCCATTTATGGCAAATAATATGATGGAGGGATTTCTCTAAATTCAGATGTTTAGGTGGTTTGCTTAAGATATCCTCTGTTTAATATTTATGTTTCCTACATAGAAAATTGCATATAAAACTGATACTCTGTTTGAGAGAAGTCATGGACTTGTTGAATCATTCTGTTCATTTTTTCCTCTGGATTTTACCCCACCAACTGTTGAGGAGACTCAACAGGCAGTGAACAAGCTGAAGGCTGGGTAAGCACCAGGTGTATGCAAGATCCAGGCTGAGCTGCTCAAGGCAGGTGGTGAAGCCTCCCTCCTGTGGTTGCATGCTCTCATCTGCTCTGTTTAGAGGACAGACATCATCCCTACCGACTGGAAGAGGGGCATTGTTGTTCCTATCTGGAAAGGAAAGGGTGATCTACAAGGATATTACACTTCTCTCAGTGCCAGGCAAGGTCTTTGCATTGATACTGCTGAACAGGATCCGTGATCCGCTGCTCCAACACCAGCAACCTGAACAGTCGGGCTTGTCACCTAAGAGATCTATGGTAGACCACTTCCTGGTACTTCAGGCCCTCACTGAGCGCTTTTGAGAATTTAGTAGAGGGCTGCTTGCAGCCTATGTTGACTTCCAGAGTAGAAATGCCCTCTGGCGGATTCTGGAGCTACGCAGGATCGAATGTTTGCTAATATTCTGGTACAGAGAGTCCTGGGAAGTGTGGTGGCTTCATCTGTGACATCTTCCCAGTTGATTCTGGGGTGAGGCAAGGGTATGTCTAAGCCCATACATTCTTCACTACCTGCATAGACTGGATAATAATGTGAGTAACAGGGGCAGCCAACTTTGGTGATGTCCAGATCACTGATCTAGACTTCACTGATGATGCTGTGATCATTGCAGAGGGAGTAGATGTCCTGTGGGGGCTCTTAATTTGCTGAGTGAGGAGGCTGAAGCATCGGGAATGCTCATCTCCTTGGCCAAAACAAAGATCCAGACATTTGGGGATGCCTTGGATGCTGCCATTGAATCTGTGTCTGTGAATGGTGAGAGCGTGAAAGCTGTAGAGCAGTTCACCTTTCATGGCAGCATGATCCATGCATCCACTGACTGAGAGGCTGAGATCAACCACAGTCTTGGACTCGTGTGTGGGGCGATGGGTTTGCTGAGCAAGACAGAGAGGCGTTCCCGGCATCCTAGCATGTGGATGAAAGTCAGTCTCTGGGTCCTACACTTCAAATTTGGATGAGTTTATGTTGAGTATTGTATGCTTGTTGCTCCAAAAGATGAGAGGATGGAGTAAAAATTAGGGCTGTCAAAGTTAACGCATTAATATCGCGTTAACGCGAATTACTTTTAACGCCACTATTTTTTTTTTTGTTGCACAATTAACGCATGCAAGTTCTGTGTGACCCTCGACCCACCCCGTAGTTTGCCACATCAGGAAGTGACGCTGTCGTGATGCAGTACAAGCGAGCAGAAATGGATAAAGGACAGAGACTTTTGAATGACAGATTCAGCTTTCATATCATGCCAGATAAGACTGAAGTTATTTTCTGTTACTGTCGACATGAACTGAGTTATCAGGAGTTTGTACTAGTAGAGTCTTAAACAACCCGTACCACTTGACATCAACAAAGATTTGCATTAAAAAAGTATTGTTGTTCACTCATGTTGATAGGGGTATTCAAATCTTGAGAAATAGTCCTGTAAGGGGCATTTAGAACAGACCAAAAAAAAAGTGTGATTAATTTGCGATTAATCATGAGTTAACTATGGAATTTGTGAGATTAATCGCGATTAAAAAATTTAATCTATTGACAGCCCTAGTAAAAATATGTTGTTTAATTTTTTCAAAGAGAAAAAAGGGTTCTCTATGTGCAGGCACTGCAGAGGTATTTGCTTATTCAGATGTTTTGACTGACATTTCATTTTGCCAAAAGAAATATCAGTCTTTAACTGCAGAAAGCAAATATTGAGATATAAACCAGGAGACACAATCTGACATTGTAACATCAGAACTAATACATTTACAGATTCTTGCTTTTACTTTCTTTTTCAGTCAGTTTTTATTGCCTGGTGCGATGTATGTGTAGCTGCGTGTGTGTGTGTGTATGTGTGTTGGGGGGGGGTTGTTGGCAGTTGCCTTTTAAAACATGCAAGCCTTAAAGAGAAAAGTTTAGGATTTTAAAGTGTGCACCTCTGAAATGATAATACTTATAAGCACTTCTTGCAATTATTCAACAGTCTTTGACAAGTTACCAGAGATAACAAAGCCAAACAACAGCAGTCCCCAACCAAAATATGACTCTGGACAAGGTGCAGCATAATTGCTGAGTGCTCAGTGACAGAAATCAATTTGAGGCGTGCTAATGGCCAGAGTCCTCCACTGCAGAGTGCTCTCATTGACTGGCATGCTGCTTGATCGCGTACAGAGCAAAGTTGGAACAATTACAGTAATCTGCGTGTGGAGTGATGGTCCTCCATGTGAAGAGGAGCTGAGGTTAGTGGTACTCAGCACTGATCAGCCCCCATGACAAAGAGAGGCAGTAAAGCACGGCATGCTTCGAAGGAGTGTATGATGGGATAACAAAGTTCCACGGGGACTGGAGGTATTGATTGAGAAGCCTGACAATGACTGGAATGTTTGCTCTTATCAAACATTTACGGGGAAAATCTTTTAAAAAGGAGAATCTGTTATAGCCTGACAGTGTTGACGACACCAAAATCCATCAAGACAGCTGAGTGAGTTTAGGTTGTTGAGTGCATGAGCGTTTAAAGGCTGAAATATTTTGGAAGATTTCTAACTTTCAGGGCCAATACTATGATCACGGTTATTGAATTTAAAACTAGCAGTGTTCTTTCTCCCTGAACCTTTGCACATAGAAATAAATAAATAATGCTGGCAGGTTAATGGCTGATGTGCATACAACAGCTGTTGCACTTTACTGGCTGCCTCTGTTTCTGCTGCAAAAAAAAATGTGTTTTTCTAACAATCACACAAAGCATTATAGGAAATAAAACATTAAGCCTGTGGCTGTATTCTTGCAAACATACACTCTGCATGACAACATTTTTTTCCTGGTGATGTTTCTCAGTAACCTGACACGGGAAAGCTTCAATACTAAGCGTTTGGGAAAAGGCAGAGGCTTTGAAAAAAGCTCAGAGTGTGATTGGATGAATGTTCTGTCCGTCACATCTCTACAGGCCAATCAGAGCAACAAAACACGTGATGAAGAAATGTTGTCAACTTCTGATAAAACTGGCGCTTTAGCAGCATCCATGCTAAGCGCTTCCCCCATAATTACACCCGTCTCTTGCTGCTGCTTGTTTATGTCATGACTCTGCCACGCCCGAAAGTACTGCCCCTCATTGCTGATTGGTCATGTCACTTTCTAACCGGGCCTAAACGGTTCAGATGGGAGCAAGATGGATTCGCCAGTGAAAAACAAGGAAGCGGGCATATCCATCTTCTTTGCCAGGTTAGTTTCTTAGCTGTTTTTTGATGAGAAAATAAAACCTAATTTAGTTTTTAAAAAGTGACTTTAAGTATTGTAGTATATGTGAGACCACAAATATAGAGCAGTTTAAGGCTTCCCAAGTAACATTTCCATAAAAGTTGCGCTATTAGAATCAGAATACAAGATATTTGATTGTGTTAATTTTTCTTTGATGTTTAAACATTAAAAAAGATCATGTAACAGAGCGAAATAAACAGATGATGCAATAACTGATGATTGAATACAAGTTGTGGAGTTTGTAGAATCTTAAACAGTGTAGTTATCAGTCTGTTATGGTATCAAAGAGGATTTTGTAATTTTTTTAAAAGCCAGTTTTACTGTATATATGTTGGGTTTTTCATTAGTAACAAAAAACTATACAAGAAATCTAAACCATCATACAGTTTATCAGATTGGTTTTCATTTGTGCTCAACAGCATGATTCAAGGATCATCAATTTAGAGATGCCCAACCACTCTGAAGGTGTTAGATTTGATCTCATCTTAGTTTCATAGTTTGACATAAATTCCTTTTAATGGGCGTATTCCAAAACCTCATAATGCCAACATTATGTTTCATAGTGAAAAATAGAGACTTCATTTGTGTCTTTACAAATGTATGTGTTTTCTTAAAGTCTCTTTTATATGTGATACATTGTATAAGATTTCTTAATAATACACTTTTACTATTCCCTTTTTAAATTTAAGGATTAATTTACTCCAGACAGGAATCTGGGATATGGAGGGGTCTGGCGGCAGGCTGCAAATCTCAGGCTACTGTGGGAAGCCGCATCTGTCAGGACGGAATGACCTGACTCTTAATTTGCCAGACATTTTTTTAGATTAATTTTTTTTATTATTATTCAACTTTTTTTGATAATCAATGTGTGACAGTTACATTCATGAAGCAATCACATTGCAGACATTACAGAATAAGCAACATTTAGTAAAATGTTGCTTGTTCTGTAATGTCTGCAATGCTATGTTAACATAGCTCAATTATAAACTGTAGCTACGTAGCTAGGTTAGCTTAAGCGAATGCAGCATATGCTACCTTTGCCCATGTTTGTTTAAGCATTAGCCACCTCATATGTGCAGCTGTTTCATAAATAAAACATGGGTTTATGAGACTTGCAAAATTGTAAAAAGTGTAGTCTTCAACTGCCTACCTATGTGGTTTACATACTGTAGCTAAAGTAGCAACTGTAGCATCATTAGCATAAGCCTTAGCTGTGTTAGATGGTTTTTCATGGAGGAGAAAACTTGTTTCTTGTGTTCATCTGCTTTATTAAATGTTTTGTAATTAGCTTTTATGGGGCAGGTTTTTGAATCCTACCTTTGACCCTTACCCTTATGCTAAACAGAAGTTTAATCCAATATTATTTTGAAAGTTTTGGCATGTATTTCCGTCCTGACAGATGAGGCATCACAGAGTAGTGGCTCGCAAGAGCTGCTGTCTGGATTATGTGCACAGAAATGGCCTTCAGACAGTAACTCACCATGCCTATTTTTTATGCTTTTTTTTGCACAGGATGTATGTGGAACTAATGACTTCACAACAGCTTGATAAGTAAAGCATGATGATGCAGAAGACATAGTCTTAGATTTAAATAGTTATTAGACCATTAATCTCTAGCTATATTTTCTATTAAATAACCACCTGAATGCAAGCATGCAAACTATTGCATTTTATAGAGCAGTGATTCCCAACCATTTTTTCTTGTAGCAGCCCCTACATGTACCTAAGAAAAGTGGAGCCCTAACTCAAAAATCAACCTAGATTTTAATTGTTTCACTGATAAAACCTTAAAAAAGGTCTATGCATGCTTTTCTTATCAAAAACCTTTGTATAGACTACTTAATAACTGCTTTATCATGGTTTTAGTCAATATTTGCAATTCTCATTTTGGCAACCTCAGAGCAGACAAAGCCTCGTACCCCTCCTAAGATCTTTGCCGCCCCCCTAGGGGTTCCCAGACCCCAGGTTGGGAAC
Source organism: Cheilinus undulatus (assembly GCF_018320785.1). NCBI lineage: Eukaryota > Metazoa > Chordata > Actinopteri > Labriformes > Labridae > Cheilinus > Cheilinus undulatus. The sequence goes on from NC_054866.1 coordinate 21,183,828, forward strand.
CAATGTTAAAGAGACTTCAAATGTGCTTTTAGCCTCTGCCATTCAAAAGTACCATTGATTAGATCATTGTTTTTGACTGAAATGTAATCAAAACCACATTTTGTAACATTACATAAACAAATACATCACTTTATAGACTGTAGAACCTTGATTTACACTGAGAATAAAAGAAGGAAAGTTGCACACATCTTCTTTACACCAACTCATCTCCTGTGTGTATACACCACTCTTTTTCACACAGACCGCTCTCCTCTCTTTGGTTTCACTTTACCACACAGCTATATCATACTCAGCACATCAAGGCTCAGCACATATAGGATAAACAATGCCACTGTCAGGCCCGTCACTTGGCTGCGTACCAAAATCAATTCCTCACACTCTTCCTGGATTAGCCATGGATGACTTAATTGATTCAGCACAGTCAAGTGATCTTCAAACAAACAGGCTTTTCCAACTCCAAAAGGGAGTGACAGCCACCAAACCTGAACTCTGTGGAGATGACAAATCATTCCTGCAGGCGACAGACGTTATTCTTAACAATAGTTGCTGCTGGAAAGATATCTCCTGCCTGTCCTACATTCCTATAGGCTACTACACCAAATGGGTGAAGAGTGAAGCGAAACTGGCGACGGGTCATTGCTGCCGTTTACTAATCGAGAAGTCTTGAAGATAAATTTCTGTGATAACGGATACGCCTCATGGTTGGCATGTACCTCGGAGCTGTCGGCAAGAGTGAGACGGAGAGTCTTTTTAGGGGTTTTCCTGACTTTGCTGTTACACCACAGTTTAATCTTGCCTTGGAGCGGCCGGATGACAGACAGAGCGATTAACACCAGTTCTATCAGAGTCCAGTTAAGCGGCAGCTGTTCTCTGTGGACTTCCTTTTGTGCCCAAGCCTTACGGTAGCAGAGTTCTCATTGTGATGTAGAGTAAATGCAACGTATTCCCAGGAATATTTCAAAGATCTTTACCATTTTCAGCTTTATACATTCAGTATGAAGAAATGTACACCTTGGTATCATCACATTTGATGCCAAATAAACCTCCTTTTCTAAATGTGACCCAGAAAATGTAAAAACTTCTTTGAATCCCAGTGTTGTACAGAGTCTCACAGAGTGAGTGATATGTATCCACAGCTCTGTCAAACATCATCAGACAGCAAACAGGGACATGTTTACTGCTCTGCCAGGAGGATGTGCCAGGACAGGTTTCTCCCTCAGCAGGCAGACCGGGAGCAGAGATTGCAGAGGGAGGTGGGAGAAGGATGGAAATGATGTGTGGAAACAGTGTCAAAATATCCTCAGACACAAGTATTTTTACTTTGCTTTAGGTTGATTCAAACAGAGGTAAAGCAGTGGTACAGGCAAACATTTGAAGACAGTCATATTCTGTAAAACAAGCTCCGAACTACAGAAAATCAAGCTTTCATTGCCTAGCCACAGTGTTGTAATATTTCCATTTAATGATTGAAAACTTATCAGTGCTCATAACAAGAGTCATATAGCTTTTTTCTTTTTATTATTATTTTTTTTAATCTGTGTTGACTGTTCAGGGACCTTCTAAGCACAGGCACACATGATTACCACTATCTTTCTTTCTTTACATGATAATAGTCATTTTGTGCTTTTTTGGCATGTAATTCTGCACAAGGCATGAGGAGCTGAGACACATAGTCTAGCACAGTTTTTCTTAAAAGGTGTGGCAAGGCACACTGGTGTGCTGTGGGAATTTGTACAAGCCTATAGTACTACGAGAACAACTTGAGTAACTGTAACATGTTTTAAAGAGGCAATTTTGTATAGACATGGTGTGTCTTAAGATTTTGTCTTGATTGGGGCGCAGGTGGCAGAATGGATAAGGCACACGCCCCATGTACGCGGGCAGCCCGGGTTCGAATCAGGCCTGAGGCCCTTTACTGCATGTCTCTCCCCGCTCTCTTCCCTGTTTCTGACTCTATCCACTGTCCTCTCCTCTATCAAATAAAGGCACAAAATGCCCAAAAATAAACCTTTAAAAAAAAGAAGAAGATTTTGTCTTGATCTCAGGTGTGCCTTGGGCAAAAAAAAAAAAAAAAAAACTTAAAAAGAAAAAGAGATTTAAAACCACCGGCTAGCAAATCATACTGAGATGAAAATTAGGGAAGAGTGACTTTACACAAAAAAAGTGTTGACCAAAACAACTGAATATTTCCTGTGAAATGAATGGAAGAAATTATAAAAGATAGCAGCAAATAAAATAAATAAATATATTACTATTATTGTTATTATTATTATTATTAACAATAGTAAAAATAATAATGATAATAATAACAACAATAATGATAACAAACCAGATTTGACACTCTAGGTTCACATACTCACCAGAATAAACTGTCTTTTCTAAATAAAAGTCTAAATATTTTATATATAAATATATATATAAATATATTTATATTTCTGTATTTTTCTGTAGAATCTTCTAAGTAGACTCTACTTTCCAAATAAAAGCCTCAGTTTTTCAGTATTTTTTCCACACCATCTCTTTAAATTGGACTGTATTTTCAAAATAAAAGCCTCAAGTTTAAAACAAATACATTATTGAGAATCTCTACAGCAACTCCAATTCAAAGTAAAAGCCACAATTATCTCAAAAATACATCCTCAGAATCTCTGATGAATATACAAGATTTTCAAATTAAAGGCCTCTAAACTTTTTACATTACATTCTTTTGGACCTTGGTAGCAGACTGAACTTTCAAAGTATTTGCAAAAAGCAAAATCAGATCACCTAGAATCTTTTAAGTGGACAAGATCTTCAAAATAAGAGTCTTACCACCAACGATTCAAATAAAGCTGTTTCATTCTGTAGGACGTGGTTCTTATCAACTTAATCTGCCCTACTGCATCATTATTATCACCATCATCCTCATTATCATCATCATCCTGTGATCCAGCATAAGACAGGCAACTGCCAAAATTTTTCTGAAATGTTGTGGTTTGTTATATTTCACTACTTTTATGGCCTTGAGGTCATTTGCACAGATAATCATAAGAGTTTAGAAACTTTACTTTAGAAAAAATAAAAATACAAAAGTAATGCACATTCACACAGTCATAAACTAAAGACAGCAAATTTACAACAATATTGTATTACTAAGAGTCAGAGTATCCAGAGAACTGACGAATAAAATAATGTGTTGCAAATGTATTAAAAAACTAATTAATGACAAGACTTGTAATTATTTAATCACAAATAGTATTTCAATATTGTGAGAAACATGGCTGTAAATGTAGACTCACTGCAGTGGTCTTTTTTTTTTCTCTAACTGAAGAACAAATGTTTGTCCCCCCCATTGTGCTGCTGGTCTGATGGCATGTCAACTCACATGTGTGGAGGATAATGAAGTAAATGATCCAGAAGAACATGGTTCTGAATAACAACACTCTTGACAGACTTTTAACAGTAAAGACAGTAACAGCAAAGACTGGGACTCAGCATCTAGAGTTTTAACATACATGAGCAAATTCTGTATATCAGCTTATGTGTGTTTGTGTATTTTTGGGCTATGTAGCTATCTAAGGCCGGACTCGGGCATCATACGAGTCCACAAACAGGGGACTGAAATCACAGAGGTCCTTTGATAGATCGTGTAGTTCGACATCCATACTCCTGGTGACTGATTGAATTTTTTTTTTTTCATTAAAGCCAAATTAATTATCACATATTTCCAATTATACCTGAATGTATAAGATTAAACAGCTTTTTTTGTTTCATTATGATCACGTAATTTTCAGCTATAGCCTAAAGGTTTATGAATATAAATCTAGTTTGTGTTTCTTTAAGTTTAAATGCTTTTTCAACTTTTGCAACTTGAACAGACTTAGGCCTTTTTATATTTGATGTGTTGGAGTTACTGAGGGACTTATTATAGCAGTAAAACATGATATATGACAATTTGAAGATACTGATTTGATGTTACTTTGTCCCTGATTAACTTTTTTTTAAGTTTAAAAGTTGCTTGCATCAAAGTTAAATTAGCCATTATCTGAAGGAGTAAAAGGTGTGTAGGTACACTAGCAGTAATATTTGACAGACTAAGTGATGTTCCACATCACCATATCCTCCTATCCTTCTATATTCAAAATCACCGCTTTTAAGGGAAGGGTGGAAACAACACACTGTGCTCTTTTTCAAACAATTTAACACTGAATGATCATAGTCAACATCTTTCATATACTTTGTATTTATTTAAAATTTGTAAAACCCACTGACAGATTTAAAGGGTGACCAATAGCACTGATTTACAAAACAATAAAAAGAAAGAAAAGAAATTATTATAATAAATAATGGAGATAGGAGGTTTTGGCCTGATGCGAGTGCTATGGAGATCCCCTCTTCGATAGGCCAAGAAGTTGACATGGTTGTTATTCACATGACAAGAGTTTCTTGGTTGCCTAAAAGTTTTTAAAACAGTTCCTAAGTGCAAACCTTTGAATCTCAGTTGTCACATAAACTGGCAGTTTGCAGCTCCTCTGAAATCATACACACCTGTGCATGCCAGTTCTAGTCATTAACCGTGTGTGAGCAAGTGGAAACTACAACAATGGCTGACTGCCAAGTTTTCTTTGTTTGTGTTGATCACTCCCAGTCAACATTTTCTTGAAATGTACTCGCTTTGTAGTTTAGAATCATTTGGAGTTGCAACCGCCCCTCATGGTCCGTCCACTCAAACATTTGTGTATTTTTGATTTTTGTAAGTTTACACACAGCCACTCTGTAGAACAAAGAGTATGTGTGCATGCGTGTGTTGTTTCATTACTGAGTTACATCACTGACTACTGGCCTGGCTGTATGGATAGACAAAACAATAAAACTTAAAACTGTTGCATGAGCTTGTATCATATCAACATAACCACCGTATAGCAGTAGAAGTACATGTGACGACAGTGTGCAATAAATGTGTTATTTCCCATTTGGTGTTTTTTCTGTTATTAACACTCTATAATTAACACTCTATATTGACAACCCTAAAAATACACTGTTATGGCCTCTAGACCATCAGCAGATAGTGTAGTGCTTAGGGTTGGGTGATATAGCCCATAAACTATATAGATATCATTTAAGCTGTAAAAAAAACACAAAAATAACATAATTTTAAGTTAAATCTACAGGATCTAACAGAATGTTGACATGTATATGAAAATGACAAAAGATAAACTATGTTTGTGAAAAAAAAAAAATCCTTCAGTGAAATAAAAGAATTATGACTGAAAATTCTTTTTTGACTCAACTTTTTGAAAAGATTATCTTGAGGTCAATTTTGTTTATGTAAAACTATCTTATGACTGAGCATTTTGCCACCACATTTTTGAAGTCAGAAGAAATGTATGACAATGCAAAATAAACTATACTCCTATAAACAATACTACCTTACCCCATATCTCCCATCAAAGTATATTGAATTATCTTAAAAGCCTGGTTCTTGCCCTCCAATGGTGCATATGTTTCCATGGCAATGTGATATTTTTTATCATTTCAGTTTGCTTTGAGCATAAAACCCGTAATAAAAGAAATACAGTTGCAATGTTTCTAAAGCAACATCATGTTTCTAAAGTTTCCAAATGAAGAGACAAGTGTGTTGAAGTATTGGACCAAGCTGATAGTTGCAAGAAAGACTTTAGAGAAAATTGCAAGTAAAAGAAGAAATCAGTGGAAAGATGGAGGCAAAGAGGTGAGGGCATAAACACGGGGAGAGAAATAGAGTGAGCTAAGGTGTAGGAACGAGGGGGAAGGAGGGGGGAGGATGGTGGTGGTGGTGGGGTTTAGTGTGAAAGGGGTTAATAGCAAAGTGGAGGCTCAGAGCTGATCGAAATGCAGAGCGCGTCCCCCCAGCCCTGTGCTCAGTGATGAGTTGGAGCTGAGATCTGGCGCCCGCTATAAAGGAGCTCATTGAAAATAATTCAGAGTGACGGCTGTGCAGGAAGGGAAACAGGGGAGGAGGGGAGGTGGGGGGCTGGGGGGGTCTAAGGGGGTGGCGAGCAGAGGGGAGGGAGAGAGAAGGTGGTATAGCTACAAAGGGAGCGAGATGGAGAGCAAAAAGGGTAGAGCAGGAAGAAAGAGAGGTGGAGATTGAAACACGAGGGGAGACGGGCACAGACGACAGGTGATAAGGTGAGAGGGTCAGTATTATGAAGGAGTCAGGAAAGTAAAAATAACAATCCTCAGTACCATGGTAAAGAAGACAGACTGGACTCAATACACCTGCGCTCACAGAGTTAATATTAACATGAACAGCAACACTCAAAGTTCTATTTATGGCTATCAAACACAGTAAAGCAGTGTACTGAAGGAAAATAACATATCTAAACCTGCAAAAATGTATCTTAAAACTATGAAAATGTGCATAAAATTGGCTTGTAGCAGTATTTGTATTCTTCCTGAGCTCTTATAGTTGGGATATCATAGTTCAGTGATGCATCTGAGTAAAAAACTGCAGTCACAAATGGCAGTATCCACACCCCTATCCAGGTGGCAGTAATGTGTGTAATGTGTGTCAGCTGCTTGATAACTGTTGTTAAACTATAAAACAAGAGGGGGGAAAAGAGACAAAAAAAACTCACAAAGGAGAGTAACATGAAACAGCTAGATGATACGCTAGAGCTTTGAGATTTAACTCTGACTTTAAATCAGCTACGTGTGGAAATTTCTGCTTCAGGAAACACGTCAAACATTTCAATGAATATCAGACACCATCAGTCAGATTTTTCAGTCACTGGAGAAAGGTCAGAGAAAACAGGTCAACAGTATATCCTCAGTGTTTTAAAAAGCATTTGGATGTGAAGGCAGAGGGTCAAAGACATAACCAAATCTGAAATATTTTAAGGCTATGTGCTCATATGTAGTAGCAGTAAACCCCAATCTAAGGTGATACCACATACCACACATACATAATCCTGTCAATGGTCCTTTAATGGTGTACACAAGCGGTAATTTAGTACCAAAGCAGAACTGCAATCACTGTAAACTACCAAATATGTACACACACTTCATGTATTGTGAATATAACACCTAGGGGAGTAAATGATAAATCGACTTAAGCTTGTGTAGTACTTTTGTAGTCCTCCTTCTCAAAGGGCTTTTATATCGCAAACTTACCTACTCACATCAATTCAGAACAGATTCACACACTAATGCTGGAGGCAAAGTGTCCATCAGTTGTAACTAATCCCATTCAAACACATTGCTTCATACATTGAATGATTGATTGATGAAGTCATCAATTCATTCATATGCCCCTGATGCAGCAGTGCGGTTCAGCGTGTTGGCCAAGGACACGTAGAAATGTAACTGCAGGAAATGAGAATCAAACCCTCAACCAGGGGTGGACTGGCAATCAGGCATATCGGGTATTTTCCTAGTGGGCCAACGCACTTTGGGGCCGGTATGATTTGTTCATTCATTTATTTCTGCTAAGCACCGCCCCCATAGAACAGGGGGAGTGGCTCATTGGTTGTTTGTTTTATATTGACAGTTTACTGGCCCAATCACGTGTCCTTAAGGTCGGTTTACACCCCGTCTCTACTTGAGTAGGAATGATGTGTCCACCATACTCACTTCTGACCACAAGGTAGTCAGTCAGAAGAAGGGAAACCACCATTAGATATGTCTATGCCACTAACCGCTGTACTATGTGATAGTTTGGGGGGAACATTTTTGATAACTCTACATATGAAGGGCAGCAAAGGAATGGTGTCTGTTTTTATGGTTCTTATTGGGCTTTTTGCCTGTATCAGGATTGGACAGCTGAAAAGAGACAGGGAATATGAAAATTGGGGAAGACATGCAACAAATGTACTAGGATGAGAATTGATACTACATCCAGGGCGTTGAGTACTATAGGCCCTGTATAAGGGGCACCTGCTCAACCAACTGAGTTACACTGTTGCCCTATACTGAACATTTTTGAAACATTTCATTTTTCCCTTAGAAAACCTCTGTGTTCACCACTGTTTTGCAAAGTAAGCTTTAGTTACTGACTACGTGCTCTTCCACCTCAGTGTACCTGATGAGCTGTTTGGGTCTGTGGGCTTTGTCAGAGACAACAACAAGAAGCTAGACTAAAACCAATTACTTTAACCCAGGTTTCCACTTCAAGTGCTGACACAGTGTTTTCACAAAGTTAACATCGACTGTAGCTTGTCTGGTTATCAGCCATTAAAAGACTAAAGTGACAGGCATAAACTTACTTTGATGACAAATTTCCATTCAGCTCAGCGTTGGTTTCTCACGTTTATCCTCAGAAAATTGGAAAAAGTCCGTAAAGCACATACATTCAGTAAGGCAGGAACTCTGGATCAGGAGTGATGCAGGCTGCAGGCATCTGTGTGCCATTATCCTCAATCAGAAATATCCTAAAGAAGTGTTGTGAGGCCCTGCTCTTGGCAGCAGTGGCTCTCCGTCTTCATTGCCATGGGGTCAAAGTTCACTCATCTCTACCACCAGGTAACCCGGGATCACCCCTGTTCACCAGTCTCCACTAATATTCTGTCTTTCTTCTGAGTCTCCATCTATGTCCTCTGTGTACTCTGTGTATCTCCTCATATCCACAGTGAACAGAACGTCACTGTCGCCGAAGTTGAAATTGCTCATTTTATTTTTGTTTCAGTTTAGTTCATTGTGGTTGCCTCTGACGAAGCCTGCACACCAAAACAGCTAAACAGATACGCTGTGGTTTAAGAGCACGTAGGTGGTGGTCGAAGCTTGCATTGTAAAATAGAACCAAACATAGAGGCTTTCTGGGTGAAAAACAAATGCTTCAAAAATTTCCAATGTAGCGTAAAATTGAGTCAACATTGTTATTTTGTCCCATTTTTTGACTGTACCCATCTAAAGCAATGTATAACTTAGCTTTCCTAAGAGTGTCGTGCTTAAAGGGGCAACACTCACTGAAATCTTTAAAGGCTAATGCCACTACTATAGTCAACTGAACTTCAAAGACACTGAAATATCCCTTTAAGTATTTTGAACCTCAGTAAATATTCAAATAAAGTCCTAAATTAGCAATAAATGTTTTGGTCACGTGCTCATTTGGATTATAGAAGAAGAAGTTACTCGTGGAACTCTGCTCATGCTTGTAGTCCTGATATATTTCCTGATTTGTTGTCGGTAAGCAGGGGTAATGCAGACAGCCATTTTTATTTTTCACCCAGACTTTTTCCTGTCAGCCTCTATGTAAATTTTCAACACCAAGTCCAGGTCAGCTGATGTGTGAACACAGTAGGACATATTTAGGAAAAGTCCCTTAGCAGTCAGGGTTGATGATGTTTATGTCATGAAAACTGGTGCAAGATGAAGGTCTGAGAGCTGCAATATTGTGAAGCAATTTAGTACATCTTTGAGTTGTAAGTGCCTATGACAGTGTGCAGGGAACTTTGTGTGTTTTGAATGACTTCTCTCCCATGCTCCTGTTCAGGTGTGGGGACGTTTTTTGTTCTTTAAATATGTCTTTAAAAAATGTAAATGCAATACTTAAAGAAAAGGGTGGAATGTTTCACGAAATGTGATCGATGATTTTTCTTCGATTTCTTTTTTATTAATGCAATGCAAAATAGATGCAGTGCTAGAGGAAATATGTGGACTTGCCTAGCCTTAAGAAAACGTAAAAATGAGTTAGACATTCCACCCTGCTAGTGGTGCTGGAGGAAATGCTTGGGGGAAGTAGCAGTTGCCTCAGAATAAATAGCAAATGCATCTCTAGTCTGATCATTGTTTGTACTGAAAAAGATCAAATACTTGCACAACAGTAGAAGTGACGACAAGAAGTATTAAATAAAACTTTCCTTTCTGTTTTCTATAACCAAACAAAGCTCTGTCAGAAAATCCCTTCCTCATCACTTTGGCCCGTGTGCCAAAGGCTGTGCTCACCTTGAAGCTTTAACACATCAGCACAGTGCTAAAGCAGCACAAGTCGTCACCTCTCTGTGGCTGTTTGACCACGGCTGTCAACACACACAGATGAGAGAGGGGGGTTATAACCCAGCTGCTAGGTTAAAGTTTACATTTTACCACCAGTGTGACATGTCATCACATCGCCAAATGACTTGTCAGGAAAAAAGAGGAAATAAAGATAGAAAAATGGGGGAGACAGGATAGGAAGGTGGGAGGAGAGGGAGGTGTAAGTCATGGCATCCTCTCAGCGGCCTCACTATATTAATGTGGACCCCTCTAAGACCTCTATTAAACTGTGCAAAGCTCATCTGGAGCAGCAGCCACATCTTTTTACGCTAACGCCACTGTGTTAAGCACACAGGGAGCCTGCAGAGAGGCGGGTGGGGGGTTAATGGGGCTTGATGCACTGCAGGGGGGTGAGATGAGGATGGGTGAGGCACTGAGATGGGGGTGCTGGTGAAGCATCAGACCATAGCAACACCCAGCTGGGACTTCCAGCCCTTTCTCCAGAGCGGTTACCCTCAAAATTCATAACTGCTTCATGCATACAGGGATGGGAACTGTTGGAGCAGAGGGATGGCTTCTATTTTGTCCTAAAATAAAAACGAACCTTCCACGTGATTACAAGCTGAACACTTGTTTTATAAACTTGGACACTCTAGGAGTATTTCTCTTTACCTTAGAAATCTTGAAGCTTCCATCCACTGTCACTCAATTTAAATACTGAAAGTACATAAAAATTGATGTATCAAATCTTTTCATTGAAGCATGTTAACAAGTTTGCTACAGAAGTCTGCAATGTATTCATACATTTTATTACCTCCACCAAGGAGGTTATGTGATCGGGTGGGTTTGTTCGTTTGTTTGTTAGTTTGTTAGCAACATAACTCAAAAAGATGTAGATGGATTTTGATGAAATTTTCAGGAAATGTCAGAAATGGCATAAAGAAGAACAAAATGTCAAAGAACAAAATGTTTTCATTGTGATTCATCTCAAATTTCTGTAATTAATCACTATTAATTTCCCCTTTTTGCATTTTCAAATTTCACTTTTTTGCAATTAAAAATTTAATTTCTGTTTGGATACAAACCTGCTGTTATATTTTTCAAAAAATTAAGGAACTTTGAGTGGATCGAAGAATATGACATAAGCTGAAAACTAGTAATAGGAATTTGACATGGATTGAAAAGGAAACAAGGGAAGAGTGATATGCAAAATATCTGATTTCAAAAGGAGCAGATGACTTCTGACTCATCGACTGAGTTGTCAGTATTTTGTTAATGAAAAGCGACATTAAGGAGCAGTGGTGGATTTAGGTCAACTGATACTCTGGGGGACTCAATTTGGTTTGTGGCACAAATTGCAACATTGTTGAACTTTCATGTGATTTGACTCGCTTTCACATTGTACTTGGTCAAACAAACCCTACCTGTCTTTTTAATGTCAAGCCATTATTCGTTTGTGGTAACCTTGAAGAATATGAATATGCCTGTTTCCAACGTTTCTCACTGGCGAATCCATCTTGCAAACCTCCCGTCTGAACCGTTTGGGCCCGGTTAGAAAATGACAGGACCAATCAGCGACAAAGGGCAGTACTTCCGGGTGCGGCAGGGTCGTGATGTAAGCAAGCAGCGACAAAAGGCCGGTGCAATTATGGCAGAAGACATTAGCGTGGATGCTGCTAAAGTGGCAGTTTTATCAGAACTTGACGATATTTCTTCGATAAAAGAAGAACAAAGAACAGCATTGAGTTGTTTTCTTTTCAAAAATGACAAAAGTCGTGTACTGACATGTCTACAGTCACCATGGTTCTTGTTATGCAGTTCTGTATGGAGTTTACTCCTTCAGTACAGGCAGAGCTTGGTAGAGGCTATGTCTCGTGTTTTGTTGCTCTGGCCCGTAACTATGTGACAGACAGAACATTCATCCAATCACCCTCCGAGTGTGTTTCAAATGCTCTGCCCTTCCCCAATCGCTGCCTATCTGTGGTTTCCAGATAGATGTGTGAAACAAATCCAACTGGCATGCCAGGTTACGTTTGTGGTGCTGTTGTACCAAATAAAGAGTGGTAAAGAACAAAAGAAGACGTAGAAGAAAACGAAATGGGAAATCCATCTCCTCCCACCGTTTTTTCTTTACTACATACAAAATAAAAGAACATCAAATTCATGCTGTCCTGGGATTTCTGCTTTTGCTTTGGTGTTACTATAAGGCAGCAAGCTGTCCTGCATGTTCTCTGCATGAGACGAATGAACAGTACCAAAGAGTCAAGTTAAAACAAGCAAGAGACTACGACGTATTGACAAGCAAGGTACCCACATGTATATTAGAAAAAATGCATATACTGTTTCTACATAACTTCAGAGTTGCAGGCCTATTCTACTCAAGTTTACTAACTTTTTGTTAGTCATATATAATATTATGTGTCATTAAAGGGGCCATTGTTTTTTTTTACCTCTTAAAAAAGAAAATTCTTTGCACTCCTGGGTTTGAGAACAATGTGTTTGACAAGTGAAAGTTATGCCCCCCCCCCCCAAGAAAAGTGGAAATATAGGTTAAACCAAGATCATTTAGAGACTTTAAGGAAATTCAAATGCAAAAATCTGTCCAGTTACAGGATGGTGGGTAAACTAATTTTCCCCTTCCCCTCCTGGCAGCAGGCCTTGACAAACAGAGCAGCATAACACACACTACCACCAGGTATTCTGCAGGTGTATCTGTGTTCATTCAGCTGCATGCACTCCAGCACCTCTGACAAATGAGCCATGTTTTCTCTCCAAACTGTGAATGCATAAAAGCATGCAGCACTCATGAAAGCACATATTCATAAATCAGTGCGTACAATGGTGCATTCACTGGTCAATAGAAACAGCGTGCGCACACTCCCACAAAGCACGTACACCTCCGGAGAGATAGTTGAGCCTTGGCTCATTGCTTGGGCCACTTTCTGAACACTGCGGCGTCTATGATGAGATATCGAGCTGGGGCTTCACTCCGCACTCTGATTTATAAAAGACCATCTTGGAGCATGAGGCCGTCCTCACTCTGTATTTCACCACAGCAGCTTTTCAACTCTGAGAGGCGAGGGGAAGAATTCATAAGGGCCAGGTGAGAAAGTTAGCCAAGAGAGGAGAATCAAAGTAGCTACTTACAACTCACTGAAGCATTCAAACAATATGATTTAGAATCTCCATAAACAAATAAAATCACTGATTTCTAAATCCATATGACATATTTTATATAGACTGTTTGAATATGGACTTTTCTTTTTCCATTTGTGACATGCCGTTTACTATAGATATGAGGGACAACTTTTATTAGTACACAGAGGAACAACTTCAGCAGATGGAGACTCAGCAGGAAGAAAGAGAGAGATAAACTGGTAAGCAGGAGAAATCCCATGTTACCTGTTGGTGTAGGTGTTGAAACTTTGAGCCAATGCCTGGCTTCCTCAAGTGTTCCTGTTTGAGGGAGAAACGCTCTCTAAAGTTACTGGAGGCTACGCCACTACTATTACCAAGTACCTTATACAACCCTTCTTAAAAAAAAAAAAAAAAAAAAAAAACAGTAATATCCCTTTAAGTTAGTTTATTACGAAAGCTATTAGGTTAACATATTTTCCACATATGACTACAGTCAGTAGTTACAGCATTAGACATTTAAATTGGATTACTTAGGTGCCATGTTTGTCATTTTAATGTAGCTAAGCTATTGTAGCAGAGCAGCAGCTGAATACTACTCACCTCAGCATCTTATCACAGTGATGGAAAATAAGAACTCTATTTCACCTTTAATTGTATTATTAAATTGTGTAAACTCTTCAGGGATCTGCACTTTATAATATCAAATGTTTCATGCTTTAACACTTATCCTTAGCCATTTATTCTACTTATTTGATTTCCTATCTGTCAATCATTCTTTTCCAATGACAATTTTGTAACTTTCAATCTGCCAGAAGTTCTTTGTTTTTCACCAAAATAAAACAGGGCTTTTGTCCAAAAAAATGGTTGTGCCAGATTTTCAAACAGTAATACAAAGTAAATACAGAGTGAAAGCCTTACAAAGAATAGATTGCCTAGAAAATGTCCTTGGTAAATCATAAATTTAGGTTACTTACACTAATCTAACAGCTTCTGAAAAGTGTAAATGCCAGAGATGATTGGACTTCAGTGAGTCATTTAGTACATGCACTCCTTTCTTAAAGTATAACAGTGTTAAACTCTGTATTTGAGGGAATGAGCAACTGAATCTTCTACCTCCAAATCCTGGTTTCAGACCACTCTGGTGTAGCAGCACAGCACTCTTTAAATAATAAATCTTAATGTCAAGATATATTTTTTAATTAATTCACTATTAACCACTGTTGTTACAGTTGTTAAATCTAAAAAACTGAAATCCCTAGCCAAAATATAACACAAATCTACACAACAAAGCCATCAATTAATGATTATTTTCTAGTTTGGATAACTAAAAGGCATCTAAGTTAGCCCTTTAAGCTCCTAAGTCCTTACACCTCTTTGTATTGGCTCTGTGTGCCATTATTCAAAGCAGTTCATGCCTGCAGAGACACAGAGGGCAACATCACAGCCTCTGTCTCTTTTCCTCTCCATTGTGAGTTAGACATGTGCAGTTTA